>NC_084818.1:9916926-10593632 GCF_963583255.1 Pyrus communis
TGTCCATTTATTTTGTGATAGGAACATGCCGAATTTGAACAAACTCGACTTTACCGCTTTGGAGGTCTCTGGAAGGAACTACCTTAAGTGGGTAAGATGTGAAGCTCCACCTCACTACAAAGAATTTGCATCCTGCCATTGAAGATGAGATGGACAACCCAGTTAGCGAAGCTGAGAAAAGCCACTGCCATGATCTTCATCCGAAGACATATTTATGATGCATTGCAAACCGAGTACCTTGTTGACGAGGATCCATGAGTACTCTGGATTGCTTTGATCACCAAAATGACATCTTCTTGCTTGAAGTAAGACATGACTGGCAACATTTGCACTTTCAAGACTTTAAGTCTATGAATGAATATAATTATGAAGTTTTTCAAATACGATCACTTCTCAAGTTCTGTAACGAGACCTTGACGGAAAAGGAACTCCTAGAGAAGACCTATTCGACTTTCTTTGCTGCTAATATTGTCTTGTAGCAACAATATAGGGCTCAAAAGTTCACTAAGTCCTCAAATTTGATCTCTGATTTACTTCACACTGAAAAGCAGAATTAGCTGTTGATGAAAAATCATCAAGCTTGACCTACCAGGGCAACTGTTGTGCCTGAAGCTAGAAGCCACCCTGTTAAGGTCAACAGAGCCAAGACCCATCTAAGGGAGGAAACTGAGCCTAGAAGTGCTTTAACCTCGCTCCCAAAGTCCCAAGCTTCAAGAATAAGGGTAAAGCACTTGAAACCATAGATGCAGACATATGCTATCGCTGTGGTTCCAAGGACCATTGATCCCGTGTTTGTCGAGCTCCCTAAAAGGTTGTAGCTGAATATCATTCTCATCGTAAGAAGTTTGAATCAAATTTTGTGCAAGTGGATGAACCGGAAAGTACCAAGATGGAGGTTTTTTACTTTCAAGAGGATACCACCCTTATGGAAGATTAGAATCTTAGACAAAATCTATTTTTCTAGTTGAAATTTAGACAATGGGGCCGAATTCCACCTAGTGGCCTAACCCCCCTTGTTTTTTGTTTAATTTTTGAACAATTTTCCTTTATGTTTGGATTATTTGTTGATGATTTGTTTTTGGATATTAAGTTTTTATTAATTACCATCCTTGAATACTTAGATTATTTTGAATGGATACTTGTTTTTAGAACTTTTATGCATGTGATCAATTCAAATTAATTTTTATTCTAGGTATAACTAGTGAGAAAGTTAGTTGTCTGGCCAATAGTGTAACCACGTACACAGTTTTGTGTGAACGTATCTATTTTACTAACTTCATACCTAAGAATGCACCTCTGACAACCTTCTCAGGCTCATCCAACCTGATCGAAGGATATGGTAAGGCACGTATAAGGTTGTCCAATGGTACAATTTTGACCATTAATGAGGCACTTTATTCTCCACGTTCCGTAAGAACGTTGTTAAGTTTCAAGGACATTAGATATAATAACTACCACGCTGAAACCTATGTAGAAAATGGAGTTGAATTTCTGTACATAACTTCATACGAACATGGCCAGATTCATATTCTACAGAAGATGGAGCGTATTCCGAGTGGTCTGTATACTACAACCATATGCCCCATAGAAAGCTACTGTGTGGCTAGCCCTACCTCTGGGACCATGCACGAAATTACACTTTGGCATGATCGTTTGGGACATGCTGACGAATAGCGATGCGCCGTATCCTCAAATCATCACACGAACATCCACTAACCTGAAGTTTAGGTTCGATTCAAGGAATCGCATGTTAAACCCGTTTCACGAGAAAGCTTATTATTAAGCCTTCTTATGGCAAGATTCATTCGAATCCTCCTATTTTTCTACAGAGGATTCAGGGAGACATTTGTGGACTAATTCACCCTCAATGTGGACCATTTAGATATTTTATGGTTTTGGTTGACACCTCCACACATGGGTCACACGAGTGCTTATTGTCCACAAAGAACGTTGCATTCTCTAAACTGTTGGCTCAAGCTATCAAGCTCAGAGCTCACGACCCTGATTATCCGATCAAATCTATTCGATTGGATAATGCTGGATAATTCACATCTAAAACTTTTGATGACTATTGCATGTCAATTGGGATTGAAATTGAACATCTAGTACCCTATGTTCACACCCAGAACGGCTTGGCAGAGGCATTCATTAAGTGCTTACAAATGATTGCTCGATCGTTGGTTATACGTTCCAAGCTCCCGACCACTGCTTGGGGCCATGCAATGTTGGTCCCCCTAAGGCCTGTTACGACCCAACCATATAACGCCCTTTAGTTCGTTACCGGATACGAACCCCACATATCACATTTGCGCATTTTTGGTTATGAGGTCTATGTGCCGATTTCGCCGCCTTTAAGTAAAAAAATGGGGCCTCAACGAAGAATAGGAATCTATGTCAGATATGATTCTTTTTCGATTATTCATTACTTAGAAACTTTGACAGGCGATCTGTTTACCGCTTATTTCATGGATTGTCACTTCTATGAGACAGTTTTCTCGTCGTTAGGGAAAGATAAGAACGTCAACATTCCGGATGAACGACATGAATTATCGTGGACGACTCCCACTGTGTCTAATTTAGATTCCCGCACAATTCAATTTGAAACTGAAGTGCAGCGCATATTAGATCTTCAGAGCATAGCTCATAGCATGCCAAATGCTTTCATTGATCTAGCATAAGTAACAAGATCACATATTCCAGCTGCGAATGTGCCTGCAAAGATGGATATACCAAATGTACGATAGACTTCCCTCCTGGAGGCCTGGGACTCCATTTTGGCCGATCTACGTACATTAGTAGATAGCCAATCATTTGCCCCTACATAAAATCATGGCAGACTACTTGGTTCAAAGGATTCACACATCTGGAAGAGGAAACCCATGGCACAGGCACCTAAAGAGCCTACCGTGAATCCGATTGTCGCCTACTAATTTTATCCAACTCATGAGAAAATTCTAGATTACAAAAGCGTCCTTGAAGAGACAAATCCACTTCCCTAGAATTGTGAGATTTCGGTCCATTATGCCAGCTTGGATGATGTTTGGTGTAGAAATGAGATGATCGTCGATGATGCATTACCATATGCAGTAACTACTGAGATTATGTTGAGCAATGACATTGAACTCCATTTCGTTGATGAATGTCAACGTAGAACCAATTGGTTAAACTGGAAATAAGCAATTTAAGTCGAACTCGAATCGCTTACGAAACGTAAGGTGTTTGGACCTATACCTTATACTTCTCCACATATGAAGCCCGTTGGCTACAAATGGGTTTTCGTTCAGAAGCATAACGAGAAGAGCGAAATTTTGCATTACAAAGCTCATCTTGTTGCGCAAGGCTTCTCACAACGCCCCGAGATTGACTATGATGAAACTTATCCACCCGTTATGGATGTTATTACTTTTCGCTACCTTATCGGTTTGGTAGTTTCTGAAAAACTGAGTATGTAACTGATGGATGTAGTAACTACATATCTCTTTAGGGATCTTGATATGGAAATTTATATGAAAGTTCCCAAAGGAATTACACTGACTGGATCAAATATTTCCAAACCCTAGAACACGCTCTCAATTAAGTTGAGGCATTCACTTTACGGTTTGAAGCAATCCGGAAGAATGTGGTATAACCGTCTGAGTGAGTATTTGACTACTCAGGGATATGTGAACAACAAACTATACCCTTGTGTGTCCATTAAGAAGTTACATTCCAGTTTTGCGATAGTTTCTGTATATGTTGATAATATGAACCTTATCGGAACTCTTGAAGAGCTCGTGAGAACTGTTGCGCACTTGAAGTCAAATTTTGAGATTTTGAGATGAAAGATTTAAGAAAGACTTTATACTGTCTCGGTCTTGAGATAGAACACCGTTCGAATGAAATCTTAGTACATTAATCGAACTACACCCAGAAGGTGCTGTGCTGCTTTAACATGGATAAAGCAAAGCCTTCGAGTACTCTTATGGTCGTTCGATAGCTAGATGCAAAACCAGATCCTTTCCGTCTGAAGGGGGATGATGAAGAGATTTTGGAGCCTGAAGTTCCTTATCTAAGTGCGATAGGCACTTTATTGTACTTAGCTCAATGCACTAGACCCGACATCTCCTTCGTTGTTAATCTTTTGGCAAGATACAGTAATGCACCAACATGCATACACTAAACTGGTGTTAAAGACATTTTCCGTTACTGTAAGGGTACTACTAATTTGGGCTTGTTCTATCCCTACGGATCCTCGAGTGATGCCGCACCCCTTATCTTGAATCAATTCTCGCCTTGTTGGTTAAGCTGACGTAGGATACTTATTTGATCCCCATAAGGTGCACTCTCAATGGGTTATGTCTCTACCATTGGAGGCACCGCAATCTCTTGAAGGTCAACTAAACAGAACTTAGTTGCTACTTCGTCTAACCATGCTGAAATTCTCGTCTTACATAAAGCAACTCGGGAATACTTTTGGTTGAGAGCAGTTGTGGGTTATATTTGAAGCTCTTGCGATCTTTACCTCGTCGTTGATGTCTTGACGACAATCTATGAAGACAACGCTGCATGCATCGAACAGCTCAAGAAGGGTTACATCAAAGGAGAAACACTAAGCACATTACGCTGAAGTTCTTATTCTCACATCAATAACAAGTGCATTAGAAGATTGAAGTCACGCAAATCCATTCACAAGACAATCTGGCTGACCTCTTCACTAAATCACTACCGAAAGTGATGTTTCAGAAGCTTGTTTAAGGAATTGGTATGTGTAAACTTTCTGAGTTGTAACATTGCTAGTTCTCTTTGGAATTGTGTCAAACTCAGGGGGAGTATCATGAAGTATACTTGCTTGATCTCAATGTACTCTTTTTTCCTATGATTAGGAGCATTTTTCCCACTGGGTTTTTGCTACCTAACGAGGTTTTGACGAGGCACCCACCTTGGGTTGATCATATCCCTGATGACGTCTCGTAGACGTTTTACTTGACATTGCATTACTCACGCATTTTTCCTTAGACTCTGGGTTTTGTCCCTACTCGGGTTTTTACCATAGCCATAGGATTTTTTTGTTAGACTAACATCCTTATGCAAGTTCTTACCTTATTGAAAATAGCGTGTTCCCAAAATCAGTGCCGACGAGTTGACTGCCTCATCCTTTACATGATGCCGAATGTACTTGAGTATTTACACACTGAAAGAGGAGTGTTATAAACTTCTTGTTTAAGTGTGATTGTGTAAATCCTAGATTAGATTTTATTCTAGCTATTCTTCCCTATTAGGACTTGTATTCCATGGAGGACAAGGATTTCATCTCTCTCTTACTACTATAAATAAAGGCACTGCATAGGGGAAATAACACATATCCTCTACACAACCCTACAAACACATTTCTCTCTATATTTTATCTCTGTGCCGCTGACCGTCCTTCCCCTGTCAGTTAAATATAGACCACAACACCTACTCAAAATTAAAACTTATGAGCCATATTATTCAACTGTCCTTAGAAAATAATGAATCAAATAGAGCACTAAAGATGCATGATCCTCCTCTTTTGTCAACTGATTAATGACAAATAGAGCATCTGATTCCTCTATGGTGGAAGAAAATCCAGTGTCCAACAACATTTTCAATCCGAAGAAAAAGTCCGAAATTAGCTCAAATTCTTGCGTCTAGCTTTATTCAGATGTGACATTTGGATTTGCATTTTTCTATGGATGGTGCCATCAACGTATTTATGTATACCTCTCACATGTTTTTTAAAATCTTACCGGTCTCATCGAATGAATAGAAGAAGATCAATAAATAAAATTAATAAGAATGCGTGAAATAAAAAATGAGTGTATGAAAAACACTAATTTTTTTAGGAAAGGATTTGCATACTTCTCTTCTGGCACATACTTAAAATACACATACTATGTACACGTTTAAATAAGGGAATTGGATCCTCTCCGAGGCAAACTCTAGGGATCCCCTTGACTCACTAATACGGGCCATTGAATTTTGATCAAATGGCTACAAACAGGGGGTCACTCTAAAAATTATAATAATTATAGCCGTTGGATCAAAATCCAATGACCCGTGTTATTAGGTCAGAAGGATCCAGAGGGTTTGCTTCAGAGAGGGTCCAATTCCTTAAATAAGAACCGGTAGATTGACATGGACGGATGAGATAACACTATGGCTTAAGTTACAACCGGGTTAACAAAATCCGAATTACAAACCCGGTATTTCTCTATCTTCCACTTCAGCATCTGTCACTCTCCACCTCCCTTCCCTCAACCCTTTCCCGACCTGGGAGCACTGCTACCATCGCCAACTACTCATTTGGTTTCCGACACATCGCAACTGAAGCAATATCTCTTCAACCAAATAAACCGTATAATTTCTTTCAATTACTCAATTGGCAGTTTATGTATTTGAAGTGTTCATGCTGCAACTTTTCTAGTTGTGGAGTTGAATAAGTCTAATAACAATGAGGATCATAGAAAATCAAAGAAATAAATGCTGAATTTGACTAATGCTCGGAGGTGGGGTGCCTTATTTTTTTTATTTATAATTAATTAAAACTCCAAAATAAATTTGTAAATTGAAATCTGCTTCTCTCTTTGGTGGCTGACTCGTTTTGCTTGGAGAAAAGGAAGCCATGGGTCATGGGTGTGTTGCAGAACCAGGGAGATGAATTAGACGATGGGTTCCGTGGCTGTGCTGATAATTTTGTAGGGAAACAGAGATTGGTGGAGGTCGGAGACGGGACAGAGGGTTATATTCTTTGGGTGGAGGTGTTTGGGCAGTGGTGGTGCTATGGCAAAGGAAGGTGGAGAAGGGTAGGAGAGGCGCCAACGTAGAAGAAAAAGGAAAAGCTAACTTTTGGGTTTCAAAGTTTCCGTTAGCTCATAAAAGATCCGGTTATAAAATAAATTAACACCAGCCGTTAAGATTGATCTAATGGTTGATAAATAAATGTGTAAATAACATGTGTACTAGAGAAGCTCCCCTTAGAGCAACTCCACCGTATTCAATAGCCCGGTGGATCGGTTGAATTTCCTACCCAATTGCCCTAGCTCCTTGTTCCAGTCCACGTGGGCGATTGGGCTGACGGGGGACCCGAGCGAAAAGGCAGACTCAAATCGCAGGCCTGAGTGCCAGAGGCTAGATGATGCAAGGTTGACGTCAGGGTGATGTCAGCCAAGTTATTAAAAAATTTGCATCAGGCGTGTGTCACACATATACGCGTGGGAGCGCGTCACCGACAATTTTTCAGTCAATGGGGCCCATGGTCCAGAGGTCTGAAATGTTACCGTTTATGAGGGCACGTGGCACATTTTCGTCCGTTGGATTTCAACGGATAAATTTTTTGGACTGTTGGATTTCCAATGGAAAAAAAAAAAAATTCAACCTCCCCCCCAACGGCTAGATGACGTGGCACAATATCATCCGTTGGATTTCAGATCAACGGTCCATGTTATTCGCCTTTATAAATAAGAAAAAAAGGAAAAAGAATTAGATATATTACCGTTGTGCCACGTGGCACAATCTGGAGGGTTGGATTTCAAATTTTTTTTAATCCAACGGCATAAATTAATTAAGTTAATAAAAAATTAATTAAAATTCCGAAAAAAAATGATTTTACTTTTCTATAAATACATTCTCATTATCTTCTACGTTACACCACAGTTTCATATTTTCTCACACACTTTCAACCACATTCCAATCTTTCTCTCAAAGTTTCAATCCAATTGGTTTCCAACAAAATTACTAATGATGCAGGTACAAATTGGACGCTTATTGAAGATGTTACGTTGTGTTCTAACTGGGTTGAAGTTACTCATTATTCGATCACGGGTAATGAGATGCAGTTGCGAGAAATGTGGAGTCTTATTCATACTATTTTTCTTGAGAAAATTGGTAGGAAAAGAACCAAAGAATCGATGCCTAGTCATTGGAGAATACTCAGCCAATCGTTTAGTCATTGGAGAGATGCCTTGGCACAAGTTAGTAGTAATATTCAAAGTGGGGAAAATTTTGCAGATCAGGTAACAATATATTATTTATTTGTTTGTACTATACCTAAATTTACATTAGCTACTTTGATTATAATTATTTCTTGTCCCGCATTGTGTAGACACTTCAAGCACAAACTTGGTATAATGCCAAAACCAAAAATAAAAACAAAGCATTCACTCGATGAGAATGTTGGAATATTGTCAAAGATTGTCCTAAATTCAGAGGTGTGCCTGTCGGTCCAGAAGTTGTCATGAACAACGCCCTTTTACACTCTACGCTCGATCATGACTTACATGTTCATGAAAGCGACATAGAACAAGTGCCGGAAGAGACCCTTGAACAAGGGTCGGGGTCGACCCGTTATCCAATTAGGCCTTAAGGTAAGAAGGTTTCAAAGAGAAAAGGGAGTGCTCCAAGAATGATTATGAAAAATATATGGAAGAACTTGCTCGCCAAGGTGAATTGACTTTGGTGTGGGAAATGGCCAAATTTGAGGCTGATAAGGCTAAAGCGAAGGCAAAAGTTGCAGCTGCTGAGAGATTATTTTAAGCTAATGAGAGAGAAAGAAAAGTACTTAGGCAAGAAAGGGAAGAGTTTAAAAAAGAAAGAAGGGCTCAACAAGATCGTGACATTATGATGGAGCTTGTAGAGGCGATGTCTCCGAATTCTAGATATTTTTGGAATTTGGAGAAAGCAAATATGGTGCAAAGGAGGCGTGCAAGAGAAGCGAGAGCAAGAGGAGATGGTCATAGCACCACAAATTGGTTAGGTGATGATTTTCCATTCATGAAGGACTAGGGAATTTATTTTTAATCGGAGCCCTTAATTTTCCAATCACTTTGGGTTTTAATTTCTAATTTATTGAATAGAGTACTTAATGTTGTTTCCAATTTATTGAATTTAGTACTTTATTTAAACTAAGAGTATATTTATTTAATTTGGTAATTTATTTAAGCTGAGAGAATCTTTATTCAAAGGATATAAACACACCAAATAAAATTACATAAACATACGAAATAAAATTACAAACACACCAAATATATATATATATATATATATATAAAAATAAAAAAAAAAACTCACTAAATGAACTTAAAAAACACACCAAATAAAATTAAATAAACACACCAAATAAAAACAAACACACTAAATGAACTTAAGTTTCTTGAGCTTATTTCAATTCCCACTGGTGCTCTATCAAGTCAAATTGCCAGGCATTGTGAATATATGTGTCCTAAAGTAAGGTATATTGTTGAATGAACCCTTCATTGTAACGTACATCCCTTAGTAATGGCTCATGTTGCACGGGTTCTTCGGTGGCGTCATGAGCACAATATATTTGTGTTCTAGAATTGCTCAACGTGTTGGGCTTATATTTATTAACGACATCATAATCATACTCATCTTCCACAATCATGTTGTGAAGAATGATGCACGTCATCTTGGTGGATCAAAGCGACTCTAAATCAAACATTCTGGCAACATCCCTGACAATTGCCCAACAAGCTTGGAGCATACCAAAACAACGCTCCACATCCTTCCTACACCCCTCTTGACAGCTTGTAAAGTGTTTTTCCTTTGCACTTCACGAACGTGGCACTATTTTGACAAATGATGACCACCTTGGGTAAATGCCCTCTGCTAGGTAGTATGGCCTATGGTACTTATGTATGTTGACCTAGTACGTGACTCTTGGTGCTTTTCCTTGTAGAACATCGTTGAACATTAGGGATTGGGCAAGGACATTAGGGTCATTTTGAGCTCTCGGAACACCCAAAAAAAGTGTGCCAAATCCATGTATCAAATGATGCAACCGCCTCCAAAATGATACTTTTAGCTTATTTTCTGTCCCCATAAGCTCATTGCTATGCACTTGGACAGTTTTTCTAGGTCCAATGCATACAGTCGATGCTTCAAATCATCCCAGGAAAACCTCGCATCTCGCCCTTCTTCAGAAGCCTTTGCAAGTCCATCTCAATAGGTCTCTGAAGGTACTCTATAGTGTAGATAGATTCGATTGCGGAGCAAAACCTCATCAGGGACTCAAGAATGGTTGATTTCCCTATCTTTGCTATCTCATCCACTTGGTCTGCAGATGCTTCATATGCAAGCATCCGCAAGGCAGCATTAATTTTTTGCTCAGGAAGGAGACCCATAACACCAAAAACATAAATTTTTTGCACAAAAGTAAGAATCATGGTTGCAAACAACAATCATGATTTTGTTAAATAAATGTTGTTCCATTCTAAAACGACGTCTAAAGTACGTATCAAGGAATGCACTGCTACAAACAAAATAATCGTCTAAGAGATCCGTATCTCATCGTTGCTTGCTTTTATCAATGTTTGTGGAACAGCTGGACCTGGATATTTGAGCCACATCTTGGATGACTTGACGGGAATGTAAGGTTTTTCGTCATCTCCCCTTATACGCTTCTCATCCTCTTTCTCTTCCATCTCATTTTCGCCCACTTAGAGATTGAACATTTCTTCCCCTTGCTTAAACAATTCTTTCTCTTGCTCATCGATTTCCCACAACATCCTTGAAGAAGACATTGTAAGAAAGAAGCAGAAACTATGAATAATGATAGAGATTTTGATTTTGGCGTGTGATTTCTTAGGATGGATGGTGGGTTATAAGGAGGAAAAAGAAAGGATTAGGTTGTAGATAATGCCACGTGGCATGTCGTCATTCGTTAAAAATCTAATCAAAATATATCCTTAAAGATTGTAAACAGATTGTGACACGTGGTGTGATGTGATTGGTTAAAAATCTTATTGGAAATCTATCATCAACGATTCTGAAAAGGTAATGACACGTGGCACAACAGCATTGGATAAAAATCTTATTGAAATCTATCAACCAAAATTGTCTTTTTGGATAATGACATGTGGCGCAACGAAAACGATTAAAAATCTTATCCGAAATTACAAATAAAATTATTTTGTATTATTTTATAAAATAAAAAATACTAATATTTTATTGCCTATTGCCATGAATATTTAGTTAGGGATAGGGATGAAAAAGGCAATTACTGTTTATTAAAGGTAGTTACTGTTGACTGGAGGGGATTAAATAAAAAGTTGCCCAATAGGGCCTTTGATACGCTGGAGTTGCTCTTATTTTCTTATGGTTGGGCAATTTGGATTGCGCTTAACATGGCCAAATAATCTCTATATATAAAGTCGGCAGTTTAATTTAGCAAACATTTGATTATTCATTACTTGATAGAAAAGAAAAATAAACTGTTGGAAATGTGCCCAAAAGCCAATCATATGATGATACTTTACTGACATTTCACATGTTAAACTAATCTAGTTTAATATAAAGGGCTAAGATTATTGTTTAAAGCCGTCTCATATAAATGTTATTTGCTTAAATGATAAGTCCAAGGAATATGTAATTGGAAGAATGTGATCTAAAGAAGTTAGATTCATGAGATCATTCTCTTTTGTATATACATCCTAAACATTCCTGATCATAGGATTGCCAATTGGGTATTGATAGTCTGTTAAGATCAGTCCGTGCTATATTTTCTCTTCGGGAGAGTGACTAGTCTCGAGTCATTAGTGTGACTGACATCAAGACAAGCATGTAAGTACTCAACGGAGAATGAGTTTACTGAACACGATCAACAAGGAGTTCTCATACTCATGTCACATGAGAACTCATGGTTGGGATAATGTAAAGTAGTCCTTTAACCTGAGACATCATAGTTGTCATGTGGTTAGGTCCTTGATCTTTGACTATATCAAAGTCACTCCGTTAGAGGGTGTCCATAGCATAGTTGGGGTTAAGCCACTTAAACATGGAGGCAAGTGAATGCACAACAAGGAATCTTTAACCTTTAAACCGTTTGAGGGAGAATAATTTATGATATGATTAAGAATCTCTAGCCAGAGTATGAATGAGATTTAGGAAGTCGTTTCAAATCACATTCAAGGTAGTCATATAAGTAAGAGAATCACATTGGATAGTAGACATGAAGAAACTATCAAACCAAACAATGTGGTCAAGAGTATTGTATTAGAGAAAGACCGTATTGCATTGTAATCCTAAACTGAATAGGTTTCCCACATCTTCTGATTAGCTTGGGTAGCCATGACATACTGCTACGTGTCACTCATGATTTGTGGAAGCCCTAAAGGTGTGTAATCACTAAAGGGAGAATTGAAAGTAAGTTTCATTTCACAATCGATTTAAGGAGTTCTAATCGCCCACTGCCTCGCTAAAAGGAACCTAATAGATCGTACACCGTGTAAGATAGAGATTGAAGAAATAACGGAGATGAGTAAGGATAATTAAATGGTGTAATTATTTATGGCAAGGATTAATTGATATGATGATTAATCAAACGAATAAGTTCGTTTTAGACCTCAGGTTAGTTTTGGGCCGCAAAGCCCAATGGGACTTGAATGTCAAGTCCAATAACTCAAGTTGTATGACAACTTGAAAACACAAAGGGCTTGAAAACCCAATAAACCCTTAAGGCCGACCATATAGAGAAGGGTAGTGAACTTGCCTTAATTGCAAGTTTGCCACTCCATTGTGAGGTGGTATAAAGGCTACTTTATAGCCATTTCATCCTTAAGGTTTTCTTTGGAGAAAAGATGAGAACAAAAGCTCTCTTGACTCTCTAAGAGGTCGGCCACCCTAGAGGAACTTAGCTAGCAATCTTCCTTCCTCTAGGTCACTCATCTCTTCATCGAGGCTCTCCTTGGTGTGGAGACTTAGAGGTTCTCTATTTTGGGAACTTGGAGAATCCATTCATCCATCATCCTCCAAGAAATCCATGGAGCTAAGAAGTAAGGAATGAAGACCCTTTCTCTTGGGTGATTAACCTTTGCTTATGCAAAAAAGAATCAACAAAGGTATAAGAATTCTCAACTCACTTTGTTTTGAGTTGAGTCTTGGTTCACCATAACTACTAGGCTTTGAATTTTAAGGGTAAAGTTTTGTTTTTGAGTGCATACAAGCATGATTCCGCCTTTTAATTGTTAATAGCATGCATAGATGTTGCTCAAATGAACTAGTTTTCACAAATATATCCTTCATAAACAACTATCCAAATGAAATAATATTATACAATTCAAAAAATTTCAAAAAATTAGAAAAAGAAAAGAAATTCAAACGTAAAGGAGATAAACTCCACCACATTCGATGCAACGTTATTCCTCTCAAAACAATGGCTTCCATTGTTTCTCAAATCTCAACGATCATTCTACAGTGTCCCTGAAGAGGTTTCTCTCAAACTCATGTGGAAAAGAAATTTTCTTTTTTTTTTTTTTTTAGATATAATTTAAGATTACAAAGGAATTTTAAAATAATGGATTTTTTTTATTTTAAATTTGTGAATTTTCTTGTTTGATTAACCTAAAAGAATAATAGAATTTGAATACATAATTTTTTTTTATTTTAACTCTCGCTCATAAAAATTCGGAGATAACACCTGTCACATCCTAGACTGGCTCCGCTGTAGTACGATATTGTCCGCTTTGGGCCAGGCACGTGCCTGACATACTGACGGAACCCCGAATGGCGTTAGGAAATATTCCGTTAAAATAGTAGAATATTCTGTTAAAGTTAACGGAATATGCTCATTCTTCTCCGGTGACTTGCCAGAGTCCGCTGCCGGCCGCCGTCTGGTTCGCCGGTTTTTGGACATTTTTCAAAGTTCAATATCTTCTTCATTTCTCAACCAAAATCCATTAAAATTTATACGGATTTAAAGCTCTTGAAGAGTAAAGCACAACCATACCTATTATAGGTCAAAAAACCAACGGAAAATGGTCGGAAAAACCTTTGAAACCTCCGGCTAAGTCTGCAACTCTATGAATCCTTTTATCCCGATGTCAACTCCACTATAAACCTACTCCAGGGTCTCTATGGAGTTGATTAAAGGCTTCCTTAAACCTTAAAACCCTGTGAAACACCCACGATCATGTCAGAGGAAATCAGCTCATCACCTTAGTTTTGGTTCCTCATATTTCTGATGTTTGTTCTATAAACTAAGGGTAGGGTTAGGTTTGTGAAGTCGAGATAAGTGTGATGGTAGCCTCAGTAGAGTCGATTTGTGAAGTTTTGGTATAGTTTGATTATGGGTGTGCTCTCGAGTGTATGGACGAAGGAGAATGATCGAGAAGAGGTGAGAGGATAAGGGTATGTATGTGTGCGCGCGCGTACGGGATTGGCCAAAAAGAAAACTATCATGGCCCTGATTGGGCTGCCATGAGAGAAGGAGAGAGAGTTATGTTAAGTGGCCCAAAGAAAAGTGAAATCAAACCCAAAATCTAATTGGGCCCAATAAAGTAGGAATTAAGGTGATTGGTGGACAAGAATAGATATAATCCACCCTCAAATATAATTCTACCCATTCTCGTTCTTTAATCATCGTAACTTTTTTGTTAGAAAACCGATTTGACCCTAACTCGCGTCAACACACTTGTGACGCTGAGTATGATTTGATTATGATGGCAAGAAAATAATTTAAAACTAAATATGTACATCCATATCACTAAGTCAATGAGGGCATATTCGTCACTTTACACACTCAAGGAGAAAATGCATATATTAGCTTGGGATGGGTCGTCACAGTCTACACCCCTTAAGAAAATTCTGTCCTCAAAATTCCTACTCATTAACAACACATCAATAACCATAAAACAAACGTGGATATAAATCTTGCATAAGCTCCTTAGTTTGCCAGGTGTCTTCCTCAACCGAATGGTTCCTCCACAAAACTTTCACCATGCACACAGTCTTATTCCAGAGAACTTTATCTTTCCAATCTAAAATCGTCACCGGCTCTTCATCGTAAGTCAAATCTGGGTTAATCTCTAGTGGTTGATGAGGGATCACGTGCGATGGATCAGAAACATAGTGACGAAGCATAGACTCATGGAACACATCATGTACCTTTGATGACTCTAGAGGTAGCTCAAGCATCTAGGCAACTTCACTAACTTGCTCGGTTATCTAATACGGTCCAATATACCGAGGACTTAACTTACCTTTCTTACCGAACCGTACCATGCCATTCCACAGAGATAACTTTAGGAATACCCAATCTCCAACTTTATATACTCTGTCAGTGGCATGTTTATCGACGATACTCTTTTGTCGATCATGGGCCGCTTTCAAGTTAGCTTTAATCACCTGGATATTCTGCGTAGTCTCATCTACAATCTCAGGGCCCATTAACACTCTTTCGCTAACTTCAGGCCAACATAGAGGCGTACGACAGTGTTTACCATATAATGCCTTAAAAGGTGAAATGTCAATGCTAGAATGATAGTTGTTATTATAAGCAAACTTGATCAAAGCTAAACGCTTATGCCAAACATCTCCTAACTGCAACACTGAGGACCTCAGCATATCTTCCAATGTTTGAATAGTTCTTTCAAATTGTCCATCCGTCTGAGGATGATAAGCCGTGCTGTAAAGCAATCTTAAATCGAGAACTTCCTAAAAAGCTACCCAAAACTTAGAAGTAAATTTGGGATCCTGATCAGAAATGATACTCATTGGAACACCATGATATTTAACAATTTCCAAAATAAACCATTCTGCCAACTGATTCAACGAGTAATTTTCTCGAATGGGTATGAAATGTGCTGACTTGGTGAGTCGATCCACTATCACCCAAATACCATCATAACCATTCCGCATATGAGGTAACTTGTACACAAAATCCATGGTAATATCTTCCCATTTTCACTGAGGTACGGGAAGTGGTTGTAATAACCCAAAAGGTTTCTTCCTCTCTGCCTTGACTTGTTGACATACTGCACAACGACTCACATACTCAACAATCTCTCTTTTCATACCAGGCCAATAATAAAAAGGTTGAATGGTGTGATACAGCTTGGTACTCCCAGGATGCATCGCATAGGCCAAAATATATGCTTCATCAAGTATATCTTTCTTTAATTCTGCTATGTCAGGCATAAACATCCGATCACCCTACATAAGCATACCAACAGGTTTCCGAATCCTAAGGTCTTTCTTTTTCCCTCTATACGCTGCATGTCTTAACTCTTGAGATTCCAGATCATTCGCCTGAGCTTCGAGTACACGATCTAGCAAAACTAGCCTAACTTGAAAATTAGCAAGTAGAGCTCCTTGGTAATCTTCCCCTAATGTGACTCCAGTAGATCGTAACTTCGTCAAGAATGGAACACTACGTATATAAAATGTGTTAAGTTGACCCTGGGATTTCCTGCTTAAAGCATCAGCTACAGAGTTTGCACGACCAAGATGATACTCAATCGTGCAATCATAATCACTGAGCAACTTAACCCATCTTCACTGCCTGAGATTAAGATCTTTTTGAGTAAAGACTTTTATGGTCGGTGAAGATCTGACACGTTTCTCTGTATAAATAATGCCTCCAGAATTTCAATGCAAAGATAATAGCGGCTAACTTGAGATCATGAGTAGGATAATTCATTTCGTGAGGCTTTAACTGTCACGAAGCATACGCGATCACTCTACCATATTGCATGAGTACACAGCCCAAGCCATTCAAAGAAACATCACTATAAATCTCAAAGTTCCCACAATCATCCGGAAGTGCCAACACAGGTGCATGAGTGAGGCAATACTTCAGCTGCTAAAAACTCCACTCACAATCATCACTTTACTCAAACTTAACTCCCTTCTTGGCTAGCCTTGTAAATGGCAGAGCAATAGTTGAAAAATCTTTGACAAAACGCCAATAATAACCTGCTAAACCGAGGAAACTCCGTACTTCTGTGACGGTCCGTGGTTGCTCCCAATTCTCTATTGCAGCTACCTTCTGAGGGTCCACAAGAATACCCTAGGTTGATATCACGTGTCCCAAGAATGACATTTGATTCAGCCAAAATTGACATTTACTAAACTTAGCGTACAGCTGATGTTCCTCAATTTCTTTAAAACCAGAGTGAGATGTCGAGTATGCTCTGCTTAGACTTAGAGTACATCAAAATATCATCAATGAACACAATAACGAACCTGTTGAGATATGGGCGAAACACCCTATTCATCAGGTCCATAAAGGTTGCTGGATCATTCGTTAACCTGAACGACATCACAAGGAACTCGAAATGACCATAATTTTGAAACGATGTCTTTGAAACATCCTTACTCTTGATCTTCAATTGATAATACCCATATCTCAAATCGATCTTTGAGAACACACATGCACCCCAAAACTGGTCAAAAAGATCATTACTATGAGGCAACAGATAACGATTTTTAATTGTCTCCCAGTTCAACTGTCAATAATCAATACACAGCCTCAAAGTTCTATCTTTCTTTTGCACAAACAAAATTGGAGCTCCCCATGGTGAAGTACTTAGCTAGATGAAACCCTTACCAACAAGTTCTTGTATTTGGATTTTCAATTCTCTCAATTCAGCATGAGCTAGTTGATAAGGGGTTAAGGAAATAAGATCAGTACCTGGAATTAAATCTATAGTAAATTCTACCTCACGGTCTGGTGGTAGTCTAGGTAAATCATCAAGAAATTGCCTAACTACTCGAACACCCTCCACATGAGTAGAAGTATCCGCATTCAGCACCACATAAGCTAGATAGCCCTGACATCTTTTCCTCAACAATCGCTTCACTCTCACGGTCGAGATAACACCATGTCTTAGTCCACTACGCTCGCCAACAAAAGTAACCACATGCAAGCCTGGCCGATGGAAAGTAACTGTCTTTTCATAATAATCCAACTTAGCACAATTGTAATGTAACCAATCCATGCCCAGAATAACATCGAAATCGACAATATCCAGAGGAACAAGATTAGCTGGCATGATGACATCCTCAACGAGAACAGGACATCCTTGATACTCCCAGCTAACATAACAAGTCTCGCCTCTAGGCATGGAAAACTCCAACTCATAGCTGAGGGAAATAGGGTGTGGTTAAGTCTTTTAAGCAAATATATGAGAAATAACAGAGTACGTGGCATCTGAATCAATTAATACTCTAGCAAAATAACCAAGAATATTCAACGTACCCATAATCAAATCAGGGTTGCTCTGAGCATCTTGCAGAGTGATATGATGAACATGACCTTACGCCTGCTGCCGACCTCCACGACCTCTGTTTCCCTGGATACCATGTCTTTGGATACCCCATCCTTGGCTGGGTTGATTAGGTTATTTAGTCGAACCACCAGTGCTTGAGGCGACGTCAAAATTCTGGGACTGTCCCCCAGCATATAATTGTGATCCGCCGCCCTGATACGGCGCATAACCTCCCTAATATGGTGGATAACCACCCTGGTAATATGGATCTACTGGATACGGATAGGCTCCCCCAAAATACAGAGCTACATCCCCCTGATAGTGGTAAGCGCCACCATAACCTGTCAGAGTATAGCCACTAAGCCCCTGGATCTGCTAAAGGGGTACAGCTGGTGGTAATGCAGGGGGCTGAGGTTTCTGCTGATTCTGTGGACACTGATTAGCCTTACGCACAATCTAACCACAACCGCCTTGTCTACATTCCCCAAAATAACGATTATTACACCTGCGACGCAATGGAGCACTAGAATCGCTAGGATTCCTCCGCTGCTGAAAGCGAGAACCACCTGTGGATCTGCCGCCTTTTCGCAGTGTGTTAGAATTCAAACTATCACTGGATGAACCAGAACTAGTACCACCCCGCTTAAAATTCTGTGTTTTGTGAAGAGCGTAGGATGACTGCCCTTTATCCTTATTATTATTTTTCTGAGCATTGCCTTTTTCTTCTTCCTCATCACTATCATCTGGAGCATTCTCTGAGTCCCTGACCCGAGTCGAAAAATTTTTCATATGTAGAATAGGCAGTCGTAGTTGCCATAGAACGCCACTTCTTTGGAGTACCTCACTTAAAACGTTGGAGCATATTATCAGGATTTACAGCAATCTCTGAACAATATCAAGACAAATCAGTGAACTTTTGATGATACTCAATAGCTGACATTTTCCTTTGCTTCAAATGCTAGAATTTTCCCCTCTTATAATCCAAATACTCTAGAGGTATAAATCTCTTCTGAAATAGATGCTTAAAAATCCCCCAATTTGTGGCATCTTCCACTGACAACTGAAAAGATTCCTGTCTCCACCATGATGCAGCCTCCATACACAAGAACCACGTGGCTATCTCAACCCATATGTCCTCTAAAATATTTCCATATCGCTGCATCACCCGAAAGGTTTTCTCAATATGTTCGGGTCAACACTTAGCTCCCTCGAGCCCCTCATTGCCAAAGAAATCATTTAGCTTCAAATTATATACAGTTTCCAAGGGGGTCTTCTTTTTTATCAATCAAAACCTCTTCCCAAACTGTAAAACTTCTTCCAAAGCATACGGCTTTCTGGATGTAGATGATATCTATACAGATGGATCTTATATATATCGTATAATTCTTATAATCCTCTGGGAATGACGAAGTGAGGACTGAATATCATTAGCAATAACTTCACCAAGTTGTCCAATATCTGGAAAATTAGATTCAGAAGAAGTACGTGGGTCTCTACGAGGCAGTAAGGTTCTGACATCAAAGATAAAAAAGATTAGGACTTCAGCAAAGAATACAGGACTGCCCAACTTAGGCTCTAATACCAAACTGACACACCCTGATCGAAGTCGAGGCATGTTGGCCGTCACGTGAGGGTGACGTAGCCAAGTGCACAACAAAAGTGATAATAATAGAAAAAAAGTCCCTACTTATTTATGGAGATGTCAGAACCATCGTGAAGTCTTCGTGAGCCACCAAGGATGATCAGCTACCTAAAACCTGGAGGGGCGCAAAACAAAAGGGTGAGTGGGCAAAAACAAAACTTTAGAAAACAAATTTCTCTTTTCTAAAATTAATAACTCCTCACTATAAAACCCGTATAGTTTCTAGAAAATAATACTACATAGTACGAAAACATATTCCCAGAAGCAACTTAAACCGAAGTATGCAATGTCAATATCTCAGCAATAATAAATGTAAGCCAGGTGTGAAACCAATATAAAATCGTATGCCAGTCAGAGTCACCTAACTTGACATGTACGACTGGATCTATAGCTCATCAATCTAGGCTAGCACGAGTCGGAGTGTAACCTATACAATAGGCTAGGTATAAATATGTACGCTCAAGTGCTACAATCACGTGAAGGCTATGCGATAAATTGCGGGTCACCTACGAGTCGGAACCACCTATTGTGGTATGTACGACAGGCTGGCACCAAACTTGGATCTAAGGTGAGCGTGTAGTGCAGGAGGTGAACGATCATGTGAAGCCTGGCCCTAGCTCGGGGCAGGAGCACTAATA
Source organism: Pyrus communis (assembly GCF_963583255.1). Taxonomy (NCBI): domain Eukaryota; kingdom Viridiplantae; phylum Streptophyta; class Magnoliopsida; order Rosales; family Rosaceae; genus Pyrus; species Pyrus communis. Next base: position 9,937,209 of record NC_084818.1, read on the forward strand.
CTGGGGTGCAGCCATGATGAGCTCTCAACAAATATATGTACACCAATGCAATACAACCCATTCAATCACATAATACTCACCTAAAGCTTACCTAAGCCTCCACAGCATCAAACAATATAACTCTCATTTTATAACAATGCAATACTTAAAATAGAATTCATATATGACATGGCATTCAAAGCATAAATCATTTCAAAAGAGACGTTCTGGAAACCATAATACATACATACATACATATATATATATATATATATATATATAGAAAACAAATGCCCACTCATTGATAAGTAGTAGGATCATAGCCCCTTAACCTCGCTTGTCCACGTTCGTCCTTGGAATATGTCTCACCTATATGCGAAATAACTAATTTAATGTTAATTCAATAGCACATAAACAAAACTTAGGTTGAATTACTCATACGTTGCTCAAATAAGGTGTTTGAATATATCAACGTGATCTACTCAACATCATGAACACCTCTATATTTTTAGAATAATTTTTGGACGTCACACGCACCCTCACGCGCCAGCCAAAGCACGGCCACACGCAAGCACGCTGACGAAAGGCATCAGGAAACATTTCGTTAAAATAGTATAATATTTTGTTAAAATTACTTGACGTCGTTAGAATATTCTGTTAAAGTTAACGGAATATGCTCCATCTTCTCTGGTGACTCGTCGGAGTATGCCACTGGCCGCTGTTTGGTTCGTCGGTTTTTGGACATTTTTCAAAGTTCAATATCTTCTTCATTTCCCAACCAAAATCCTTGAAATTTATACAGATTTGAAGCTCTTGAAGAGTAGAACACAACCATACCTATTAGAGGTCCAATAACCAACGGAAAGTGGTCTAAAAAATCTTCGAAACCTCCGGCTAAGTTTGCAACTCTGTGAATGCTCTTATCCCGATGTCAACTCCACCCTAAACCTACTCTAGGGTCTCTATGGAGTTGATTAGAGGCTTCCTTAAACCTTAAAACCATGTGAAACGCCCATAATCACGTCGAAGGAAATCAGTTCCTCGCCAGAGCTCTGGTTTCTCACGTTTCCAACGTCTATTCTATAAACTAAGGGTAGGGTTAGGATTCTGAAGTCGAGAAGAGTGTGATGGCAGCCTCAGTAGAGTCGATTTGTGAAGTTTTGGTATAGTTTTAGTGTGGGTGTGCGCATGTGTGTGTGTGTACGTATGGAATTGGCCAAAAAGAAAAATATCATGGCCCTAATTGGGCTACCGTGTGAGAGGGAGAGAGAGTTATGTTAAGTGGCCTAAAGAAAAGTGAAATCAAACCCAAAATCTAATTGGACCCAATAAAGTAGGAATTAAGGTGATTGGTGGACAAGAATAGATATAATCCACCCAAAAATATAATTCTACCCATTCTCGTTCTTTAATCGTCGTAACTTTTTCGTTAGAAAACTGATTCGACCCTAAATTGCGTCAACGTGCTCATGACGTCAAGTACGATTTAATTATGATGGTAAGAAAATAATTTAAAACTAGATATGTACATCCATGTCACTAAGCCAATGAAGGCATATTCGTCACTTGAAACACTCGGGGAGAAAATGTATATATTAATTTGGGATGGGTCGTCACAACACCTATTTACATGGAATTTAAACTTGGGAATTGGAGGTTCCAAATTCTAATTTTTTTTTCCACGCAGAAATTCTAAATTAATGTATGTCATTTTATAAATTTTAACTTTGGGCAAAATTTCAAGTTTATTTTCCTCATCCAAACATAGTATTATAGTTTGGAGTTGAAGAATATAATGAGTGCAACCTTAAATAGTTTCTTCTTTGGATTTTTCCATTTTCTTTTTTTCTAGCTTTTGGTCCCACTCCTAACATGTACTTTTTATTGAGGAAATATCTTTTCATTGATAACAAATAATAAGCTTACACTTGGTAATTATACATTGGCATAGCACACACACTTGTGTTGCCAACTCATCCTAACAACCATAACAAACTTAGCCTAACTAATCACACCACTATCAACATATTACAACAAAATTAATCAAGACTAAGTTTTATCTTTTACAAGAGAATTGTCTTCCCTTTCAAACTAAACTGAGGAACTCGAAGTGTAAGTTTGTCTCAGAGTTGCAAGAATCTGAGCTTGGACAAGGACTTAGTACAAATGTCTGCAATTTGATCTTGTGAACAAACAAATATAACAGAAACAGCTTTGGACAAAACCTTTTCTCTTATGTAATGGTAGTCTATCTCAACATGCTTGATTCTGGCATGAAAAATAGGATTTGTGACCAAGGATATTGCTGAAATATTGTCACACCAGAGCTTGGGAGAGCAGTAAAGAGTTAAGCCAATATCAACTAAGGGTTTGCAAATCCACGTAAGTTTTGCAGCAGTGTTAGCTAGGGATCTGTACTCTGCTTCGGTAGATGATTTAGCCACTGTAGGTTGCTTTTCGGTACTTCAACTGATGAGAGAATTACCCAAGAACACACAAAAACCTCTTATTGATTTTCTGTCAAGTGAACATCCAGCCCAATCTGCATTTGAGAAAGCATTGATACTCAGTGGAGTTAAATACCTTGAAAACCGAAGTCCAAGATCCAAAAACCCCTTGAAACATCGCATAATCCATTTGACTGCTTGAATGTGCGATTCCCTTGGATTATGCATGAATTGACATACAAGATTAATTGCAAAAGGCAAGTCAGGTCTAGTCCATGTGAGATATTGCAACCCACCAACAAAAGACCTATATTTAGCAGGATTAAAAAGTAGAGAACTTGAGTGATCCAGTTTAGAAGTACTAAGTGGAGTTAAACAAGGCTTTGCACCATCCATTTTTGCTTTTTTGAGAAGATCTAGACTATACATAGTCAAAGAGATGAACATTCTTTTGGAAGATCTCTTGACTTCAAGACCAAGAAAATAATGAAGTGGCCCCAGGTCTTTGATAGAAACAGAGTACTGAGCTGAGAGATAATAGTTTGACAAGCTTGGTAAGAATGACCAGTCACAATAATGTCATCCACATAGACTAAAACAAAGACTAGTGATGGATCATTTTTTACGAACAAAGAGTGATCATTCTGAGAGCCTGTGAATCCAAGAGAGTGTAAGGCATCATATAATTTTTCATACCAAGCTCTGGAAGCTTGTTTCAGACCATATAGTGATTTATGCAATTAGCAGACATGGTGAGGCCTTGTGATATCTTCAAAACCAGATAGTTGTTTCATAAAGACATTTTCTAAAAGATTGCCATGTAGAAAGGCATTGCTAATATCCAATTGGTTTAAAAACCAATCATGTTAATTGCCAATGTGAGTAGAAGTCTGATAGTAACTGGTTTGGCAACAGGGCTGAATGTCTCTGTATAGTCTAACCCTTCTTGTTGATGAAAACCCTTTGCAACTAAACAAGCTTTGTACTTATCAAATGTCCCATTAAGTTTTTTCTTAATTTGAAACACCCACTTGCAGCCTACAAGATTTTGAGAGGGTGAAGAAGGCACAAAAGACGATGTACCATTGTTGAGAATAGCATTATACTCTTCTTGCATTGCCTGTCTCCAGTGAGCATGCTTAGATGCTTGGAGATAAGTAGTTGGGACATAACCCTCAATGAGATGTTGTGGAATATGATGCTTGGTGGCTGTGAAAGCTTTGGGTTTAGAAATACCAGATTTTGATCTTGTTTGCATGGGATGACTGTTAGAAGATTGAATTGGAGCTTGTAAAGATGATGGAGGATTAACCTGTAAGTCTAAAGATTGATTGGAAGACACAGAGGGTAACACAGATGCTTGTTGTGGATTAGAATGTGTGGTAGGCAATGAATTTGAAGACAGGGATTAAGTTGGTGAATGACTTTGGGAAAAGGTTAGTGTAGTGGGAATGAAAATGGGAACATAGGTAAGGAGTTGGCTAGGGATAGAAATTGAGGAACCAAGTTGTTTAAATGGGAAAGCTTGTTCATCAAAGATAACATACCTAGATATGTAAACTCTGTTGGTTTGGGGATCAAGACACCTATAACCCTTGTGGTTTAAGCTATAACCAACAAAGACACAAGGCTTGCTTTTTGATGTGGTATACAGTTTTAGCCAGAGAAAACAACTACATCCAAAAATCCTAAGAGGTAAGTAATTTGGTGATTTCTTAAAGAAACGTTCCCAAGGAGATGGTTTTGACATTGTAAGTATCCTGTTGATCAAATATATAGCAGTAGAGAACACTTCTACCCAGTACATATGAGGAACCCCAGAAGCTGCTAAATGAGTCCTAAAAGTCTTTACCAAATGTCTATGATTGCGCTTAGCACACCCATTTTGTTCAGGGGTGTGAGGGCAGCTCAATTGGTGTTGAATACTATGGTCTTTCAAGAATTCAGACATTATATGATTCACCACCAAAATCATAATGAATAGTAGCTATCTGAGTACTCAGTATATTTTCAATAATGGATTTGAACTGAACAAAGGTTTTGAACACCTCTAATTTACACTTTAAAGGGAAGAACCAACAATACTAGTGTAATCATCGACAAAGATTATGTAGTATCTATAACCAGATAGAGAGAGGAGATAGGTGAAGGTCCCTATACATCTGTATGTAATAGCTCTAAAGGTTTACAAGTTGTACTGGAAACAGATACAAAGGAAAACTTGGAGTTTTTGCCTAGTGCACAACTAGAACAGAAAGATTTCATAGAACTACTCATAACTGGAATACATGACTTAGAAGTCAGCTTATTGAAAATCTTGAAAGAATGATGGCCTAATCTTTGATGAGAAACCTCTGAAGAAGCTTTAGTAGATGCAGCATAGAGATAATGATGTCCAATAGAAGGAAGAGAAGCAGAGAAATGATAGAAACCATTTCTCACATGGCCTCTAAAGAGCATCATCTCCGAAGAAAAATCCTTCACAATGAAATGAAAAGGATATAGATGAATTGAACACCAATTATCAGGGCTAAATTGATTTACAGAAAGCAAATTTTGATTTAAATGAGGCATATGCAAGACATTCATAAGAGTAAATTTATGAGTAGGAGTAGAGATAGTAGAAGAATCAGAATGTAAAATAGGCAAACATTTGCCATCACTAATAAAGACTTACTCAGGTTTAGTGTAAGGTTCTGGATTTTGCTGATTTGCCATGAAGTTAGTCATATGAGAATTAGCACCAGAATCCAACAGCCAAGTAGATTGTGCAGATAAAGTGGTATCACACATAACAAAATGTCCATTCTTGTTACCATAGGTAGGATTTATACGGTGTGGACAGTCATAAGCCTCATGATCAATCTGTCGACAAATCTGACAAGTAAGCCTTCTGACATAATTGTTGAATCCACCACGATTGTACCTTTGATTGGATCACTGATTGTGTCGCTGATTGTTGTTGTTGCCATAATAGTTGGAGAAATTGCCACGGTTCTAATTGTTTCTAGGGTTTGAGAAATTTCCACGGCCTTGTTGTGGATTGAAAGAATAAGCATTTTGAGTAACAAATGCTTGAGAATTAGGAGAGATTGCTAGTGTAGGTAGTAAACCAGTAAATGAATTAAAAGCCTGGAAACTGGAAGAATAAGAAGATTTCTTCCTATTTGTCAATTGAATCTCCTTGCTGAGAAGTAAGCCATGAAGTTCATCAATAATAGTTGATCCAAGACGAAATTGAATCGTATCCGCAAAAAAATTTTACGTAGGAGAAAGGCCATGAAAAGTAACTAAGATGAGTTCAACATCATCAATCGAAAATCCAGCACTGGAAAGAGCATCAGCGATCTCTTCAATCTGTTAGAGATAGATTGCAGTAGTGGAATCACCTTTCGTAATACTGCGAAGACAAGATAGAAGTTCATGAACATGCGATTGCGAAGCCGTCGCAAGTCGCTATTCCAATTTTGCCCAAAGTTCATGAGCAGAGGTTACACCAACTATGTAAGGAATCAGAGATTCGGAGAGTGTAAGTTAAGTCAGATGAGAATGTTTTGGTCATTTTCGTAACAAGTTACGAACTCCGGATTCAGACTCGCCGTGCGATTTCCTAAGGCATCGAGAAGAAATTTTAGCGGAAGAGTCAATGTTCCATCTACAATTCTGGTGAGGTTGTAGCAGCGAAAGATCGGAGCGAACAAAGCATTCCAGGTAAGGTAATTATTAGTAGTAAGCTTAATCGGAACAAAAGATCCAATATTTTAGATTGTGATCAAAGAAATTAAGGAATTAGGGCTGGAATTCATGATGTAAGGAGAATGAGTTTAAGAATCGGACTCAAATGAGGGAGAAGCAGAGGTCACCATTGATGCGAGCTAGGGATTGCAGAGAGATGGACAAACACCAGAGAATCGTCGTCGCAAGGAAGATGAAGATTCAAAAAGGAATAAAGGAAGAAAGGAAGGAGGGAAACGTTTTTTGAATCGGGTTGTGAGACAAAAGCGGGTAATACCATATTGAGGAAATATCTTTTCATTGATAACAAATAATAAGCTTACACTTGGTATTTATACAATGGCATAGCACACACACCTATGCTGCCAACTCATCCTAACTACCACAACAAACTTAGCCTAACTAATCACACCACTATCAACAGATTGCAACAGAATTAAGCAAGACTAGGTTTTATCTTTTACAAGAGAATTGTCCTTAATACTTTTCACCCTCTCTCTCTCTCTCTCTCTTATGATTTTTTTTCATTTCTTTTCTAAATCCTTTAATTGCAGCACAAAATTGTGCACCTAAAGTTTTTTTTTTTTTTCCTTTATAATCTTACCACTTTGAATTTGGCATTTGGTCTTAACCAGATTGAAAAAAAAAAAAAAAAAAAAAAAAAACTCTTTTATTTATGAATTTGTTTCTAAATGCTGGGGAAATGAGTGAGTCTGGTAAATGTTAAACGCTTGTGATGATAGAGATAATGTATAATCTTGTATTGAATAGGCTTGTGACACTAGTAATAAGATTAGGAAAGTTAGTTATGGTTGTTAGAATGTGCAACTATAAAAGGTTCTTGTATAAATACCCTCATAATGTAATAACTTGCTTATCAAGCAAGGAAATCAGAAAAATTATTCTCTCTCTCTTCAATTTCTCTCGACTTCTCTCTCTAAATTCTCTACATTCAATCTTCTTCTTCTTTGTTTACATGGTATCAATCACCATTGTTGATGACGCGTCTCTCGATCCTTGATCAGCTTCCGCTTTTCACATAATAAAATCAGTCTTTCAATTTCTATCTACATTCTATTGAATTTACATTAAGAATCAAGAAAATCATAAACAACTAATTGAATCATATTACTAGCTCATTGTGAGGCTAAACCCACCCCCTTCCCCTTAGTGTAGATAATATTTGATAGGATTTTTACCACCTACAAAAGTAAGGATAAAAACACTTAAAAGTACTTGCAAGAGAATAAGGTTGTCGTAGTATAGCGGCTCAAGTAAGGTTGTTTTCCACAGAGATTAAGTGAATAATTTGTGTTTAAAACCAACTCTTAATTAATTATTTAAAACAAAGTTAGGGAAATGTTGATTTTAGAATTTAATATAATAAAAATGAATTTTAAAATAAAACAATTAAATAAATTAACTAGAGAACAATTTAAAGAAAATCAATTTGTAAAAGCCTAGGGTTCCACTGTCACCATAACAATCCTATTCAATTTTACCAATTAATTATTTCTACATACATGCTTTGAAGGTTAGGTTTTCCTAATACATATTTTCCTCGTGATGTTCATGTCACATCCCGGCCCGGGGGGAATCACTTCCCGGGCCCGCTCCACCACCGTAGCACGATATTGTCCGCTTTGGGCTTACCATTCCCTCACGGTTTTGTTTTTGGGAACTCACGAGCAACTTCCCAGTGGGTCACCCATCATGGGATTGCTCTAGCCCCTTCTCGCTTAACTTCGGAGTTCCCGTGGAACCCAAAGCCAGTGAGCTCCCAAAAGGCCTCGTGCTAGGTAGAGATGGGAATATACATATAAGGATCACTCTCCTGGGCAATGTGGGATGTCACAGTTCAAGCGAAAACGTATATCTAACATGCAATCCGTTTGTGATGTTCAGATCAAATATAAACATGCAAGACTCATTAAGTTTTGTGAAAACCCCTTGAAAAACCATGCAACCCTTAACAGCGTGATGTTCGCCTTAAGTGAACTTACAATTACTAATCATAAGAAGCCATCCTCAATTTCAGGGTGATGAAATTGCATCAAATTACTTGTCTAAAAACCCTAATCGTGGCGAATCACTAAGACAATTAGATAGTTTAATCACAGTGATTAATAATTCAAACCAAGCATACATCCATTCATAAGAAAATTAATAAAATCACATATTCATGCTAAGGATCATGGCTTCACCCTAGCAAATGAACTAGTTACGAACAATCATAATAAAAACTAAGGAAAATTTATTAACTAGAAAAATGATTAAAAACACCTTGTAGGTAAAAAGTCTGAAGTTCTCCAAAATAATGCGTGTCCTTCATCTCCCCTATCTAAAACCCTAATGGCTAAATATCTTTATTTATACTACTACAAAATAAAACCCTCATAGAAAAGGTTTTCTAAAAACTAGGAAATAAAATAATAAAAGGATAACTAGTAATTACATTCCTATTATAACTACGAAATCTGCCCAACACAGAGATAGCAACGTTTCTGGACCTTTAGGGCTCCAAAACAGGCCCAAAATGATTCAAATTAAAGATTACGACCTCCACTTCAAGTTCCAAGAAGAGCCCAAGTCAAAATCCTTCATCTTCCAGCCCAAAAGTTACAAATAAACTCTATAGCCCAATCTGTCAGCACTGCATGCTGGGCATAAATTAATTCGCCATGATCAAATGCTTTGGGATAAAATTATGAAATTTTGAGAAAACCTTCTTGACAGATTCACGAACCCACTCCAATTGGAATCACTCAAAAATTCCACCATTCGATTACTTTATGCTCAAAACAAGTTCGCATGTCCTACATTAAAAACACATAGCAAAGCATCAAAATCTCACCAAAATAATAACCAAAAAATACCAAGAATAGGGAATAATATATAATATAAAATCTACTCATCAATATTGTTTGTTCAAAAAAAAAAAAAAAAAAAAACAATCATTTGACTGTTGTAGTTATATTTAGAATAGGAATGTAATTGTGTAAATCTTAGTGTATCTAGGGATATCTTTGAATATTCCCTTTAGTAATTAATATCATATTAAAGTTGTAATCATAAAAGGGTAAGGATTTAACCTATCCTACTACTATAAATAAGGGCACAATAGGGTGATACAACACACCTCACAATTAAATCTCTCTCTTATTACCGCCGGCCTTCCCTCTCTATTCCCTTTGAATAGTTCAATTAAATAGGCCTATAATACGTTATCAGCACTCTCTTTCCTAAAGCTAAGGAACTAAAGGATCGCAAGAGGAGGCTCTCTTCTACAAAATTCAAATGCTTTTATTTGTTTTCTACCAATCAAGTACACTTAAAATAAAGTAAGATATTTGAAACGACCTGTAATACCCCGTATTTAAAAAAAAAATTAAAATGTTTATATGTATATATGTATGTATGTGAGTAATTATTTTTACGTGCAATAACCTATTTTCGATATGTAAAATAGTTTCAATGTAAAATCCTTTTTTTTTTTTTTTTTTGCTACAAATTATTTCAAAAAATAGTTATTTCATGTTCATATGTAATTAGAGATATTTTTAGTTTGAATTGGAGAAGGGAGATTAAATGAGTTTGGTTTGATTTTCCTCACAAAGGGCCGAGAGTTTAAGGTTGGACTAAATGAGTAATTTTGTCTTGATATTTTCTTTCAAAGATGAGGTTGAGAGTTTGTAACATTAGGAGTTAATGATTTGGTGATTACTCACCACCCTAAATGTGAAGGTGGAAGTCTACTTAAGGGTGAGTTGGCAAGTTTGTATCTAAGAGTTAAATGTTTGGTGATGATTCATCCCTCCAAAATTTGAAGAGGTGGGATTCATATCCCTTAGACCTTGAACGTGGCTTTTGAGCTTTTGTCCACTTTGCATGATATTCACCACTCTAAAAAAAAAAAAGATGACAGCTTATTGTGGTTAGAACATTTCACGTGGCCTTTAATGCAAGGAACATCTTGCATATTCTTCATTAGTTCGTAATTAGCTTCACATTTGTTGTTTTTCTATTGGACCACACTTCATTGCTAAGGATTAGGACAACATTTGTTGCCTTGTTATTGGAACACATTTCATGGTGATGATTAGGTTAACAATGGGTGTGTTTCAATTGGAACACATTTTATGTCTAATGATTGGCACAACACTTGCTTTCTTTATATTGGCACACTCGTGGAGATTCTTTGGAGATGAAGATGTCATGCAATCTCTATAAAGGAATGAGCACTCACCAAATGGAAGACATGGAGAAAAAGAGAGAAGAAGAAGAAGAAGAAGAAGAAGAAGAAGAAGAAGAAGTTGGAACACATTTCATGGTGATGATTAGGTTAACAATGGGTGTGTTTCAATTGGAACACATTTTATGTCTAATGATTGGCACAACACTTGCTTTCTTTATATTGGCACACTCGTGGAGATTCTTTGGAGATGAAGATGTCATGCAATCTCTATAAAGGAATGAGCACTCACCAAATGGAAGACATGGAGAAAAAGAGAAAAAGAACCACTCCAAAAAGAAAGCCATTCTCCCTTTCATATTACCTCCTTATTGTTCTTTTACATGTTCTTAGGGCTTTAAGCCATCTTTCATTGTATTTGTAAGTCCCTCGTATATATAGTGAAACACAATAAAAGCAAACCATATTAGTCGATTTGGCGAACCACTTAAATCTTGTGTTGTTTATGCATTTACATTTGGAGATCATTGCCAGGAGAAGCATTTCCACCAAACTATCGAAAATCTCTATTTATTTCCCTTGAGAATGATGTAGAAAAAGTGTGAGACAAATCGCAGAGAAATACATGAAACCTTACCCAACAAATCTCCACCAAACTCACAGTCATTTTCATCTATCAAAAGAAGATATTCAAAAACTAGAAATTCGTCCAGCCTATTTAACAGACCAAAACAGCATCATCCATAGATTATATCATAATAATTTCTTCATGAGAGTTGTTTTTTTATCTCTCTACCATGATATATCAAAATTTCAGGAAAATCCAACGGTGTGATCTTCCAATATGTTTGAAATACCAACCCAGTCTCTAATTCCGCAGAAAACTGGAAAGACATGTTATGAGCACCAAAACCCCATTTTTAGAGCTCTGATCAAAACACTTCCTTAACAAAAGTTGTTCCTTATCATCTCATCTATAACATATCCAAAAACCAGGACAATCCAATCTATGTGCTGACTTGTACCCCAGTTCGAACAACTGATGTTCGATTAAGCTAGCCCTCTCTGCCAACCTCTTTGCATGGCCAACATCTCTAGTTTCTTTCTCTCCCTTTCATGGAAGTTTTTCAGCAATTTGACTCCTATTACATATGTAGAATTTCAGCTATATTAAAGAAGAGGAAGGGGAAGTGGTGAAAGAAGAAAGAAAACAAGAGGGAAGAAATGAAATTGAAACAATAAAAAAAATGAGGAAATGGTAACATATTGCTTATCATTTACATTAAAGATTATTATTTTGTTATTAATATTATGATTATACTACTCTTGTTACTAATCAATTTGATTTATGTTGAAGTTTGCAGGTTTGTTAGATAACATGTGAGTATTGATATCTATATGAACATGAAATATACATAAACATTCATGCAAAGCAAGAAAAAAGAGTTGTGTTGTGTAAAGTGTTTAAGTTGCAAGGATACTCATGGGCTGAAGTTTGCATTGAATAATAATGAACCGTGTCTATGTCAGGCGTAGGGTGCAGAACTTGAATATACATTTGGGGTGTCAGGAGAAGTGCCTATTTAATAAAGTGGAAACTGAGAGTCTAATTACAAAAAAATTGGGTTAAAGGATGAACGGGAGTTAACTCATATTCTAATGTATCCGGAGCTAAGTGGTATAAGCATGGTATGGGACGTGCATGCTTGGGTGCCTTAGGTATATGGTGATGGGATTAGAAGGGAGTGAATACATTCATGCATCTCATTTGTATATATTTCATACATTTGAAACAATTGTTACAATTTAATTATTATTTTGTTGGTACTTTTTGTTGTGAATTAATTTGTGCACTATAGTTATTCCGTTACGTATTTGATAAATTTTATGTAAGATTTTGTTATCTAATGTATGTTTAATCATTATAATTTTATTTTATTTTCCACCATATCTTGGTTGTAGAATTTATTTCTATAGCTAAGATATGGCCCAATGCTAATTTTTGGCATCCCCGTGTCATAAATCATGCCCAAATAATTTTTTGGGGTACTTTGGTTTACGCTAATTAATTCGGATTTAATTATCACTTGGTTCTTCACCAACCGAAGCTAATATGACCCGTTTGTCACTATTTTGCTTCCAAGATCAATCCCATTTAGTCTCGATCTAATGAATTAATTAAAAGTGACATGCAATCCATTAATCTGATAATTAATCTAAAATTATTGACCTGAAGATCACTTTTGGACATTAACGATTCAATCATTTACTTTTATACTTTGAACCGTTGACATCATTTCATAGTCCTGAAGCTCTCACACTTGAGTTCCCGAAGCAACTCAAATCCACTACAATTAAATTAGCATATTGCATTCTATATTCTTGTAGGAACTTCTCCTTTATGAATTAATCGTTCATAAAACTAAATTGAACATGTAGTTTCATATTTAGTGCCTTTGAAACCCGAAGTTTTCATTCAAAACTTACCACATGAATCCTGTAGTTTTCATGCATAAATTAAATCAATACATGTCTATAAAACCTGAATGTTCTACGATGTATGTCTATGGATTACCATATGACTAACCAAGTTTTTGTTGTACCCTTTATTTTAGGGACATGTTGAACTTGGACAATCTCGATTTCACCGCTCTGGAAGTATCCAGAAAAAACTACTTGAAGTGGGTTCAAGACGTGAAGCTCCATCTTATTGCAAAAGGTATTAGAGCCACCATTAAGGCACCTACCGACGACAAACCCATCGACGAAGCTTAGAAAGCTACTGCAATGATCTTCATTCGAAGACACATCCATGCTGCACTGCAGACCGAGTACCTCGCTGAGAAAGACCCATGCACCCTCTGGCTTGCTCTAGCTGGCCGTTTCGATCACTAGAAAGACATTTACTTGCCTGAAGCAAGATACATCTTTGCTTCCAAGACTTTAAGTCCGTGAATGAATACAACTTTGAAGTTTGTAGAATCCGATCACTGCTTAAGTTCTGTAAAGTGGAATTAACCGAATCATATCTCCTAGAGAATACGTATTCGACCTTCTATGCCACCAATATTGTCCTGCAGCAAAAATATAGGGCACAGAAGTTCACCAAATTTTGGGATTTGATACTGTTTTACTTCTCGCTAAAAAGCAGAACCAGTTTTTGATGAAAAATCATCAAGCTCGACCCACTGACTCGAACGTTGCGCCTAAAATGCATGCTACCAATTATAGTAGCCATAAATGACACAAAAATCATCATGGCCGTGGTAATGGGCGGCAAGCCCCACAATGTGCCCAAGGTCAACAGAATCAAGGCCCACCCAAGGGAGGAAATTCACCCAAAAGCGCCAAGCCCTTGCCTTTAAGGCCCCAAACTTCAAGAATAAGGGAAAAATTACCGCTCAATCAACTTCCACTAAAATGGACATGTGCTACCACTGTGGATCAAAGGATCATTGGTCACATGTATGTAGAGCTACCCCTGAGGCCATTGTTAAGTATCATTCCCATCTTGAGTCTAACTTTGTGCATGTGGATCATCCTAAATATGCTACTACATCCATGGAGATATCAGATTTTCAGAAGGCATCAGCTCATATGGACAAATAAGTTTTATTCTTCTAGACATGTTTTTAGGGTGGTTTACCCCTAGTGGCCGAACCCACTAAGAGTGGCTCGACCCCCCCTAATTTCTAAGTTTATGGTTTAATTTTGGACAATTTTTCTAAGTATTTGGAATATTTTGTTTGGTTTTGGTTTGTTTTGAATTATGGATAATTGTTTTATGGATATTAGTACTCGAACTGATTAATTGAATTAATGGAATTATATTTATGCATGTGACCAATTCAATCAATTTATTTTTAGGTATGTCTAGTGGGGAAGTTAGTTGTCTAGCTGATAATGCTACCACGCACACCATATTGCATGAGCGATACTATTTTACTAACTTTGTACCTAAAAAAACACCTCTGACAACTCTCTTAGGCGCATCTAACCTGATTGAAGGATACAGAAAGGCACGTATCATATTGTTTAATGGTATCGTCTTAACCATTAAAGAAGCCCAATATTCTCCATGTTCCGGAAGAACGTTGTTGAGTTTTAGTGATACTCGAGATAATCAATATCATATTGAAATCACTTGAGTTTCTTTGTATCACTTCTTACAAGTATGGTCAGAAGCGTATTCACAAGAAGTTGGAACATCTCCCGAGTGGGTTGTACATCACAACCATTCGCGACATAGAAGCCCACCATGTGGCAGGCCCCGTGCCTGAGTTCCAGAGAAATTTGCTATTTTGGCATGACCATATGAGACATCCCGGACGTGACATGATACGCTGTATCCTCAAATCATCACATGGGCATCATTTACCTCCCTACATTGGATTCCTGTCATGCAAAGCATGTTCTTTGGGGAAGTTGAATACTCAACCCTCGATTACAAAGATTATTCACAGCCCTCTTAAGTTTCATCAGAGGATTCAAGGGGATATTTGTGGACCTATCTAACCAAAATGCAGACCATTTAGATACTTTATTGTGTTGGTTGATGCATTGACACGATGGTCACATGTTTGCTTGTTGTCCACATGCAACGCTGCATTTGCAAAACTCCTAGCATAAATTATTAAGCTAAGGGCTCACCACCCTGACTATCCAATCAAGTCTATTTGACTGGATAAAGCTAGAGAGTTTATGTCACAAACTTTTGATGATCATTACCTGTTAGTATGGATTGAAGTGGAACATCTTGTACCCCATGTTCAAACCCAAAACAACATGGCAGAACCTTTCATAAAGCGCCTTCAATTGATAGCTCAGACTTTGGTTATGCGAGCCAAACTACCGGTATCTGCCTGGGGCTATGCAATATTGTAACCAGCTATGCTGGTCCACCTAAGGCCCACTGCTACCTAACCTCATTCACCGTTACAATTGGGTACTGGATACGAGCCTGATGTCTTGCATTTATGTGTGTTTGAGTGCGCAGTCAATGTGCCAATAGCACCACTACTATGTACCAAAATAAGTCATTTGAGAAAAATGGGAATCTATGTCGGTTATGATTCGTTATTTAGAGCCCTTGACAGGAGATCTCGCTACCGCACGCTTTACGGATTATCACTTTGATGAGACAATATTTCAATCATTAATGGGAGATAAGCATGCTAACATTCCTAGAGAACGCCGTAAATTGCCTTGGTATGCTCCCACTATGTCTCATCTATATCCCCACATTGCCCAGACTGAAATTGAGGTGTGACAAATTATAGATCTTCATATCATTGCTCAGAGCATACCAAATTCTTTTGCTGATCTAGCTAAGGTGACAAGATCACATATACCTGCTTCAAACGTACTTACAAGGATAAACGTACCCCGCGTATATCGTAATCTCACCTGGGAAGGCCGAACTATCCCCGAAGGTGGGGAGGTTGCACCTTCCACACGGCCCGGTACATTGGCGACTAGCCAATCATCTGCTCCAACCCTGAAACGTGGCAAACCCCTCAGTTCAAAGTATTCACAACCCCGAAAAAGGAAATCAACACCAACTAGTAACCCTAGTTTGAATTCAACCATCGCTCACTCATCTGTTCCAACGCATGAGGTTATTCTAGATTACGGTGATGTCTTAAATGAGACAACCCGACCTCCTCAGAATCACGATATTTCAGACTACAACATAATATTGGATGAAGTTTGGAATCGGAATGAGATGATCGTCAACGATGCATTTGCGAACACAATAGCTACTGACATTATGCTTAGCAATGACATTAAACCACATTCCGTTGATGAATGTCGTGTAGAACGAATTGGTTAAACTGGAAACAAGTAATCCAGGTCAAACTTGATTCGCTTGTGAAACGTAAAGTGTTTGGACCTATAGTTCATACTTGATTCATGAGGAAGCATAATGAGAAGAATGAAATAGTGCGATATAAAGCACGCCGTATAGTGCAAGGCTTCTCTCAGTGCCCTAGGATTGATTACGAGGAGATGTATTCCCCCTAATGGACGTTATAACGTTCTGTTACCTAATCAATTTGGTAGTTTCTAAAAAACTGAATATACAGTTTATGGACGTGGTAACGGCATATCTCTATGGAGATCTAGATACAAAAATATATATGAAAGTTCCAGAAGGACTTCCATTAACTAGTTCAAATAGTTCTAGACCTTGGAACACTCTCTATATTAGATTGAGGAAATCACTCTGTAGATTGAAACAATCCAGGCGGATGTGGTATAACCGTCTAAGTGAATATTTGACAAGTCAAGGTTATGTGAACAACAAATTATGCCCATGCGTGTTCATAAAGAAGTCACATTCCAGATTTACGATCATTGTAGTTTATGTCGACAACATGAACCTCATTGGAACTCCTGCAGAGCTTGAGGAAATTTTCGTTCACTTGAAATCAGAATTTGAGATGAATGATCTTAGGAAAACTCAATATTGCCTCGGCCTGGAGATCGAACATTGTTCAAATGGAATCCTAGTACATCAATCGAATACACCCAAAAGATGTTGCGACGTTTTAATCAAGATAAAGGGAAGCCTTCAAGTACTCATATGGTCATTTGGACTCTATATGCTAAACGAGATCCCTTCCGTCCAAAGAAGGATGAGGAAGAGATTTTGGAACTCAAAGTTCCATACCTAAGTATAATTAGAGCTTTATTGTACTTGGCTCTATACACTAAACCTGACATCTCATTCCCTGTTAATCTATTGACTAGACACAGCAATACGCCCACACACATACACTAGAATGGTGTTAACGACATTTTCCACTACCTCAAGGGTACGATGGATTTAGGCTTATTTCACACCAATGAATCCTCAAGAGTTGCAGCCCCTCGGTTCTCGGGTTAATTCCCACCTTGTTGGTTTCATAAATGCTGGATATCTGTCTGACCCATATATGACACATTCTCAAACGGGCTTTGTCTTACTATTGGAGACACCGCTATATCTTGGAGGTCTACCAAGCAAACGCTAGTTGCGACTTCTTTAAACCATGCTGAAATTCTCACCCTACATGAAGCATCGCGTGAGTGCTTTTGGTTGAGAGCAGTCATGGAACATATTTGAAGCACTAGTGGTCTTACTTCCGTCATTGACCTTCCTATGACGATCTTTGAAGACAATGCAGCATGTATCGAGCAGTTGAAGAATGGATACATCAAGGGAGACAGCACCAATCACATAGTGCCAAAGTTATTTTATTCTCATCAGTAACAACAGCATCAGAACATTAAAGTCAAGCAAATCTGTTCCCAGGACAATGTGGCCGATCTTTTCACCAAGTCATTGCCCAAGTCTACTCTTCAGAAACTCGTCCAAGGAAATGGTATGCGTAAATTATTTGAGTTGAATCACTTGTAGTTCTTTTATTTAGAAGTTATGTCTAACTCAGGGGGAGTATCCTAAAGCATACTTACTTGATCTTAATGTACTATTTTTCCTACAATTATGAGCATTTTTCCCACTGGGTTTTTGCTACCTAACTATGTTTTAAGAAAGCACCCATCTTGGGATGATCATACTCTGTTAAGTTCACTACTTTCGTCTTATTTGACATTTGTTTTATACATCATGCATACTTCTCACTTTTCTCCTTAGTCTATGGGTTTTCCTCCTAGCTTGGTTTTACCATAGCGAGGTTTTATGAGCTTTACTACCAATGCATACTCTCTTTTGAATTTGAGACTCCCATTCGCCCGTTGTGTCGCCGACTTCATCAACTGTTCTACCTTATCTACTGAAGATCTAATGCAATGTTTTGTTGAGTATCTACACACTCAAGGGGGAGTGTTGCAGTCATATTTAGAATAGGAACGTGATTGCGTAAATCCTAGTGTATCTAGGGATATCTTTGAATATTCCCTTTAGTAGTTAATATCATATTAGAGTTGTAATCATAAAAGGGTAAGGATTTAACTTATCCTACTACTATAAATAAAGGCACAATTGGGTGATACAACACACACCTCATAATGAAATCACTATCTACTCTCTCTTATTGCCGCCAGCCTTCCCTCTCTATTCCCTTAGAATAGTTTAGTTAAATAGGCCTACAACGTTGACAACTAATTTAATCACATTATTGTCCTCACACAAAAGACTTTTTTTTTATAACCGGCATTACACACCTCTTAAGATGTTTTGAACATGTTTAAAAAAGAGAAAATAATATTTAATGAACAACTGATTGAATCACATTATTACTAGCCTATTGTGAGGTACTAATTAAAAAATTAAAAAAAAATTGTACAAAAAGAATTAATTATTAAAAATATACTGTTAAAATGACAAAATTACCCCTGTATTATTTGGTGCATTATTTTGGATTGCTTTTGAAATTTTTTGTTTTAGGGGCATTTTTGTCCAAAACTTTTTGGTGAAGCTTGTGACCCCAAAAGGGTTTGTTGGCTTTATTTATTTTTTTTTGGACAAACAAAGTAAATTTCATTTATTGAGAAAGCTAATACAAGGTAAGGACACCTCCAAAAGAGAGTCCAAAATGGCCAAGCAAAAACTTAACTCTATAAATGAAAACTGAAATGAGAAATGCCCAAAGTGAGCAGCCCATAGCAGCAACCAAATCAAAAAACCTAGACAGCCACCTCCACCAAAATAGTCGCACCACCACCACCCGATAAAATGGCCAAAGAACTAAACAGAAAATAGGTGTAAGCAAGCTACCCGCACTGGGAGCACTACCATAATTCTACCAAATAGTGCAAAATGCACTTTAAATGCTATGAACCACCAAAGTGTGCCTCCGGAAGAGATCCTAAGAGAAGACACATGATGAAACGAGCAGCAAGGCAAAGAAAACTGATCTAAGATAAACTCAGGAAATACTAAGACCAAGCTCAAAACAACCTAAGACACAAAATGTTGAGAAAGAAAACAATAGAAGGCTAAATGCAAAAATAGATAATCTAAATCTCCAACCATGGTGGCTTGGAGAGGGAAAAACTGTGGTGGAGTCGGAGGAAAAGGGAGAGATGGGGAAGTTGGGAGGAAAGAGAGGAAGAGAAGGGAACAAAGTAAGAAAACAATGGTGGAAAAAGGAGAAGAGGAAGAAGGGCGAAAATCAGGGAGAGACGAGAGATAAAGATGAAATAAAGGATGGACGAAAGGGGAAGAGGAAGGAAGGCGAGGAGGGAATGGCTGGGCTGCCGCTGACCCCAAGCCAGAGCAAGAGGCAGATGGCAGAGAAGGTTTCAGAGGTTTAAGGGCCTTGGAGAAGGGAGAGGGCACAAAGTCATAGGCATGACTCTTGAGCCTAACTCTTCAACTTATCTATTCCATTTTGTTGGTTTTATACATAAAGATGTTAGCTATTTTTTTTAAGGAGAAATTAGGTTCTTATCCCTCTTTTTGCTACTTCATTGATTAAAACCCTATTCCTTTTCAAATTTTGATCAAGATCCTTGGGTATTAATAACATCATTAATTATTTCAATAATAAATATTTTTTATTTTTAAATATATTTCCTTAGTGTTTAGTGTTAAAAATGTTACAATTAGTACATTTATATTTATGACTAAATTTTTTATCTTATATTTTTATTTTTAGTTTGTATCCATTTTTAATTTGCAAACCTTTTTTAATTTGTACCAATTTTCTTTTCAGTTTTAATTTGTACCCATATATTAATTTCTTTTTGTGCCCATATTTTTTAAAGTTTTATTTGTTTTTGTGCCCATGTGTTTACCGTCACGTGACATTGTATAATTAATCAATGATAGAAAAATTACATATGGTATATTTATGTTTTATGGCTAAACTTTGTATCATATATTTATATTTTTAGTTTGTACCAACTTTTAATTTGCAACCTTTTTTTAAATTTGTAGTATTTTCTTTTTAGTTTTTATTTGGACCCAGGTATTAATTTCATTTTGCTCCCATATATTTTAAAATTTCATTTGTACTCATAATTTTTCAATCTTTTATTTGGACCCTAATTTATTTATAATGTACCCATTCTTCTTTATTAATGTACCACTTTGTTATATGTGAAATGTACCAATTTTTTTTTGCAAAATGTACCGATTTTTTTAACACTATGGATATATTCTTTTGCAATTTATTATTTCTTATTGTTACATAGTTTTTATCCATTTATTCAATCAAAATGTTTGAATTTTTTTATTGTAGCCGTTTATAATAATATTATAATGAGGGATTTTAAATTTATAGGATTATAAATCTCATAAAATATCAAACAATTAATGTCAAAACTATAAAAATATAAATATTAATAGTAATATAATGAGGTGTATAAAGTCAAGGGACTTTGATCAAACTTTGAATACCATTAATGTTTTAGTCAAAGAATATTAAGGACTAAGAACCGCATCCAAAGTATCCATTTTTTTAATTTGTCTTTCTTCACTTGTCTTCCTTAATTAATTTACGCCATGTGGAATCAACTTACACTTATGTCTATGTATTTAACGTGTGAGAATTTCATTTTTCTCATTTCTAATGTGCCCCTAATTAATGTTCCAGATTTTACCAAACAACTATTATTTCTATTTTTGAATAAAATATTACTTTTTAGTCATTTCTAACTTGTTATGGTTCTTAAGCTCTGGGTGGAGTTATCTTTTTCTCTTGCATTGTCTGTTTCTAGAAAAATTCTCCAACAAAAACAATATAGGAGACCAAAGGTAAACGAGATGGTATAAGAATTATTTGGTTAAAATTGGGAACATTAATTAAAATAGAGAAGTCATAATTGTTTGGTTAAATTCTGGAACATTAATTACGGGGTTTTTTTTTAACAAAAGATATTATTTACATTAAGAAAGTGGAGGATTGGACTAAACCTCACAATGAGCTAGCAATAATGTTGTTCAAATTCATCTTTTTGCAAGATTGAACCTAAAATCACTTACAAGTAAAGAGAAATGTCACTAGACCGTATTATTAAGTGGCTCTAAAAGCGCACTTGCCGGGAAAAGAGAAGAGTAATATTCTTTACACATGAATACATAAATGTAAGTGTAAGTTGATTCCACATGGCATAAATTGAGTGGGGAAGACAAGCGAGGAAAGGCAAATACGAAAGATAGCTGGAATTCCTCTTAGGTTCTGCAGTGACAATAACAATTTTCTTGTTCAAAAATTAAAACCATAGTTGAAACTTGTATCAAAGGTTTATTATTGTTCAAAAACTAGAAAATAATACCTGTTGGATATGCTTGGTAGAGCAAAAGGAAAACAAAGATAAGAGGATTAGTGTACCGATGAGATACTTTACCAAAAACAAAAATTTACCTATATGATCACATATGTAGAAATGGAGGAGGATAAGAATGAACAGAAGACCACCTCTTGTTGCTTGCGTTGTAGACGACAACTAGTTGGGGAAGAAAAATATCTGAAAAAACCTATATTTGCATATCCAAACTCATTTGGCATGAATTACATTGAATTACTAAATTGTAGGAATCGATCGGTTGACATATTCAGAGTTGGCCCTGAAGGCAGCTGGAGTAGGCACCTGCCTAGGGCTGCCACTTCGGAAGTGCCCCTAATTTTTTGGCGGAACTAGACAGATTTGAACGAAGATAGACGAGAGCTACGAGGGCTTATATGTAAAAGCAAGAATATGGAAATCTTTTGTTGCAGGGTCGGCCTCACACGAGGAAGAAGCCAACCCTATTCCCAACATTATTTTAATTGCACGATTTTACTTAAGATGGTCCCATCATCTTTTTTTATGGCCACACATCTTCCCCCTTTTAAATAGTCCCCCACCATCTTATTTTTACTTTTTTGCTTCTCTCTTAAATATCACCTTTATGTTTATTTTTATGAGGTTTTATTACTCTATTTTAACATCACACCACATATATCTTTATTATGTACCTAAAAAGTTAAAACTCTCATCTTTTTGAAAAATGACATTATTTAATGTTCAAATTAATTAATTTATATAAAAAATAATAAAGTATTCAAAATCCACCTTATCCGCCTAGGTTCGTATACGAAAATTACTGTCCTCTTCACTTTAGTATTTTCCCTAGCTGTAAGATATCCAACCATTCATTCATTTATTGAATGTAATAAGTAACATTGTAACAATAGAAAAATGATTGGAATTTGGCGTACTGGGTAGGGACTTTTCTTTTGATTTGAATTGGTTGAAAAATTAGATTGTGTAAACTTAATAAGTGCATTTGGATCTAAAAGCGCGAGACAGATAATATTTGAGTAATGTTTGTTTATCTTTCATTTTTTTTTATATTAATTTTTAATGATATTTGATGTAGAAATAGATTTTTCATGTATGTAGTTTTTTTTTTTTACACATATCAATGTACAAAAGATCAGAAGTTAGAGAACTCTAGGAACCTACTTTAGAAGCTCAGCTAGAACCCTCAAATTCTAACGGCGGGCCCAGGACATATTGAAGGGCACAATGGTATTACAATTGAGAGGAAAACTGGATTAGTAACGGGTCGTTGGCTGACTTATCACCACAAGAAGGAAGGTTTGTTTATTTGAAAAATTGGTCAAAGGTTTAATTTAAAATTTAATAGTTTATAAATTTTTCGTAAAATACTTTAATACTTTAATACTTTAATACTTTTGGATTTATATCAACTTTTTGAGTATATGGTGTTTTATTTGTTATGACGAAAAAATCCAGCATGCATTAATTTTTCTTTTGACTAACGGCATGCATTAATTCAAGCTGCATGCATGCACGAGAAGGGCAGATAGCCAGAAGGGCCGTTGAGTTACGTGCACAAATGTAAATTAGCCAAATTCATCTTGTACGTAAACATCTCAAAAATAATTACGGGCTTCCAATATTGTATTAGTGTACATACTTTAATTTTAAAAATAAAATAAAAAAGTTATTGTTTGTTTCCATCGAAAGTTCATGGATATATGTTTTAATAAGAACATATATTTTATCACCAACCCGTACCTTCCGCTTTTTATGAATTTGGCACTATGTCTATGTGTCACCTCTTCCACTTATTTTGATGGGGTTTTTGAACATTAATTCTTGCAAAAAAATAAAAAAAATAAAAATTATAAAAAATAAAAAAAATAAAAAAATAAAAAAAAACTTGTGCTAAATTATATATTCAATTAATCTCTTGAAGTGTACTTTTATCAAAATTTATATTCAATTTTTGTTACTTAATGTGTATTTTTATTTAATTTCTCCACATTAAATTTTAACTTTATTAATATGCACATATTTAGTTCTTTAATTATAAATAAACATATATAAGAAAATATTAAAAGAAATTTGTGATACAAAAATATATAAATACATAACTGTACAAAAATGACTGTGTTGAAATATATAAAATTGACTTTTTTGTACCAAAATATTTGTACCTACATGATTGTAATAAAATATGTTATAATGAACCCAAATGTATGTACCGAAATGTATTATATTGAATCAATGTACCTAAATGTCAATACTGAAATGTATGTACGTATCGAAATGTATGTACCAAAATATAGTATATTGAATTAATGTACCTAAAAGTCAATACTCAAATGAGAGGTATTAAGTTCGAATCTCGTGGATAGTGAATTTGATACCAAATTAAATTGTCCATTGTGTGGCTTAGCCGAACCCCCTCGCCTTAGTCTAAAATATATCTTTGTACTTAAAAAAAAATAAAAAAAATAACTCAAATGTGTGTACCAAAATGTACATACCGAAATACATGTATATGTTTGTATCAATAAATTAATGTACCTATATGTCTGTATCGATAGATATACCGAAATATTCAAATGTATTACCTAAATGAAGAACATACAAAATTGTTATCGGACTATATATTATAAAAAAATTAGTTGCCTAAATGTAGGAATTAAAATATATTATGATAAATGAAATGAAAATTAAATTTAAATGTAATTAATACATTAAAATATGATAAAAAGTTAAATAAAAGATCAAAATATAACTAATAAATGAGAGGATTTAATGTACTAGGGACTAAAATTAGATTTTAATCTTACACAAGGTTATAGTCTAAAATTCATCTTTTTTTAAGGATTAAAATGAAATTTTTTATTGATTTAACAAGATTCTTTCTTTCCATTTAAGCTTGATATTCACCACAAAAAGATTAAGGGCTTGAGATTGTCGGTTCGCAGTGAAGGGGTGAAGGAAGATGAAAATAGAAGATAGAAAAGAACGTCCAAACTAATAGTAAATGATTTTTTTTTTTTAATATATTCTTTCTATAGTGGGCCCAAATTGAATATAAATGAGTAACGCTAAGGAGACTAAATTTGTAGATCAATTTTTTTAAACTAAATGACAAGAAAGTAAAATGTTGGATTATTATTTAAGCGTTGATAAACGTACTCATTTCTATTAGTGATATATCATTAAGTTTGTAAATGTTGTCTACAAATTTAGTCTCTAGAGCATTACCCGATAGTACAAATGATGATACAACTAAATGGTACGAATATCATTTCCGCATGAAAAAAGTTAAGGAGACTTTCTCAAAAGTGGAACTCTCAATGGACTCTACCACCTCACAGTTTAAGATCAATTCTATGCCAACATTATGCTAAAAACATGAGGTGGCAAAGAATTCACGGAGAGTCCAACTTTTGAGAGGCCTTAGCATTTTTTTTGGTTCACATTGGACCGATATGTTTATTATTTTAATGCAACTTAACATTTATAAATGAGTATTGCTATGTAGACCAATTTTTTAGATCAAAAATTGCAAATCATGTAATATGACACCAATAAAAAAATAAACACGTTAATCAATACGTAAGTAATAATCTATTCATCAATTTATGAATTCTAGTCTAAAAAGTTGGTCACCCTAACATTATACCCTTTATAAATCTCATTGGACGGATCCATATTAGATATTTTTTTTATCTTATATATTGTTAGATAAATGATCGCATTAGACTTATGTCGTCAAATAAAAATTATATTCGAAGATTAATGATCAAATTCAGACCACACGTTTAGATAAAAATCAACTTGAACAATGATTTTGATTATAGCCTAGTAACACAGTCAACTTATAATGTTTATGTTGCTTGGTAGGTAGTAAGAGATTTACATTTTCCTGTATGAAAATAACACCTATAAAATTATAATTTTTCTGAGAAGTCTCTATCTATTACTCCTTGACACACGTTAGCACCCCAACAAATAAAAAGGGATACAAGGTGTAAGAATCCTTTGTGCTCTACAGAGTTTCAGAGCCCTCTTGTTTCCGGTGCTTTCCCTCTTAATTCCACAACACTTCTTATTATTTATATTCTTGAGAGAGAAAGATATCTAGCTGGATATAGTCAGTCATGGGAAGGGCTCCTTGTTGTTCTAAGGTTGGTTTGAATAGAGGTCCATGGAGTAACAGAGAAGACACATTACTCACCCAGTATATTGAAGCTCATGGTGAAGGCCAATGGAGATCCTTGCCAGAAAAAGCTGGTACACATAATTACTCAATTTGTTATTGTTCATTTTCCACATTATTATATTACTTCTTATGTATGAATTATTCTCCTCATTGTTCTGTAATCTTTTTTTATTTGTTCTTACAGTTATTTGTATCCTACATTTTTTGGTCGAATTATTCTGTTATTAATTATTGTTTTCCATGGTTATTTAGGCCTCCTCAGGTGTGGAAAGAGTTGCAGGCTAAGGTGGATGAACTATCTAAAACCAGACATAAAGAGAGGCAACATAACCTCCGATGAAGATGACCTAATTATCAGACTACATTCATTACTTGGCAACCGTTGGTCTCTCATCGCCGGTAGGCTTCCAGGTCGAACTGATAACGAGATCAAGAACTACTGGAACACCAATCTTAGCAAAAGACTCATAAGTGAAGGAACCGACCCAAACACCCACAAAAAATTATCTGAGCCGATAGCCAAAGAAAATAAAAGGAGAGAGAACCAAAGTTGCAAGAACAGAAACAATAAGAAGGAAATGGTGAAGGTGATGATGAAAAGCAAGACGAAAACAGGCCAACATGTGGAGCCACAAAAGCCTAAAGTTCATCTCCCAAAACCCACTAGGATTACTTCCTTTTTATCCCTACCAAGAAATGACAGTTCTACTAGCAGCACTACGGTTACTCCTGCATCTTCAATCCAAGATTTAAACGGAGGAGAAGGAGGAGCTTTCGGTGTTAATCCATGGTGTAATAATGGGGTTGTGCCTTGTGTTGGTGATCCAGATCAAGATCCTATTAATTCTTCAGCTGATGGCGGCGATGATCACACACTTGAAAATCTTTATGAAGAATATCTACAGGCGCTTCTGACAGACCATCATCACGATCATCAAAATCAACTTGAATTAGACTCATTTGCCGACTCACTGTTAATCTGAAAAAGATATACCCAATGAGTAAATTAAGTATTAGTATAAGATAGATAAATAAGTATGCTTGTCCCGCGCAAGGTTTTCATGTTAGGGTTTGAATTTTAGGTTTCACGTGCTTCCCGTGTAGTTTGTACCCATCTCTGTGTACGGACCTCTTTAATCTTTATTATATTTGTAATTATAATATTTGTTTGTGAGGAAAAAAACAAATTTGTGTGAATATTTTATTTGATAGTGACTTAGGCTTAATGTAAATTAGTTATTAACAATCCAACTCAAGTTCTGGCCTATATTTAACTGACAGGAAGAGGGGGTCAGTGGCACAAAGAATATAGAAAGAGAAATTTATTTGTAGGGTTGTGTAGAGGATGTGTTATTCCCTCTACACAATGCCTTTATTTATAGTAATAAGAGAGAGAAGAAATCCTTCTCGTCCAAGGAATACAAGTCCTAATAGGAAAGAATACCTAGAATCAAATCTAATCTGGGATTTACACAATCACACTTAAATAAGAAGTTTATAACACTCCCCCTTGAGTGTGTAAATACTCATGTAGATTCAGCGTCATGTAGAGTTGAGGAAGTCAACTAGTCGGCATTGATTCTGGGAACACGTTATTCTCAAATAAGGTAGGAACTTGCATAAGGAACTAAGTCTCACAAAAAACCCTATGGCTATCGTGAAAAAACCCGAGTAGGGACAAAATCCATAATCTAAGGAAAAATGCATGAGAAATACAAAGTCATATGAAACGTCTACGGGACATCATCGGGGATATGATCAAACCAAGGTGGGTGCCTCATCAAAACCTCGTTAGGTAGCAAAAACCCAATGGGAAAAATGCTCTTAATCATAGAGAAAAAGAGTGCATTAAGAACAAGCAAGTATACTTCAAGATACTCCCCCTAAGTTTGACATAACTCCAAAGAAAACTAGCAATGTTACAACTCAGAAAGTTTACGCATACCAATTCCTTGAACAAGCTTCTGAAACGTCGCCTTCGGTAGTGATTTGGTGAAGAGGTCAGCCAGATTGTCTTGTGAACGGATTTGCATAACTTCAATCTTCTGATGCTCTTGTTGTTTATGTAAGAAGAAGAACTTCAGCACAATGTGCTTGGTGTTGTCTCCTTTGGTGTAAGCCTTCTTGAGTTGTTCGATGCATGCTATGTTGTCTTCATAGATCATCGTCGAGACATCAACGACGGGGTAAAGATCGCATGAGCTTTGAATATGGCCCACAACTGCTCTCAACTAAGAGCATCCCTAAGTTGCTTCGCGTAAGGCGAGAATTTCAACATTGTTAGACGAAGTGGCAACTAAGGTCTGTTTAGTTGACCTTTAAGGGATTATGGTGCCTCCAATAGTAAAGCAATAACCCGTTTTAGAGCGCGCCTTGTGCGGATCAAATAAGTATCCTGCGTCGGCATAACCTACAAGGCAAGAATCGACTCGAGATAAGGGGGTGTGGCATCACTCGAGGATCCGTAGGGATAAAACAAGCCCAAATCCGTAGTACCCTTAAGGTAACGGAATATGTCTTAATACTAGTCCAGTGTTTGTTGGTGCATTACTATATCTGACCAAAAGATTAACAACAAAGAACATGTCAGGTCTAGTGCATTGAGCTAAGTACAATAAAGCGTTTATCGCACTTAGATAAGGAATTTCAAGCTCCAAAATATCTTGATCATCCTCCTTCAATGAAAGGGATTTTCCATCTAGCGATCAAACGACCATAGGAGTACTCGAAGCTTCGTTTTATCCTCGTTAAAGAGGCCTAACACCTTCTGGGTGTAGTTCGATTGATGTACTAAGATTCCATTCAAACGGTGCTCTATCTCGAGACCGGGATAGTATTGAGTCTTTCCTAGATCTTTCATCTCAAATTCCGACTTCACGTACGTGGCAGTTCTCGCGAGCTCTTCAGGAGTTCCGAAGAGATTCATGTCATCGACATATACTGTAACAATCACAAAACCGAAATGTGACTTCTTAATGAACACATAAGGGCATAATTCGTTGTTCACATATCCCTAACTAGTCAAATACTCACTCAGACGAGTATACCACATTATTCTGGGTTGCATCAAACCGTAGAGTAAACGCCTCAGCCGAATAGGGAGCGTGTTCCGGGGTTTGGAAATATTTGATCCAGTCAATGTAAGTCCTTTGAGAACTTTTCATATAAATTTCCATATCAAGATCCCCAAAACTAATGATCATTAGATTGCCTAATGGTGTTAGGTTTGTTTTTATCAATATTTAATAGCTTTCCTCCGGCTTCCTTCTTGAAAATTCCAAAATATAATTATTTTGTTCATGTGGCATACAAATTATTGTTTATATTTCTTTACTAGGCCATTGGCCTAGCCCCTTTTTTTCATAATTTTTTTATTTATCTCTTTACTATTTTTTGGTGAGGTTTTTCTATCAAGTTAGTTTCTCATGTTTCTTTAAACTAAGATGAGTTTGTGTCTCGAGTGATAAGAAGTATGTGTGATGGAAAGGATATATACTTTTGTTTTTGGTTTGTAAATGGGGCATAAAGCCGAAGCAACCACAACACAAAAGGAAAAAACTTAATCCCTAGAGCTACAACAAACATCTGTCTCAGCGAAGACACTCCAACTCAACCATCCAAAACAAGGCTCCATGAAAGGATCCTCATAGAAACACAACCTAACTTTAAATAAAAAATGATTTTAGATCAGCCACTAGCAGAAATTAGTATTTGTCCGACGGACACATATTTGTTGGGCAAAGATACTTAACCCAACGAAATTGAAAATAAAATTACAAATTTTTTTTAGAAAAAATTTAACGTTTGCTAGACGAACCATTTCTTCGGGCAAAATATTTATTTTCTTCAGACAAACGTGGTCAATGTGCTTTTCTCGAAGACACAATTTCGCCAGACAAAAGTTTGCACAACAGATTTTGCACGACGACTTTTGCCTGACGGAATTCCGTCATGCAAAAGCTTAAGCGACAAAAACTTACTTTGGTCTGATGAAATGATTTCGTCTGAAAAGGAGCTTTTTTTGTAGTGAGCATGGTCAAATTGAACTACTAGAGCCTTGCGCGGGATCAACATGGGAAAAAAATATATATAAAAACGAAATGCACCACGGGTTCCACAACTCAATATTTTGTTCGCTCTCTAGTTGCATATTTCTCATGTTTGAATTTTCAATTTTTGGGTAGTGCAGGTATGCATGGTAGATGAACTCGTGGCCAACTTCTGTTCCCATACAGGTAGATAGAAATATTTGCATGGGATAGTTTAGGTTGGCGAGGTTTAATTAGGGCTAACGGAAATCAACGGCCGTCTATTGCTGTGACAATTTTAAAGGGTCCAACCTTGACCAATTGCTTAATCCCATTCATATCATTTTCCATTATTCCTATGTCTGCTCCACATCTATGGGTCTCTGGTGGGCGCTGTTCATTCCTTGCACGCAAAAACAAGCTCCATCTGGTATTTTGGTGTGGACGCATGTCGAACTTTTTTTCCTACAAAAAAATGTGGACAAAATAATATATATCTAATAATTTCAAGTAGACGGGCCATGGCCCACTTCAATAACATCGATATTGTCTTCACTTGGCCACCTGTTCAATCCGTCAGGTGTGGAGTTTTAATACAAAAAGCCTTGGTGTGTGTTAGAGTGGGGTAATTCTATATAAATTGCTTGTTCTCATTCCCTATGTCCGATGTGGCATAATTGAAATTCCAACACTCCCCAACACGTGAGACCCCATTTTATGGGTCACACGTGAAGTTCCACACATCGGCAACCATTTGAAGCCAAGTAGGGGCTCACCTGTTCACGTAGGGCCAAGTTGGGACTCACCCATTCGCGCAAGGTCAAAGGGGACCCACCCGTTCACGTGGCAATACGAGCCCATCCCCTGACTTTGATACCATCTTAAATTTCAGGCGGGCCATGGGCCCACTCCAACAACACCAATATTGTCCCCACTTGGCCACCTGCTCAATCCGTCAAGTATGGAGTTTTAATACAAAAGGCCTTGGTGTGTGTTAGAGTGGGGTAATTCTATATAAATTGCTTGTTCTCATTCCCCATGTCCGATATGGAACAGGTCATGGGCCCACTCCAACAACACTGATATTGTTCCCACTTGGCCACCTGCTCAATCCGTCAGGTGTAGAGTTTTAATACAAAAAGCCTTGATGTGTGTTAGAATGAAGTGATTCTATATAAATTACTTGTTTTCATTCCCTATGTCCGATGTGGGACAATTGGGATTCCAACAATAAGTGAATAACTTCTCACAATAATACAATAAGTAGAGTTCTCAAAACAGTAGTGACATCAACGTTGTAACCTCTAAGTTTTTATAACATTAATATCGAATGACTTTTAAGCTTGCAAGTTGCAACCCATATATCCTTCCCGATTTTGAAAGAAAGAAAAGAAAAGAAAAGAATCCAAATTTTGTTGTACCAAAAATAGAAGAACCCATTTTTATTAGTCAAGGTCCTTAATATTTAACCCCTTTCTTTTATAACAAGAGCGTGAAGGTCGATGAAAATCTTACTAGGAATGTGAGGATTTAATGTTTCACTACTAGCTAGCTAGTTGTCTCTCACTTCTGCTAAATGATTAACTTCAGTTGTATCTGTAAAACCATTTTGTGAATGGCAATGAATTATGCCGAGAATTATTGAGAGAATAGTTGACTTGGCATACAAGTTAATGAAATCTCTAGGACTCTCGGTGCCCTAAGAAAATAAACATATTGGAGTTCTAAAACATGCAGTCAATTAAGGGCCTTTATTAAGTAAATACAAGGAATGAGAGTCATGACGGGACTATAATTGATTTGACATGATTTGGGTTGATATCATTTCAGATAATAGTCCCTGCTTCCATACCAACTGAAACTCACGAAAACTACAAGCCTATTTCGATAGTAGAGTTCATTGAGAGGTACTGGAAGTAGAAGATTACTTCTACTTTGTTCGCAAGGATCAATGGCTTCATCTTTGTTCACAAGGATCAATGGCTTCATCTTCATAACCATGTCTTCCGTATTCTACAGATATCTTGTTGTTGTGATTTCAGAATGTGTCTCACATGTGGTATCAGAGCCACACAACAAGCTTAGAATTCAGATGAAAGAGAACCGTGATATAATTCTATTTGGTATGATTCCTATTGACTATAATATACGGACTGCTCTGGGTGGTGAGTCTGGTGACTATGGATACTGCTCCGCTAAGTAGTATTCATGAAATTTATTTATTTTTATTTTTTTTGGCTCTTTCATGGATAAGGCATAAAGAAGTGAGTTTTCTCATGTTTCTTTGTCTCCTATAAACCCTAAAATTAAAAATAAATAAATATATATTTTGGTTCGACTGATCGTGCTCTAGTGATATGATTCTGGGGTTTTTCTCGCTTCCGCTTATTGCAATATAAACTAGCCCTTAAATTTTTTAAATTTGGTAAGTTTGCTTATATTCATATTATTTGAGTCGAAGGATCAAATTAACCTTATGAAGACTGTTTTCCTGGGTGAGCCATCATATAGGATTTTATCGGATTTCATGCTTCCCCTCATTCTTATTCTTAATATGAAAATTCTAATGATATTTTATTGAATGGAAGAATTGCATTAGGCATGTTGAAATTTTCTGATTATATAAGCATATGCTTATGATTAAGAAAACTTATATGAAAGAACCTTTTATAATTGAGGGAAAATAAAAGGAGCTGCAAGTTTTGGTTTTATGTTCTCATGGTTTATATTTAGTTTTGAATACAATATAATATCTGCAATTTTACACTTGCTTTATCAAAAATTGAGTTGCATTTGTAAACATCATGACACTAATGTCTTATGCAAGCTCTCGCTTGTCAAGTTTTCTGAGTCTTCAAATGTCAATTCCACGATAAAGGTTTTGGGATCTTCCGACTACTTTTAATTTCATTTTATTCCAATTCCATCCATAATTTTGAATAATAGATTAAAAGGATAGTAGTGTGACCCTTGTATTGAAAATTGATATGGTTAATAAATTTTAATATTTGATTATGTAGACTTTAAGCAAAGTTGTCTAAATGACTAAATCCTTTTCTTTTATGGTGAAAAGGAATGATTTGCTTGTTGTAATCATCAAAAGAATGAATTTTTTGTTACCTATTTGCATTTTGTGTAGCAAATATATTGTAAGATCCCACATCGCCCAAGGGAGTGATCCTTATATGTATATTCTCATCCTTACCTAGCACGAGGCTTTTTGGGAGCTCACTGGCTTCGGGTTCCATGGGAACTCCAAAGTTAAGCGAGTAGCGCGAGAGCACTCCCGTGATGGGTGACCCAGTGGGAAGTTCTCGTGTGAGTTCCCAAAAATAAAATCGTGAGGGCGTGGTCGGGGGCCAAAGTGGACAATATCGTGCTACGGTGGTGGAGCAAGCCCGGGATGTGGTGGACCCCAGGTCGGGATGTGACAATTTGGTATCAGAGCCTAACCCTGGCCGTGGTGTGTCGATGAGGACGCCAAGCCCCTAAGGGGGGTGGATTGTAAGATCCCACATTGCCCAGGGGAGTGATCCTTATATGTATATTCTCATCCCTACCTAGCACGGGCCTTTTGGGAGCTCACTGGCTTCGGGTTCCATGGGAACTCCGAAGTTAAGCGAGTAGCGCACGAGAGCACTCCCGTGATGGGTGACCCACTGGGAAGTTCTCGTGTGAGTTCCTAGAAACAAAACCATGAGGGCGTGGTCGGGGCCCAAAGCGGACAATATCGTGCTACGGTGGTGGAGAGGGCCCGGGATATGACATATATAGTGAATGGTCATTGTTTAGCCAAATTCTCATCAATGCATATTTATCTCATTTTATTATGATCTGATTAGAAGGTTTTGTAAATTTCACTCACCACTCCAGAACAATAATTTGATAAATTTTCTAACTCCAATTTTGATGAAATATGTCATGTTATATTCTGCAAATGGAAAAATGTTCACATCTTTCAGACAAGAAATGGATTTATGGTAAAATTTTAAGTGTTACACTATGTTGCTGGAATTATGTACCATAATCTATTTGTGACAGTATTTTGATATATCTATGTAACTCATAAATTCATGAACTTTTAGTATGATATACATTGAGATGTTTATTTCAGGTCTAGAAAATTTTCACGTGCATTGGTTTTAAAATGACTTATTGGTGAATTTTTAACCTCGAGACTATACTGCAGAATTTACGCAGCTTCTGCAGCACATTCCAATTCGATTTTATTTTTAGCCCACTTTTAAGATAGAAAAATTATGGTACTTTGGATGACACTAAATTTATATATCTACTTCATTTCTGAAAATTTTCATGAATATTGGAGAAAAATTGAACTTTTTGTGAATTATTTAGTCTCCAGTATGTGCTGCAGAATTTTTGCCATTTCTGCAGCACATCCCATTTCTAATTTTCTTTTAATACACTTGTAAAGTCTCAAAAATTATGAAATTTTGGTAAATTAACATATTTGTATGTTTACTTTATATCTGAAAATTTTCATACATATTGGATGAATAATGAATATTTGGTGAATTTGTAATCTCGGGTCTGTACTGAACATTTTCTGCAGTTTCTAAAGCAACTCTCTTTTCAAATTCATTTTTGCTAGCTTAAAAATTTTAAAAATTATGAAATTTTGCGAAATAGTAGCCATATATGTCTAGTGCATACCTAAAAATTTTCATGACAATCTAAAGAGAATTGAGTTTTTAGTGAATTTGCAAACTAAAGTAGTACTGCTGAATTTTGGTACTTCAAAACTAGTTTTGTTATGTGATATTGTTTCACTGATTTGTGCACATCTATTGGTACCGATTATTATACAAGTTTATGGTTCCAATATGTCCTTATTTTATGCAAATTCTCAATACTAATGACTTTTATAGACAACACTGATTAAATTTTGATTTAAAGATGTATTGGTTTGTTTTGCTTAAACCAATGTTTTGTTTGGTCATCAATTCTGATTATGATGATAATTGTCTTTTGAGAGAAAATTGGAAAGTGGCATCAGTTTACTAATTGATCATTTTGGTCCCTATCAAATAACTGAATAACCATGTTTCCTCTTTCGAGAACTCTATTGTTCAATAACAATAACAACATATTTTTGTGTCTGATTGAATCTTTTGAGAATCATTGAATATCCAACAAAACGGTTATTTATGGAATAATTAATCTTGTAGGAAATTTATATGTCAATAACGTACATTATCATACTTGTTTATATTTTATTTGTTATATATGCAACTAATATTGTAGGAAATTCAAGAAGGGTTAATGAGTATATTCTGCTTAAAAGTGTTTTGCTTATTAATTTTTGTATGTTGTTCAAGAAATTGGACTTGTGATTTATATGTTATTGATGGATAATTAATTTGCTCAAAGTGTTTTCTTATTCAGTAGAACTATAAATCAATGTATAGTGAAGCATGGAATTGACAAGATTGTATATACTTCATTTGCTCAAAAGTGTTGAAGCTATATACGTTTGTTGTTGTATTTTATGTTTTAGCTATGCAAACTTAATATAATTAGTTTCTATCCAAAGATGATTTTGGAATTATATGCTTTTGATACAATAAGAAAACATATAGTTAAAGTTTTCTATTTCTGTCAAATGTTAGATGAACAAAACTAATCAACTGATTTTGTATAGTTTTTCAGTCACGAGAGTCACTTCCCTACAAATATCTAGAATCTCACATATTTTATGTTCTAGATCTCATGACTAATGTTTTGCTAATGGGAGTATTTGAAAGGTATATGTTTCATTTTGTTGACATTTACAAAGTTTTTTTTACTCTCTTAATCAGTGGGAGTAATAATAATTTATCTATATAATTTTGTCTATGTTAATCAATGGGAGTAAGAGATTACCTTTTGTGTTAAAATTTTGAAGTGTAAGTGACGGATAGTTTAAGAGTAAATTTTGTTTAAATTTTGTTCATAAGTTTTAATAAGAGCTCCTAATTTTGTAAACAGTATATCGTATTTTACTTGTTCTCTTATTATATTCTAAATTGACAGAAAAGTTGGATTTTGTTACCAACCTTGTTGAGTTCTTTTGTGAACTACTTTTGTACTGAAATATATTTTCATATTTTTAGTTTGACTTTTGTGAGCTAATGTTTTGACTATTAGCTCTTGATATCATGACTTTGTTAGTAACATAGTGCTTTGAGTTAAGTGTGCATGTAATCATAGAGTGCAAGGAATTGTCCAATGTGTGTCTTGACCCTTGCTTTCTTTGGTTCTACACTTAGTCTCAAAGTGACAAGTTACTTGAAAGGTATGATTGCATACTTTAGTGGACTCAAGTGATCACCATATATATTTATCTCGTTGAGGTATTCTCATTGACATTCAAGTGGGAGAATGTAAAACCATTTTGTGAATGGCAATGAATTATGCCGAGAATTATTAAGAGAATAGTTGAGAATAGTTGACTTGGCATACAAGTTAATAAAATCTCTAGGACTCTCGGTGCCTTAAGGAAATAAACATATTGGAGTCCTAATTACATGCAATCAATTAAGGGCCTTAAATACAAGGAATGAGAGTCATGATGAGACTCTAATTGATTTGACATGGTTTGGGTTGATATCATTTTCGATAATAGGAAGGAATTGGTTGAAACCCTAGCTATATAACCTAAGAATAATCCCTGCTTCCATACCAACTGAAACTCACAAAAACTACAAACCTATTTCGATAGTAGAGTTCATTGAGAGGTACTGGAAGTAGAAGATTACTTCTACTTTGTTCACAAGGATCAATGGTTTCATCTTCATAACCATATCTTCCATATTCTACAAATAAGTTTAATATAATTAGTTGATCTCTATTTTATATTGATTTGATTTATTCGTGATCCTAATGTCTTGTTGTTGTGATTTCAAAATATGTCTTACAGTATCAACCCTCATTTCACGGTTCTCAGCCCACGAATATTAGTACTTGAACTAATTCATGGATGCTTTTAGGGTTTAGTAGTTAGGTTAAAGATGGAAGATTGGAACTTGCCAAAAGAAAAAATATATGGAAGATTGGGATGCATCTTAACTTTCAATCTCACAGTTAGAGAAATATGTGTATATCTCATCACGTTAAGAACTTTTATTCAGAGACTGAACCCCAACTTTGCAAAAATTAGCTATAGCGTACACCATGAGCATCTATGAGACTAGATTAGCTATACCCACATTATTTAGCTACTTTAATCCAAAATCTAAATAAAAAAACTTTACTCCAAGAGATTAGTTATATCTCAAGATAAAATAGCTATGTGAATAATTTGTTTGCTAAATTTAGTCAAGAGAAAGAGAACTTAAGAGAATATTAAACATTAAAATATAAGATATGATATGGACATTGCATTAGTGTAACGACATGTCCCTAACAGTTACAGTCTTTATAAATTTTTAAATGTGAAATTTCAAAAATGCCCTTCGAGGCAATTGCATTGACTTTTTTTTACCGCCTTGTCGAGTTATGTAAGATTCATTTTTTTTTGGTGTATCCTTGTAGTACTCGTCGTTACGGACGCGTGGGCGCAAACGGAGCACAATTTGGAGTTATAACGAATGAGATATTAACGTTTAAAGTCGGGGGCATTTTAGTAAATTGGTTATTTTCTAGAAAGCTCCAGATTTTTGGAGCTTAATCCAGACAACCACGTGTGTGACCCAAATTTAAAGAAAGAAAAGTTGGGTGGTGGAGATAAAATATAAAGGAGGAAATAAGGGGTGGGACACCCAATCAGAAAGAAGAAGAGAAGAGGATGGCCAATGAGAGAATGAAGAAATAAGGGGAAATGAGAGAGGGAGGATGCAGCCCACACGACCTGGTACCTGACTCGATGCTAAACCCGATCTTCTTCACCATTTTTCGTTGAGATTTCATCCAAAATTCGACGAATTACATCGACACTCCTTTTATAATCAACTCCACGACCCTCCTTCTTCCTTTTAAACTTAAGATTCGATGTGTTTTCATCCAATTTGGTGAATAACGGCGTTGGGTGCGCCAAGGGTTACGTGGTGGCTATCCACCATTTCTGAAGTAAATTTCGTCAACCACCACCACCATTAGACTCCTCTTGAGTTCAGGAACGAAGCCCAAGGGTTTGTTGAGGCGTTGGAGTGAGTTTGGAGGTCAAATCAGAATCACCCTTTAGTGTTTCAAGCAGGTTTTCATGAAATTGGGACATTTCCCAGCCAAATTGGCTTTAGTCACATTATGAAAGTTGCTTTATTCACTAAGATCTTCATTTCTGTGAAGTTTGAGAATTTTCCGACTAGTGGGGGCTGCCGACCGCCACCTGCGACGACGCGTGGGCCAAGACGTCCCCTGACCTTCCTAGGCTAAATTTGAATACCCTGATTCCATTGGTGAAGTCCAATTGACAAATTTTCATCATTTGAACGTCGTTCCATTAAGGTCCGCCGCTTGATTATTATAGCAATCGACGATTCGACCGTTGGATCGTCACCAAACTTTGATACGTTATAATACGTAATATTTGAGGATATTTGAAA
Source organism: Pyrus communis (assembly GCF_963583255.1). NCBI lineage: Eukaryota > Viridiplantae > Streptophyta > Magnoliopsida > Rosales > Rosaceae > Pyrus > Pyrus communis. The sequence goes on from NC_084818.1 coordinate 9,975,557, forward strand.
CTTACGGATCGCGAATCCGACTTACAGATCTTCCCAAATAGGATATGTAAGTTATATGTTCTAATGATAAGAATTCTTAGACATGAGTTAATAATTGTTCTAGGCGCCGATCGTTCGTGACGCCTTGATGTTTGTGCTAGGGAGTTGTAGCATGGACTCCGGGTGAGTGGACTTTTGGTTTTCTATATATAAGTATATATATGCTTTACATTTTCCCAGAAATTGTTTTGAAAAAAGCGTATTCTTTTAAATGTCATGTCATGCTTGCATTTCATTTTATTATATGCATTGGTATGTATACGCATATTATTGTAGACCAAGTAAGTTTCAGGTGAGTACTGTATGATGTTAGTGGTTGCATTGGTTATGGTTATACGTAGAGGCATGTAGAGTTCATTATCCTACACCCCGGTGTTAGTGCTCACGCCCTTGGCCATGGCACTGTCCTTCACATAATGTTCACCTCCCGCACCGCATGCTCACCTTGGATCCAAGTTTGGTGCACAACCCTGTCGTACAAACCACATTAGGTGGTTCCAACTCATAGGTGACCCGCGATTATTCGCACAACCTTTACATAATCGTAGTACTTGAGCATACATATTTACACCCAGCCCTGTCGTGCATACCACATTAGTTAGTTCCGACTCATGTGTAGGAATTGGTTAATGAGCTATAGGTTTAGCCGTACATGTCACGTTAGGTGACTCCGGCTGGCATATCATTTTACATTGATTTATTTCACATGGCTTACTTATTTCATTGTTGTGATACTTGACATGACATATACTCGGTTTTCACTACTCGCGAGCATGATTTCTATATACGTATATATTATTATTTTCTGGAAAATTATACGGGTTTTACGACGAGGGGTTATAACTAGGCCTGGCAAACGGGTTGTGTCTGTCGTGTTCGTGTCATTTTCGTGTAACACATGTTATCTTAACGGGTCGTGTTGTGTCACACCCGTTATCTTAAAGGGTCCTTAACAGGTCAAGTCACTTTACCCAACAAGTAAAGTGACCCGACCCGTTATAACCCATTAAGAAAAATAATTTTTTTTCCTTAAATTTGCACATACCACACATTACCACATAAATATTACTTCAAAACATTAAAACACATTTGTCGTTTAAGTACTACATCTACACTCGAAAATAAGAGTCTAATAAACAAACATCCATACATTACTAGTTTATTGCAAAATATTAAATGTGCAAGGATATGCAAAATGAAAGAGTTTTTGTTTTCAAGGTTGTGAAGCCTTTCTCTAAAATTTAAACCTTTCCAATGAAACTCAAAGCTTGTATGTTATTCCTTTTACAAAATTCTCAATTTTCATCGATCATCATGACATAAGATTTTGTGGTATCTATTAGTGTAAATATTTTAAATTGAAGATCGAATTTATTTATTGTATTCATATAGGGTCAAGGAGTGTAGCTGTAAAAAAATCATCAAAATCGGAGTTAAAATAACCGTTAAATCATGATTTTTCTTTGATAACCGTCAATAAGTTTTATCCCGTTACTTGATCTCTAAATGTTTGTTTTTTGTGATTTTTAGTGTATGCAATCTCGAGGCATATACAAACAAGTTTGACGATTAGATTGTTGAAATTAGTTTCGTAGAATGCTTATCCCATCAAAACGATAGATTCACTAACACTTAAGAGTTTATTCATACTTTCATTAAGTATAACATAAGATTTTGTGGTATCCACTAGTGTAAATATTTTAAATTGAAGATTGAGTTCATTCATTGTATTCATATAGGGTCAAGGAGTGTAGCTGGAAAAAATCATCAAAATTGGAGTTAAATCGTGATTTTTCGTTGATAACCGTAGAAAAGCTTTGTCCCGTTACTTGATTTTTGAATGTTTGCTTTTTTCAATTTTTGACGTATGCGGTCTTGAAGTATATACAAACATGTTTGACAATTGGATCGTTGAAACTAGTTTCGTAGAATGCGTATCTCATCAAAACAATAGATTAACTAACACTTAAGAGTTTATTCATATTTTCATTAAGTATAACATAAGATTTTGTGGTATCCACTAGTGTAAATATTTTAAATTGAAGATCGAGTTCATTCATTGTATTCGTATGGGGTCAAGGAGTGTAGCTGTAAAAAATGATCAAAATAGATCAAGTTCATTCATTATATTCGTATAGGGTCAAGGAGTGTAATTGTAAAAAAACATCAAAATCAGAGTTAAAATAACCATTAAATCGTGATTTTTTGTTGATAACCGTCGAAAAGTATTGTTCTGTTACTTGATCTCTAAATGTTTGTTTTTTACAATTTTTGGCATATGCGATATAAACATGTTTGACGGTTGAATCGTTGAAACTAGTTTTGTAGAATGCGTATCCCATCAAAACAATAAATTCATTAACACTTAAGAGTTTATTTGTACCTTCATTAAGTACAACATAAGATTTTGTGGTATCCACTAGTGTAAATATTTTAAATTGAAGATCGAGTTCATTCATTGTATTCATCTAGGCAAGGAGTGTAGCTGTAAAAAATCATCAAAATCGGAGTTAAAATAACCGTTAAATTGTGATTTTTCGTTAATAACCGTAGTAAACCCGTTACTTGATCTTTGAATGTTTGTTTTTTACGATTTTTTGATGATGTGATCTCGAAGCATATATAAACAAGTTTGACCGTTGGATCATTGAAATTAGTTTCGTAGAATTCGTATCCCATTAAGTTCAATGGTATATATATATTTATTAAGTAGATTTAAATTTATTTATTTTGTACGTGTAACACTTAAGAAATTGAAAGGTACGTATATTTAAGCCGATCCAATGGTCACCAATTTTTAATATTTAAATTAATATATATAATTATTATAGTTTTTAGGCGTATAAAATTGTTAAATTAATATATATATATATAATTATTATAGTATTTTTTTTAGGGTTATAAAATTATAAAATTAATATTTTGCTTATCGTGTATCGTGTTACCCACGTGTATACCCGAACCAACCTGTTATCTTAACAGGTACTTATCAGGTTACCCGATAACGACCCGATTCGTTATCGTGTCGACCTGAACACCTGTTAATTTCGTGTCGTGTCGGGTTATCGGATCGTGTCAGGAATTGCCAAGTCTAGTTATAACGTTTTCAAAAAGTTTTTATTAAAACTTTATCTTCAGACCCACTCACCCTTATTTTTGCGCCCACTCAGTATTGGTGGCTACCTCTAAGGGTATGATCCTTACCCACACTACTGTACTTTACTTATGTTACGACGTCGCGTGTGAAATGGGTTCATTCCCGCTCACAACGCACTATTGTCTTTAGGTACTTTTAGGTTTAAATTTATTCATTTTCCACATCACTGCACTTTATAGCTTCATCACCTTCCAGGTATCGGCCAGCACAGCTCGATTTGGAGTCTTAGTGGACATTCCGGATCGAAATGTGTCAATTAGTGTAATATCTTATGTGATAATTAAATGACGTGTACATATAATGTCAATTATAGGTGTAGGAATTATTTTTGATAATTCTAAAGTACCATGCAAGTATTATAGACGTTGATAAGTATTTTTTACGTTTAGTATATATTATTTTAACACATTTTTCAATAAAACGTATAAAATTCATGTTTCTATACATATTTTTAACCATTACGAAAGAAATAAAAATATAAATTATTAAGAAAGAAATATAAGTAAATAAAATATTAATTAAAAAATGGCCGAATTTTTTTGAATTTTTTATTTTAGCAAAGTTGCCAAATTATAAACGTAAGTATTTTTCACGTACTATATCCGTTATGTATAATAATTTCCGATTAAATACTTTTTTATAGGGACGATCATTAAACAAAAATTAAGAAATTACACAATTTGATCATGAAATTTTATGCCACAAAAATACGTTATTCATAATGATAGAGATATGTGCATTATTTTCAATGGAATGCAATGGTAACAATACCGACGACACGTAATATTTTTGTCATCAAGCACGCGATGTTCTGTCGAGCACTTTTGGAAAAAGGATAATGTTTGCATTCTTCTCTTGAGGTATGGCTTATTTCCTAATTTGTTGTAAATAACGTATTTTAACTATAAAAATTTCATAATTGGAAGCTTTCAATATCGTAATCTTCATTTGAAGATTATTCCTACAAAAAAAAACATTTGAACCGGAGATCGTTTAGGCATCCAAATGTACCAAATAAATCAACAGTTTATCATGAACATGCTACTTGGTGCCTAAATCGTTATTTATTTGATGCATTTGGATGAAAAAACGATATTCGATTCGAATTATTTTTTTGTGAGGATGATCTTCAAACAAAAATTAAGAGATTGAATGGTTCCGATTATGAAAATTGAAAATTCTTAAGTGAAAATATGTTATTGGTAAGTGAGAATGAGATCATCCTGTAAAGGAGGAATGCAACTATTCAGGCCCGTTATAAAGCGGGATCCCCATTTCAGCCGAAATGGCCACAAGAAAATTGGCTTCACAAAAGAAAATAGGACCAAGCCTGCCCATTTGTGCTTCTATCATACATGATCTGTGTAGAAAATCGGAGCTACGAATCATTACATCTCGTAAACAGTTACTCAACCTCTCTTTGGTTTGACAAAAGTAGAAAGCCCAAAAACAATGGCGTGCAAGGAGGGCCTCGGTTCCCTTAGGTATCGTTTGGTATGTAGACGGGACGGAACGGAACGGAGCGGGAGCAAAGATGCCCTCGGATGGAAACAAGGAGGAAGAAGAAGGAGATGGAGAGGTTATAATTTTGTGTTCCACGGATGTGGAACGAGTCGTTCCAGGGGGTGAGGCGGAACAAAAATTCACCCAAAACTCGTCTCGTGGAACAGCTCGTTCCACTCGTTTTAGGCGCACCAAACGTGGGACGGAACGCCTTGTCCCACTCTGTTCCGTCCCGTCCCACGTACCAAACGGTACCTTAAAGAAAAAGGATAGAGACGATAATAATAACGGACTAGAAACTTGTCCTCAGTTGCTGGGTATTTTCCAACGTACCCCTTGGTGAAAATGCAAAATCTCCAAATCTTCTAGCATCCCACAAGCACACTAGCTTCCAAAAATCCAGAAAAGTGATGTACCGAAGAACTTGTTCCTTCATGATCCTGATGCATACAATGCTGCTGAACAAAAACCCGAAATGTTCTCCGATTCATCTATTGTAGATCGTGATACATTCTGAATGTAGGTATCGACAAATTTTGTCTTGATCCCGTAATAATCTTGCTTCCTCGGATTAAGTAGCGAGGCATAAGACAAATTGGCATCATCAACACAATATTGTATCAACTCTGCCAAACGTAAAGCTCCATGACCGTGAAACAATGATCTTCAAACAAAATGGCCCAAGTCTTGATATCATGAACAATTCCATTTGTTGCTGTCTCATGTAGCACAGTACAGGTTGTTCAAGACTCTTAGCAGTCCAAAGTACCAAAATCGCTTGGTTATATATGTTGTGGTCCAGCTGAACCCAACACTTGTCACCAGCTATATAATTAGCTCAAACCACCCTGTTCTTGTGTAAGACACAGCAGCCTCAAGCATCCAATGCAGATATAACTTGCTGATCTTCTCCATAAAAGTATGTGACATCGATGACGATAAGGTGAATAAGACCTTAAAAACGATAATTCCAGTTAGAATTTGCGAAGAGCGATAATTCCACTGCCATGAAAATTGAAGTAAGCAGTGCATACACTAGCCTTTCTTGCACCAACTAGCTCCAGGAGAATATTTTTCTTGCTTTTTTATGACTTGTCAAGGTAATTGTTGGCAAATGAAGGAACAACTTTTGACTCGGCACCCAAAAACCCAATCAAAGTTGGACAAAACTGCAATATCATGGTTTCTAGTGTAGCATTCCATAATGCTATGAAAACTTCCAATGCATCATCCGTTAAGTGTAGGATACTCAGCCACATTCTGACACTGAAAAGTCACAGTAAGAAAACCAACCACAACGATAGAGTGCTGGAAGGTTATAAACATATGAAAAACACCATGTAGTGCTGGGAAGACATGACCACGACTGGACGAGTAATGACTTTTCTGAAGAAGTTTACAGAATTAAGAGAGAGAGAGAGAGAGAGATTGAGAAAGATTGTGATTGTTAAAGAAAAATGATTCTCATTAACTTTATCTGCAGGGTACAAGGGATATATATGTATCCATAAAATATCTAATCAAATGCTGAGTCATCATCAATACTTTAGCTTAACAGCTAAGCTAAGTGCTAATCTAGTGCCTTATGCTCATTATAGTCTGGTGGTCCTTCACTATCCTTAATACACCCCGTCAAGCTGAAGGAAGGGGATCGAACTGAGAGCTTGAAGCTAAGTTGTTCAAATATGTCTGCATGTAAGGACTTAGTGAATATATCTGCAATTTGAAGCAAGGAAGCCACATGATGAACATGAATATGACCCAGAAGAACTTTTTCTCTAATGTAGTGATAATCAATCTCTACATGTTTTGTTCTTGCATGAAAAACTGGGTTGAAGGCTAGAGCAATGGCACTTTTGTTGTCACAGAAAATACGTGGAGTTTGAAGAAGAGGAAAAGAGATGACCTGCAATATTTTGCAAACCTAACTAAGCTCAGCAGCAGTATGAGCTAGTGATCGATACTCTGCCTCAGTAGATGACTGAACGACTGTGCTTTGTTTCTTGGCGCTCCAAGAGATGAGATTAGGTCCCAAAAACACACAATATCCACTAGTAGATCGTCTGTCCACAGGGCATCCTGCCCAATCAACATCCGTCCATGCTGTGAGAACTTGCTTGCCTTTAGTAAACCATAAACCTAAGTCAATAGTACCCTTCAAGTAGCGAAGAATCCTTTTAACAGCCTGCAAGTGAATCGTTCTAGGACTATGCATGTATTGGCAGACTTGATTTACTGCAAATGCCAAATCAGGTCGTGTCCAAGTGAGATATTGGAGAGCACCAACAGTTGATCGATAAGAAGAAGGATCAGGGAGAAGGGTACCAGAGTGATCCAATTTTGTGGAACTAACAGGAGTAGTATGTGGTTTGACCCCAAGCATATCAGTTTTCTTGAGTAAATCCAGAGCATATTTGGATTGATTGAGAAGTAATCCTTTGGCAGACCTGTGAACTTTAATGCCGAGAAAATAGTGGATATCACCCAAGTCTTTGACTGGAAATAGAGATTGCAGTTTGGAGATAATAGACTAACATACTGGAGTGGAACTCCCAGTGATGATAATGTCATCAACATAGACCAGTATGAAAGTGATGTGAGAATCTTTCTGAAAAAAAAAAGACTAAGATCAGAGGGTGATGATGAGAAACCCAAGGAAATAAGGACACTGTAGAGGGCTTCATACCAAGCTCTGAGAGCTTGTTTAAGGCCATAGAGAGACCTTTTGAGTTTACAAACATGTTGAGGTTTAGACTGATCCACAAAACTGGGAGGTTGAACCATATATACATCCTCTTTAAGATAGCCATGCAGGAAAGCATTGCTCACATCCAACTGATGCACAAACCAATCATAAGTCACAGCAATAGACAAGAGAATTCTGATGGTGGTTGGTTTAGCTACGGGGCTAAATGTCTCTGAAAAATCAAGACCTTCTTGTTGATGGAACCCCTTAGCAACCAACCGAGCCTTATACCTCTCAATGGAGCCATCAGCTTTGTGTTTGACTTTGAATACCCATTTGCAGCCAACTAGATTGTAACTTGGATGGGAAAGTACTAACTCCCAAGTACCAGTGGTTTGGAGAGCTCCAAACTCATCTGTCATTGCTTGTACCCAATTAGGATTCTTAGAAGCTTGATGATAAGTGGTAGGTGGAGAAGGAATAGTGGTGAGTTGGTCAACACATGGTGGAAGAGGGTGTTTAGTGGCTGTAAAAACTTTAGGCTTGGTTATGCCAGATTTTGGCTCTTGTAATCATGGGATAGTGATTAACAGGAATAGAAGAATGAGGGTGGGCTATTGGTGAAGAAAAGGAATGAGGTGGGGTTGCAGGTGATGGTACCGAGATAGGTGAAGTGTTAGGGATGGGTGGAGGAGGAGAGGTAGGAGAAGGAATAGGTATAGTAAAGGAAATAGGGTTGGGAAATGTAGGAGTGATAGAGGGAGAAGACTGAAGTAAGGGTGAAAACTTGGATTGTTTGAAAGGAAATGAAGTTTCATCAAACACCACATGTCTTGAAATATAAAGCTTATTAGTGACAGGTTTGAGACATCGATACCCACTGTGGTTTAGGCTATATCCCAAGAAAACACAAAGCTTACTCTTTGGGGCCAATTTACTAGAAGAATAGGGTTGTAACCACGGATAACATGCACAGCCAAATGTCTTCAAGGTGTGATATTTTGGAGAAGCTTTGAATAACAATTCCCAAGGGCTAACAGAAGAAGTCTGAGGGGGCAGCCGATTGATCAAATAAATAGCAGTCTGAAATGCTTCAATCCAGTACTGAGATGGTAAGCCACTCTGAGATAGCAATGTTCTACCCATTTCAACGACATGCCTATGTTTCCTTTCTGCACATCCATTTTGCTCAGGAGTGTGGGGACAACTTAATTGATAAGTTATGCCATTAACATTAAAGAAATTTTGTAAAGTAGCACTTAAGAACTCACCCCCTGAATCGGACCTTATACATTGAATCTTACTAGCAAATAGTGTTTGGACTTTCATAACAAAAATCTGAAGAACAGAACACACATCTGATTTGTAATGCAGTGGATAGAACCAGTTGTACTTAGTAAAATCATCCACTAGAATTAGGTAATATCGATATCCAGTACAAGAAGGGGTGGGAGAAGGACCCCATACATCAGTGTAGACAAGATGAAATGGCCGAGTGGAAGTACAAGGCAAAGTAGAAAATGACAATTTAAAGGCTTTCCCCATTTGACAATCTGAGCAAAAAGATTTCTGAGATAATGGACCAACAACAGACAATTGACCTTTATTTACTACTTTATGTAGAGCTAAACTAGAGGGGTGTCCAAGTCTTTTGTGCCATGTAGTGATGTCAACTTTAGTTATCATTAAGGCATGAGGCGAAATGGCAATACCAGAAATACCATTGAAAGCATTCCAGTAGAAAGGGTACAAACCACCTTCACTGGGGCCCTGGAAAAACATCATCCCAGTGCTTAGATCCTTGATGTAGAAACCAAAGGGATCAAAGGTTAGGGAACACCAATTGTCATACACAAATTTATATACGGACAGGAGATTATGAGAGGCCTGAGGCACTAAGAGCACATCATGAAGTTGAAACACAGCATTAGGAGTGTTAATTAAAGCGTGGCCAGTATGAGAAATACACAGACCTTTGCCATCACCAACAAAAAGTTGGTCGGTGCCATTGTAGGGTATAGCAGAATTGAGAGACGTTGGATCAGGAGTGACATGATGTGTAGCACCACTATCAGTAATCCAATAACTTGGAGAGGGAGAACCAGTCATAGCAGTCAAACCCATAGGAGGAGGATGTTAAGAAGCAAACTGGGAGAGACGACTACAATAGATAGCAGAATGGGCATATTGATTGCATAGTTGACATGGCATGGAACGACCAGAGAGAACTGAAGATTGTCCCGACTGAAATTGCTAGAATTTTGGCTAGTATTTCCAGAAAATGAGGAACGAGAAGGAGCAGAACCAAGAATACCTCCAGAGTTATTATTTGGGCGATTTGGACCAGGATTACGATGCTGAGGAAAATGAGTGCGATTCTGATAGTAATTACGATTCTGATTCTGGTATCTGCCTTTAGAATTACCCCGAAATGAGGTTGGATTCAAAGATCCTTGTTGAGCAGCATAAGCATGAAATGGTGCAACAGTAGAGGAAGAAGATGCTCGAGTTTTGCGTTTCTAAAGAGAAATCTCCTTGCTGAGTAAAAGTCCATAGAGTTCATCGCCATTCACAAACTCAGTTCTTGTTTCAATCGAATCAACAAACGATTCGTACTCATCCGGAAGACCAGCAAGAATATAAGCAACCAGATCAAAATTAGAAATCGGTTCTCCAGCAGCAGCAAGTTTATCAGAGACATCTTTAATAGAGTTCAGATAATCGGTCATGGAAGCATTACCTTTCTGAATGGTCTGGATCTTAGAGCGGAGACTGTGAACATGAGTGTGCGACGCTCCGGCGAAACGCCGTTCAAGAGACTACCACAACGAACAAGAATTTTCCATTCCAATAGTCAGTGGAAGAAGATCTTCAGCAAGGGTGGAGTTGATCCAAATCGTTAAGATCTGATCACGTTCACACCACAATTCATGCGCAGGATTGAGAATTTGAGATCCAGATGAATCACGAACAAACGGAGGAAGGCAAAGATCATGACCAGTGATAAGGCCAAAAAGATTGAACCACTTAAGAATGGGAAGAAACAAGCTGCGCCAGGTGATGTAGTTCTGACGATTGAGTTTCGTCGGAACCATTCCAGCAATATTTTGGACAGTAATCGTCGCAATCGATGGAGGTACAGTGTTTGAGATCTCACCAAGAGGATGAGGACCAGAAGATGTAGCATGAGAAGTGGAATCAGAGGAATTCAGAGTAGCCGCCATAGAAATACAGACAAATCGCGCAGATGAAAAAAATGAGAAAAAAAATTAGGTAAGACTTGTTTGGGAGATAAGAAAATGCAAGAAATTCAAGAAAGTGGAAGCGGAGGATCGACGTCGGTGGACTCCGACGAAGATACCATGAAGAAGTTTACAGAATTAAGAGAGAGAGAGAGAGAGAGAGAGAGAGAGAGAGAGATTGAGAAAGATTGTGATTGTTAAAGAAAAATGATTCTCATTAACTTTATCTGCAGGGTACAAGGGATATATATGTATCCATAAAATATCTAATCAAATGTTGAGTCATCATCAATACTTTAGCTTAACAGCTAAGCTAAGTGTTAATCTAGTGCCTTATGCTCATTATAGTCTGGTGGTCCTTCACTATCCTTAATATTTTCGAAATCCACCCTTTGTGTGATCAACATATCCCGCACTGCAATTGTTCCCTTCCTTAGTGCAACATCGAACATTCTCATGGAAGGAAAATGTGCCCGGTATTCTCAATCTGCAAGCAGTTGCAAGCCAAAATGATCAAGGGGAAAAAGATTTGCGTCGTTCGCGAGGCAGAGATTCAGAGCAACGGGGAGAAAGAAGAAATGTAACGAGTCGTGTTTAATTGCAACCGCACGATCTCATTGAAAGACATCAGACGACTCTCCACATCATCCCATTTTTCAGCTAAAATGGGACCCTCCTATTAGAGCAGCTCCATCAGGAGCTAGAGCTCGATGGACCGGCAACTTTGAAGACTCAATAACCCCAGCTACCTTCTCCAGCCCAGAGGCCGATTGGGCAAGGGGCCCGAGTGAGAGGCCTGGGTCAAATCGGTGGCCCGAGAGCCCGAGGGCCAAGTGATGCAACGTTGACGTCAAGGTGGCATCAGCCACTACTTAATTATTTTTGCATCAGGTGCTTGCACAACATGTGCGCGTAGGGGCGCATCCCCAACAACATTTCAGGCTCTAGGTCCCGTGGTTCAGACGGCAGAAATGCTACCGTTGGTGGCCACGTGTCACGTTCTCGTCCGTTGGATTTCAATGGTTACTTTTTTTTACCGTTGGATTTCCAATGGTAAAAAAAGAAAAAAATTTGAAACCTTCCGCAATATCAGCCATTGGATTTGAGATCAACGGTCCACGTTATTCCCCTTTATAAATTAAAAAAAAAGAATTAACATTAAAAAATCTAAAATTTTATCGTTGTGCCACGTGGCACATTCTGGAGGGTTGGATTTCAAATTTTTAATCCAACGGCAAAAATTAATTAAGGTAATAAAAATTAATAAAAAATCCGAAAAAAAAATTAAAAAATTAAAAAAAATTTGATTTGATTTTTCTATAAATACCTTCTCATTATCTTCCACCTTACACCACAATTTCATATTTTCTCAAATACTTTCAACCACATTCCAATCTTTCTCTCAAAGTTTCAATCCAATTGGTTTCCAACAAAATGATTAATGATACAGGTACGAATTGGACGTTTATTGAAGATGCTACGTTGTGTTCTAGCTGAGTTAAAGTTGCTCATGATCCGATTATGGGTCATAAGATGTCGTTGTGAGAAATGTGGAGTCTTATTCATACCAATTATCTTGAAAAAAATTGGTGGGATAAGAACGTATCAGGGAATGCAATCATGATTTTGTTGAGAAAATTGGGTTCTAGCTCAGCAATCATGATTTTGTTGAACAAATGTCATTCTATTTTAAAACGACGTCTAAAGTACGTAGCAAGGAATGCATTGTTACAGACAAAATAATCGTCCAAGAGATCAGCACCTCGTCGTTGCCTGCTTCTATCAATGTTTGCGAAACAACTTAGTCTGCAGATCTGAATCATAGATTGGATGACTCGACAGGAATGTGAGGCTTTTTGGTTTCTTACTTCGTCATCTCTCCTTCTACGCTCATCATCCTCATCCTCTTCCATCACATTTTCGCCCACCTGGAGATTGAACATTTCTTCCCCTTGCTTAAACAATTATTTCTCTTGCTCATCGATTTCTCACAACATCCTTGAAGAATACATTGTAAGAATAAGGCAGAAACAATGAATGATGATAGAGATTTTGATTTTGGTATGTGATTTTTTAGGATGGATGGTGGGTTATATGGAGGAAAAAGAAAGGATTAGATCATAGATAATGCCACGTGGCATGCCGTCATTCATTAAAAATTTAATCGAAATTTATCCTCAAATATTGTAAACATATTGTGATACGTGGCGCGACGTGATTGGTTAAAAATTTTATTGGAAATCTATCCTCAACAATTCTGAAAAGGTAACGACACGTGGCACGACGGCAATGGATAAAAATCTTATCGAAATTTATCATAAAAACTTATCTTTTCAGATAATGACACGTAATGCAATGAGAACGATTAAAAATCTCATCCAAAATTATTTTGTATTATTTTATAAAATAAAAAATACTAATATTTTCCTATCCTTTCAAAAGACAGTTATTATTTATTAAAAGACAATTACTGGGCTATTCAACAATGAGCTGCCCTAGGCCCTTTGCAACAGCGTTGCTCTCTGTGCAACTATTATACTTGGAAAAATCAACAAACGGGGAAACACAGAGAAGCAGAGATTAGCGGAGCAATGGGAACACTAACAGCGCCGGCGCCATGGAAGCAGCTCCTTCTCAGCGCAATGGAATCAAATTCCCACCTCAGGCACTCTTGCTACATTCAGCTAGTACGTCTCTCTCTCGTAATCAATTTTTTTCTGTTAAAGTTTGAATCTTTGATGGTTAATTGGTTATATAGGCTACGATCGGTTGTAACGGGAGACCTTCAAATCGGACCGTTGTTTTCAGGTACTGGCTCTCTCTCTCTCTCTCTCTCTCTCTCTCTAAAATCAAAGTTGAAGACTTTTCTGGGTAATTGTCAGGGGATTTCAAGAGGACAGTGATAAGATTCAAATCCACACCGATTGCAGAAGTCGTAAGGTGTTCTTTCTCCTTCTACCCAATTTGTACTTTCCCCCAATTTACATGTTTCTTTAGATTTTAAGATGATATGACGTTTGAGCTTTGAAGGAATGGAAGTTGGAACTGACATTTCTGCCTAAAAACTATTGCAGATTGAGGAGCTTAAGAATTGCCCTTTTGCCGAGGTAATTTATCTTTGAGGTACATTCCCCTTAATTTCTTAAGAAACGATCGGCTTTCTATCGATATGCACTACAAACAATGCTTATTTTGTGCTTGGGACTTTAATTTTCCATGTTTTTAGATATGTTGGTACTTTACTGACTCGTGGGAGCAATTTCGGATCAGTGGAACAGTTGACATGGTTGATGGATCAAATCCCGACCCCGTAAAACTTGAGGTAATGTCAATATCCTTATAATGTATGCATCGTCATCTGAACTTATACTTTGGATATGGTGTTTTTGCTGTGGCAACTCCTTTGTCTAAATTTTGAGTCGGAACGTTTTAGGATGTAAGCGATACTGCAGAAATCCTAGTTTCCATGTTAGATGGCATGTTAAACATGTATTCATCAAATCCAGTTGATTCGTCGAAGGGCTGCGGGTAGGAACTTCAAAATTCAGTTTGAAACTCACCGCATAGTCTTATCCTAACTAAGTTAAGGAAATTTGGTCATCAAGGGCCTAACTTAGTCCCAACATGCTCTGGTGTTTTGTTGAGGAAAGTAAAGCCCGATGAGGCTTAATTTGACATCACTTATATAAGCATAAGTCTGGGATCTTCGTTGATCATCATGTCTATATGAAGTCCCATGCACATGTATTCGGTAGTCAATACAATTCATACAAAGTTTACCGAATATTTTACATGTTTGCTTATAAGATTTCAGCTAGATTTTGCAATATATTTTGATTTCTCATGTAATTTCTAGAAATCGACATGCTTTAGGCCAAAGATAGTAAAATTGGGCGAAGCTTGGTGCTGGACTGAAATTAGTTTTTGGCATGGTGCCACTTCGTCGGCTTCCTTACAGAGCAAGGATGAAAGATACTGTGTTTTTGTCGAAAGAAAATCCCACAGTTGAGCATGTTGCCAAGATGTGGAGGTGGAAGGTATACGTAAGACGATTGAGTGATGTTGGACATCATATGGTAAAAACAAGTGTGTTTAACTAATGAGTTAGTCACGATCATCGACCTCACACAGATGTTTAAAACTGTGGGTTTCTGTTTGTTCCTGATATTCCTCTCTAAAATTGCCTGGTGCAGCAAAGAGAGAAATCTTGGTTTTCCACTTCTCTGAGATCAAGACTGCAGTATTTGGGGCCGCATCCAGGACTTCCTAATCTGAGTGAAGAAACACCGGCGCAAGTGTTTCTTGACCCTTCTGCAGGCCCGGCTGCTGCATTTTGCGTGCTTTTTCTGGACCCTCAACAGGTTTAATAGCTTCTCCGGTCTTGCATTCACCTAAAAATTTGCTTAGTTTCATCCCTGCTTATTTTCCTGCATTTCATTGCATTCGCAGGTTGATTTCTTGAATCTGAAGAGTAACCAGAGGGTAACATTTTCATCGACGCAAAGTCCCAATGGAGACAAGTGCTGGACTTCGGAAAGGGTTAACCCATAAACATCTGTTCTATGATTTTAGATTCAAACGATTTGCCATGTACTGCTAATTTATTCTCCTTCGTTTACATATAAAAACGAATTGCCAAAGCCAGAGCTAGTATTTCAGCCTAGTGCCAGTTCTTCATCATCTGTGGCTAATGTTGGTGGCGGTGGTGGTGGTGGTGTTTTATGTGCTCCTGCTTCTCTTGCCCTTTGTAACGTGACATAAAGACTCCTTCAACGGCAACAGTAAATTAATTAAAATTTTAGAAAAGTAGTTTGATCAAATCTCTTAAAACCTTAAACGTTTGATCAAAGAAATTCACAACCAAGCATCTAGATCAAAATGCCCATTAAGAAAAATATATTTTTATAGAATTTGCACGTATACCATATTGTTGTATAAATATATTTTATAGTATGCTTTTGTAGTATTTTAAAATTATTATAATAATATTCTTCTTGTCATGTAACATGATATTCACATATATATCTAAACCGACCCGTTATCTTAACAGATGTTTATCAAGTTAACAGATGCTTATCAAGTTACCAGAAAACGACCCAATTCATTAACATGTCAACCCAAAATATGTTAATTTCATATCGTTTCGTGTCGAGTTAACAAGTCATATAAGGAATTATCAGACCTACTTAGATTACAAGGAATTCCGTATACTTGAGGAGACCATGTATCGATTGTATAGAAAGTTGAAGAATCTATTGAGACGTTCGAGTACCAATTTTTACCAGCCCAAACTAGCATATTATGCCATTAGCCCGTAGTAGCTGAAAAGAGGTAGAAGTTGCACGAAAACAAAATTGCATTTTTGAGTAAAAGAAAATCAATTTAAAAAATTAAATTACGTACACGTCAAAATTTGAGCTACCCATAATTGTGTCTAATGCATGCCATGCCACGCCACGATGCCTTTAAAACTACGCTGCATCACTGTGTGTCATGGTGCAAGGTTTCATATAGTAATTTGAGCATGCAAATGTATCTAGGTTTTCTCCAATGCGGGATAGTAGCTGGATGTGAGTATTCGGTTGATCAGAATTACACAACTGACCAACCGGCCACTCACATCCTGCAAGTATCCCATAATGATTTGTCCCGCACTGGAGAAATTGTGTGTACGACCACTACTACTGCTACTACAATAGCAGCAAAAGCAGCATATGAGCTAAAGTTGGTGCAGAGAAGAATCTCCCATCTCCAGCTCTCTTGGGTGGCTTAAAAATATAAGATTCAAGCTCGCTGAAAGAAGTCAAAAGCACTTGTTCAAAAGTGCTTATGAGATGAGCGTTATAAGTAGCCTCCCAGGAGTTAAAAAGAGTTGGGTCAACTGGTTGAACAGACAGCTAAGCAGAAACTCCCCTCCCATGAAACTGCCACTGATGTGAAAAAAAATGGTTGAATCCAGAAAATTGGGTTTTGGCTCCTTGCAGAACTCCCTAGGGACGCCACATGCTCCAACCCCCAGAATTGCAACAAATTTACAGGAACTTGCTGCACTCGAAGATAAAATTTCGTAACCTCCCCACACTAAGCACTACTAAACGTGAGAGCAGTCAGTGTTAAGTGTGAACAATCTCCAAAATACAAAGTTTAGGTTTTGATAGTTGGTTCAGAGACTCTCACAGGGATGGGGTGCTTGCCTTTTCCTCCGAGGACAGGGTGCAAGGTTCGGGCTTCAAGGGGTAGAGTCTTGAAGGGGAAGCGAGCAAGGCTATACATAATCCAGCGCTGCATCTTGATGCTGATTTGCTGGAGAGAAGAAGGTAAGTAGTGATTAGAGCAGTTGCATCTGAGCTATCTGCAAATAAGTAATGTAGATGATGAGCTGAATGAAAAATGTTTCCTACCTTTGTTCTGCATATCCAAGCTGCTTTCGTTAATATTCCCCTGTTTTTCTTTCGATGATTTTTTGTGAATCGTTCTTTCTAGCCACTGTGCTGGTTAAGCAATCATCCCAAACCAAACGTGCCATTTTATGATGCAGCATCTTATTTTCAAACAGACAATATAATCATACCTCTGAAAGCACCAAATTTGCGGTGAACACTTGGCACATAGGACTTCTGCTACTCCTGAGATTTGAATCCCTTCCTCCTTGGTTATGTTTTGAATGCTCATGCTTGAAGAGGGATTCGTTGTTCAACGATGTTTGATTTCATCAGTAAAGGGAACATAAAAAATTCATACCATATCTGGTAAAAAAGTCATTTGCATACAAAGGTGAAAATCGAAGACTTATTCACAGTGATGTGCAATACTCAGATCAAATACTAGACTGTGTCTGTGGTATCTTTCACAAAGACTGAGATGCGGCTCTTAAGGAAAGAAAGACAAACTTTAATACGCTTTAACGACTTTTGTCGCACATAGCGCTGAAGATCTTGCATTAACAGAAAGGTGAAGACCGTTGATGCTACATCTTATAGTTACGGAAACAGACACCATGTCAGACCGTTAGTTCTAACTCAACAATCAATTTTGTCGTATGTTGCGACATAGACACGATCGAAATCATTAATCCAGCGAAAAGCTCTGAGTTTCGATAGACAATATGTATAAAAGAAAGGGAGAAAGAAGGAATTAAAGAACCCTAGTCAGCCATTTTTCTGTCTGCAAAGTCGCAAACTCAGTACATTGGAAAAGTACTTTCTTTCTAATCTTCTGGTCTCTAATTGTTCGCAAATGATCTATGGTCCCCAAAATGAACAACAACAACACACAAAAAGGCACACTAGTTCAATAAAATGAGACCATCGTCCAAAATCTGAAAGGAAAGTCATCCATGAAAAGTTTGGCTCGTGATGCAAATTCGTGGTTCGAATGACCAGAAACATAAGAACAAACCAACACAAACGCCAAAACGTTCCACATTTTCCAACCTAAACAACATAACACTTTGATAAACTAAGATGTAACCACCCATTACGCATGTGAATTCAGAAACAAGTAAAACATCAAGCTCGAATCACTATAAGTCCGTAAAATATCGAATAAAATCCACCGACTGATGTGTGGGACTGAGGACTTACCCACATAATTTTCAAGCTAAAGTGACATAAGCTAGTCTGACCAAACTATAACGTTACATAGAAAAACCATAACTGATGTTAGCATGAGAGAGAGAGAGAGAGAGAGAGAGAGAGAGAGAGAGAGAGAGAGAGAGCCTATGTAGACATACAATTCCGATGCTATCATTCGATTGTTTTCTTTCCATAAATAAAATTAAATCCATTTTTATTTTTATTTCTCAGACGAAAATGCTACCATCCAAGCTAAAACTGCTGCTTCCAGAGCACTCTAGATGCATACAGTGATTGTACCTTACGCATGTAAAGGTTGTACCCTGACACGGAAGTAATAACGTCAGCTCTGGAAATAGCATTTCCCCTTTCCCAAACTCATCAAAAATTGAAATTTTACAAAAATTCCCAATTTCATACAAAATCCAAACAGAATTCCAATTCGTACGAGACACAAATTAAATTACACATAAAAAGCAAAAGAAAGCATTGAAATTTCCTCTTCTAATATTCACCGTATGTGAGATCTGCTGCGAGTGAGTAGCTGTATTAAGCTGAAACGCCGTCGCTGAGGCGGTGGTGGGTGGCGGCGGCGGGGGGCTTGATGGGCTGATCGGGGCCGGCGATGGCCTGGTCTTGGTGGGACCCGGCGGTGGGCCTGGAGGAGCAGGAGGAGGAGAGGAAAAGAGGGCGGTCGTCGTTGGTGATGTTGTGATTGTCGTCGTCGAAATCGGCGGTGTTGAGATTGATGCAGGAGCAGCGTTCCAGTGAGGCGAAGAAGGCGGAGGCGACGTTGGTGCCCACACACGACAGCACGGACATGCAGTTGGTCTCCATCGTTGGATCACGTTGATTGAGCGGTACAGATTGATCGAGTGCAGAGTTTCGGTGAAAGGGAGAGGAGCAGCTGAGCAGAGTTTTGGGGGAAGGAAGACAATGGAGTTTTTGGGAAATTAGAATTTGGAATAAAGGGATACCGGAAGTCTTCTCTATGCTACGTTGTGTGATTTGTCCGTTTCTTGTAAATTAATATTTGATTTTCGATTAAAAGTAAATGGTTTTGATTCTGTTAATAAAATTATATTGCTTTAGTACGGTGGTATGGTTGTATTTTTTTTTTTTAATATATAAATGAGAAATGTTATATTCAATTCTCGTTAAATGTGGAATTTAACGTATTTTTTTATTATAAAATATTAAGAAAAATTGATGAAAAATATTTGAAAATTTTAACGATAAAAATAAAATAAAGGATAAAATGAATAGTATCAAGATTGATTTTTTAATGAAAAATTGTGATTTTTCATTAAACTAAACAGTACTGCGAGCTTTTCGTTAAAGTTCTCTAAATAATATTATTTATTAAATTATTTGAAAAAAAAAATCGTTTATTAAAAATAAAAATATTATATTATATTTTGTTACTTTCATTAGGGCTGCTGTCAGCTGATTATTTTAAGTTTCCTATTTTTCACCTGATCAGAAATGGATAGTATCCCCAAATTTTGACCACGCCTTTGGCAAAGAACATGAAAAATTAGGATTAATTGTGATACTGGCCATTGAATTTCTCCCAAGTTTCACTTTTGGTCCTTCAATTTAGTTTTCAATTTCTATATGTCTCACTTTAGTTATTTTATCAATTTTATTTTAGTACATTTAAACTATTTGTATTACTCTTTAAATATGCATGCAAATGAAATAAAGAGTAACAAAACGATGTGCAACGTAATTGAAGAATCATGATATTTAAAAATCAAATTCAACGACTAAAGTGAAACACGGGTACAAATTCAAAGATCACTGAAATGATTAACCCAACATTTCCAATCACTAAAAACACAAATCAGAAGGGCAAAACTATGAAACCATAAAGAAATGAAGCCAAAAAATGGATGAACCACTTTGATAGGTTTATAGCCAATCCATGGCACAACAAAATCTCAAAAACCACTTCCATGATGTCCAATTCAATCAAAAGTAGAATGGTAACTCGATCAGTTTAATCACCCGTTATGTACCTCCATGTAATCATGTGCCACTTCACTGTGGTCTTCTTATTCAGAAAGAAGCAGAGCGGGTAAGCCTTGGCTTGGCTATCTTCTTGTCCTCTTCAAGAGAGATGAGTGCAAGATTGGCCGGATTCTCGATCATCAACTTAGCAACCAGGTATCCGGAGATGCTCCAAGTCTGGTACTTTCTTGCTTGCTTCCCAATGTACCTCCCTGTCTTGCCGTCATAGTACTCGGGCCACCCGTCTTTCGAGAGTCGCTGCTCCACCAGCTCGATTGCTTTCTTCGCCATCTGAGGCCTCCCGGTCTTGATGCAAGCTGCGGTAAGCAGCCACAGCAGCGCTGCAAGAGAGGATGACGCATTAACAATTGTCAAGCCACATTTGCATATTTGTTTTAGAGCAAACACCAGCATTCGATGAGCTACACTAAGTTACTAACAAACATCAAATATCACGTCAAATGAAGAACAACGGATTAGACACGCTGCATAGCTGAAGATTTTGATTGGAAAAGTGGCGGAAATTGGTAATTGAAAGGTTTTAGTTGAATTATACTAAGAACTGCATACGCTTTGAAAAGAAAAATGGAACTGCAAATTGTCACTTGATCGGTACGTGAAAAACAAGCAACAAACAAAAACAGCCCAACAGCTTATTCAACGATTTAAACGAAAAATCTTCACTACTTCAATGGCTAAAATGAGGATTAGAGGTTCTAAAATGGACAAGCATAACAACTGCAGTAGCAATTAGCAAACATATAAGAGCTTACTTGGCCAAGAACCACCATTGTGGTAACTCCATCTTGTATTTTTCGGATCAAATCCGGTGACAATTCTCCACTCATGTCCCTCCAATGCAGGGTAAATAATTTTCAGAGGCATCTCCCCAATCAAGTCCTCCCATCGCTCCTCAATCAAGTCCATAATCGCTGTAGCTTGCACAGGTGTTACCAGAGAGCTGAGGATGGCAATACAATTCCCAACTAAAAACCACCTGAAGTCCATCCTAGCTGGGCTAACATTGCCGATCAGATATCCTCCTCGCAAGGGCATAAAATCAAAAACCCAGTCAGGGATAGACTCTGGAATGACATTAAACTTATTGACGGCAGTATGGGAATACTCCTCAGTTTTGTAGCGGTACACATTGTTTAGCTGTGTAAAATCAAGCCAGTAATACGTCTGGATGTGAAAGCTGAGAGCTGAGATGCGCTTATCTATCCGCTCAAGGAACTCCTTGCCACCACGTTCTGGATTCAACAGCTGCCGCGCACACCTCAATGCAAAGTAGAAGAGTGCTTGAATCTCAATTGGATAACCATACATCCCCTGTCCAAAAATCAAGAAAATGCATGAAATTTGGTTCACTTAATTATAAGGTATCCTTAGACTAGTTGGGAAAACCATGGATGCAATTGACAAGGCCAAACCACAGAAAATTAGATATCAAGTAATTTTCCACAAAATCACTAAGAGATCGAAGTGAAAAACATGCGAGTTATGGCATTCTAACTTCTCTAGCAGGCAAACTATATTGCCACATAAACAAATCCTGTACTGAACCAAGATTTTACCACAAGAATGTGTCTATTAGTACATATCATTTCAGCTAGTGAGGCCAATATTCTAATAGGAGTTGGGAGAATCAACCAACCCAAAACTGATACGCAGTTTCAAGAATCCTACAAACAGAAAAGAAAAGACTCACCATCCTCCTGTCGATCATACTACAGCCATCTGCACAGAGAAGTGTCGGGAATGTGTCGAACCCATCTGACAGGCAAAGATTGAGAATTAACTTTATTCCCGTCTGCACCTCAGGAAGCTCTGCCAGTGAGTGATCACGAGTGCATTTGGTGTATGATCTCAGCAAAATGATCCACCAGAACCCAGAATCAATAGGCGCAACTCTTCCAATTGCGCTGCCACCAAAATCCGCAACTAAAGTTTCATTCTTACGATGTTGATCAAAGAGAACCTTAAAACTTGCTGGCAGAACGCCTTCTCCAAGCGTAAAATTATCGATCCTTTTTTCCCAGCTTTGGAGGTGGAGGGTCTTGAGGAGAAAATTCTTTACAACATCTCGTTGATCTGGTTCTTTTTTCATCAGGCAGGCCAAACCACTAGGAACAAAATCTCTCACAAACACCTGCATTACATATCATTACTTGATTGGGATCATTCTTAACGCCTATTTCCAACCAATTCAAACAATATAAACAAAATAAATTGAAGTTACCAATTCTCTTTCCCATATTTGTAGTATTCTGAATACTGACATCTATCAGGTGAACACTAATAAGCTAGCTAATTAGTGTCACAAGTTATCAAATACAATGAAGAATAATACTTGCATTCACCATTTTCAATGCCTAAATTTCCGAATTAGAGACACACAAACACTTGCAAATACTCCATTTTCAAAATCTAAACTTCGGAATTATAGACCAATTAATCAAGAAGCACTAATCCACAATTAGATGCACTAATAAACAGATAATCAAGAAGCATCAATCAGCAACTAATCAACAGTTGATCAAGAAGCACTAATCAGTAATTAATCAAGAAGCACTAATCAACAATTAAGTTATTAACAAGAAACATTTGGTATACCTGATTGTAATTCAAAGTCTCAGCCGTTGGATCCATAGCTGCAAGAGTGCCCACTGGCTTGCCTTTGAAGTAGACGTACGACTTCTTGAGTCTCTCCCAAGCCTCCTCCACCATCCCTGGACTCCCTGCCGATTTCGTCTTTGGCGAACCTTCCTTCCAAGGATCCAAGTTCTCAATAAGGCTCGCTCCCACACTTGGAGACGGCAACAGTACCCCTGGCTTCGCCGCGCTCACACTCACTGGAACGTCGTCATTTCGCTGGAAGTTCGTCGTCTTCTTCGCTGGCGGTCTCTCGCACTCTTCCTTCCGTTTTGGCACCTCGCCAGCATCCAAAGATTCCGTAAACTTCTCCGAGCTTGACTTCTCCGTCGGACTCGAATCAGAGGTTATTGCACTTTCTTCTGCCGACTTTTTTGACTCAGCATTCCAATTCGCAATCATTTGGTGAATCTGATCGCAATCCAAAGCTTCTGTGGATTTCAGACTCGATGTCGAGCCTTCATTGGTTAAAGAATTGGAATCTTTCTCCGACGGCTTTGCCTCAGGCTCTTCTTCATCGTTCGGAGAGCATGAAATCCTTTCCGGCGAGATGACATCATCGGAAGATTTCTCGACCGTCGCCGGCACAGGAGGCGGAGGAGCCTCCGCTTCTTTTGTTTCGGTGAGGAGATCATTGAGCGTTTTCGCCATTTCCTACGAGAAAGAGGAAAAAATCGATACAGAGCTGTAAAATCTTGAGGTAGAGAGAGAAAGAGTGTGTGTGTCCGTACAGAAGTTAGAGAGAGAGAGAGGTATATAAAGGGGCGCGATTCTGGGTGGGGGAGTCCGAGTCAGGGAGGACGGGAAAGCATGGGTTCGTTTTGGCGGTTAGAAACGGAATTGAAGCAACGAGTCTGACGAATTTCGTTTGGGCGGCGTTGGGAATATCTTCATTTCTTTGGGGGCATTTCCGGAAATCAATGTCAATGACCGTTCGTCTGCGCGGGAAGGGAAGTGCTCGTCATCTGGAAACGACACCGCATAAGGCACAAATGAATCGGTGATTCCCACAAAAATGGAACCAAGATTTCTTTATGCTCAAATTGCGATTTAAACTTGGGTCAATTTTACGACTCCTCTCAAAGCTAATTTGACCCAATTTGGCCCACAAATTATGTTCTCGTGTCTCATTTTACTTACAGCATTAATTCCGTAAAATATAATTATACAATAAATATTTTAGTTGTTTATTTAAATAATCTTCATTGATGGTGATCTAACAAAGAATTAAAAGTCTTCCTTCAAATAGTGATATGACAATAAGAATGATAGGAAACTCTTATGGCTCATTTGAAAGTATTTAAAAAAAAAAAACTTATTTATATCTTGGTTTTCAATAAAGCTCATCTATATGTTTGCATGCAAATCGACGAGGCCTTGCATAAGCTAATAACTTCATCTTCTTCCTCTAGACTTTTCATAGCAAGTGGGATTGTGGGTTGCAATACCATAAAACCACTCAAGCTCTTCAATTTTATTTTACAAGTTGCATTACCAATAAGGTTTAGGTAGTAAATGAGAGATTTTTCAGTGTGATCGGCACATAAGGTGGTATACCATGTGTTATTATACAAATGATATGATATGGGTGTTAAAAAGTTAATAACTTAAAAAATAAAATTTCTCACCACTTACATAAAAACACGTGATATACCATTTGTATTCCCGTCACAATAAAAAAATTTCTCGTGGTAAAAGCTCCTTGGTATTCAACCTATTTCTTATATTTGGAATATTTGAAATTACAAAAATCATCAGGGCACAGTGAGTTAAAAAAATACAAATCTTCCGCTAAATTAGGATTAATTACACTAACATTCTCTAATATTTATCGAGTTTTAAGAAAATCCTTCTTATATTTGAGACATTACAGTAAGAACCCTCTTATTTTATTTCACTTTTAAATAACCCTTTAGTCAAAATTCTAATTATAAATATAAAACTCTATCCTTAGAAATTACTTGAAATTAATATCAAAAGATTTATAATTATATATATAAAATTACGAAACATTAACACCAAAAAGAAAATGACAAGACAACACAACACGTCACAACATCAACCCGAGGGTTTCAATATTGTAATTTTTGTTCTACTTTTGATTCCTTGGGCCATCCCAAGACGATGAAGCTTTGAGTTGTCGCCTTAATTTTTCATTTGAGTGGATACAAAACCAAATACTTATTCTCAATTGTTCATAGAAATCCACACTATAATACATAAACATGATTGTTTTCTACCACTGAAGTGTCTTCTATTTCAATTTTTTTTTTTTTTGTAGAAAGTAACTAGCTGAAGTACATATTAAATTCATAAAAATAGAAATAAAAACTTAAATTACTCTTATACACAACAATATTAATCTAAAATCACTCTTGTTTATAATTTTTCTATGGAAGACATAACCAAGATTAGTTTTGATATGTATGATTTTTTATTTTGGTATTTTTGAGTGGTCCAGAAAATTGACGGATATAGGAATCTACTTGATCTTTGTAATGGTTGGATCTCACATAAAATGTGTACCATTGAAGGCCATTTTGGGAAACCTGTACTTAAAAAAAAAAAAAAAACTGTTTATATTGTGCTTTTAGAATAATCAGTTATAAAATAAAGGAATTAATGAACTGTATTTAAAAAAAATGTTGTGAGTATAAAAAAACAATGCAAAAGCGTTTGATAAACTTTAATGTAAAAGTAATATAATTGTATATAATTACAAAAAACGGACATAATAATGATGGGTAGTGGCAACAACGGTAGCGAGGCCAATGTTGGGCTATGGCTACTGTAATGGTGGGGGTACAATGTTCGCACCAATAACAGGGTATGGTATTTAGGTTGTAAAGGTAGCAATGGTGTTAAAGTCAATGATAGAGGCGATAACGATGGTTGTGGTGGTGGTGGTGGTAGATTATGGATGTGACAATGCCAATGATGGTGGTGGTAATGGCCGTGGTGGCAGTTGTGGTGCTAGTGACGGCGATTGTGGTGGTAGTGGTGCGATGGCAGTGATAGCAATTGTGACGATTATAGTGGGACGACAGTGGTGATAATGAGGATAGTGGTAATGGCGGTAATGATTTAAGGTTAATAGTTGTAGCGGTAGGTGGTGGCGGTCGTTTGTTCTCTAATGGAGAGGATGTGAATAGAAGGATAAATAATATAAATTTTTGAGGGTATATAACAATTAAAAATATTCATTAAACGTCCAACTTTTTTTTTGTTTTATAAAAACAACTTATAAAAGTTGTCGTTTGGAAGATATTGCTTTAAAAATAATGAAAACTAATGAAAAAGGCTTGAAACTTTGAGTTTTAACAATAAGGAAAAAAATGTGTTGTAAGTGAAAGTACCATGATTGACTATTTAGAGTAAAAATTTGGTTTTTTGTTAAAGTAAACAATACCGGGAGTTTTTTGTTAAAGTTTCCTTAAAAATAAGTAATGTATTTTACTTTTATAGATTTGTATCATCTCTTGAGCTTAGGAGGCTGAGTCTCCTGAGCAAATCACACAGACCGTTGGATTTTAATCCAACGGCTACAAATAGGAGACCTCTCTAAAAATTATAATAATTGTAGCCGTTGAATCAAAATTCAACAACCCGTGTGATTTGTTCAGGAGACTTAGCCTCCTAAGCTTAGGAGAGGATCCAAATCCTACTTTTATCAAACTTTTTTACATTTTAACTTTTTAACTTTTTAACTTTAAAATTTGAACAGTTTTGTATATAAGTAAAAACAATGTCAAACAAAGTCTGAATGAGACGTAACATTATAACCGGACCTGAAAATAATCCAATAATTGCAGAACAGATACTCCGGCCCACGTTGTGGGCCGATAATTACAAAACAGCAGAAACCAGCCAGCTCCAGCCTTCTCTGACTCTCTCTCTCTCTCTCTCTCTCTCTCTCTCTCTCTCTCTCTCCTCTCTCGTTCTATTCCAGTCAGCAGAGCAGAGGAACATTACAGACGAAGCAAAGCATAGAAAGACAGCGCAGAAGGAAGTGAAAAAAAAAGAAGAAAAATTACTATAATGGATTTCGTATCTCTGTTGGTCCCCTTTTTCGTTTTAAAGCTGATCATCAAATTAAAGCACTCCAACCCCAATTCCTCCATCATTGGGCGTCTCTTCCAAGCAACCCTCCATCCCCACCCCCATTAACTCTCTCTCTCTCTTTTTACCCACCTAATCTCTCTCTCTCTCTCTCTCCACACTGAACCAAATTCAAGTTTTTACCAGCCCCTTATCAGTTCCCTACTTCTTGTAATACAGAAAAGGAAACCCAATTCAAATTCTTCATTTCCGCAGCTATTTCTCACCACATTTGGTAAAATTTAGCTAAATTCAGTTGTGGGTATTTGAAATATATCAATTTCTAGCTTGAATTTATCGAATTTGATTCTGGGTACCTCAGCTTTTCAGCTATGCCAGGCTTAGTCTCACCCAAAAACTCGCCTCTTGGAGCACCTTCGCCGCCAATTTTCGTACCCGACCCGGCCCGCAAAACAGAGCACTCCAATGGCGCCAAAACCCCATCGCCTTCGACCACTCGGGCCAGACCCGCCAAAAAACCAGCCTCAGAGAAGCTACCCATCGACGAGACCTCGCTCGACAACCCGGATCTGGGTCCCTTTTTGCTGAAGCTCGCCCGGGACACTATTGGGTCGGGTGAGAACCCGAATAAGGCCTTGGACTACGCCATTCGGGCATCCAAGTCATTCGAGCGCTGCTCGGGTCCTGGTCTTGACCTGGCTATGAGCTTGCACGTAGTGGCGGCGATATGCTGTAATTTGGGCCGGTTTGAGGAGGCGGTTCGGGTCTTGGAGAGGTCCATTGAGGTGTCGGATCTGGAAAATGGGTCGGATCATGCTCTGGCAAAGTTCTCGGGGTACATGCAGCTGGGTGACACGTATTCGATGCTGGGACAGCTTGAGCAGTCTATTTTATGTTACGGGTCGGGTTTGAAGATCCAAAAGGAGACTCTGGGTGAGTCGGATCCGAGAGTTGCGGAGACTTGCAGGTGAAGTAAAGCTCATCTCTTTATCTTGCTTGTTCAGCTCTACAGGCTCATTTTAGCTAGTAATGCTGTAAAATTGCTACATTGCGCCATGGTTTATCTGGTAGTGAAATTACCATTATCTTAAGGATTAGTTGTGGGGCTATATGACTGCTTTGGTTAGTCTGCTCGCGCTAGTGGGCGACTCACAGCAGTTGATACATTTAGCCATGTGTGAACAACTCTCAACCGTTGATACACGCATCAACGTTTGGAGATGTCCACTCGCCCGCGGCTATTGTTAACAATTGATTAATATTGTAGGATGTCGCATGAATCAATGGTTATCAAACACTTACTTTGCGTTAACAACTTATCGATGTGTGCAGAAATTTGACTGTGTCACTTGTATTGATAGGCTTATCCACTTAGAACTTGCTTATGCAATGTAATTTCTTCACAATTACCTGTACTATGTTTTCTTATTATCCTTGGAAAACAAAAAAATAATAATTAGAATTTAACCACCGTAAAAATGTGCTGGAAACACAAACATAAGACATTGGAAATGGCAGGTACCTAGCAGAAGCCCATGTCCAAGTAATGCAATTCGATGAGGCGGAGAAATACTGTAGGAACACGCTTGAAATCCGCAGGAAGCACAACTCGCCAGCGTCTGTTGAAGAGGCTGCTGACCGGCGTCTCATGGCTCTCATTTATGAGGCAAAGGGAGATTACGAATCTGCACTTGAGCACCTTGTCCTTGCAAGCATGATAATGATTGCCAATGGACAGGACAATGAGGTTGCCGCTATTGACATGGGCATTGGCGATATTTACTTATCTCTTTGCCGCTTTGATGAGGCTGTTTTCTCCTACCAGAAAGCACTTACTGTCATGAAATCCATGAGGGGCGAAAATCACCCTTCAGTAGCATCCGTCTTTATTCGCCTTGCTGACCTGTATTACAAGACGGGTAAGTTAAGAGAGTCTAAATCCTACTGTGAGAATGCTTTGAGGATATATGCAAAACCTTTACCTGGAATCGTACCCGAGGAGCTTGCTAGCGGGTTGACTGAAATCGCAGCCATCTATGAAGCTGTCAATGAGCCTGAGGAGGCACTGAATCTCTTGCAGAAGGCGATGAAGTTATTAGATGATACACCTGCACAGAGGAGCTCTATCGCAGGAATAGAAGCACAGATGGGCGTTATGTTCTACATGGTCGGGAGGTACAGGGACGCTTGGACGTCTTTTGAGAGTGCTATATCAAAGCTTAGGGCCGGCGGGGAGAGGAAATCTGCCTATTTTGGTGTTGTGTTGAACCAGATGGGATTGGCTGGTGTGCAGTTGTACAAATTGGACGAGGCTGCTCAACTTTTTGAAGAAGCAAAGGAGATACTTGAGCAGGAGTGTGGCCTTTGTCACACCGATACTCTTGGAGTGTATACTAATCTTGCAGCAACATATGATGCCATGGGAAGGTAACTCATCTTTGACACATAAGCTACAAGGATTTCTTAAATTCTGTAAATAGTTTGTTTTCGCTGCTATTAGAATCTACACAGAAGCACTTAGGCGGCAGACGTCTATGCCCCATTGTTTATACTTATGATCACTTTTGTTTTGTTTTGTTTTATGTTGAATTATTGTTTATCAAAAAATACTTTTGCTTGCAGTGAGCTTGTATGTCTAAGATATAGTGGAAGTATAGATAGTGAACAATTTAGCTTGTAGAGTTGATGCGGTCTAATATGGGAGGCCTGTCAAAAGTCACTTTAGTAAGGAGTCCTCACATTTGCTTGAAGTCGTAATCAGTTGCTACTCCCTGGTACTCATGATGATCGTTCCCCTATTCTTTTGATCTTCCGTGGGTAATTGTCAGGCGGCTGATGTAAAGTAAAAGGTTGAAGGCTTGTATCAGAAAGTAGAGATGCTTGTCCATTTTGAAATCAATTACAATTTATACTTTGAGATCATAGAAAATTTTGCGTGTTTGCAGAATTGCTGAAATGCCGAGCGTCGTATTAGGTTTTTTTGATTATCCAGTCGTAAAACTTGTATAGGGATTTTACCATGATGTTTGAGTTCTGTAGCAAGTTCAGTTTGTCCTTTGAACATGAAATTCTGTTATTTATTACAGAGTAGAAGCTGCAATTGAGATGTTGGAGCACGTCTTAAAGGTGAGGGAAGAGCAGCTTGGGACGGCAAATCCAGATTTTGACGACGAGAAGAAAAGGCTAGCTGATCTTTTGAAAGAAGCAGGAAGGGCAAGGAACAGAGAAGGAAAATCGCTTGAAAATCTCCTCGATCCCAACTCCCAAAAGACAAAGCAGGAAGGATCCAAGAGGCGGTCTGGATTTGGATACAAAACCTGACAGAGAACGCCTCTCTCCCCGGCTCTTCTTTCCCTTGCCGCAAATTTTGTGCATATCATGTTTAAGCTATTTAACTTCCACTTGGTTTCACTTCCTGTATTTCTTTTACTCTCGTTCACTTTATTCCTGGATGCTTCTCTTGTGAAATTTAAGTCGTGTTTGGACCTTTGTTGAACTGTTTTTTTTTTCCTATCTGGTTCCTTGCTTACTATCAAGGTTGTGTTGGTCACTGTGTAAGTTACCACTGCTCAAGAACCAAGACCCGAGAAAGACTCGGCTGTCACCCGGGATATAACCCACGTGATGAGTGTTATAGGAACATAGATATATCTCGGTTGTATGCAAGAGGCTCTTGACGATGTGAGTTTTGCTTCTAGGAGACTACCAACCAAACTAATGGACAATAGCAGTCTAAACTGCAGTCCAAAACCCTCAAATGGAAGTCATACAAGCCACCAAAAACACATGGAGATTGAGTCTTATAGTTGCTAAACTTACCTATATTTCAAATTCATAGTGTACACAAAAATAAAGAATCATATAAAGTTGTAAAGTTTAGGCTTAACGGGAGCTGACCAGTGCCTGAAGTTCGAAAATATTACCTTATCGGATTGAAAATCTTGATCCATATACTTATTTTTGGTCAATTAATCAATATCCAAATAAATTCATTGAATCGAATCTTGAGAAGAAAAAAATAATCAATATAAAATGATATTATTCAACCTCAAACTCATTTGAATGTAGCAAGTAGCATGACACGCTTACCACATACATACAGTAGTAATTAGGGCAAATTGATTTTTCTTTTCAATTTTAATTTCAAGTAAATATTCGAATTTGGTACATTTTTTTTTAATATTGTAAAAAGAAAATATCACTTTACAACCTTGAGTTTGATTCGAATTACACATGGAGATGGAGGCCATTTCAGTGATTTTGCCTTTGGTCTGATGCAAATATTTTTTAGGGTCGTTTCGCCTACACGACGTCGTCTCCTTCGCGCCACAATCAACGTCTGCCCTCTTCCTCCCTCCCTCTTCTTTCTATTTTCACGCGCTCACCGTCTCACCAAACCCAAAACCCAATGCCGGACGCAGACGCACCCTCCGCTTCCCAAACCTCTATCTCCGCCGCGGGCCCCACCCAGCACCTCCCACTCCAAATCCTCAGATCCGACCCGACACCTCCTGCCCCGACCCGATCCGACCCACCGGGATCCACCATCGACTGGCTCCCCGACTTTCTGGAATTTTCATGGGTCGCCTACGGAGCCTCATCACTACTAGTGATCTCCCACTTCCCCTCCCCACTCTCCGATACAGAAACACTCATCGGACCCATTTTCCGGCAGGTATTCGAGCTCTCCGGCGACCCCTCATCGGCCGTCGAAGCTGTCTCTTGGTCCCCTGCCACGCCCTCGATTGGCGAGCTTGCTGCCGCAGCTGAGAATTGCGTTTGGGTGTTCTCGCATGACTCGGCGACGTCCAAAGGTGCGTGATTGTTGGAGGTTGTTTTAGTGTTTGGTTACTGAGAAAATTGAGAGAGAAAATGAAAAGTGAATGTTAAGGTTTTGAATTGACAGCAGGACTTGAATGAATGTCTAGTAGCAGGTGTGTAAACTGCTTGCAGCAAAAAGGTTTCATATTTCCTGTTTGGTTGCTGAAATTTAAGATAGAAAATGAGGTGAAATGTTGATATTTTGAATTGGCGACTGGACTTTGGGCATAGAGTACAGAGAAGCGGTTAGATGTCGAACGTAGTTGTTTTCTGTTTGGTTTCTGAGAAAGCAAATCAGGAAAGGAAGTGATATTTGATTACAAATACATTGACATTCTTGTGATTTTCTGCATTCATGTGCTACAAAATGGCAATATGATTAATGTTGGCTTTTAGTTCCTAAAAGTTTAGTAATTTATTATAGGCAATAATTCTGTATTCTTTTGTTATTAATTTGGTTTGTATGTATTAAATTTCAAATCTTTTTACTCATATTCAGGTTCTTTTTGTTGGAGCCAGAATGCAGTACTTGTACAGTCGACGAAGGTTAAGGCAATCAGATGGACGGGCTCAGGGGATGGAATTATTTCCGGTGGAGTTGAGGTGGTTTTGTGGAAAAGAAATGGCAGGTTTTGGGAAATTGCTTGGAAGTTTAAAGCAGAGCTGCCACAAAGTATGGTCACCGCAACTTGGTCTCTCGATGGACCATTTGCAACTGCAGCTTATCAGAGTAAATGGCAGACTGAAGGATTGTCAACTAATAAGGCTAGCAAATGTGTGTTAGTATGTCAAAGTGATGGAAAATCTGGATTTTTGAAATCCGAGCTACATCATCCTCATGCTGTCTCAATGATTCAATGGAGACCATCTACCGGAAGGCATTTAAACAGAGATGCAAAACATCCACCAAGGCAATTGTTGCTCACTTGTAGCACAGATGGAACTGTTAGGTTATGGTGCGAGGTTGATGAAGGAAGGGGAAGAAAATTTGGTAAGGACATGAATGACCCCAAAACAATGAGATGGTCATTTTCTGTAGCCGCTGTAATAGAGATAAACCAGGCTTTGAATGGACTTCTGGGCACTGATATATATGTGATGTGGGCTATAGAAATTGGGGGTGTATGTAAAACTAGTGAAGGAGCTAAACAAATTTTCTCCACAAAAGGTTATCTGCAGGACCAGGCTGGTAACTGCGAGTGGATAATTGGGTTTGGCCCCGGAATGTTGGTAAATTTGTGGGCTATACACTGTCTCGACGATGTCTCACCAGTAAGATTTCCCCGGGTTACTTTATGGAAGACACAGAAACTGCAAGGTCTAAAAGTGGGACATTCTAATTGGACTGGACTTTCTAATTGTAAAGATGGAATACCTCTTAATAAAGTTGTTATCTCAAGGAACTGCTTGTCTGGTCCACCAACATTATGCTCTTCGGTTCATTTATTACCTTGTAATTCCTTGGTTTGGTCACAAATACATACTCAGACGTCAAATAATATAGAGGATGCACCCGTTAATAAATCTGGTGTGGAGAACATCTTATCATGTTCAGCTGGTGGACTCCTGAATTTGGATGGTCATGCTGGAAGAATCTTACAAGTAGATGTGCATCCTTATAGCTGTGAAGTTGAATTGGCTGTCTCTTTAGATTCTTGTGGATTACTTCTTTTTTGGTTCTTTTCTACCATTTCCAACTGCATCTTGCACCGCCCAACATTAATTCCAACATGGGAGCTTTGTGGGAAGCTTGCGACTCAAGGTTCATACTCCAAATATACAAGCTTGAGGTGGGCACCATCAATCGGAAATGAAGCAGTTATTCTTCTTATGGGACATGCTGGAGGGATTGATTGCTTTGTTGTAAAAGTTCATCACAATGAGGAAGAAAGTATAGAATGTCACTACTTATGTACAATACCTTTTACAGGTCATGGTCCTTTTGTGGATGGTCCTGCTTGTATCTTTTCAATTCCTTTGCCTTCAACTTGTCCTAAAACCCTAAAATCTAATAAATTTTTGCTTTTGGGTGTATGGATGAATGGGTTTCAGGCTCTTTCTTGGGAAATAACCTTGCATTCTTTTGATTTGTCAAGAAGCTACTGTGAGTGCAATTTTGATGCAGGAAATGCGTCTGAAGGCAGTATGTGGGGATTTGAAACTACTTTTGCCGATAAAAGATATTGTCTTAATGTAAAACCTTGCTCATCACAGATCCCAGATCCTCACATGCATGATGAGGTTACAAGTTTTGCTGTGGTCTACCCGGGAAGAAAGATATCTATGGAAAAGAATTTGGCTTCTATTATTGATCGATGCTGTCCTCCATATATTATGGCTACAGGTTGCTCCGATGGTAGCTTGAAATTGTGGAGGAGTGACATGGATAAGCCATCAACACCTCACATTCCATGGGAACTTGTGGGTAAGTTTCAGGCACATCAAGGACCTATTAGCCATGTATGCTTGTCTGACTGTGGTGGTAAGATAGCAACCCTTTGGAAGGAGCTTTCTTCAAATACTGTTAGCACTCTTCATATATGGGACTCTGTACTCCTAGCAGGTGCAGGGTCTTTTATGCTAGAAGGTACAATATCCTTTGGTCAAGATCTTGTTGCTTTAAATTGGCTATCATTTGGAAATGGTCAGATATTACTTGGAGTCTGCACAAAAAATCAGTTGCAAGTATATTCCCAGCAGCGTTACGGTGGCCAGACTTTATTAAACTCTGAAAAATCATTGAAAACTGATATATGGGTCTGCATTGCGTCGACTCATACCTTCCCTCCCATTAATGATTTCTTTTGGGGCCCCAGATTGTCAGCTGTGTTTGTTCATAGTAGCTACTTTTGTGTAAATAGTCAGTGGTTATTCCTTGCAGATAAGAAACATCTTGTTAATGTAGATCCAAGTTACATCATGGAAAATTGCTTGGATTCTGTGGGTGGAATGGAAGAGGACATTAGTTCTGGAATTTTCATTGATTGTGCACTTGGTCAATTTAGTAAAATATTACTTGATGACAACAGAGGAGATTGCAAGTCTCGTATTCCATTGGAGATTGATTTGAAAAAGGATTATCTTTCTAGCAGCTTGTTTGTAGCAAGGGCTCAACTGAAGTGTAGTGGGGCTACTAAAGTAGGTATATGGACCATGCATGACGTGGTTGAGCAGTTAAGTGGATCTCTGCCAGTTTATCACCCAGAGGCTCTATTTATGAATATCTATTCAGGTATTAATATCACAGAAGTTCAAGTGAGTTGTGTGGTACTGGTTAAAATCTTCTATTCATCCCCCTCCCCCACTCACTCTCACACCCTACACTCTCTGCATGTCTCTTTTTGTCCCAATTTGAAGTTTCCAAATTGTCTTTTACTTCTAAAGAATCCTTTTTGAATTCCTTGTTTTCCAAGTAAGTATTTTTTGTAATATTTAATTAGTTTAATAAACAAGGAATCTGTAATGTGTTTAGGAAATTGGAAGCGTGCTTACATTGCTCTGAGGCATCTTAATGAGTTTCTCTCTTCTAATTCTTCTCCCGAGAGGAAGTGTAGCCCTGCAAAGTCTAGCCATTGCATTCCGCAGATTCCTTTGTCAAATTTCTTTGATGCACATATCTCAATAAATTCAAATGACAAAGGATTTAAGTGGAGTGGTGATGCATCTGTATTTACGTCATCTTCTCCGTTTCAAGTAGGCTTTGGCCAATCTACATATGGTTTGGACTCTTATGGTTCCAGTAATATGATCAATTCTTCCTCAACAAAATCTGAACTCAATGACTTTATTGAGCCTTTTGAGAAGTTGTACAAGTCAGCAGCTATAAGTGACATAGAGAAGATTCAAATTCTTTCCATTATAGATCTACTTACTGAATTGTGTAGTTCAAACTCTAGTTCTGCATATGAAAGTCTTGACGAACCTGGACGGAGGTATTTCTGACTTCTGTACCCCATTTTGTATTCTTTTATTTGAGTTACAATTCTTGAATTTGATTAGAGGTACATTCACAGTGAACACTAATTTCTAGCTAACATAAAACATGAAAAACTGGATTTTAGGTAACAACAGCCCTCCAATTTGCATAACTATAAAAGGGTAGGTCTGAAACCCAATAGAAACCCAAACTGACAACCATCCCACAAACCATCTGCACCCTCCCCTCTATAATTTTTGAAGACTCTTATATTTTGTTCCATACGCACCATTCAAAACACAGCCAACACACAGAGTCCACAAAGCCTCTTCTTTGCCCAACCATATATACTCTTATTGGAAGTGTGTGGTGATGGCTATTTTCTGGGTGATTTAAAGGGAGAGGAATAAAATTATATTTGACAATGGGAGGAGCGAGGAGACATTTTTTCGTTGGAGAGGGTTCGCTTTTGGGCGTCTCTATGAGCCTTGTCTTTTCCAACTTTAGGGGTACTAATCTTTGACATTTAGGGAAATTTATAGTGAAAATATCTATGTTTCAGCTGGGTAAAATATCCAAGAATAAAAGGTTGAGCAGTGATGAATAATTTTTATCTAATAGTGTTGCATAAAACTATACTATTTGCTCATAACTTTTGTGAAGTTGTTTAGTTCTTTATAGTGATTCAAACAATGTTTTCACTTTTTCTAATTCTTCTATTTTATTCTGAACTGTCCATTCGTTGTAGGTTTTGGGTTGGATTGAGGTTTCAGCAACTACATTTTTTCCGAAAGTCTGGTAGATCGGCATCCGTGGAAGAGTTGGTAATTGACTCCAAGTTGATTGGATGGGCGTACCACTCTGATTGCCAGGAGAATTTATTTGGGTCGTTTCTACCTAATGATCCATCTTGGCAAGAAATGCGGAATTTGGGTGTAGGATTTTGGTTTACAAATACAGCACAGTTGCGTTCAAGGGTAATACTCTAAGATTATTCTTTGTATACTTTTATGCACTAAACTAGGGAAATGGCTCTTCTCAATCTTCTTACATCACCAGAAAAGCCGGTTCTCTTCTTTCCAATTTCCCAAGCAGTTATCTAGAAAAATAAAAAAGATTAAAAAAAAACGTAGTAGTTAAACCTGTCTGTGATGTCCATACATTTTGGCAAAGATTAATATGCATTGTGTTGACCAAGTGTACCAAGGCAATAAATTGATCTCGCATAAGCAATGAACCTTAAGTATATAAATAAAAATAAAACAGTTTCAAAAGGCAGTTAATTTGTTTAGTTTTATTATTGTGCGGTAATTTTAGTTTATCAAGTTATGGTCATGTTTAAGATGTTCAGTGACTTCATGCAGCTTCCTTATTGTGCTAGGAATATAGTGATTAAAATTCTCTTCATGATTTTATGCAGTTAGGACATGACTCTGTTTTTGTCTTTCACTATAGATGGAGAAACTGGCAAGATTGCAGTATCTGAAAAGGAAAGATCCTAAAGACTGTGCATTGCTGTACATTGCACTGAATAGAATTCAAGTTTTGTCTGGCCTTTTCAAAATAAGCAGGGATGAGAAGGATAAGCCCCTTGTTGGATTTCTTTCACGCAATTTTCAGGTACTTTTAAATTTATAGGCGGGTAATATATAATCACTTGTTTAGAAGATTATAGAGAAGGAGTTCTGTCGGAGGAAATGTTTCTTCTTGAGTTGAGGTCCTCCTTGTCCCATATTTTTTTCTCTTCATTTATTGGTGCCAGTATGGACTCTCTCTCTCTCACATTTTTTTTACTACTAACTATCAGTTGAACTTGACCGGTAGATTGTCTTAACAATATTCAATCTTAGGTTGTCTTAACAATATTCAATCTCAATTTTGCATCCACGTTTTATTCTTTCAGGAGGAGAAAAATAAGGCAGCGGCTTTGAAGAATGCATATGTCTTAATGGGGAGACATCAGCTGGAATTAGCAATTGCTTTCTTTCTGCTTGGAGGTGATACTTCTTCTGCAGTCAATATTTGTGCAAAGAACCTTGGGGATGAACAGCTTGCATTAGTTATCTGTCGACTAGCTGAGGGTCGTGGTGGGCCACTAGAGAGACACTTAATTACGAAGTTCATGCTACCATCCGCAATTGAGAAGGGCGACTGTTGGTTGGGAAGCCTTTTGGAGGTGTGTTTATATAGTTTAACACAAGTATTTCTTGTTAAAATGGACTCTGCCACTGTCTGTGATGTGCTGCAGCGCAGTTCTTTAGATGTCATACCTTACGGTGACTCTTCTTGATTTGCAGTGGGAGCTGGGAAATTACTCTCAATCTTTTACATTCATGCTTGGTTTCCAAATAAATTCTGCAACTGAAAAGTATGCACTTTTGTCCAACGGTGCTCCTTTTTCAGACCCAAACGTTGGTCTGTATTGTCTAATGCTAGCAACCAATAATTGCATGAAAAATGCCGTTGGGGAGCAAAACAGTGCATTACTCGGAAGGTGGGCAATATTGGCTACAGCTACTGCATTAAACAGATGCGGTCTTCCAGTAAGTTTACTGTTTCATCCATGCTGTTGTTTTGAATGATATATGCTGGATGCGAATGTAGTGTTTTAGGTGATTCTTCCTTTTATGAAAGATTAATGACATTCTGAAATGTTGGCCATATTATTGTCTCATGTTAACCTGTTCATGAATTCCATAATTTATAGCTCATAACCTGTTTCTATCAAAATACTGCTTGAGTTTTGACTATATAGTTTCACCGTCCAGTTTATACACTGAGATGCTATAATCTGTAGGACTTGCCTATACAAACTGGTTTCTTGTCTTTGTACTGGAATATGTTGATGATTTTTTCTGTAGTAGGCGGATAGGTGTCATACTATGTGTACCATGTACATCCAGATCTCTGTGATGAACTTATCCAAAAACAGAAAAGCCTCCCGCCAATTTTACATAAAAACTCCATACGACTTTACATGTATTGAAAGGCATTCGAATTGGTTGTGCATATGGTTTTGCACTTCTTGTTACAACTGCTCTTCTAAGGTTCATACTGCTTTCTATTGTCTTATGGTTTGTCAAGTGTAATTGGATTTTATTGTATAGGTGTATGATTGGACAATTCTTATGTTTTGTAAGGATATGCGACTAATAAATCTCATACTTATTGTAAGCTTGAAGCTTTGGAGTACCTTTCGTCTTCACCAAACATTCCTGGGGATACAGATGAAAGGGGTACGTCAGATCTTGGGCATTCTGAAAATCTGCGTTCAATTCTAAATCCTTCTCCCAGAAATTCTAGCAATTGGTTATCGAGTAATGTAGCTCTCCATCTGGAGTTCCAAGCCAAATCAGATTTGACACTTCAATACTTATCAAAGTTGGTAAGAGAGCATCCAAGCTGGGTGGATATTGTCTTTGGATCTTTTCAAGATAGTACACCTGTAAGGGAGTGCAAAAATCAGGAATATGTAAAAGTTCTTGAATCTTTCCAACAGAAGTTATACACAACACTAAATCAGTTGGAGCAGAAGTTTTCAGTGGTTCCCTTCCATCTTGTTAGCATGGTACATTTATAGCATGTGATGTGATCAAATCTGTTAGTTTGTCTGACATAAAGTGATTAGTTGTCCTAGATTGACCTTATTTTTTTCCTTTTCATTCTGCAGATTTTAATCTCGCTGTACGATTATGGGCTGTGGTTTGTTGGATATGATATATTACATAGATACACTGCTCAAAATCAAGATCTAGATAAAATCCAAGCAGCTGACAAATTCCTATCATATGCTCTTATGCATAAGCCGCTTTTGAAGGCCACCAGAGAAACTTCCCTTTTGTTTTCACGCGTTATTGTTGCCTGCGGTATAACATGCTCTGTTCTGAAGTCGCCTTATATTGAAGACAAAGTGTCTGGTGATAGTAGATCTACAGGGTCAGATGCTTTGGAGTATTACTTTCAAGGTCTTATACTGTTATTGAGGAGTTTAAGGGCTGCTTTGGGAACGACATTTTGCTCCATCACGGAAGATCTCATCATGGAACCCCTTACAATCATTGATTTGATCGAGTATTATGTACATCTTGCATATGCTTGGCGTCATAGAAACTCAAAAGTTCTCTTACTATTGGTGCAACCCCTTCTGATCACATTTACTAATGGGCATACACCTTATGAAGTTGATATGATGAATATGAAGAAACTCCTCACCCAGATTCCAGAGGTGGTGGTTCAGAATAATGTGGGCCTTCAGGTTTCTCAAGAGAGAAATATGACGCATTTGGTTCCAGAAGATGAAAGATGGCAAATCATAAGTGTTTGCTTATGGCAACACATATCCAGATTCATGCAACATAACTTAAACATGTTGTCGTATAACCTTGATGATGGCTGTTTTGCTGGTGAACCCCATCGAAAATATTTTTCATGGGCACCTAGCTCTGCAAGTTTAGATTCTGATAGCAGCAGTCTGAAAGAACTGATTGGGCTGGTCTCATTGAGCTTAGTAAAGTTATTGAAGCCCACACTTTCACAGGTTGCCTCTTATCATGTAAAACAGCTAGCATCACTTCTACAGCACAAAATGGATAATGGGTTGCGCGTAACGACTCTTGTTTGGTTAGAAGAATCTAACAAGTCTCAACCCGGAGCTCTCAATGAGCATCTAAATC
The DNA here is from genome assembly GCF_963583255.1 of Pyrus communis. Classification (NCBI taxonomy): domain Eukaryota; kingdom Viridiplantae; phylum Streptophyta; class Magnoliopsida; order Rosales; family Rosaceae; genus Pyrus; species Pyrus communis. Next base: position 10,015,895 of record NC_084818.1, read on the forward strand.
AGGATAATGTCAAATTGGACACGATAGGTGAAAGACTTGAATCTGATATGTTATGGGATGCCTGTGCTGACCCTAAAATAATATCCGAAAGTTTTGCCCAGGAAAAAGTAGACTTGTCTCACTCTCTTGATCATAAACCCTCTAATGGATGGGGTACCATAAACAGGGGCATTGGAGCTGCAGATGAAACTGAGGAAATTCACCATCATGAAGTTGCACTCAATAGTAGTTCTCCCAATAGTGAAGCTGGATCACCTGCTAAAAGTGTATTTCGGGGTGGGCATTCTTTCCTTGGTGCCTGGCAGAAAGACACAACCATTACAAAGGAAGTCACACCTTTTCTAAACCCAAAGGAGATACATAAGAGAAACGGGGAGCTTTTGGAGGTACACATCTCTTCATTTCTTTCCTCTATAACTTTTGGCAATTTACAAATATTATATTGATCACTGCATGAAGATCTTTGTATTGAATTAGGGTTCTAAATCCTGAAAGAGGACATTTTTTGGCACTTTTGATGATATTTTTTTAGTGATTATCTTCTATCTGGATCAGGCGTTGTGTCTCAACTCCATTGACCAGAGTCAAGCTGCACTTGCAAGCAACCGAAAGGTATGTTCCTTCACTTGAACCCAAATCTGGTGAGGAAATCCTTAAATTTATTTTCATACGACTAACCATCTTCTGTGTCTTAACACTTCTTAAAGGTTTGATTCTATTAGCTTGGGCGTGCACTAGATATAACCTCCTATATTTTTTTCCTTGAGAACTGTGATAAGTACCTCATGTATTTTGGTCATCAAAAAGCCCCAAAAAAAAAAAATGTACTGAAATACATGCCATATAACCAACTAGTAGGTCCACAATGATGTTTAAATTATTGCATATATACTACTTACTCCCCAGAAATGTGTCCTGTGTATTTAAAATTGTTAAATTTCATTTTCCTTTGATTATGGAGTTCTCTATATACCTACATAAGCAAACAAGTAAAATTGAAGTTGAAACTTCAGCTTAAGAAAACAATGAAAATTTTACTAAAACTGTATAAATTTATTGAAGTTGAAACTGCAGCTTAAGAAAACAATGAAAAATTTACTAAAACTCTAAATAAATTTATATTTAGTTAGGATCTTTCCTACAATCAGTTTGCCTGCTTTCTTTATCGCAAGATCAGCTCTTCCAGAAATGCATATATTGTAAATGATTTAAACTGATTTTTCAATTTTGACAAATGTCATTGTTTGTACTTTGCACCCCGTATGGGAGCGCATCTGAGAGAGTATTAATTTCAACTTCTTGTGGTTCAGGGGATTATATTTTTTAATTGGAAGAATGATATGCCTTTCAGAGATCAATCAGATTATATCTGGTCACTGGCTGATTGGCCACCAAATGGGTGGGCTGGTTCTCAGTCAACCCCTGCTCCAACATGTGTTTCTCCTGGTGTTGGTCTTGGAAGCAAGAAAGGAGCACACCTTGGATTGGGTGGAGCAACTGTTGGCGTGGGTTCTTTTGCAAGGCCGGGAAGAGATTTGACAGGTGGTGGAGCATTTGGGGTTCCAGGTTATGCTGGTATGGGTGCATCTGGTTTAGGTTGGGAAACTCAAGAGGACTTTGAGGAGCTTGTTGACCCACCAGCTACTGTGGAGAATGCAAATACGAGGGCTTTTTCCAGTCACCCATCTAGACCTTTCTTCTTGGTTGGGTCTAGCAATACACACATCTACTTATGGGAGGTATGAAACTTTTGACAGTGAAGTTATTGGATTTGCTTCAAGATCCTGTAGATACTATTTGCAATCTGTTATCTGATATCTGCATTGGGTTTCCTTGAGTGGTTTTTGTGAAGATTCTTATAGATCTCAACAGAGCAGGATAGAATCTTAAGGAAAGTCTTCTTACGAGGATATTTTAAATTGTATTATCATATAGTATTTTGCTTGATGACTCTTGTGGTCAAATCCAAAGTTTTTTTGTTGATTACAGTTAACTACAATAATTTGTTACTAGGGTGCATTCAGGCAGTATTTTTTTTTTTTTTTCTTTTTTTTTTTAGACATTCATAATTACCCCAGAAACATTATATCTTTGTCCCCTTTGTGGTAACTGGTAACTTATATTTTCATCATACACTTGTATGTTATTCTACCCTGACCTCCAATCTATCCTGCACACTTTTTGTAAAATATTTCTTCCTACAATGCACTATGAAGAATGCACTGAAACTATGTTCAAATACAATCATAATAAGTGCTGTAAAGTGCAATCTTGTGAATGTTTTGCCATCTCTGTATGTCACCTTTAAGGGCATATAATTATATGTAAATTTTATAAATGCAGTTTGGTAAGGACAAAACTACTGCAACTTATGGAGTGCTGCCTGCTGCAAATGTCCCTCCGCCTTATGCTCTTGCATCAATATCCGCTTTGCAGTTCGACCACTGTGGACACAGGTTTGCTACTGCGGCCTTAGATGGAACTGTGTGCACGTGGCAGCTGGAGGTCGGAGGAAGGAGTAACATTGGTCCTACGGAGTCATCTCTATGCTTTAACAGCCACGCATCGTAAGTGCTATATAAATTTTAAAATTCATCACACAATTCCAATTGTTAAGCTCTTAACTACGTTTTGGAAAAAAAGTGTAGCATCAGGAATTCTTTTGAGCATTGCTGCAGTATGTGTTAAGATGAAGTAACAGTAACTTTTGCTTCAAGATTTTTTCATTTTGGGATGGCTACTTCCCTCGTTATGATTTAATGCAATCACTCTATGGTGATAGCAGAAACCTGATATTATTGTAATACCCTCGTATAGTTCTGGACTTCATTGTGTTCAACAGTTTGTTGTTAACCTAAACTTTAACTGTTTAGGTGGATGTTGATCCATAGCAAATGACCATTTGTATTGAAGTGCTTATCTATTGACCTTGATTTATTATTGGTAACCTTTTTCAGCATGTTTGCTTAATTTATGTGTGTCATTTGGTTGTCTAGTATTGTTTGTCTGTATGTGCATGATTATTTGTTGACCTGTGGTTAACACTCAATTTTAGTCTGATAATTTCTTATCGTTTCAACTGTAATTTCATTTGCAGCGATGTTGCTTATGTCACTTCAAGTGGATCAATCATTGCTGTGGCTGGATATAGCTCCAATGGTGTTAATGTGGTTATATGGGATACATTGGCTCCACCTACAACCTCACGAGCTTCTATTCTTTGTCATGAAGGTCTCTCTCTTTCTCTCTTTCTCTCTCTCTCTCTCTCTCTCTCTCTCTCTCTCTCTCTCTCTGTGACACTTTGGACATTGTTATTAACTTTCTTGTCCAGTTAATAATTTTTCTTGATCTTGTATATGCCTTTATTTTTTTCTGTGTGAAGGTGGTGCACGCTCTCTTGCTGTGTTTGATAATGACATAGGAAGTGGCTCTGTTTCCCCACTTATTGTGACTGGTGGTAAAGGTGGTGATGTCGGACTTCATGATTTCCGTTACATTGCTACTGGAAGGAGTAAAAGGCATAGGCATTCGGATAAAGGTGAACAAGTCATCAAGACATCACCGAATAATGATACGCATTCTGAAAATGGTACCAAATTTGGGGAACAAAATCAAAATGGGATGCTTTGGTATATACCGAAGGCTCACTCAGGTATAACCTGATTAATTTTCATGCAAGAGTAACTGTGAATAAAATTATTTGTTGGATCACTTATCATTTAACTTTTTACTGAATTAATCTGGGTGAAGGGAGTGTGACCAAGATATCCATAATCCCAAACACGAGTTTGTTCTTAACGGGAAGCAAAGATGGAGATGTTAAGCTTTGGGATGCCAAGAACGCTAAGTTGGTACATCACTGGCCGAAGTTGCATGAAAGGCACACATTTTTGCAACCAAGCACTCGAGGCTTTGGCGGAGTAGTCCAGGTAAGTCCTTTGTTCATCATATGTCTGTATATGTATTGTAGTTAGACACAGTAAGTGATTTCTGTTACCTCGTAAGATAAATTACTTAAGGTGACACCACATTCCATGTCATAGGCTGCTGTTACAGATATAAAAGTCGTTTCACACGGTTTTCTTTCGTGCGGTGGAGATGGCACTGTAAAGTTAGTTCAACTCAAAGACCACATCTGAACTCATGGACAATAGGACTGACTGCAGAAAACACGAAATTTTGCTTAACCGTCCACAATTCAAAGTTGGTGATTGGTGAAAACGAGAGATACTTCCCACATTGCTTGACTGTTGCTTGTCACTAGCATATACTGTAGTCGACTGGAGGATGAAATGACAAAGAGACGCTCCTGGAATTTTTACGCGTTTGGACAAGTGAATGCGGTATGAACTGTATAACGTTTCTTGCTTGGAGGCGTCTTCCAGGACCATACAATAAGAAAAGAAATCGGATAGGAAGTTTATTGGTTTTTCACCGTGATCTTCGAGCAACGTTGTTCGGAAAGCCGGCATGGTCGAGTGTATTCCGTCGACTGATCTACCCTTCTCATGGCAGTGTCTGTTTTCGAATTACTTAATGTGCATTTTGTGCTGAAACAGAAAAATAACCCCTTATTTTTATCTACCTGTAGTATTTTGCATTAACTCAAAACTGTTCCAAAAAGCTATTAGGAGAGAATGTAAAGTGAATCAATTTTCCACCATTTTACGTTATATTTTACTGAAAGTTTTTTACTGCCATTCCAGCCCCCGGACAGAAAGTAAAAGAGAAAGGAAAAGGAAATGTCAAGATATTCTCTGTGGTCTCGACCCTGAATCTCTGATTGTCTGTGGGAAGAGAGGGTGAGTCTGTGGGCAGAAAACAGCACACGATAAGCACGTGGCACTTCCGGTTTGCATTGCAAGCAACTACAAAAAAAGTCAAGTGCTTTTAGTCTGCTTTTGGTTGTAACTTTTACTGGAAGGAATGCTTCTAACTTGGTTCACACCTTTTGCCCGTTGGATAACTAAAATTCCCATCAATTAGGCCACTTAATCAGCCTTTGTAGGTTGTCCATGCTTGGCCACAAATCAATGGGCACACCCTGAAAAATACCTCATACCTCTCTTGATCTTTCGTATTGAGTCGTGACGATGATGTTAAAACATGAGCATCAAATTCAAAACCTACTAATACCAAATCTTTTGAAACGCTTTTATTCTTTGATTTGAGATGAAATAACACATCACTCGTGTGATAGAATGTGAGGATTCGGCTCTCAAATCAATTGGCAATATGTGAAGTGGCACGAAATATTAGGTGGGCACACACTATATACTCATGGCTGCCTTGATGATCACTATGTTCAAGTAAAAACAAATCATATTCAATTTTGTACGTAACTTATACTAGCATCAATCATGCGTGATAGTGACATAACCGTTGATGATTATAATTCGTGCGGTATACACTATATCCAACGCACATCAAGAACGACTATAATAACACCATGAGATCAACGCTAGCACAATCTAACGCACATCAACGATGACTATGATAGCATCACGAGATCAACGCTAGCACAACTCTACATATCATAGTCACCTAATTCAAGATCTTGGTGATTAATTCAAGCTAAAATCCTAACCCTTTTAAACAAAAGGGTCCACCTCATCACTCTCTCTCACTTGGTCATGGGGCCCACCCTAGATGCCAAACTTCGCTCCATATTATCAATGTATATCTATTACCTGGGAGAAGCCGAAATGGTTGGTTGGTCTATTTGGACCCCCCATCCCTAGAAAGATTTTTTTTATAAATATTATAATATATTTCTATTTATTTTATGATACATTGAATAATTGCTTGAATATTGATTACTTTAAAAAATTTCTGCCAACCCACTCATGTTCGGGATTTGGATGGAATTGGATCCTCTCCGAGGCAATGCCTCAGGATCCTTCTGACCAGATAACATGAGCTGTTGAATTTTGATCAAACGGCTACAAACAAGGGCTTCCTCTAAAAGTTATAATAATTGTACCCGTTGGATCAAAATCCAACGACCTGTGTTGTCCGGTCAGGAGGATCCCGAGGTATTGCCTCGGAGAGAATTCAATTCCGATTTGGATTTCATCCAAATCTAAATTGTGGGAATTCTTGAGATTCTCACATTTTAATTATTCATCGTGCATTGTGAGGTTAGAAATTATTTAATTTTTATTTAAAATTAAATACAAATGATATCTGATGAAAATTGACAACATGATGTACAATAAACGGTTAAACGTGAGAATTCTTAAAATCCTCACAAAATAGATCCGAAAAAAACCTTTTTCCCCATTTGCCTTGCCCCGCGACAGTTTTCCCTCTAAAAAGACTAAAAAATAACACTCCAAAGGGTACAATCCTATCCTATGTAATATGTGGACCCATCTTGTACCCTTGGATCTCCCATTACCGCCACGTGTCACGAATCCACCAACCGACTGCAATTTTACATCTTCGAGTGGATATCATATATCGGTATTTAATTTCAAACCCAAATTATGAAACATGGGCCCCCCACACGACAAAGACTATGCTGGTAACGCCAATACGGCGTCGTAGGAGTCTCGAGGGGCAGTACAATATTTGGTTGCTGAATCGGGCTGTGCAGAACTGCAAACCGACGACATAAATGCAGGAAAGTGATAACCGAAAAACGAAAGCTCTTCTCTGACATCTTCTCGCTTCCTCTTAGATTCCTTGTCTGAATTTCCGTCTTTGCAACCGCAAAACGGTTCGTTTCGTTGAATGGTTTAGATCCAAGTCTAACGAGTTCCCACTTTTTCATTTACCTCAGAGGTTTGTTCTGCTTCTCTGTTTTTCTGCTTCTTCCCGTTTGATGGAATTGAATTGCTGGGTGCTTTTGTTTCAAAGTTTTTTATGGATTTTTTTGTTGGGTTTTGTTTTTCATCATGTTTGCTAATCTGGGTTCGTCTCATAAATTAACAAGAGATATTATATGCTGGCTGTTTAATGGTTAGTAAGGTCATTCAGAACCCTTTGGCATTTTGCATTGGGGTTGCTTATAGAAAGAAAACAAGGGTTGGATTACGGACGGTTGAATGAATGTTTGAGGGTTTGGTCTTTTGCTTTTACTCATCCAGCGGAGGTAATGGCTCTTCAACATCTTAATTGGTATAATGTTGTTAAAGCTTTCTAATTTTTTCGTGGTTTCGGATTTTTGTGCAGTTGCTAATTGTGTTATCCATTGGTTTTTGTTCTTCTTCTGATTGTGTTGGTGTTTTGATTCGTTTGAACTTCTTTTTTGTATTTGTTTTGAGCGATGCGGATTAAGATTTGTTTTTTCATTGGAGTTAAAGAAAAGGAATGATGGTGATTGGGGTTTTTGATTCTCCTCGAGTGGGATTCTCATAAAGTCAAGCGCGCACGCAGCGAGCTTGATATAAAGGGGAGTAGGTTGTGGAGTTGGAATCTAGGAATTTCCACATCGATCGCAGTTGTGTGAATTGTAAGGAGATTCGGGTTTTGAATCAAGATCCTTTTTTATGGAAGAACTTGTCACCAGTCAAATTGGCTGGGTTGACAATGGTTGCAAAACCCGCCCGATCATGATATGAAGTATAGCAAGCTTTAAAATCTGGTTTGTATCTTATAGTTTTTCGGGTAATGAAGGATTTCGGCTACTTCTAGTGTGTGAAATCGGGATATCCGGTGTCCCATTACATAACTTCGACTGACTCTCCAAATGAACTGTGAACTTGTCAAATATGTTGAAGAGTTACCATCGTCTTGATTTTAATTTTAGAACCTATCTTGGATTCTTCTAATGAATAATTGTTTTGTTTTTCTGTTGTTGTTTCTTTAGTGGGATTTCGGTAGTGAAATAGTACGACCCTTTCTGTTGGATTAAATTTCTGATCTTTTCTTCTTTTTTTTTGTTAACAATGTGTAGCCTTTTACAAGGTAAAATGTGCATAAGAATAGCAAGTTGATGGCAGCAGCAGAAGCAAGGGCTGTGTGGCAGAGAGCAGCTAATCGTTGTTTCGTCCAAGAGGATGCCAAAAGAGCTCCCAAGTTAGCCTGCTGCCAATCCTCGTCTTCGACAACTAGGCAGGTTGATGCTGGGCCTGCAACTGGTGCAGAAGGGCCAGATCATCCTGCCGCTGGTTTCATGCCTATCAACCGGAATCCATATTCTAGTCGACCCTCCGATACAAGATGGTGGCTGCAACCTAGCTATGGGTACCAAAAGGATTTTACATACGAACAGTTAAATGCATTGGAGGCTGACATGGAAACACTGAGAGCTGGGTTCGTGAAATCAACACCCAACACTAGCGAGGTCCACCAGCAAAAAGCAGAATTCACTGATGCGGATAGTATCTCCGCTGTTTGTACGAAGACAGACTACAAAGTCCAAAAGCAAGATGTAAGCGCCAAATTTTGTGAAAACATGCAGGAACTTATCCAATACGAAATGAAGGAAAAATGTGAAATAATGGGGATGGATACCATTGATTGCCCAGTTTCCAAGAAACCCAAGGAATTTTGTTGTGACTATCCTTGGCTTGGAGGTGGGAGGGCTGAACCTTGGTGGCGGACAACGGATAGAGATGAATTGGCTTCCTTGGTTGCTCAGAAGTCGCTTAACCATATTGAGAACTGCGACCTCCCCCCACCTCAGAAAATGTATCTTAAGAGACATCCATATGCTGATATTGGATGTTCCGACCCGAATGTGATGTTGGGGACATCTTTAGATGCGAAGGCCCAAGCGAATGATCTTTCCAATATGACTACTCCTGCACATGGCTATCCAGAATCTGGAAAGGGAGAAGCACCCGGAGAAGGGCACTCCGACAAGTCATTCAGGTGTTTATTACATGTTAGATTGACATTTCAGATCCTTGTGTATTTACAAATTCTTTCAGATTTTTAGATTGTACTCCATCTAAAAAAAAAATTTGGGACTAGCAATCTGAGATCAGTTGTATTACTACGTGCAGAGACGTCATGGAGATTCAACAACCTTCTGAGGGTGAGCCTACAAAAGCTCAGCTAATGGAGGCTCTTTGCCATTCTCAAACACGTGCAAGGGAAGCTGAGAAGGCAGCAAAGCAAGCTTATGCCGAGAAGGAGCACATCTTTAAGCTCTTCTTCAGACAAGCCTCTGAACTCTTTGCCTATAAGCAGTGGTTCCGATTGCTGCAGCTGGAAAGCCTTTATCTCCGTATCAAAAACAATGACCAGCGTCCAAGCACCACTGTTTTCCCGGAGGGACTTCCATGGATGCCATCCAAAGGCAAGAAACTGCGGAGGAGCCAGCGTAAGGGTGCCAAGGGTAAAAGAGGAAGGAGGGCCGAACCCAGACACGACATTACAACATATGCTGTTGCTTTTGCATTGGGGTTCGGTCTTGTTGGTGCTGGGTTGCTCCTGGGATGGACTGTGGGTTGGATGTTACCCCATTTCTAGGCTGTGTAGTAGTTCTGAGTTCTGACCAATTCATGCTTCTTGTAATGATTGTTTAAAAGGGAATAGGTATTTTGGGTTAGTTTCTTATTTTTCTGTGTATTTCGTGCAGGTTATTCGTAGTTTTCGTGTGTAAATATACCCCGATGTACGTGTATAAATACTGCGAGGACGGATGAGATTTTGCATAAATTTGGTTGTTATTCTTCCACCTTATGTTTGTAAATTATAACGAGTCTTGCTTCCTTTTCCTTTTGTTTTCCTATGTAACTATATCAAGACCTTGAAAGCCAGTTTGGTGTTTAAATTTTGTGTGTTTTGACTTTGATGGTATGATGATTTATGATACTTTTGTGTAGCTTCAGAATATGGCATCACGGTTGGAAATTTTGAAGAGACGACTTTCCTGTCCTGCTGAATGAAGAGTTATTTGCCATCGATGAGAGAGAGAGGAATCAATCGGTGTTATTGTCACATTAGTGTTGTCCTACTTAATTTATTCATGTTATAATACGTTTATCCACTTATAACGCTAATACTCACTCAACCTTATGATTTACTCTTATTATATCACGTTGATAATATATTAACACATCATGATCCTCAAACTCAAGAGAGAACTCACTTTGACATAAGATAGTGTTATGCATTAAAGATTCTTCAGTGGGTGGTGTTTACCCTCTTTTTTAGCTCATGAAGAAGAATACCATATTTGAGCGGACGTCTAACTGCAAAGAAGTCTTTCAATTTGAATACAATTATTTCTACAATTTGAAGGCGATATGGTTTACTGTGCGTCAAACTGTGTCAAGGAGGGAGTTAAAAATGCAAGTGGCCTTTTATCATAGTGGTGGAAAGATGTTGAGTCCTTACATGAAGACGTGAGTTCAAAGTCCGTCCTTAGGTAATTTAATATTTAATTTAACAAAACTTATCGTTTGACAAAAAAAATAGACAAAGGCTAAAAATATATTTCGTGGAAAAAGTAGACACACGTCCATCTGAGCCCGAAAATGTGATTATTAATAAATATTTCCATTTTGCCCATGAGTTGAAGAGAAAATAACCCAAATATAAACTTGGGTCTCTCTATTGGAACCAAAATCAAGGAAGCAAATGGACCATAATAGTTAGGACTGGATTAATAAGAAGCCCAACTTTGAGCCCAAAATTAAGTTCCGAACCCGATTCGTTAATGACCCGTCCCTTCACCCGGGTCTTCTTGCGAAGCAGATCCGTTTCTGGTTCCTTCCATTTCCTTGCAGCTTTCTAGGTCGTAGGTCAGACGACGAAGAGGATCACTCACACGCACAAACTCGGAATTACACACACCAGAGAGATGGCAGTGATGGAGAAGCTCAGGATGTTCGTCGCTCAGGAGCCTGTCGTCGCAGCTTCTTGCCTCATCGCCGGCGTTGGTACTCTCTCTCTCCCTCTAGTTAAATTTAGGATCGAATTGATGGGATTCAAATGCCTAGAATTGGAGCACTGATTTCAATTTTTATAAATTGAGTTTTGGTTTCGTGTTCAAAGTTACCGATTTGAGGGGGTTTTCTTCTCAAATTAGATGATGGGCAGTTGCCAATGCGTTTTCTTTTGAATGTTGGAGCAATGAAGGTGTAATTTAGAGCCGTTTGATGCCAAGGAAGTCTTGGTTTCCTTCCCTTTGAAGTGTGAAGTATTGCATACTTTAAAGGAGGAATTTGCATGCATGTTCCAAGGCAAAGTTTGAATCTTTTGGCTGAATTTCGATATCTCGTGATCTCTTACAATTTACAAGTTTAAGAATTCCATGTTTTGGAGCTGTTTGTGTTTGCATTCATTTATCGGAGAAAAATTCTAGGGCTTGGTTCTTGCTTGAGCTTAGTAGAGTAACCATATGCTTCCATGGCTGGAAAAGCATTGCCGGAACGGTTGGGATACTCATTTTGTTAATCGTATTGAACTGCAATATATTTTTTTAGTTTTACGTTCTCAGAAAAATAATTAGTTCTTAATGAATTAGAATTGCATTTTCCAATTGCAAAATTATCCCTATAGAAATTGTATTACGAGATGTGATCGCTCGTGAGAAACTATGTTCCATTTTGCTATATTAGATTCGGGCCAAATTTGGCTCCTAATGTTTTCAAGTTAATAAATCAAGCATTCTAAGAATCATCTAGTCAGTATCTGTTAAGGTTTCAAGGGCATTCCTGTCGGGGTTATTTTCATCTTCAACTGACTTGTTATTGTGGATTGAATTTCAGGACTCTTCCTTCCCGCTGTAGTAAGGCCAATTCTAGATTCCTTTGAAGCTTCTAAGCAAGTCCCCCAGCCTGCTTTAAGTGATGTGAGTGTTAAATCACATGTTAATTTGAACTTTCATTCGTACCACCTAATTATGCACTTTACACCATCGGAGTACTTGGTATGTTGTTTTGCTCGTAGTGAAATGTTCACGGCCGATTCATGATTTTCCAGATTAGAACATAATTTAACTTGGATAAAGTGACTGCTCAAAAGATCTAGCATTGATACTATGATGGTGTTCAACTTAGATCTTATCACTACTGAGCTGCTTTAAGGAACCTATCGAACACGGTGTACTTCATCTTATAGTTAGAATGGTGGTCTTCATGGAATGCTTATGGACCCTCACAACTTGCTTTCTCTCCCTTTAAATAGGTCTACATGGTTTGGTGCCCTTACACTGCAATGAGCATGTAACTTGGAAAGGATAGGAAAACAAGAACATAAAATAATCAGATCCTCTCAACTTTCCCTGTCCCTTACATACATTGACTGATTTGATACCCTCACAACATTTTGACATGTTCTAACCTGTTTGTTTACTATCACTCCTTTTCTGAATTGCCCGGGTATTTTTTGCAGGTGGTTGCAGGTATGACAGGTAAAAAATAGCGGTGATATGATTTATCGGTACAGGCAACAAAATTCGAACGATTTCCCTGTGTCATTTTTCCATTTTCTTGAGCATTGAAATAAGCATGACAAACTTGTATGGAGACAGTGATGCTGCATGTTGAATATTATCCTTTTTGTTACAAGCAGATGATTGGTTTCCTGTCGCGTTAACTTTAACTAGCCGAAGCTTAATTTGAAGCCTAATCAATGCAGTTCTTGTTAGATTGAAGCCTAATTTGAAGCTTAATGAATGCATGTTGGACACAAGTGTCCGCTGCTGTTTTATTCTTCATATGAATTCAAATTTCTTTCCATCGTCTTGTATAAACTTTCGTTTTTTCCGATAAACATAATTTACAGGTTTGAATGCGTTTCTGATCCCCATGTTTTGCTCGGGTTTTCGATTTGGCCAATTTGGTCACTGAGTTCTAATCTGTTAAGTATTTGGGTCATTTCCGTCTCATTTCGGTGTTAATGCACAGACACGGAGGCTCACACGGCAGCGATTAACATCAAATTAGGCAAAATGTACTGAAATTGTTGACAGGATAAAGCACATCAAATTAGGGCTAAATTTTACGCAAACACATTACAAATTCATTTTACACTTTACATGTCCCTATGGGGACTGACCCTAAGGCCTAACCCATAACAAAGTCACCCACAATTCGGGACCATCCCAGTTTTCAGCACCGCCGGCGGCGGTGTTTCTGAAGTCTTTAGCTTGAGTATGGAGAAGAAAAGGTCATTTTCCATTGACATATAATATTACAGGACTAGAGAAGTTGACAGTAAACTGATTTGGATGCACTCCACAGGTACACAGAGACAAGCCTAAATCATATAACAAACCCATCTTTCTTGAATTTTCTATTCTTCCATGGAACTGCCTGCTTCAAGCTCTGTTTGACTGTCGCCTGCAAACATTGAAGTAAGTTTTACTTCAATTACAAATAACTTCAATGTTCCCAAGCGAAAATCTAAATGTCTGGTTGGAACTGCTTTTAGAATGCTTGAAAACGCTTGCACATGGCGGAAAAAGATTAGAAATGACAATTGCAAAGATTGAATAAGCATTTGAAAATGCTTCTCCAAAAAGCAATTCCAAATGCTTCTAGCTAAAATGCTTACAATCAAAAGTGCTTCTTCCAAAAGCATCTTAAAATGGGCCATAACGACTTTTCCTTAAGTCGTTACACTCGTGGCCTTGGCCAAACCAGCAGCATAACATGTTCTCACACTCCCATTCCATTCCTCTGCCTACCCTACAAACCCCAATCTATCTTGCCCTACTTAGAGACCTGCTTAGTTGGGTACATATAGTATGGCGTTATGGCATGCTATATACCAGATGAATATGGCATGCACCGGATGAATAGAGGGTTGGATATGCGGCCAAGATTCTAACGACCAGAGATCCCGGTGTGTATGTGCATACTATATACCGGTGCATACTAAAAGAACCCCTTTCTTTCTCTAGCAAAGACCTTAGATCAATTCGCCTGCAGAAGAGGGGAACCTGTCACACCCTTCCAATGCTTTGGACCAGTTTCTCAATGACATTAAAACCATCTAGAGTTCATACTTTCTCGGTCAAATTTTATACAAGCGATACTAAAGAAAGGTGGAATGGAACTCAGGACATCAGGTGCAAGGGTGAATGCGCCGACAAAATTTTAATGATATGTGAACGTGCCATAATATATAAAAATCCATTTAAAATTAAAAGCCAAAAGATGAGATAAATGAAAGAAATTATTTACCCAGAAGTGAGGTTTGGCATGAGAGAGACTAGAAAAGCTCCCAACCCTTGTAATCCTTGGCACCTTCTTCTTCACCTTCATCCTCCCACTCTCTCCTCCCACACTGCCACCACCGTCAATCTCACCGTCCACAGAAGATGGAAAGACATAACTAGCCCCACCAACGTCTCTTTTTCCCTTCATCACCCTCCTCCCCCATGAGTCAAACCACCCTCTCTCCTTCCCTTTCCTGCTCAGAACCAGAGCACCAAGCCCCCCTCCTCGCTCGGGGCTAAAACCGCCATAACACTCCATCCTGAATGAGGAAGACTGAAACTTTGGCCTGCCGACATAAGGACCCTCCAACACTGTGGTGGGAGAAAGCTGTTTGGCTTCCAAAAGCAGCCTCGGAGGGAGCTCTAAGCACTTTTGGGAAAAGTCAGTGGGGTTTTGAAGGGTGGCCAGGGCAGTGCAGGGCCTTGGCTTCCCGGGCTGTTCTTCCCAGCGGAATGGAACAGAGACTGAGGTGTTGTGGGGTGGGGTTAGGGTCCCTGATGGCTCGTGGGAGTGAAATGGTGGGGCAGAAAATAAGGGCAGCTGTGGTGGCTCTGCCTCATCAGATCCCAGCCCCATTGCTGTAAGAGTTTTTTGAGTGTGAAAAGGGAGGAGACAAAGGAGGAGGAGAAAGAGAGAAAGGAAAGTCCCCAGAGGAAAATAAAAGGCAAAAGTCACTTATATCTTTTAATTGAGGGTTGCTATGTTTGCTAAGCTCGTATTATTGCTGCTTGACAGGAAATCCCCACAGATGGTTATTGAACCCACTTTTTGTTTTTAATTAGAATTACTGTTGGGGATAAAAAAAATGTTGGGATCAATCGCGTGTAACGTGTGGGTTGATTTTAATCGTTTATGTTTATTGGACTGACAAAGTGGAAATGATTGTATCAATTTGTGACTGTTCCTAACCATTATGCTAATTGAACTCACAAAGTAAGAAAGGCCATATCAGTTTTGCACGTGTTCTCAACTAATCCTAAGCATTCATGCTACATTGCTAATTGAGCTCACAAAGCAAGATCGGGCAAAATTAGTCTTACACAGAGCGATTGTTTTAGCAATTCCTGTTGGATAATACTAAAAGCAAAGCAGGATTCCGTTCAATGTGTGTTTGCGACTAATCATAGTATTCCTCTTGAATATTAAAAGCAAAGCATAAACGATGAAGATCAATCCTGCACACTTACGCTATTGATCTTAACATTTCTCATGATAATAATACAAAGACATCCACTTTATCCTATCTCCTCTGTAATTGGGAACACCATAACAAGCAATTTGACAATGACTTTTACCACCATAAAAATAAAAAATTGACAATGGCTTCACTGTACATTGGGATAGAGATCCACTCCGGATCTTACTGTCCAGAGCCGAAGGACCAGGCAATACAGACCGTTCAAATTGAATCTGACTATCCCCGTTAACTCATGTTACTGGCCCACCTTACACAAATCAAGTGCTTCAATTTTTCTTTCACACAAACCAAAAGCCCCGGATTTCCCATCCTTAAGCTCGGGGGCACTAAGGTCGGAAGAGGATCACAGAGGTAGTCCAGTGTACTATGCCAATCAAATGGGGCTTCTTGCAAAAAGCATAGGAAGTTAGATATTCTGTACCAATTTCAAAGCCCCAAGGTAGCATTTGGTGCACAGGAGTATACCAGATTGGAACTGGAGTCATGAAAGCATAGGATGCCAACCTGTGATGGAGAATAAAACCCTTTTCGGAAGTCCTACTGAGCCTTTCTTTGGACTTTAGCAACTTACGTCAATCAAAGTTGCAACCAAAAGTCATCTTCTCTGTGCCACTAAACCCTAAAAACCTTCCCACTTTCTCAAGGCAACTGCATATAGTCTTGTAAGTCTAAAGCTTCGAAGCATGAGAAAACACATTCAACCAATATAGTGCTAAAGAGTTGGATTTTGAAGGGTTGGCACTAAGAAGAAGACACCAGCTGGCTTTCGAAGGACTAACAAAACCTGCCTCCACATTGACCATACATGTAAAATATTAAAGGGAATTATGTCACTCAACTGGTCGGACGTGCTATTTTTTCTGTCTCTTTCATCACGTGATTAAGAAAGATGAATGATAGACCGATAGAGACATACTATTGATTGCACCCAAAGAAAAATTTGTTATTGAGGAAACTCTTATGTACAAATTCACATTTAATGAGAATGTTATTTGTCTCAAGATTACCGAGTTCTTGATTAGGGTACTGGTTAATCACAGTCCATTGACTTGCCTTGCCATTGACTAAGGATTAGTAGCAAAGATGCACCTAAGAATCCAAGCCTCATATAACAGGAACTTTTTTTA
Source organism: Pyrus communis (assembly GCF_963583255.1). Lineage (NCBI taxonomy): Eukaryota > Viridiplantae > Streptophyta > Magnoliopsida > Rosales > Rosaceae > Pyrus > Pyrus communis. The sequence continues at coordinate 10,032,346 of NC_084818.1, forward strand.
TCAACTCTAATGAAATGAAAGTCAATAATACTATACGAAATCTTAGTTGATTTGGGAGCAATCATGGGCATTGTGTGACATAGTGCAAGAAGTAATGTTTACGTATAACTTCAACTTATTCATTGATTTTTTAACATCAGTCGCTTTAGACCTCCACTTAGTTTCACTCAAGCTTCATCCAAGTCATGGATACTTGGATGGTGGTATTAGGAGTAATCGTGTGGCTAACCATCAGCGTTGTACATGGCGTGGTAGAGTTGCTACTTGTCAATTGTCATCCAGGATCAAAAGTCAAGGCGAAAAGCAGAAAGCAAGTCATTTTCGTAATCAAAGGATTAGCTTTGCACAAAAGCAGATTTGTGATATCATAAAAGGGAGATCAAAGTCCTTGTTTTATCTCTCCTATGACTATATAGTAGAGGATTTGGATCCTCACCGTATCCCCTTCTCGGGGATCTGTGGACCGTTGAGCAAAAATAGTACAGCTCCAATTAAATACTTTTTATATTTTTAAAAGTAAAGTAATCTCATTTTGAGTGAAAAATATAAAAAGATAAAATTGCAACCGCACGATTTTTTATCAACAATCCACGTACGTTGATCCCTAGAATTCCCACGAAGGGAATCCGGCGAGAATCCAAATCCATATAGTATAGGCCTAATTGCAATCCATTAACTTCAATAATACTTATTTCCCTACGCACATGGGAAGCATGTAACGAGGATGTACACTGAGTTTCTCATTGTGTCCACGTTACAGCTAAATAGCAAAACGTCATGATTGTGAAATGCTCGTAAAAGTCTTAATTAGGTTAAGTGAAAGTAATTGAAATATATTGTATCATAAATCCCGATCCATAAATTAGATTAGTATAATCGATGTTGATATAATTTGCTACTTTGTCTTGTTTGGCAAAAATGCTAAAAACTCGCTAAACCCCTAATCATAGCGAAACTCCAGTAAGTAAGAAACTAAGGGTGATAATGATTGAAGTGTAATTATGTAAAGAGTAGAAAGCAAAAAAAATAAAAAACGCATGAAACAAAAACCTTTTTTTTTCAAGGCTTATTAATTGATTTATCTTCTGAAACTATCATTTAACCTCAGTTTACCCTTTGAAACTAGTTTTGTCTCACTTTGCCATATGAAATTGTCATTTTCGTCTTATTTAGTTTCAGTTCACCCCATTTTCGTCCATTCCGTCAAATAAACGTTAAATTAAAGGGTAGTATGAACATTTTATTTTTGTCACAACTCTTTGCCTCCAACTTGTTTGCTAAACAATTCCAATTCCATTTTTTATAACTCTGATTTATACCGCATATGTCTTTCTTGCAGATTGGTGTGGAGCTGTAATTGCAACTGTTGGCAAAAGCAAATAATGGGTTGTGTGTTTAAAAGCAAATAATGAGTTGTCTTTCAAAATCTAATTTAAGCCACTCATTGAATCCAACTACTGCATATACAGCTAAGCATCAATCCGCAAGGAGGCATAAGGGGGTTTGAACTAGAGTTATCGAAAATTGAATTGTGATTGTTTTAGCATGCAAGTTGGAGGTAAAGATTGATGTCAAAAATAAAATGTCCATACTATCCTTTAATTTAACATTTATTTGATGGAATTGACGAAAATGAGATGAACTGAGACTAAACAAGACGAAAATGGCAATTTTATGAGATGAAGTGAGACAAAAACAGTTTCAGAAAGTAAAGTGAAGCTCAATGATAGTTTCAACGGGAAATCAATCGTTAAACATTTTGTGTGGGAGAGAGTTTGGTGGTGAAAACAAACAAGCCTCCCATACCCATTAATCGTTTAAGGGCTTCTTAGCTTTGGGCTATTACTATTAAAAATGTTCATTTCTGCTTAGTAACATACAAAACCCATAAATTCATGGGCTTATTCTTTTGAGTTAGGCCGACCCTTTTAAGACTAAGATGACGAGCATTTTAATTGTGGAGGTAGCAGATGCGAGTTACCTTTGGTGGTTAAGCTACTAGGTCAGGCTCTTGTATCTAAATTCGAATGTTCTGTTCTAAAATTGAACATCGTTATTATTTAATATTACGATTTAGTAATTTTTTTTTTTACTTGAAGTGGGAGGTTTTTAGCAGGTTCAATCCCCACCTATCTTCCTCCTCTCTAACATTTAACAATGTAATATACTAACGCAATCATTTGTGCTAAAAAAAAAAGGGAAGGGATCTTAGGTTCAAATCTCATGAATAACAAGTTCAAAATCTAATTATTATGGCATATGACTAATGTATGATTAACGCAAATCTCTGAACTTTAGTGTAAATGCATCTCTGTATAACAAATATATATACAGAATGTCGTTGTATAAAAAACATAAGAGATAAAAGAAAAATTCTCTTTGTAAACATGATAAAAGTGAGCATAGATCTGGTAAACACTAGAAGCCATTCACCTCACTAATGGATGACTTTTGACATCATAGGTGGTTGACCAACTATAGTATTTTATGTTTTTATAAGACTATATTTTAAATAACTTTAACTTGCAGGTGAGGATTATTCGAATTTAGATTAAGAGGCCACAAATTGGTTTAATTAATTGACTTAACATATTTTATTATTAGTTATATTTCACTTATTCCAACATATAACTCTTTATTGCAGTGACGGAAAATAATAATGTTTATGTACTTTGGTGCGAGTTTGATCCTCACAAATCCTCCTCTCTTAACATTTAACAAATTAACTCGCTAAACGATATCGTTTGTAAACATACACACACACGCACATGATTTGTAGGAGAATCTAGTAGACATAGACATTGGGCAAAGAAGGAATTAAACAAAGGGAATAGGTCAGACTAATTATATATATTACATTTATTGGACTTTCATACGTACTCTTTTGTGAAACTGCCTTGAATAATATTGTAACAAAATTTTGTATGTTATGTGAAGACAATTGAATCTGCCCTTCATTTATATTTTTAAAACATAATATAAACAAATTTGGAGCTATCACGCAATCTTCCCCAACTCCATTTCCCCTAAAATAAGGCATGTACAATATACTCTTTTATTTATAATAAACAAACAATTAACTTTGATTTTTTGAAAATTGCTGATCTCCGTCAACATCAAGCATTCAAATAAGAATCCATATGACCAATTAATGTTTTAATTAACAGTTAGACGATATAACACGTTAATAAAAGAACATTTCCAACTTATGTGTAGCATGTATAGCAAAAACACGTAAATTTTTTATAGAAACAAGCTTTGGAAGAACCAAAAGAACAAATATTATTTTGTTTGATTCAACAAAGCAACAAATATTATGATATTAAATGTCCCTCACTATGCCATGTTACATGAAAAATGTTGAACAAGTTTTGCGCTTATTAGTATTTTGCATAAGGATAGTCAGCCATCAAGGGGTGCGGATTCAATTTTAAGGCCACTAGTCTAAGTCCATTAACAATTTGAATCCACACCCATCGACAGCTAACAACTAATGTAAAGTTTAAAACCACCAATATAAGTAGTGGACAAAAGGGTGTCTTCTAGCCTTCTTGAAATATGTGGAAGTTTAAACTATTGTTTGGTGCATTTTACCTTGCTTTTCCTATATATGTTATCATTTTTAATTCATAAGATCATTTTTCCTTGGAGGAGTTGTTTGAGTTTGAGCTTAAGCTGGAAATGTCTGCAACTGAAAGCAATGAGAAAATGCATGGAAAACCCACATCTTTTTACTTTCAATACAAGTGATAGACAGAGAGGGAAGAATTGAACTCGAGAACTCAAACGTAAGAGTGAATGTTGTTAATCAAACTTTTAGTATCTTTATTTCTTAGTGAAAAGAGAGTTGGTGAAGGAAATTTTCATAGACAAAATAATGATGCTAATCCCCTCATATCTTCTATGTCCTTGTCAAATGGATTTTGCACATTTTGATGCTTCTTTTTCCACCCTTTCTCCACTTCCACTTTCCTCTCTATCTTCATGAAAACACCACCTGCCTCCACATTTCAGACATCTTAGACCAAAAGTTGCTGCCTCCCCCCCACTTGCTCCACACATCACACCTTGCCATAGCCTTTTCTTTCTTTTTTTTTTCCTTTTTCCAACACCTTTTTTACTCGTTACGTTAATGTTCAACTGCACTGTAAAATTAAAGCGCTTGACAATGCATGACTGGCTTAAAAACCATCTTCTTCAGTAGGTAAGTTTCTCCCAAAGGACTTTCCACACAATAAAACCAAAGGACTAAATTGAAAACCAAATGGCAAACATACATATTATGTATTTTTACAGGCCGACTCATCCTAACCCAGACCAAGTATTGACAGATTTCCATTTTCTAGTCCTGATTAAGAGTAGTTGCTTTGCTAACCCAGCACCAAAACAAAACCCCTAAATCCCACCTAGCCCCCTTCTGTTTTCCTACAGCATGCTCTAAAAATATGAGTAAAACTACCACCACCACAAGAAGCAAAAAGGGAATTTGAACTAATCATGTTCTGATCTACGCTCAGAATCCATGCTTACCGTCCCTTCACAATCTAAACATGAACTCTGAAGCTTGAATCTGTTCATCTTCTGCACCTCGTCGCTTGAATATATAAATATCTTCTTCACCAGCTTACAGAAGTCTCTGCATTTGGAAAAAGTTTAATGTAGTTAGAACCCAGTTCATTTTGCAATGAAATGAAATAGTGCAGTAGACCGAATCTTAGGTTACTAACGGCCATTGATCATCGCCCATAAGCATCATGTCATTTTCATCATCAGTGAAAACAACTGCCCATTTGTTCTGTGGACGAAGCTCTCCTTTGATCTCAAACATTTTCTCTAGCTCATCAATTAGATGATCGTAGCCTTTCAATGCAGTCAAGTCCACAGCACGACCAACAGCAACCCCTTGCATTTGCACCTTCTCAGTAGACAAAACAAATAGCTCGTCAGGAACAACTTCTTTTAACTAGTGGTGTGATAAAAACGGAACCAGCAATAGTCCACATTTTACCTTAGTGCGAGTTCTCGTTGAAAGGGTCAATCCTTGCTTGCCCTGTGTTTCTTTTGGTGATGCCTCCAAGATGACTTGTTTCTGCTCTTTTGACAGCTTCAAAACATCCAGAATCTGATCGGATTCAAATGCATCAGCTGGAATAGGTCCTTTGGCACCAGACGGCATTGTTTTAAACACTGGCTCTATCTCTTGAGGACAAGTTGTTTTAGTGTTGTTTGTCAAATTGCAACCAAACAACCTAAAACCTGAAGTGCCAGATTTTTTCCCTTTTTCCACCTGGTCATGCATCGGGACATTATTTGGCTTTGAGGTAATTGGGGAGGCAAAGCTAGAGAGCACAGACCCCATAGTTACATTCTTGTTGCTTTCCTTTGAGTCTGGGAAAAGGCTCAAAGAAACATTCACGTTCGGGGAAGAAGGCCAGATGCCATCTGAGCATACCCTTGAACTAGAGTAACTGTTGCTATTGCTTTCTTTCTGCCTCATAGGCCAGACAATCTGACTACTAGAGCTTTGGACTTCCGGAACACCACCTAATTGGTTTAACTCTGCGGTCTGGGGTGAGCTATGATACCAAAAAGCTGAAGCAGCTGAATTGGTGGTAACTTCTACAATCCAATTTATGCAAACAAGAGAAGACATTCAGAACTTAGATTTTTTTTTTAATAAGTAAATAATCCAGTGCGGTTATTTTTCATACCAGATGAAGCAATTTCTACAGGCCGAGGCCTTTTACTCTTTACCACTGGTTGAGCAAGATTTAAAGGAGCAGAAGCTACAAAAAGTTCTATATCCCAAGGAGAAACCCTCTCTGGCCTTTGAACTGCAGCATGTTCATCCCATTGAACCTGCAAGAAATACAGTGAAAGATAAGTACATGAACAGGAGCAAATAAAACAGCATTTGATCTGTTACTTGTTAGCATCTATCTTAACCTTCAACGATCGCCATTTAGACTCCGACCACTGAGGAGATAAATCCCCAACCTCAACTATTGTGCCTGTGAACCTGAGCAATTAAAATATGTAGAAATTTACAATCTAGTTGAGTGTTAAGAAAACATTAATGACCAAAAATCCATTACAGACACGGAGAACCTTCTTTCAGGAGATTCTTCTCCCTCAAATCGCATCCTGAATCGCATCCCAAGCGAGAATTTATTGTTAATGGCCTCCAGATATTTGTTTAAGCAAACAATGAACTGGCTAGTCCTGAGAGAAAACGGGAAAAGGCTCCAGAATAAAAGGATTTCTAATTAATTGAAGAATCTTAAATTACAGACAAAATGAAACCATTGTCCAAACCTTGGCTTGGAATACACAACAAACAGTGTTTTGGTCATAAGAGCATGCGAAGCAGTTGCAAGCACTCCAAGATGCATGCTCGTGCTTGATATCACAGATGATGGCATCTGACTCTGTTGACGAGCTAGACGCCGAACCCCAACCCGTAATTCCCCGTTGTCACCCCTACAAACATGTCCTTGTTAACAAAAATCCATGCTACCATGAATATGCATTCCTATTAATTGTGATCGAAGAATGATTACACCTCTCAAACGCAAATACCTCAAAAACACAAAGGCGTCACCAGCAACCAATCTTTTTGAAGTGACGAATGTACTCCATCCTGTGGTAAGTAAATGCCTCCGGGGTTGACCTAACATAAATTAGTGAGAAGTAAGCCCATCAATCATACACAAAAACAGGATAGTTTCTAGCATTCGACATGGCTAATAATATTAGTTCTTTCAATTAGTTTCTTTCAGCAGTAAAAGACAAAACCACATTCGCATTCATATTCCATCACAAACCAAGCTTTCAGTTGCAGAGAGGATACCTCTAAAGATGTGCTTAAATTTCCACTCATACCCATGAAGATCTTTGGCGATTAACTCCTGAGTTGGAGTTGCTTGGTTCATGTCCTAATGAAGTAAAAATACAAGTACATGTGAAAATATGAAAAGAAAACATTGACTGACCATTAGCCTAGTAAAAAAACAACAAAAATGTATGTAAACGAGAGTAAATACCAACGGAGGTAAGCACTCGGTGGCATGCTTTCGAAGGACAGAGAACCCTCCATGGGTGCTTGTATCGGAAGCTGTCAAAATCTTGCAAAACCAGTGAACCGTTGGCTTTGGAGCTTCGGGTTTGCATTGATCAGGACTTGTAGGTTCACTTTGCTGTAATACCAGCCGAAAGAAGATGAGTACAAAGAAAGCGGAGAACCTTACACACTTTTCTCAGAGTTGGAACTTAAATTTTCTTATCTAAACACCTTCAGTTATTACGAAAATTGTGCAAAAGGTTGAGAAAAATGTGAAATCTCCCCTATTCGTTTTTCAGATAATATCCCAACTGATTTAAAAAGACTATAACATTAGTGACTTTATATTCTTTTCTCCTACTTCTACGCAACCAAACAGAGGAAGATGAAACAAAACATTCAATAAGACAACAAAAAAAAAAACATGTTTCTCACATCTGCTTCTGGATGCAAAGTGATTTGAGCATAAACCTCATCTGTTTCTTGTTCTGCCTGTAAGCAAAAACAAACTTCAATTTCAATGAAAACCAACAAAAACCGCTCAAAACCGTGGATTTACATGAAAAACTAGATTCCGAAACGCAATACCAGTAATCGAATATTGACCACACTACAAAGGATCTTTGAGGGAAGATTAAAGAGAGGGATTTGCTGGTTCAGTTCCTGATTTGTTGATGCTTCCAGCTACAAAAAACCAGAAAACATATAAAATAAAAAAACCCAGAAAATAAAACAAATTAAACAAAAAAGATAACAGATTTTGATCCATTGAGAAACAATTAAAACAAGAAGGATAGAAGAAAGGATTGTACTTGTTCCATATGACCTTGAGGAAAGTAGAAGACCTTATCTCCAGGCCTTGGTACATCCACCAGAGGCCCTGCACACAACTTCCATAGCTCTGTATACAGATCATCACCTCTCAAACCTATCAAACAAAATGTACACCCATAAAAATTAAGAAAAATAATAAATAAATAAACAAATATATGGGTCTAAAAAAGAAAACCCAGAAATTAAAACAGGTTAAGGGTTAAAACTTTATAGCAACTTAGAGCCTTCGGTGACTGCATTGCTGTGTTTGCTCAGAACCCAGAAACCAAAATTGCAAAATTTATAGCAGTTTGCATTTCGTTTCCAATTTACTCAGCTCTGCTAAACTTACGAAGCAAACAAACCCACCTGTTTCCGCACGAGAAATCGAGGATTCACACTCGAGGTGTGCCATTCAAGAGCTCAAACGAGGTCGTTCAGGGCAGCGGAGGAGCAGAGAGCAGAGGAGTTGCAGTACTGATACAAATCAAGAAGAAGAAGAAGGAAAGCTCAAAACAGCAGGGTCTTCAATGCTGAGGCAGTAATGGGTGAAATACCATGATAACGTACACCATTTACAAACAAGAGACCCCCAGAAGGAGAGCAAAAAGGCTAAACAGACAGGACGGTTATGGAAGCGGCCATTATTGCTAGTGGCTCTGCTGCTCTCCCTCCTTTTTCTTTTATCTTTTTTTACTCTCTCTCTCTGTAACGACTGAATTTTAATACTCTCTCTCTCTCTCTCTCTCTCTCTCTCTCTCTGAGGGTGTTTCAGTTACAAACCCGCCTTTTGCTTTGGCTTCTCAGCCCAGCGAAAACAGCTCTCTCTTCTCCGAATCTCTCTCTCCCCTCTCTCGCCTCTCTCTCTCTCTCTAGGACTCTCTCTCTTCTCTCTCTGTGAGTGTTTGTGGCTTTCTAATTCTGCTGGGTTTTGTTTAATCTGAATCGACGTTACCAAATCCCCAAAACCGCTGCTTCTTTTTACAAGTCATGTTGTTATTATACTAAATTGCAAAATGCTTAAACGCCTACAATTATTTATTTATTTTCAATTCTCTCATGTAATTGAGTGGAACTTGGGAGTGGGATCTATCTATCATATGCCCATTTGTTTATTTATTCAATTTTCTTTATAAATGAGTGGGATTTTATTGTATTATAACGCCCATTCCACTGCAAAAAAAAAAAAAAAAATACTTAGTTAAGTAATTAATTGTACTTGATAATATTCCATTTCCATCTCATTACAGAAAGATTTTTCAATGTGTCGGAAACACGGCTAACATAATTCAATTGGTTGAAAACTTAAAAAAAAAAATTCAAACATTTGTATTATGATACTTGATGAACTAAGCTATGCTTCCGGCTGATTGAAAATTTTCTTCCATTATGAATTGAGTACTTGATTTTTCAAGTTGTGAAATGATTTTTGCACTTTTTTTTCCCTCTACATACATTACTTTTAATTATTAAAACACATAAATTTTGGAAAATCGAGTGACAAAAAATTAGAAGTGAATCGAGTTGCAAAAATTATTTCTTTTTTAGGTCACATATGATGACATGTTGTTAGTGTCTTTTGTATTGATGGTTCATGGTACGCGACTAATCATCGTAATGGAAGCTTGGACCTTACAAATGTTTTTATACAACAAAGACTCAAATTTTATATTAAAAAAAGATTTCTTAAAAAAAAAGATGGACCAATACCTATCATGAAAAAATGAAAAAAATTGAAACCCTAGACCAATAATTGGACCACCCCCACTATTTGTGTGAGATACCGGGACTGCAATGTTAATTGTCATAGCCGCTGTGTGGGTTGGTGACCCAACGAAAAAGAAAAGGAATAAAAGTATTCTACCCATTTGAAGTAATGTACGCATTTATAAAAGAAAACAATTTGATTCTAATTTGAATCACATTATTACTAATATATTGTGAGACTAAGTCTACCCCCTTCCCCTTAATGTAGATAATATCATTTGTTCAAGAAAATAAATAAATAAATTAGAGTATCAAATAATATTAATGTGTTGCATCTTCTTCTTTGTATTACACAATGAAATAAGAATTTACCTAATCATGATTAAGGTGGAGAGTTTGGCAATGTAGCATGCCTCCTGGCCAAAAATTCAATCCACAATTTAATTAGTATATGTTATGGAAATATGGTATATTGTTAAATTTGGAATATGGTATGTTGTTTGTAAATTGGTAGCATACATTCAAGGAAAAAAATCACTATTTTAATATTTCAAATTGGCAATTGTTAGTATAACCTGTCAAATTGTTTTAAAAAAAATCCTTAAATTTGTTCGCGAATTTCGTGCAGTACCAAATTTGGTAAATGACATTTGTGAACAGTGGATTGCCCTAGTGAATAACGCATTTCTCTTCGATCAACTGCGTTCCGAGTTTAAAAACTCTCCTTTCAAATAGTTTAGTGTAAATTCTCAATCGTTTTTAAAACAAATGAAAAATGAGCATACTCTAAAATTTAAGTAACATCTCTATTATATTCTAATTATTTAATCAAGAAAACTGAAATAATATTTTTTTTTCTTTATATTACCCATTATATATGAGTGAGGTTCATATTCTACATTAAATTTATATTATTGCATTTTTTGAATTCTTTAATATCAATTAATATTCTACACTAACTTTTTTTTTTCAGCCAAAACAATAGTGATTCATGATGGTGTTATGCACATTTTTTTTTTATCTCTTACACACCTCCTATTAATTGATTATTTTTAATTCATTTGATCCACCAGTTAAAAATTAAAAAATATATGTATAGCACCACCTTAATTTATTATATAACCAAATCAACACAGTACTCAACAATCTTAATATTTTACACTAAATTAATAAAAATTTACACAAAATTTACAAAAAAGGAAAAATTCAAACTTAAGTATCGAGAATAAAACTAATTTAGCTAATTGGACCAAACCTGTGCGACCTTTTCTTCGTTAAGTAAATGAGCTAGTGCTTTTACTGTGCTAGCTAGTTTATTTGGATCCTATACCTAATGAAGAGGATCCTTCTGACCCATTATCATGGACCGTTGGATTTTTATTCAAATTTTACAAACAGAGGATCCATTTAAAATTATAATAATTATAATTGTTGGATAAAAATATAACTGTCTACGATAAGAAGGATCCTCTCCTGTGGCTCAGGAGAGAGGATCCAAATCCAATTCGAACCTCAACCATCTGAAAACAACGGCGGAGCAATTAACGCCTCCGTCGTCATCATTGACCAAACGGAGCCTAAAGCTATCCCGTTATACTTTGACGGCCTCCGTTACAGGTTTTGCTTCTTCGCCGTTTTTGTCGCTGTCTGCGTCGTGTCAGGCAATCATATTGGCTCGTGTAAATCCGGCAAAGAATTTCCTTTTGATTTTTTTGTGTGTTTTTATTGATATTTTCTCGTTAATTTTTGACCTCGTACAGCCGTTCTTATTACGTAAATTGCCACTGCATCCATTTATTTTGGTTAGTGTTTGGAACTTTGGATTCCGCGCGCCGTTGGCAACTGTAGGCCACGCTTCGCAACCATAACACTATTTCCAAGTAGCGAGTCTGGCAATTAACTCATTAGCAATTAATTGGAGCAAGGTAAAATGATTAAATGTACATAGATGCTTTTTTTTTTCTTTTTTTTTTTTTAACACCATATAATGTTAAAAAAAATAAAAAATAAAAACTCTCTTCCCACCTGCTTATATTCTAAAAATATTTCTAACAATTTTAAGTGGATAAGAAACAACAACCAGACATCACATATGACATAAACATCTTCTTTTCTCTTTGCTGCCAGGAAATTTACCTTCCGTTCTTTTTCTTCTTCTTCTTTCTTTGTTCCTCTCTATCTCTTTCTTTCTCCCCTTTACATAAGGTTAAATTTGTTATTAAAATTTTCACTCAGAAGTGGATGACCACGAGGGCAAATTAGTACTCAGGTAAATATTGCTAATAGATTATTTGTTTTAATTACAATTACAAATCTCATTTATTATACCAAAATAAAATTTTATAGCTACATATATAATATTAGAGAAATGCTAAGGAGACTCCTAAAATGGGATTCTACATAAATTCTCTACACCTCATAGTTTAACATTAATTTTCGGACCAACATTATAAAACATATACCAAAAACATAAGGTGACAAAGAGTCCATGAAAAGTCTTACTTTTGATAAAATCTCCTTAACATTTCTCATAATATTATGACTTGAGAGTTTCATAATTAAATGAAGAACTTACTCTCGTAAATTAATGGCAACAATTGATAATGTATTAAGTAATTCAATTCATCGTAGAAAATTAAGTGAGTCTAAATACACATCAAAACATGATCCGTGGCTAGCTAAGCAACTTACTCTTTCCTCTCGCTCAAAGCAATTAAAAAGAACCAAACCTTTGACAGAATGCCCCCCTATTTACTTACGAACCCAACCAAGGAAAACCCTTGAAGTGAACCAAAGTTTTAAATAAAATAGCAAGTATAAGGTGCGCGTGAACGCACTTGTTACGAAGGGAGCGCTGGCCGATGCGGCTTGGCTTATGACAATATATCCTAGGGTTTATCAATAATCTATGTGACCACTCGGATCTGTTTGGTGGTCCTGCTCCCTACCGTACACGTCCTATTGCCTAACTCATTAAGCTTAGCCACGTGGTCTGGTCGTTTCCGTGCCCACGTGTCGTGTGCCAACTAGTTTTTCCTTGAGTACATTTTTTATCATCACTATAAATATGGTGTTTGCTCACTCTCCTATTTATCATCATTAAATAAGTTTGAATTTCGAGATTTATATAGTAGATAAGCACAATCTCAAAATTTAAGTTCATCTAACAATGATAAATAAGATGATGAGTATACATCATACTAAATGATGGTGATAAAAAAGGCTTCCATTTTTCCTCTCCGATGCAGGACATTCTGCGTACAAGTCATTGGACAAATAAAAACAACCCAACAAATAATTTAGAGGAAAATATGAACTTTTTTCAAATAAAGAGGAAAAAATACTTAAAAAATGGACAACCGTTCTGTTGAGTACTCGGAGTCCTTTCAGCGTTGTTACATGTTTGATTAATAAATCTAGATTTAACGATTAAAATTATAAAATAAAATAAAAAAATCTAATTATGCATTTGAAGTAAATAGGAAAATTTGTTAAAATCATTAACCAGGAAGTGATCCGCCCCGGGCCAGGATGTGACAGTTCTTAGAACATAGGATTCGTCAAACTTTTTTAACTCGATTAGATGTCTCAAATATTTTCAATTTGGTTAATATTTTGTAAAGATAATCTATGAAGTGCAACTAGAAAAATAAACGATCCGAATCGTTAAAATTCGATATAGAGTTGACCCCAAAACTAATTCTCATTTTTACTAAAAAATGGGTATCCCTCTAGATAAAGGATCTATACATATAATGTAATTATATAGAACTAATGTGCCTATCATTACTCTTTGCCTATTATGTTGTTCCAAATCGCGGGGCATAATTTTTCTTCAATCGAACATTTCATTACCTTATTATTTTCGTTGCAAATCAAATATACACGGAATAATCAAATGAAGTTGATACTGATAAACCAGTGGACCACAAGCACTAAACTAAACTATTAATTTTGACCTCGTTTTTTCAACCTTCCTCTAATTTGTATATTCTTTTGGCACCTTCAACAAAGATGAGAGCATCGATTAAGATAATAAAAACAAATTAACATGATACCCAAGAAAATAATAGTTTATTTCTTATAGGAGCAAAGATCAATTCAGAGATCATTAAAATGAAATACAAATGGCAAAAGAAGCATGAGGACCATATAAAGTTATATACCATTGAGCTTTTTCACAAGCTTTTTTTAGCTGACCTGCAGGAACATTTTATCTCATCGAATATTACTCATAATCTTGCTTTTTTTGTTTTCCTTCAAATAAAATAAGGTGGCGTTATTTACTTACTTTTTTTACTTTTCACATACACTTCTTAATTTTCAGCTATCAATCAAATAAATTAAAGAAAATCAAAGTACATACACAAATTAGTAGGGGATGTATGAGAGATCAAAATTAGTATAAATATTATAATCATATGCTTTGTTGCTGAAAGAAGAGCATCAAGTACTGCTGGAAAAATAATCATAAATGGACATTGTGTCTAAATAGTTGAAATTGAAAACTATGATTGGACACTTGTTCATTTGTGATTGGATTTCAACAGCACTTGATATTCTTTTTTTCAGCAACGAAGCGTGGTTCTATATATTACGAAAAGACAGTATATATTATTCGAATCTTCATAATGTGTGATCTCAAACATTAGCAGGTGCCCTCACATTGATCATCTAACAGCATATGTATTAGTAGTTCCGTACGAAGACTCATCAACGCAATAAAAGTAAATGAAAATTTAAAGAAAACAAGCTAGAACCTCTACGACGAGCGTGGTTCTTATGTCATGGGAACTAGAATCAGATACTTATAAGATCTGATAGGCTAGTTTTACGTGTTTACAGTTGAATGTTTGTGTGTCGTTTTGCCCTTGAAATATTCTTTGACGGGACATGGGGGAGTGGAGGGGAGAGGAGCTGCGGAGGGAATCGCTATTAGCTGCTTAATCATTATTTATTTAATGTAATTTTGAAGGTTAATGAGAACCGTTGCTTCCAAAGCAACCACTAACTATTTACAAATTATTATTCTATAGCATAATGTGCCGTGGTGGAGTAGGATCCAATTTATGGTCTCTACGCTATAGCTTTATTTTATATAGCACCAAATGATTCTTATATATTATGCTAATTATTGGCTCGTTTGGAAAGTACTTTTAAAATTATTGAAAGTGTTTTTGGGTTTCAAAAACACTTGAAGTACTTTCTACAAAAAACACTAGTTATGCGCTTTTTGCTCCTGCATTCCAAGTGCTTTTTCAGGATTCACTTGAATTTTTACTAAAAATTGGTTCCAAAAACACTCTCATAAAAAACAATTTTAGTAATTTTGAAAGTATTTCTAAACGATCTTTATATGTTTGACTAATTTTTTATTAGGGTGGGGCCCTTAGGTTTAGTACGTTATTCATTTCCTCACATACCTAGATAAAAGTATAGTTTTTTTTTTTTTTTTTTTCCTCTCGATCTCTTCTAATTTTAAAAGCCCGAAATGAAGAAAAATTATACTATAATGTGATGAGGTGAAGAGACTCCAACAATATCATCAACCATACAAAACATAACCCTTAAAATCGAATGAAAAAAAAAAAAAAAACATAGTTGTTGCCATTCTTCTAGTTTAATTGAGAGGCATTTAAATTTGATCAAAGATAAATGTTTTATTTCTTGGTTTTTATATGATTAAAGTGGCAAATTGTTTAGTTTACCTTATTGTTTAGAGAACAATTAGATGATAAGGAGGGTATGTCTTAAGAACCAACTTTAAATTAAAGCAACAGAAGAGGATTTGATTCTTGCTTTGCATCTTTTTAAACATTAAGCAAGCATTTTGACTCATAATTTTCCTTCCTCCATCCCACTAATCCAAACAACAACAAAAAATTAAGGAAAAGTTTTAACTGTTCAAGCAGAACAGAGCCCAATAGGTAACAACTATTAATTAATTTTTTTATCCTAATTATTGGAGACTAGGAGACTATACTTTACAATATGAATTTTCTTATAAAAAATTATAGTTAGGGTTAAAATAATGAAAATGACTCTTCCCACCTCTCAAGGGTTAAGATCTCCTCCATTACTTATATCTACTCCAATAAAAATAGGTTTTTTAAGTAAAATGGAACTGGTCCTTAAGTTTGTTCACTATCAATCATTTTGGTCATTCCGTGGAAAATCTTTGTTAAATAAGGACTAAAATGACAAAAATACCCTTAATTTAATTAGCAATTGGCCAAAATGATTGGACAAAAAGTGAGGGTATTGTTGTCATTTTATCCTTATTTAACCTAGATTTTTTTCTGAATGACCACAATGATTGATGATAGAGAATTTTAGGGACCAATTCTGTCGATTTAAAATCCCATGAACCAAAATGAGGAATTACACCAATCTCATAAATAATTTTGGCTAAAAAGCCATAAAAATATAATATGTAAAGTGGGATTAACCCTAATCGAATAATATCCATCTGATTCCGATATGAAGATTCCATTTGGATTGGAGATTGGATCCCTCAAATTTTACAAACACAATTATAACATGGACGATCCATTGGTGACTAATTCAAATAAAGATGATTTCTTTTGTCGTTTTAACCTGACCTAAGCATCTCCTTTGCTTTCATTTGACACAAGTTTTTTGTACAAAGAGTTGGTATCTTGGCAGAATCTTCTGAATTGTTCCCATTGCTTTATGTTAAAATTAAATAAATAATTAGTCTCTTCCTTTTGGGAGATCATGCTAAAAGTTATATGGCATGCTAAACTAGAGCCCTTTAGGTTAAGGGATGTGCCCTTGTAGCGAGGCATAAAATATTGAGAAGAAAAAATGATTGGTGGGACTGTGGGACAATTGATTTTGAATGCAAACCCCATGTGGAGACCATTTCAGTTTATGTTTCTTGGCTGCCCTAAAGCCTCACACTCTTGGGGCATGGGTACCTTAGTCCTTTGCCCTTTTTTTCCCACCTAGGTTTTCGTATTATTTGATGTAGGTGTACCCTACATGAAATGATGAACTTAAAAGTAAATTTTAGGAATGATCGTTTAACTTTAACTCAATTGGAGCAATGGTCTCGTAACTAAAAATTCATTACCATTAGCCCCTCAACTCATCAAAATGTGCAGCTATGATCCCTCAACTAAAAATCAATTACCATTGGTCAAATTTAATCCAACTAGAGAAACGGTCCCTCAACTTTAACCCAATTGTAGCAATGGTCCTTCCAACATAACTCGTTTTGACAAAATTCTGACAAAGTTGACGAAAAGGATCATAGCTACACGTTTTGATGAGTTAAGGGACCCTAATTGTAACAATGATCATACCAACATAACTCATTTTGACAAAATTTTGACGAAGTTGATAAAAATGATCATAGCTACATATTTTGATGAGTTGAGGGACCAATGGTAATGGATTTTTAGTTGAGGGACCATTAGTACAATTTACTCTTTAACTTAATTCATCAAATTGCCAAAGATAACCAACCCGGATTGGTTCCATAGTTAGAAATGAATTTCATAGTCATATTTCACACGACATGTCCTGTATTCGATTTGTGGCTCTCGTAATCGCACGATGGTGGCCAGGAAGAAGCTGAAATGCCTCCGTAAGTCATCTTGGTCCCCGTAATAATGGAATATTGTAACTAAGTCACCAGCTTGTTCTTTTTTTCTTTAAAAAAAAAAAAAGAAAAGAAAAATCAAAGTGCCAAAGATGAAATTATAACCAGAATATCATATGAGGTTAGGATTCATGCTACATGTGAAAATAATCACTGGTAACTAAATTACGGTGGACGGTGGAGTTAATTGTTTATGAATAGGGATGTGCTATCCACACAGCCTATTTTACTTCTCACACATCCCTTGATAATTTATGTCCGTTGATCTTCTTCAATTCATCCGATCCAACGGTTGAAAATTAAAAAGGTGTGTGAGAAGTAAAATGGGATGTGTGGATATCACACCCTTATGAATATATCTTTGTAATGCCTTTTGTCCAATAAATAAAATATAAATAAAAACGAATATGTGACACAATTTTTTTACATAATTTTTGGTACACATTTTTTCATGGCTCACTTCGTAACGTATTTCAACAATTCAAATCGTCTATCTTTGAGTTCTTATTTCAAAGATTATGTCTACCAAAAATAAACCAAATTTGAAATCATATACCGTTGGATTAAGAGTTTAGGATTTCTTTATAGAACCATATTCATTAATTTTCTTCATTACAAATGAATGTCTTAATGATTTTGGATTTGTCTAATTTTTTGTAAGGACGATCTATGAATAATATCCTAAAACATAGACAGTTCGGATCGTCAAAATATATTAATGACTCGAACTCATAAAACATTTATCACAAATTGTGTAAAAACAATGGTGTTACAAATCCGGCTCAACTATAAATTAAGTCTCCTTAGAAATTATACACATACATGAGTGTTTCATGTCCTTGAAGATTGTAATACTTCTTCGTTGTGGATCATCTTTCTTTAACAAAAAAGAAAAGGGATAATTTGGGTTCAAAGGTTGTTGCTTGTCTTGTATATTCTTTGTTACTTAAATTTATAAGCATTGAATAAATAACAATAAAACCTAGATAACATATCTAAAAGAAACATGTCCTTTTAAATTTATTTTTAAGAGAACGACATATTTTTCTTTATGAAATGGGCAAATACAAGATTCAATTTCACACGAAATGAAGAACATGATCCCAGTAAGAGGGTACTTGCAAACGAAAATATGAAATTACAAATAATATCTTAGATGTTTAAAATAATTGTAAGAAACAAAGGATTCATAACAACCAATGTATCTAGTGTTACAAGATAATGTGAGAGATAAAAAACGCCATGCTTTTATCTAGATTATGCAAGGAAGGACATCGCGGCTCCATATTGCCTTATGATCATAAAACATCATTTAATAGTAGATTCAACAAACTTAACCAGCTCACCTCTGATATTTTGGTGAACCACCATACCGATAACACAACAACCCAACTCACTCTATAGCGCAACTAAAACTACTATGCTCTCTTACTACGAGACTAGACAACTTATACTGAGTTTCTTGTGTTATTACAAACACAACACTTATATAATGCAATAAAAACAAAAAATAACACATAATATATATATATATATGAAAATGATTTGAAAATTTTGAATTTTAATGATAAGAAAAAAATAAAGGGTAAAATGAATAGTACCAGAATTGATTTTTTAATGTAAAAATATGATTTTTTTTTTAAAGTATACAATACCGTGTATTTTTTGTTAAAACTTTTCATGTATACTTGATACCTTTGCGCGATAACTCACATCGAAGCAGATCGGATCTTCAATATTCACATATTATATGAATAAGATATTATTTTCTTCATATCTGATCATGTCAGTGGCCGTACAAATTATGTTTCACTTTTGACCAATTTTGAAACTCTGTGAGCCGTTGGATCAGTTTCTTAGGTCAAGATCTATGAGATCCATTGGACCTCGTAGTACGCTTTCTCTGCCCATTCTACCTTTTTCTATGGAACACAGATCCTCTCCGGATCTGTGCAATGAGGGCTCAGGATCAATGAATTCGGATTATTGAAATTTAATCTAACGGTTACAAATAAAGGATCATTTTAAAAGTTATAATAATTATAACTGTTGGATTAAATTTCAATGGTCTAAATTCATTAATCCCCTGACTCCGGTTGCACAAATCCAGAGATGATCTGTATTCTTTTATATGTACCTTATGGTAAGAAAGCTCGTTTCATTTTGTCGAAAGGTGGGCCTTTGTAAAAGGGAAGTGCTATCTACACGTTTTTTTTTTATTTCTTACATACTTTTGTTAAATTTTGTTCATTGATATTTTTCAATTTAATCGATCAAACACTCAGATTTTGAAAGGAGTTTGTGAAAGTTAAAAATGAGCACGTGGATAACACCACTCTTGTAGAAATTGCAGTTAAATACAATGAGTTATCTAAACGAATTTAAATTTAATGTTGGGTAAATTACATTTTACTCCCTCAGATTTGAAGTCGATTGCAACCTCATACAATATCTTTAAAACATTTCAATTTCGTACATTTAATTATCATTTTATTTCAATTTCATACATCTGTTAGAAAATCCAAATCCATTAAGTGATGACGTGGCAAATATGAAATTCACATTTGTGCTAACGTGGTTGCCAAATGCCATGTGGCAAAAAAAATTAATTTTTTATGCATTTAAAAGATAATAATTTATCCTATTAAAAAAAAAAAGATAAATTACACACAACTACCTCAACTATTGAGTCATTAACAGTTTCATACATCGTCTTTAAAAAGTTTCAATGTCATACCTTATCTTCGAATTTGTTGCAATGTCATACCTTCCGTCAGTTGTCTGTTAATTCCTCCGTTAAAATGCTGACATGGCTTGAGGCGGGACCCATTTTCTATTAAAAAAATTAATTAAATATTAAAAAACTATATTTATAATAAAAATAAAAAAATAGAAAAAAAACCAAAAATCCCAAACCCAGATCCCCTTTCCCCCGAAACCCCCCGTTCACTTCCCCCTTAAACCATCTTCCCCGTCGGTCCCCCTCCCCCACCTCCGCCGCAACCCCCTCCCCTCACCCCTTTTCTTCATCCCGAGCCTCCCAACCACCTCTCTCTTCTCCACTCTCTTCACCTTCCCTCCCTTTGAAAACTTAGAAAAAAAAAAAAGAAAAAAAAATCAACCAGTTATGCTGGTCCGACTTCAACGGGAAGGATGAGGTGGGCCGACTTTGACGGGAAGGAAAGGTTTGGTGGGGTGCGACAATATGGACAATATGGGTTTAGATTTGTTTTTGTTTGTTTGTTTGTTTTTTTTTTTTTTTTTTGAATGGGAGGGGAGGTGAAGAAAGTGGAGGAGAGGGAGGTGGTTGGGAGGCGAAATAGGGAAAAGAGGGGTGGGGGTGGGGTTCTGGCCTTGGAATGAAGATTTTGGGGAGCCGAGGGGGGGGGAGGATCTGGATTTTAGATTTTTGGATTTTTTTTAAATAATTAAATTTTTAATAGAAAATGGGTCCCTCCTCAAGCCACGTCAGCATTTTAACGAAGGAATTAACAGACAACTGACGGGATGTATGAAATTGCAACAAATTCGAAGATAAGGTATGAGTTTGAAACTTTTTAAAGACGAGGTATGAAACTATTAATGAACCAATAATTAAGGTAGTTCTGTGTAATTTACCCAAAAAAAAAAAATTCCTAAAACCCATCTTCCTCGACCCATTTCTCCTTCTCCTTCCCCCCCTTCTCTCTCCCCAAAAACCTACTCCTCCCTCTTTCACCTCCCTGACCCACCTTCTCCCTCTCATTCACTCTCCACCTCCACCTTCTCCTTAAAACCCAGCTCGTTGAACGACTCGGCCCATGGAAACTCCACCGAGGCTCGAACCCTAACCATATCCGAAGATATGTGGATTACGACACTGTGACTCCGAAGATAAACACAGTCACCAGTCCCACCACGCGCATTGTTCGATGCATGAGCTTTGCCATGCTTTGGCGCATTGCTGAGACAAGTCAGGCCCAGGGCCAGATCTCTGACTAAGACCTCGGCATTGGTCCTCTTTTTGGAGTCGGAAGAAGCATAACGCTCAAAATCGGAAAGAGATTTGAGAGCTTGGCAGAGGTTCTTCGGCGATGGAAATTCTTCATCCTTCCTGTCGCCGAGAATGTGAGGAACGAAGGTGAGAAATGAGAGATTGTTGCATGCCATGACGACCCATTCCACTCGAAAACTATTGAAGTGGTGGATGCGTTTCGGAGAACTCGAGGAACTAGCTGGACGATGGTGATGCAGTGGTGGATGACGGCGGCAGTGGGCTTCGGCTGGGCCTTCTAGGCTCAGAAGTGGTGGCGGGAGGTAAGGTAAAGAGAGAGGAAGAAAAGGGTGATTGCCCAAATCCCCTTTTCATTTTTTTTTTAATTATAATATAAAATGATTTTTTTATTAAATAATTCCTTTTTTATTATACTACATTTGCCACGTCATCACTTAACAATTAACTTAATGAATTTTTTAACGGATGTATGAAATTGAAAAGAAAATATAACTAAATGTATGAAATTGAAATGTTTTAAAGATATTGTATGAGGTTGTAATTGACCCCATACTTGAGGGGGTAAAATGTAATTTACCCTTTAATGTTTGTTGACACAAGAAATAAATGTTATATACAAATGTTGCCCAAATTGAAAGTAGAAGATAAATTAGTCATGAAGGAAACTTATTTCTTTTCATTGACGTTATCTAAACCAATTCAATATTGGGCATCGAACGATGCCTATATGTATACATGCTATGCAATCAAGTTTGTCAATGGTTAAAGATGTCCTAAGTTCAATTCATTTACTCAACAATAAATATCAAATAAAAATCATATGACCTCCAATATAATTAATTTAACAACTTCGTCCACGACTAATAGAAATCTAGTCTACTAAATATGTTATTTGTACCATTTTCATTTTAGTAGCGAAGAAGTTGAGTTTCCACTATAAAACCAATGGCCAATGGGCTATCTGGGGAGTAACCCAATCTCTTATAAGCCCTTGGAAGGTTCATCCTTTCGCCAATGTGAGACTCTTTTACTTTCACATTCTCACACGCCCTCTCACGTATGGTGAATTTTCAAGCCAAAGATGTGGACAACACGAATTGGGTGACATGGAGCACGTGTAGCCGTTGGACTTCACACGTGGGCCAACCTACTCTGATATCATAACGAAAGTTGAGGTTCCACCCTAAAACCAATTGGCTATATAGGGAGTAGCCAAATCTCTTATAAGCCATTCTAAAGTTTATCCTTTCACCAATGTGAGACTCTTTTACCTTCACATTCTCACAAATAGTACTTTTATTTGTGAGGTTGATGTACATTTTTGTTTTGTTTCCTAATAGCTTAAATGTTTAGAGTCTAATGATTCTCTAACACAATCTTTAACTTGATATGCATTGTTGTGTTGGTCTCCAACAGTTAAGTTTTGATTTTGGTCTAATTATAATCTAACAATTTTAGTTAAAGATAAATAAACAATAATTAGCTACTATCATCATATTTTGAGATATTGGGATATTTCTTTCTTATGAGGTCCAATGTGTGTTGTTTCCACCATCAACAAAAATGCCTTGGAACATCACACTCACACAACCTTTTCATTGAAACAAGAGGAGGATAAGCCATCACACATAGATGGCAAAAGATTGGTCAAATTAGTTCCAGTCACCACTAAAGTAGATTAACAAAAAAAGAAAAAAAAACACTAAAATGGAGTGGCTTCTTCTTATAGGACATCGATCAATTGCCTTTGGACCACAATTAAATGATGATGGTAAGTTATTTGCATTTTATGGGGGACCACTAGCCATATTCTTTGCCAACCGGATCATCTCCGGATTTTTTTGTGTGAGGATGATGGAGATCTGTAAATCATGTTTGTTCATTGTATATTGTGCAGTCAATTTTTGTCGGATACTGTTTTTATTTAATTTTAAATAAAAATATTTAAAATAATTTCTGACTGTAAGATGTACAATAAACCAATATAATTTATAGATCTCTGAGATTCTAGTAAAGAGAATCATGAGAGAATCGTCTTCCTATTCTTTGGACCATATGGTGGGGTTCACCCAATGACATGGCATTCATAATTTTCTGGGGGTCCAATATTTAGATTGGAGAAGGCTTGCTGGTAAGAAACATCAGACAATTAATGAATGGGTAAATTGCTAGATCTCTTCTACCAAGATCATCGGATCAAGTGATTCGAGTTTTTGAAATTTCATCCAACGATCCACTTGTTTTGATTCTTTAAAAGCTATAATAATTTTTGACCGTTGGATGAAATTTTAAAGATCCGAATCATTTGATCTAGTGACATTGGTGGAAGAGATTCGAAGAGGATCTCTTGCCGGTAAATAGTAGCTAAAATATAAGTTTTTGTATAATATAATTTACCCTTGACAAAGTTTGAAATAAACAAAAGATTAGAAGAAGAAAAAGTGTGTTTAGTGGATGTCAGTTAGGCAGCCCAGCAGAATTCATAGCATTAGTGATGACTGATTTAATATTACGTGCACTTTTTGTTAGACAATGCTTAGGGTTAACATCATTGTATACTAGAATATGGGTACACGAGAAAATTTTTTATTTTTGTTTTTGAAATAGAAAGAGAGAGGAAGAGAGTGATAGAGAATGTGGGGTGGGAAGTTTTTATTTTTTTATTTTTTTAATTAGAGATATGTTAGGATTACATGTAAGTGAGGTTTTGAAAAGAAAAAAAAAAAACTGAATTTGGTTGAGTGAAATTTTATTTCTACCATATATTTCTTATTCATGTTCTGTTTTAATTAGAGTGTTAAACTGGTAATTTCATAATGTTTTGGTTGACAATAAGTGTTTTATTAATTAGTATATATTACTACGTAAATGATTATTGGGATGTACTTAGTTGATTTCTTTCTTTGGGGATGAACACTTTCTCCTACTTGCAAATAACGTGTCGTCTTCGAAATTATTTTATAACTAGAACCATTCAATCTCTTAATCTTTATTTGAAGATCATTCCTACAAAAAAAATATTTGAATTTCAGATTGTTTAGTAATCCAAATGTATCAAATAAATCAACAGTTCATCATAAATATGTTACTTGGTACCTATACCGTTGGTTTGTTTTGATACATTTAAATGGAATTGGATCCACTACGAACCTTAATGTCTGGAGCCTAGGGATTAGATCATCTAGACCGCTAATTGGTGTGTAAAAGAAATAAGAGCCGTTGGTTTTGTGTTAATGGGGACTCTTGGATTGAATTTGTACGGTCTAGATGAATTGATCCCTAGGCTCCAGGTACTAATATTTGGAACGGATCCAATTCCCATTTAAATGATTAAACAATTGCCGATTCAAATGATTTTTTATAAGGACAATTTTCATATGAAGATAAAGACACATTATTTACAAATAAAAAGAAGGGGTGTTTTGATATAGGCACCTCGTTTTTTAATTTTTTTTTGACTAAAAATACAATCCTTTTGAAAATTTAATCAAACATTTTCCTAAAATTTTGGTTATTAATTTCAGTTTTTCACATAAGTTCAATTTTGTTTAGAATTTTAGTTTTTCACAACTTTTCCTGGACATTTCGTATTTTTTCTTTCTTTCTTTTCTTTTCCTCTTATCCCTATATTTATGCATTTATTATCCATCTCTATGCATTTTTTTTATTGTTTGTTATAATTTTACTTTTTTTTTTGTGAATATAGTACAATATTTATATAAAAAAAAATTGTCAAATTTTATTATTTAAAAGACCCCGCACATAATAAAGATTTGTTTGATTATATAGCTACGTCTAGTTACCTATAATATGGACACATTCAATTTTATAATGGATTTGATTTTTTGTATTTCTCGGTATATTTGGAATGTAAATGTACCAAAAGAGTTATCTGATAGAGACATTTGGTTTTGTGGTACATTTGTGATTTTTTGTTCATTTGGTCTTTTGGTACATTTGGAATCTAAACGTACCAAAATGGTTACCTGACAATGGGCACATTTGGTTTTATGGTACATTTGAAATTTTGATACATTTGGTTTCTCTGTACATTTGAAATCGAAATGTACCAAAAGGGTTACATAACAATGGGTATATTTGGTTTTATGGTACATTTGAATTTTTGGTACATTTGGTTTTATGGTACATTTGAATTTTTGGTATATTTGGTTTCTCGGTACATTTAAAATCTAAACGTACCAAAAGTAATTACTTTTGTTCTCAAATGTACCATAAGTTTTAAGTATATTTTTTATATATCTATACGTGAAAAAATATGTATTGAAGACTTTTTATTTAGACATTTTTAATAGAAAGAGATTTTTTTTTTTTTAAATACTGATAATAAGGTAATGAGGAATTAGTTATTTTATTTTATTAAAAAAAATGTCATTTAATGCGTAGAAGTTGATTGACGAAATTAAATTCCTATATTATAGGTAATTAGTTGCTAAGCTACCTTATGCCTCTATATAAATGCATTTAAATTAATGACATGAAAATTAAATAAATAGAAAATTATTGAGGTGACAATTGATCAAGGCACCTTAATCAAATTTTTAAAAGAGATGAATGTTTAATCTAACAACTATAGAAAAGATGTAAAACATTCTAATTTTTCCTAAAAAGAATGAGCTCGTTCCTCCGATGCAAGCATTATTATTATTATTTTGACAAGGTGATACTCTAAATATACAGTAAACTATGGAGAAATAGATTTAAACTCAACTGCAAAATGGAAGGCACTGTGATCTGGACAAATAAACAACTGTCCATCATAGTGATACGCATTTTGGGCTTAGTCCAACAAGATCATGAATTTGCATTTGCTTTCTCAAGAGTCATCGGCCGAAGGGTAAAAAAGTACGAACAAGCCTCACAATTTTCACATCTACGGAATTCTAGGACAGTTTCTCACATCTACCTGTTCTTTGATTGATTCAACTTTCAATCTCTTACACCCCTCATTTTAATTTAGACCGTTAATTCTATTTAATTCATTTAATTCGATTACCATAAATGAAGAGCGAAAAAATAATTTCCTTTTATACAATTCTATATCTTACACGGGCACGTCGTATGCATGATGTCAGTGGAATCATATTCGTTTAGTTAAATTAGCAAATCCAACAGGGGTTTAGTGCTCGATTATTACTAGGTCACTGTGTTTTAGCAAAAGACGACATTTTATATCAACAATAAACGTCGTATATACGAACAAAACATGTTGCACAATTTATTGTGTACTCTCCATATGTTATTAAAAAGTACATTGCACAAGTGCAGCCAGCATGCGTCCATTAAAAACCTTCCTTCGACACCGACAAAGTCGAAGAAAAGCTTCATCTTCTTCCTCAGACCTGAAAACTTCCGGGTTCCCCTCCCACCACAATAAAAACTTCATAGGGGTAATGCTAAAACCTTAATTCACTTAACCAACCAGGGATTTCACGAACTGAAATATCGACGACGCAACAATTCCTTTTTCTTCTTTTGGGAAAGACAATGGTGCAACAATATGCATACATGCAATGGTAATATTCAACAAAAACAGACTTACATGACAACAATACACATCTACCATAATTTAGACAAATGCATGCTGACACAGGACGGGGTGCGGCAAAGACGTATCCATGATGACTTGGACATCGGACTGCAACACTAGAATCTAGGTAACTGGGTGCTCGCCGTCATGGTAGATCGACTCAGGACAAATGTAACCAAAAATCCCACATCATTTCTGCACAAGATCTTAAATGTTGCAGAGATGAAGATGACAATCATCAAAACCTGGAGACTGCAAGGCAGTAGAGGTTGTTCACATATGTATGCTGACCAAGACTCGTTGAAACTTCAAATGAAAGCCCACACCTTCATTGCCACGTGAAATCCTGCAAGTTTACACATGAAATTAGATGATTTCTTGAATGTCGTGGCATTAATCATATTCGGATTAGACAGAAACAAAATAAAATATAAAACAAAGATCTGAAGGGGGTAAACTGTAGGAAAATCTGAGCAGTTACTCGACTAACATAGGAGGTTAAGTTATACAGCAATATAACATACATGCCACTAACACGAAAATGCATGAGATGATAAACAAAGGTATCATTACCAAAAAGTAGCAATTACAGTAGAATTAATAGTCAAAGGTAAGATATGCAAACAGGGAAGCGAGGAAACTCATAGATGCAAAATAGTGCTAACACTCACTCACAGGTTTGACATGTAGTGCTAGCATGCCTAGATTGAGAAATAGAAACGAATACAGCAAGAGCTTAAACCAACCAAACTTTCACTGTAACTTGAGGAAACCCCTTGAACATTGAACACACAAGGACTAAACATCAACTCTGGAGACCCTCTAGTACAGAAAGAAAATTGAGACAATTCAGCTTTTCACAAACGTATAGCCAAAACTGGCTAAGAGTCCCAAGGACATTCCTTTCCTCCAGTCACAACATGAGCAAACCAGGTTTTGGCAATACTCAAAGTTCAAACCTGTCCCAGTTACGGCTGATACCCCAGATTCACCATTCAATTTCAACAACTATTTTTTTTACACTTTTAATCAATAAATGTTCCCAAACAAGTAATAACTTTTTCCTTACCATCCAACTTCTACTCTGTAGTTTACCAGTGGCAGTATTTTTAGCACGAATCAAATATTAAAGCTACTCATAACAATTACCTAAACAAGATGTCTTCCTAGGCCGTTATTTTAGCATTCCAATAGACAAAACATCTTTTAGATACAAAAAATTTATCCAAGGGAAGAAGAGCATATGACAGAGAAGATATGATTAGATAATTTCTTATCTAGCCCAATACATTTCGATCAAACTGCAAGATAAACTCAATGCCGAGTAACAAATAACTAGCCAACATCCTTTCTGTGTCAGAACATATGTACCCCCACCCCCACCAAAAAAAAAATAAAAAATTGTGTATCACATGTTTACTCACCAACTATTACCACAATATAAATATATCACAAACAATTCCAGATTGTAATTAAAACATGTGCATGCATATCCATAGAAAATAATAGGGATGGTGCATAACTAAGAGAACAAGAATGTTTTATATGCATACTCACCACTCAAACAATCGGGCAATTATAAAATTCACATAGACGACCTAGTTCTGCCTGATTGGCTGGGTCAAGATACTGACTGATGATTTGAGGGTATCTGTTAGGGGAAAGTTTGGAAAACCCAGCCAATGAAGTTACCAAAAATTCTTTTGGATCCCTTATATTTTTCAGAGGGTCGTCCTCTCTCTTCCCAGCATTGTGAAGACGAACAAAGGTGGCAGAGTAACCTGCGTTTTCAGCAATATCAGGCATTTCTGGATCCTCTTCAACCCTGTCCTGTTCAGGCCGCGAAAGAAGGGTCATAATGCTGTCCAGCATCTTCCCCCAGTGTTCAACAGCTGCGGCATCCAGAAGTGCTGGAGATTCACATAGAAGTCTGGTTGATGCAACAGCAGTCAACTTAGTCTCAATGACTCCTGTAATAAGCTTAAGATTGGATATCCAAAACTGCACCAAGATGACCTGAAATATGTTGCCCTGAACAGCATTCATTGTGTCTGCAAGGTTTTGAGAGCCGTGTTTGACCAGAAAGAGTGACATAAAAATCAAGAGAGACTTAATAAACTTTCCTGTTTGCCTGGTTTGGAGCACTGTGAAAAGGGCACTCCAAATGCCACCAATGTAAGGCGCAATCACATTATACTCAAGGCTGTCGATAATAGTATTTAGCACATAGAAACCCTGTTCATCTGTGCTACGAGCTGAGACAAGCTTATTAAATATCACAAGCACTTGCTGCAACCTCCCCCCTTGGTTGAGCTCATGGGGTGCCTTGTAAAGGAATGCTTGAAGCAAACGCACAAGAGCTGGAACATTAGACGCCTTTTTCCATAAATCAGGGGACAAAAGTATCTCAAAAATATGCATGTAAGACGGTGAGATTGGCGGGTTATTCAACTCAACTAGCTGAGCAAGCAGCTGAAATGCATAAGGAAAGAACTCGGTCACATCTTCCCCCAGTATCTTCTGGAGGCTGGGAAATAGGCTTGTCTCAAAAAGTGATATTAGAGAGGCATTCTTCCCACATGCATGCTTCACAAGAACAGCCACCGACTCAAAAAGATAGTGGTTAAATATTGGATTCTTGGGGTTTTCACAAGCTTTGTTGAGTAGTAATGTTAACCCTTTAATGCAAGGATCAGCAATCTCAAACGATATGTCAGCAACCCCGAGAACTCGCATAATACACTTCATTATGTATTGGTTTTCCTCAGATTCTGGAACCTTCAAGGCCTCAAAGAGATTGTTCATCAGTTGTGGTAGAACAGGAGAAATATCTGTTGAAGTATATCTTGCTCTTCCACCATCGTCCTTTACCATCAAAAGTTTCTCAATACAACTTGCAGCATAAGAGTGAACAACATTTGACTCTGCATGAAGGAACCGAATCAAATCTGGAAAAAATTGCAATGCCATAGGCTTTGGTATGTGATTCCTGAACATTGTGAAAAACTTCAATGCACCGGCCTTGAGCATCGGAAACCCATTGACATCCTGACTCTGCAATTCTGGAGCAATTACTGTCCCAAAGAAGTTCTGAACATCAACAAGATCAGTCGAAACAGAAGTACCACCAGCCTTCTTAATAGCAAGTGATACAACCAAGTATATAGCACAATCCTTATCCTTCCAATTCGCAACTGGGTTTGTAGCAAAAGAGCTTAGCAAACTCTGTATCTGTAGAGAAACCAAATTGGTAACCTGTTGTTTATAATTGCTAGCGATCCCTTTAAGAAGCTCACATGCAATCCTCCTCCTAGTATCGAGATCACTACCCTCCATATCCCTCCTGATGAACTCAATAAAGTTCATTTCAAATAGTTCCTCATCCTCCTCCCTCAGTCTCACATTAGGGATCACAATGCCCTGACAAATCTGTGGTATCACACCCTCAGCAGCAAAAAGATTATGATGCACACTTGTGCTAACTGTGGTCAAGAACTTAATAGCTGTAACAGCCAACTGATCACGGCTCGACACGTGAGACACATTCACCAATAATTGCCAGACAGCGAGTGCAAAATCATTCAAGTACACCTGAAATTCTTCCTCATTCTTTTCCATGTAAAGGTTAATATTCTCGCAAACAGCTGCACGCAACCCATCGACCAGCGCAAGCCCATTAGCGCTACTCTCCAGCGCTGGATAACTAGTGGTTAAATATTTTTTCATCTCAGTCATCCACTCCTTCATATGGTCCTCAAAAAACTCAGGCAACTCTTGAAAATTCAATGAGTAGAAAATCCTACAGCACAATCTCTGTGACTCAAAAAGGGGCTTAAGCACCACGGCAGACCCTCCGGAATTAGCAGCAGACTCGATCAAGTTTGCAGTTTTCATGAAAATTTCCAAAAGGGGTGCGGCGAAATTATCCAAACAGTATTTCAAATCAAGCAAAAGATCATTGGTCTTGTACTGATAACGAAATTTCTTAAAAATGGAGTTGGCAGTGCCGAGAATACCGTTAATGGAGGCGTAGTCGCCAGCAAGCGAAGCCGCCCCAAGGCTGGAGATGAGCTCGGGGAGCAAAGCGGGCCACAACTTGGGGAAATCGTGCTTGCCAATGAGGACTAGGGCTTCACTGAGCTGCCCCTGAATCTTGGGTGTCGCGGAGAGCATGAGGGAGACGATGAGGCCCTTGATCTGGTCCTTCTCGGCGTCGGGGATGGGGGTCTCGTCGGAAGAGGAGTTGGGAGCCCATCGCGCCTTGAGGTGGTTTTTGAAGTTGACGGAAGCGGCCTGCCGGATCTGGTCATCAACGGTGGGCTCGGCGACGAGGCGGAGGACGGCGAGGCCGTAATTGGGGTGGAGGGATGCCTCGGAGAGTGAAGCCTCGGCGCGGCGGCGAGGCTCCGGGGATGGAGAGAGGGTGTGGAGGAAGCACTGAGAGAGGTGCTGTAGGGTTTCGGGGTTCCATTCCATTGTTGGGATGGAGCTCTCGCAGTATCTAGATTTTGGTTGGGTGGGGGGGACTAGGGTTTATGCGATGTGTGGAGATTTTGAATGTGAGCGAAAGGTGTTTGTGTAAATAACTGAGAGAGAGAGAGAGAGGAGAGGGAAAATTAAATAGTCGGGGGGTTTAATTTAGGGATTTTTGGTCTGCGAGTGGAACTGTGGAAGAAAGCAGCAATGCTAGAAAAATGTGGAGATGCTTTTCCGCACCCTGATTATTCCCCTCTAAACGGCGGCGTTTGGCAGCCCTCAGGGCCAAGGCCATTAATTCATAAATTATATCAGAGGAAAATATGTCTTGAAAAGGGGAAGGGAAAAGATTTAGTGAAATTGTTTTCCTAATATATACGATTTTGGGAGGATTATATCAGTTTAAAATTTCTTTTGTTTCCTTTGCCAAAATAAAGAAGAGTAAATGAATAGTGGGAGGCCACCCCTTCCAGGCCAAGGTATACCACAAGTTTTTTTTAGGACTTAAAGTTTCTATAATTATTCGGGTAAAAAAATGTTTTGGATCTTATTTTCAGGCCATATTTAGCCCATACAATGAGCCAAGATTAGTACCTGAGACCCAATGTTGGGATCTAGTTGCTGATGTTGTCGACCAAGGAAAGGTCAATGATTATTTTTTTATCGGACGGCCCACGTGGTTGAACTGTCAACCAACGGTCAAATTCAATTTTTTTTTTTTTTTTAAACCAAGTTTGTAAATCCATTAAATTTAATAGTTGAGAATTGAGATCGAATATGCGCAAATATAACAAGACAATGATAATTGAATTTGACCAACCTCATTTGTTTGAATGGGACTTATAATTTGTATATGTTTGTTTTTTAAAAGGTACGATGAAAATCTTACAAAGGGATATGCTACACTATTGTAAGTTTAATTGAAACTTAATCGAAAATTTCAACCGATCGAAAGTAAAAGGATTAGCCACACCTCAACACCTCCTCAACTATTTATTAATGAATGAAATGGCTATTTGTTTACCAAAGTGGGCTAATACCCTGTTGGGCTCTTATACAAAGGTCTGCGTAGTAGCCCGTTTGGTAACAACAAACAAGCCCATTCCTGAAATTGGGCTTTAACATTTGCCAGTTATATTAATGGGCCTTTGCTAAAGCTGACCCCAATCAACCCCAACTGGAATAAGAGTACGGAGACCTAAACCTCTAAATTATGGATCCGACTAGGATACATATAAGGGCTCGTTTACGCAACTGTAATCAAAATAAGAGGAATTGGATTAAGGAGGAACTGAAATGAAGAGGAATCATAATCGGATTCCTGTTGAAGTTGTTTACTTAAATGTTCAAGAATCGGAATAGAAATGAAACTGAATTCATAGAAGTTGTTTACTAATTAAGTTGAATCGGAATAAAAATCGATATGATTACTAAAATACCCTTTTTGTTTTATTTATTCTATATTTATTTTTAAAAATATTTAACTACTTATTTTTAGTTATTTAGTTAAATTAAAGAGTTAAATGTCCACAATTGTATAAAAGCCAAAGAAATAACCCAGCCACATTCTTCTTCCTCCCTGCAGAAGAAAAAACCCAGAAACAGAAAGCACTAAGCCGTCAAGACCAGACACACGAGCAATTTGGCCCTAGACCTTGAGGTCACAATCGTCAAAGCGATGTCGCAGGAGAAGGGCCCGGCGAGCGAGAAGCATGTCCGTGAGATATTGACGTTGACGTCATCGTCCCGAAGCTACATCCGTGCAAGCTTGTCAGCGGTGTTGAAGCGGTTGATCCTTCACCTCCTGAACGATGGCGATCCAATATTCGGGGATGAGATCTTGCATGCAACCAGTAGATCTCTTGAACCTATCGGCTTTCTAATTCCCTCACCCAACCTGAATTCAAGCTCGTGAGATTAATTTGTTGGGTTAAACGGCAGATTGATAAAAGGGCATAATAGGAAGTGAAAATGTATTCCCGATTCCCTTACCCTCCCGGAATTCAATTACCATATACATAGAGGGAGTCCAATTCCTCAAATCCCAGGAATTGAATTCCATTTTTTTGTGTGGGTCCCATTCATATTTTACTCCTTCCAATTTTAGTAAAAACATGTATAATCCGTAATTGGAATCAGATTCCTTATTTTCATTCCGATTACGGGTTGGTAAACACACCCTAAGTATTGAATGCACTCATCATCTTGACCATTAAATACATACAACGATTGAGAAAAAGTGTTTTGGAAAATAAAGAACAAAGAGACCGCTTGCTACATGGTACAAACGATGTTGTTCGTCAACTCCTTTTCCTTCCTCTCTCTTACCTCATTTTCTCTCCTCCACATCACCTATTCTCATAAATGAGAAACCTTTTTAGCCAAAATAGTCTTTGAGGTCTGCATAACTCTTACTTTGGTCCCTGAGATTTGAAATCAATAGAAGTAGTCCATGAGTTTGTCCACCATCAATCATTTTGGTCATTCAATGGAAAAATCTCCATAAAATAAGGCTAAAATAACAAAAATACTCTCAATTTTGTCAAATCATCTGGCCCATTATTTATTAAATTGATGGTATTTTTGTCATTTGGGTCCTTATTTAATATAATTTTTTTCAAGAAAATACCAATATAATTAATGGTGAACAAACTCAGGGACCACTTCCATTGATTTCAAATCTTAGGGACCATTTTAGCTAAAAAGTCAAACCAAAATGAATCAATTCCATCACTAGAAAGGACAAAACTCTACTCTTATGTCCAACGAGCTTGACATGTAGTGATGGAATGAAATCGTCCTACACTAAATGGTTGATGCCATGGTGGTGGTGATGGTGGTGGTTTGAGCCTATGAGCAAGGGACATGGTTGCGCGAAGAACATGACACATAATTGAGATACGACAATGACATCGTCCTACATTAAGACTATCTCATTCTTGAGTTAAAACCTAAAATAAGTTTGAGTTCAAACCTAAAATTTGAGCAAATTTAATCTAGAATTTAGGCCAGGGTAAAAAGGCTAGCCGACCAAAATTTATGTTTTAACAACTTTTGAAATTAAGTTATAAAATGCTTAGTATGTTGTAATCAAATTTGTGTTTTTTGGATAACTTTTTATTAAGAAAAGTAAGGTTTTCGATCCATAGGGAAGAAGACAATGTCTTAAGAGTTAAAAAAAACCTGCTAGAGAAGAGGGGGCTATTTCATATCAAGGTTTGGAATAGATGTGACTCAAAGGATATCTCAGAGAAGCAAAGTCATTCTATGAGCACCATTTTGTGAAGAAGTCCTTATATGTGGTTAGCAAAGTACTTATCTGGTGCTGATGCCTATGAATTTTGTTTCAAAAGCTACTACCCGCATTCCTAAGCCCGTTTTAGAGATCATTTCACTATACAGAAATAGAAAGACCTGACTTCCACAACTACAACTAAGACACGAACAACTATTTACATAGTGGGTTCTAAAATAAGCTGCTTCAACCATTCGCACAAACCTCTCGGACATCGTTCACTTTACTTGAAGCAATACAAAGCTTATTCTTTCCTAAATCTGAAAATAATGCTTGTGCTTTCGCAAGGATTGGCACAGAAATACAAAGTTCTTTCACATTTCCATTCTTTTAACGAGAAAGAAGAAACAAGATTGAAAGGTTGAAGACTAGTGATGGAATTTGGTTAATGTAAGGAGGCTATCAATAACTTACCTATGGAATGCTTTACCTTTTTCTTGAGCTTAATTCTGATTCCATGATTGTGGATTTACTTAAATTATTTATTGTCATTATTGAGCCGGTTGATGAGGTAAAAACATGAAATTAAACACGCTTTATTCTCTATTGGCCCACTCAAAGCCCTAGGATCTGATAGGCACCCGTTACTTTTTTCCACAACTGCCGAAAGGAAAGGGAAATGGATCATCTTCAGATCCCTTCCTCCTAATTCCCAAAGTCCGGGGATCCGGGTCGTTGAAATTTGATCCAACGGTTAAAGTTATTATAAATTTTAAACTGGGCCCTTGTTTGTAGCCGTTAGATCAAATTTCAACGTCTCGGATCTCCAGACTTGATAGATTAGAAGGAAAGGATCCGAAAATGATCTTTTTCCCTGCCAGAATAGTTGTAACTTATAAGGAGGTGTTGACCCTAAAAACTACCAAGCCTGCGTAGTGCACAGGTCGAGTAATTAATAAGCTAACTACGTCTTTCGGTTGTGTGTGGGACGTGTCAACTTAGGGGCCGAGCTTGGTTGAGGAGTATAATATGTTGATGTGGCGTTGAGTGCGCTACTGACTTCTTGATCTTGCGACTGCGGCCGAGGAAGGAACACGTCTCGACCTTTGGGTTCTAGAGCCTGAAGACAAGGCTACTAATTCTACGAAGTTCAATATCAAATTCGGTTTTCAATGTGCTGAATGTAGTAATCTGTAACACCTCACTTCGAAGAGAAGGCTAATAAGATGACCTTTGCCAATAAGGATTCGAAAATTCTTCTCGACCGAGACTTGGATAGATAACCAGTCGACCTCGACGCAGTGCTATTTATCCAAACTAAAGGTGCTCCGTTGTCGGTTGATTCTACGACAACAATGTTGTTTATCCAAACTGAAGATGTCACAGGTTGCCTTCACAGTGCTGTTTATCCAAACTGAAGATGTGTTGGAGGAAAAAGAAAATAAAAATCTCAAGGTTGTTAAGAGGTTTCGTGTTGAGTAAGAGTTTGCACATGGCAGTTTCTGTGTTGAGTTCGATGGGCTTTCTGTTTCCTACACATCTCGTATTTATAGGACTATCATCTTAATGGCCGTCGTGTTGTAAAACTGCCGTCAATATCAAAGTTTCCTCCTGCATAACAATCTCATGCAAAACAAAAGATTGTTATGCCTTATGACTTACCAGCATGACACCACCACGTGCTAATTAATAGCATATATCTTTGTGCTGATATGCATCCCAATTTGAAATATGCCAATAACATGCATGCATGGCTAACCAACTCTAAGCACACGTGGAGGATACTCCCTATTGATTCCATCTTGGTATCCCATTTAAACCAGAATATTTGGCATCTTCATCTTTATGCATGCATTAATCTCTCTGCCAATCAATATCCATTTGCCAACCAACGCCGTAGTGCATTAGGACTCTTGATAAAATGCTCTGATACTCCAATCCACCACACGTCTAAATTCCAAGAATCCCAAATCAAATTGAACTGCATTGCTCGTTTTCAAGTCGGAGATATAATTTGCATCTCATTGCATAAGAAAATGTCAAGCTAAATCATTATTAAAAGATAATTATGATAAAAACCATAATATTATCCTTTAATAATAACAAAATTATCTTCACTTTTTCATCCAACGGTTGGGAGTTATGCCTATTCAACGATCTTGATTGCATGGACCGATGATGTAATTTTGGGTCCAAACACAGGCCCCACCCCCTTCCCTCCCCCCCCCCAAAAGAGCCAAATAAAAATTAACGTCCTCAATATCCTTAACCACCATGCTATGGGCAGGATGCCAATGCAAAGTCTTGTTGTCCAAATACATCGGCGCCATACGAAATTCCTTGGGTCGAGTATTAGTTACGTAGTCACCATTTAGACTAAGTCTTCATGTTGGCACTCTTTTCCAATTTCTGTCATTGTTTCCAGCATGCATGGTTTCACCAAATAGCATCTTGATTCTCTCGGCTGTTAACAACTTGGAATGAGATATATTAGCATCATGCAGCCGCCAAGTGGTTGAGAAGTAAATGGGCTTCTGTGCCCACATCCTGGAGACCATCACCACTTACCCCAAAGCAGTGCTATTATCAACTACATTCCAGAAAACCACTATCAAGTAACACTTTGAAGCCAAAAATGATTTGATTCCTCAACTAGTATGTAGCTGATACATTCTAATTTTTGTTCCAGAATCCACCTTATAAATTTTATACTCCACCCAGTATGCACATAATATTTGCTCCACCGAGTACGAACACAACTCGACGATACAAAGAAACAAAAAATACAAAAAAAAACTTTATTAACTTGGGTCTTACTTTGCACGTCGACGATACAAAGCAAAGTTGCTTCAAAATTGTCTTTCTTCACCGAATAGGCCCCCATGCCTAGCTCGGTGACTATCGACAAATAAACTTGGTGGCTAGCCTTTGTAATTTTCTCAGTTGAGATGTACCAGAAAACTTGCCACGCACATACCCTCTTCTTTGAGAGGAAAAATTTGGGCCTTCCATTATCTGCATGAAAAATTCGTACTGGTTCTGAATGGCGTCTTCCTTCTTCAAATTGATGAAAATTGACCAGAACCATTCATGTTCATCATCATATACCCTAGTGTAGAAACTGGTGGAAAGGTTGACAAAGGCCTGGAGGCTGAGTTTTTGAAACAGGTTTGCCTCGTCGATGGCGAACGCATCGGCCGAGTCGATGCTGCTCCACTCGATTGCCTTAGCTTGCAGGCTATGCATTTTCCTTTTGTTCACTACTTGGTGGCGGAGATTCTTAAGTTTGTTCGATTTTTTTTTATATTATTTTTTCAGTCGGTGCATCAAAGACCATGATCACCGAGAAGCAAACCATGACTCCTCCTTTTTCTTTCTTCTGCACCAAGTATCAGATTTCTCCAAGCAGCTACTTTATATATGCTCATCCTCGGCGAGATTAAAATAATTTTAACTATCGAAACTGTCGAAATGTACCACCTGTCCCCTTTATTTTCTTAGGCATCAGCTGAGCAGCCGAATGGTTAAGAAAATAAATTCTTATTCATTATTTTATTTTATTTTTACAAAAGAAGATAAAAGAAACCAAATCATAATCAGGAGGAGGCCAACGATGCCTTATTCCGAGCTGAGATTTTTGATATCAAAATTTCCACTTTGAGTTTTTCCAAGGCCGAATAAAATATCATCTCCAAATTTGTTTGGCTTGACGAATGATTTTTCATCATCGCTCGCCGAATGCGTTGAGCAATTATTAAGCCCCCCAAGCATAATAATTTCACTAATTTCGGCTTTTAACTTGAACAACTTAGCCAAATGGGATTTCTCTATATCGGCTTTATTGCCAATAATCATATCAATTAGCGTGGTTTTTTCGGCTAGGCCTATATCTCGGCCTTGTTCATCATTAGAGCACTCCTCTGACGAATCATTTTCTAAGTCGATTTTTAGCTTAGAAACTTGAATTTTTTCTTTTAGGCCAACCAAACTTTCAATCTCGACTGAAAAAATAGGTGGCCTAGGTTTTTCTTCGGCCGTCTTGACAATTCTCCTAGGCCAAATTTTGATTGTGGCTGGAGCGGAAAATTGCTCCCATCTTCTAGACAACTTTTCAAGGAGTTATGCTTTCTTCTTGTAGCAATTCTTTACTTGGCGCTAAATCTCGTCCAATGGAACCTGATTGAGATCTTGATCTATCATGTGAACTTCATAGTTTTAGCACTGGGTCCCATTGGGTGTGCCAAAATGTTGACCCTAAAAACTACCAAGCCTACGTGGCATGCATGCCAAGTAATTAATAAGCTAACTATGTCATTCGGTTGTGTGCATGGTGTGCCAACTCATCGGCCGAGGAGTAAAATATGTTGATGTGGCATTGGGCGTGTTGCTGACTTCTTGATCTTGAGACTGGAGCCGAGGAAGGAACACATCTCGGTTTTCGGGTTCTAGAGCCTGAAGACAAGGCTGCTAATTCTGCGGAGTTCAATATCAAATTCGTCTTTCAATGTGCTGAATGTAGTAATCTGTAACACCTCACTTCGAAGAGAAGACTAATGAGATGACCTTTGCCAATAAGGATTCAAAAATTCTTCTCGACCGAGACTTAGATAGATAACCAGTCGACCTCGACGCAATGCTATTTATCCAAACTGAAGGTGCTCCGTTGTCGGTTGATTCTACGACAACAATGTTGTTTATCCAAACTGAAGATGTCACAGGTTGCCTTCACAGTGCTGTTTATCCAAACTGAAGATGTGCTAGCGGAAAAAGAAAATAAAAATCTCAAGTTTATGTGTTGAGTTCGATGGGCTTTCTGTTTTCTACACATCTTGTATTTATAGGACTATCATCTTAATGGTCGTCGTGTTGTAAAACTGCCGTCAATATCAAAGCTTCCTCCTACATAACAATCTCATGCAAAACAAAAGATTGTTATGCCTTATGACTTACCAGCACAACACCACCACGTGCTAATTAATAGCATATACCAATTATTAGCATATATCTTTGTGCTGATATTCATCCTAATTTGAAATATGCCAATAACCTGCATGCATGGCTGACCAACTCTAAGCACACGTGGAGGATACGCCCTATTGATTCCATCTTGGTATCCCATTTAAACCAGAATATTTGGCATCTTCATCTTTATGCATGCATTAATCTCTCTGCCAATCAATATCCATTTGCCAACCAACGCCGTAGTGCATTAGGACTCTTGATAAAATGCTCTGATACTCCAATCCACCACACGTCTAAATTCCAAGAATCCCAAATCAAATTGAACTGCATTGCTCGTTTTCAAGTCGGAGATATAATTTGCATCTCATTGCATAAGAAAATGTCAAGATAAATCATTAAAAAGATAATTATGATAAAAACCATAATATTATCCTTTAATAATAACAAAATTATCTTCACTTTTTCATCCAACGGTTGGGAGTTATGCCCATTCAACGGTCTTGATTGCACGGACCGATGATGTAATTTTGGGTCCAAACAGGAGGATATTTAGCAATTTCCTATATATTTCTCAAGGTACAATAAATTTACTATGAAATTTCTAAACTAAAGTATAAGAAAATTATATAACATGTGGAACTACGTCATTGGGCCACTAAATGATGGGGCCTAATAGTGATATGTGACTGCTATTTTGATTTCATCTGATTTTTCTTTTAAGAAAAAAAAAATGTACTTAATGCTTACAAGTATGGTAGTCAATTTCCCAAATTATATGAGAAATAAAAAAGAAGAAGAAAAGAACACTTAATCGTATATGGTCTCTGGGGAGAGGTTCCATCCGGATCTCTCTCACTGAGTTCTAGGGATCTGGAGATCCGAACTCTTGAAATTTGATTAAACGGCTATAATTATTTTAACTTTTAAAAGAGCCATCTATTTGTAACCGTTTGATCAAATTTTAAGGGTCCGGATTTTCGGATGAGATCTCTTCCATGGTCTCTTGGCACTGGAGGCCAAACTTTTGCGTTTTTTGTGAAAATTAAATCTAAGATCTCTTACCCAAGGAAAAAAGAATACTATTAGACTGTAGTATTAAATGACAACAAACCTTTTTCTGTTGAAAAGTCTAGTGGGTAATGAATGCCCACATAGAAACTGAAGACATTGGGTAGATTTTCAATGCCCATAAAATTAATCTTGACTTGGGAGATGAAGAAAAATTATATTGTCAAAGATGTGTGATTGGAGTTGCTCTATAAATAGAGCACTCCGTATGCTTTCAATATAGAGCAGAGAAAGAAAGAGAAAGAAAGAGAGGAAGAAAATAGGAGATGAGAGAATACATAGAGTTATCTTTGTACTCCTGTTATTCAAATTATAATGAAAGCACCACTGCTGCCCAAGGACGTACTCCAGTCACACTGACTGTAGAGGAACCTCGTAAATTTTGTGTCTTATTTTATTTATTCCACTGCACACACACCGTCGATTATACAACATTTTCTTTTTTTTCCCTCCTAAAATTCCAATTTTTGTCCCTCTCACTCTCCACCTGGCTAGAATACATTGGACCAAAATGTATAGCCTATCCATCCTAATCAGGCTCATTAATTATTTGGGAAAAGGTTCAATCATATACCATTCAGGGCCATGCTTAAAATTAAAATTGTGACATAGACATATACCCTCTTATAATTTTCCTCCACATGCCATTGTTCTTCCAAAACATTTCTTCACGTGTTGCATACACTTGGGGTATCTACTCCTGTGGTCCAAATAACAACACATAAAGGTGTCCCGCTACGTACCCAACAAAATCATTAATTTAGAAACACCACCCACCCCCTTGGGTGCCTTCTTGCATGTACTTGCTCATTCACATAAAGTTATAGGGCATCCTGGATTCGATGAATGGCTCAGCCCCTGTCGATAAACATCGGTGTTTGAGTAGCTAGATTGAGATTGTCAACATTGGGTTATATAAATTTAGCCGTCCAATGTTCCAGTGTATGTGTGCATTGTAGAATTTTTTCAAAAAAATTATAAAGAAAACTAATGAAAATGACTTCAAAATTTTGAGTTTTAACAAAAAAATCATCCTATAATTTTATTTAATGATAAGGACAAGAGAAAGAAAACTAAAAACTAAAAAAACCCTAACTAAAGGCGCATGCAAGGAGCACCCAACTAGCCCTTCAGTTGCATAACCCTTTGACATAATCCAAGCATACTTTATTCCTCTAAAATTAAAATTTCAAATTGAAGTGGGTTCTGTTCGATTCAGAACCACATCTGGGGCAGTATGGTTGGGTGGGAATCGGTCAGGTGTGGGTTGTGTGGCATTGAGCTATTAGCCATGCATGACTTTAACAGCGTGGATGTTGATCTCTATCATGTTTTTTTTTTTTTTTAATCTTTTTATTGCATTCTGGTGAAATAACTTGAAAATCTAGGACGAGCATCTATCGTTAAGTTTCATAAATAGTGTAGTATCGTTAAGTTTTATAAGCAGTGTACTAAATTTCATAAACAGTATAGTACTATTAAGTTTCATAAATAGTGTAGTAAATTTCATAAACAGTTTATGTGAGAAGTGCGTGGATCTGAGTGTCAGTTGTTTTTTTTTTAAATATTAAAATTATGTCTTTTTCATTAAAATTTAAATTTTTTTATTATATAAAGTTTTAGCATTGTTTTTTATTAAGGTAAACTTAGTCCAAAACTTTTTCATTAAAGTTCCCTTTATAACTTGCAACTCTTGGGTTTTCTTCTCTTTTTCATGCAGGATTACTGTTTCACTAGATTAAAAAAAATGAAAATTAGACTCTCTCCCTTGTAACTCATTTAATTTCGGGTTCAACCCATCACATTTATTTTTCATGAGAAAAATCTATTTACTAGGCACCAACTAAGTAAGTTTCCTTTACTTGCTTGATGACTCAAATTATGTATCTTCCTTGATTTTATACAACGATCAAAACTGTTTGTTTTTTAAGAGCATCTCCAAAGGAATTGTAAAATTTTAATGGATTTATAAACTCATAGATTTCATGGAGTTTAATTGATTTTTAGAGATTCAATATAAAATTTTGATTCAATTCCCTTGAAATCTTAGGGAGAGAGGTGATATTTGTGAATGTTTAAAATACACTACGATGATATTTGTGAATGTTTAAAATACACTACGAAATCTCTCAAATTCCCTCAAATTCCTTAACTTTTTAAAATTCTTTAGAATAAATTCTTAATTGAATACACCTGATATGTTATAAACTTATTTAAAATCTTAATTGAATACTCTCGGATTCCTAATGACTTTAAAAAAACTATTTTAAAATCTTGATTGAACATGTTAAATTTTAGAAAATCACTTGAAATTCTAATTGAATACCCCTACATTCATTAAAAGAATTAAAATGCCTCAAAATCTTAATTGAATACACCCCTTAATTTAATCGTCTATGTGACATTTTGACATCTTTTTAAAGTTTTGCTCTTCATTCGAGTTGTCAAATTAAATTATTATAAGAAATGTTTTAAAACAAAGACAAAAAACAAATAATAATAAAACTCGTTTATAATCAATTAAAAAAAAGATTTGAAACTATTGTCAATTTCGGTTAAAAAATATCATTATTGTCTTTTTTTACTGTTAGTGCTAATTTAAATATTTTGACATCTCTTTTGAGATGCTTTAGAAAGTATTGTTTTTTCTTATCATACTTCGTAATTTTCTTGGGCATGATGAGGGAGCTTTTTTAGTCTTAAATGTTCAATTAAATCATGCATGAACCCCACCATCACAATCAACTATCACTTGGCGCACACATGGCATTGAAATAACCAGTCCATTGATCTATTATGCAAGGGCATAACTGACATTTCACAGGAAACTATAACTTATAAGGCCAAAGGCCTGCACAAAGTAAGTAACAAGTGCGAGTGACACTCCCCTTCAGAGGAGAGGGTTCTAATATTGTACATGGAACAACCACCATACATTGAAGATGATCCGAGCACCACCACCATCAACACCAAAAAAGCCAACTCGCAAGGCGGAGGCACCCGCCACCCGGTGTACCGAGGCGTCCGGAAGCGGAAGTGGGGGAAATGGGTGT
Source organism: Pyrus communis (assembly GCF_963583255.1). Taxonomy (NCBI): domain Eukaryota; kingdom Viridiplantae; phylum Streptophyta; class Magnoliopsida; order Rosales; family Rosaceae; genus Pyrus; species Pyrus communis. The sequence goes on from NC_084818.1 coordinate 10,075,889, forward strand.
CCGAAATTAGGGAACCGCGCAAGAAATCACGCATTTGGCTAGGTTCTTTCCCCGTGCCCGAGATGGCAGCCAAGGCCTACGACGTTGCCGCCTACTGTCTCAAAGGCCGAAAAGCACAGCTGAACTTCCCCGAGGACGTCGACCACTTGCCCAGGCCCTCCACGAGAACGGCTAGGGACATTCAGGCGGCAGCAGCCCAAGCAGCACATAGAGTCATGAAGTCATCACATATCACCAAGAAAAATGACGACGACGACGATCATCACGGTGGATTGGACGGTGGTGATGATTTTTGGGGAGAGATTGAGTTGCCTGAGTTGATGAACAATAGCGGGTGCTATTGGAATTCATGTGGCTGGAATATGACTGCGTTTTCAGGTGATGCAGCGGCGGTAGCATGGCCGGAGTGAGAGGCTTGCCTCTGATTAAGAAGTGTTGGGTGTGGTTGGTAAGGCCATTTATGTGTACTAGTTAATTTTGTTAGGTAGATTAGATTGTTTTTAGGCGTGGAGTAATGCTATTCATACCATGTTTTTATACAACATTTCTATATCACCTTAAGTGACATTTGATGTGGACAGTCACATTATTTGAATTAATCATATTTTTAAATTTAGTTCATTATTTAAAAACCACACTTAAAATCGAGCACAATTATCCCGTAAATATGTGAAAATTTGTATATGCATGCATGAATAGCTATTAAATTATTGTTGGTTGGTTTGATTAGTCACTAGGCTCCTGGCCTAACCCCACAACATTTGGGGCGCGAGAAGTTCTAGCATTTGTTAAGGTCAATACCCTGAAAGAGAGCCGAACCCCAGACGACTTGAGAGCAAACCAAGGACCTCACAGTTAGACCAACACGTCTTAGGTGTTGATCATCATAAAACCGTTTCTTCATTACACTCACCACTCATGAAGAGATTATTAATGATCTTTGATACATGGATTTGTTCCTAATGTTCCCTTACCGTTAATTTCATGCATCCGGCTTCATATGCATTGCGATCTATATTATTACCAGTCAAAATAGAAGCAATTCTAATGACTTGAAATATAATGTTTATCTACTAATTTGGTGTATAAGTAAAATCACCATATATGTGAACGAAAATGATTTTTTTTTCCTACTTGTAGGTCATAAATTTGGAGTGACCTTACTAAGTATTGTTTTTCATGCAAAATCACTTTGAATTAGGCCCGTAATTGGACCTAATTGGTACTTGCCACATCATTATTTAACTGTCAATTTAACAGATTGATTAACAGTTGTGTGAGAGTGAAATTAAATAATAAGTAAATATGGAATTGAAATGTTTTATAAATAGACTTTTTAACCAAAATGGTCTTCGAGATTTGCATAATTTTTCACTTTAGTCCTTGAGATTTGAAATCAATAGGAGTGGTTCTTGAGTTTGTTCACCGTCAATCATTTTAATCATTCCGTGAAAAATTCTATTAAATAAGAACTAAAATGATAAAAATATCATCAATTTAATAAACATGGGCTAAAATGATTTGATAAAAATTCCGACAGAGAAAGTTTGTAGACACGCATAGGAGGTTGCCAGTCTTTGCGAAGTGATTGTCAGCCCTTCCAAAGAACTTGAGGAAGCGAAGAGAAATGGCTAGCGTGGCCCAAAAAAAGGTTTTGTAAACATTACATCAATGTAGAGTTGTAGACAGATGGCTGTCAGCTCCGCCAACAGCCATGAAAACATTAATCTGGAACTGCCGAGGGCTTGGGAACCCTCGGAAAGTTCAGGCGCTACTCGATCTCGTCAAGCAGCAAGGTCCCACTTTGGTATTTCTGCTGAGTGCTGATTATTGGAGATTCACGGGATTGTATGACCATCCTTTCACTGAGAATCAAATCTTGTCCTGGAACCTATTGAGGAATCTGGCAAATAAGGCGTCTATCAATCGGATGGTTGGAGGGGACTTCAACGAACTGATTCACATTCATGAAAAGTGGGAGGTCTCATCTGCCCAATCAGACAAATTTGAGACTTCCAGGAAGCATTAAACGACTGTAAGCTTTTGAACATGGGTGTCTCTAGTATTTCCTTTACTTAGGTAACCACTCATCATGGTGGCACCAAGGATAGGCTCGACAGGGCGGAAGCTGCTGCTGATGTCCAAAGGGTTATATTCAACCTACTCGGGGACTTTGACAAGGTGATCCTTTCTCCCTTTATCATTTCGTGATTTGTGTTGAAGGGATCTCACTAGGCAATGGTGCTGCATCGGTGAATCACCTTTTGTTTACGAATGACAATTTTATTTTCTCTAAGGCTACTGTCTCTAACTGTAACCAGGTTGCTGGCACCCTTATTGCTTATGAACGTGCCCTAGGCCAGAGACTCAACCTCCAAAAGAGCAAGGTGTGTTTTAGTCGGAATGTAAAGAGGCAGAAAAAACTAAGGCTTGTCGCTGCAATTGAGGTGAACTGTGTCGACAAACATGAATGTCATCTCGGTTTACCGACGATTGTTGGCCATAATCGTAGATTTTGCTTTGGCTTCATCAAGGAAACGACTACAAGGTTGGAAGGGGAGACTTCTTAGTGCGGTTGGTAAAGAACTCCTTGTCAAATTTGTGGCCCTTCCAACTTATCTTATGAGTTGTTTCATTCTTCCTAGAACAATTCAGTGCGTCCATATCATCCTTTAGGAGGAATGGGTCTGATGAAAAAAAAAGAAAAAAAAAAAGAAAGGTCCACTGACTGTCTTGGAACACACTGTGTCAAGCAAAAATCACGTACTAGCAAGTTGATGGCCTTCAATCCTGTCTATCAACTTTTTTCTACTCTAAAAAACTTTATGAATAATACTATTCATACTATGTTTTTGTACCACATTTTCATACAATCTTAGGTGGCATTTGAGCTGAACAAGCTACATCATTTAATTTCAATCTTTTTATTAATTAAAACACTTAAATAATCTTAGGTGGAAGAATGAGACTCCTCGTATACTATAATCATCATTTAATTAACAATCTTTTTATTAATTATTGATTAACATTTTGATTAAATGCTAATTAATTTAGATGATGTGGCTGTCCAATTCATCTGCCACCTAAGATGGTAAAAAAATATTGTATAAAATTGTGATAAGAATAGCATTATTGAAACTTTATTAGTTAAAGTTCACAACAACATTGGGTTATGCATCTATTTAAACTCTATCCGTCTCCTCCAAGGAGTGGTCCACGATTGTCACAAGTGCATATCAATACAATGACCAATCTACCCTTTAAAGCAAACATCATTATCAAATGCTCAAAAGGCTTAGCCATTGATTTTGGTTCCTATGTCCTATTGGTTTTGGCCGGTTTGCAAATCACATGGTGGATTAATCAGCACAGGATTTTGATGATTTTTCTAGCTTTTGTCCTTTTTTGTTAATTTAATTTTTTTTGGCACTTTTTAATATGGGATATTTTGCATGATAATTTGGTGCGTTTTAGTAGCTTTGGTGTGAGTTTTGACATAGGCCCAAGAAAAGTAGTAGAAATGCTCCCATCATGAAAGGGCGGTCCTCTAACTCACGATAAATGTTTCAATCCGTTGTGAGTACGATAATGTAGTCTAAGTTAGTACTTAAAAAAATTCATATATATATTATAAAATTTGATATACCAAAATGCGTACCATTATCCTCAAAAATATCTCTTAATTGATATCGATGTAGATAAAAGAGTTTGATTGAGGACCACAAATTTAATTGCACTGTGAAACTTCTAATCACAACTGCTTTATTTGATTACTTTTTTCATTCAATTATTATTATGATACATGTGTTGTCACAAGAAAAGTTAAGAAACGTAGACAATGTAATATTCATATGATACTTAACGCTATTTAGTGATACAAAAGTAGTCTGCCCTACAAGATGCTACTACTTTATCGGACATTTTTATTCCATCTTTAATATGACATAATGATCTCATTTATCAAAGAAATTATTATTAGCATTTTAAAAATTTCATTCGATATTCTTTATAATTGTATTTTTCTTTGTAATTATAGAAAGTTTGAAATATTAAATATGATTTTTAGAGTGTTAATAAGAATTCTCTATCAAAATTAAGAAAGACTATAATATCATTATCTTGATACATGGGAAAAGGTATAACGGTCTTGCTCCACATGGTTAAGGTTTTTTTTTTTTGTTGCTAAATTGTAAAATAAATTAATGTCATTTTTATTTCATGAATATTTCTTTTAAATTATTTCGCCCTAATATATGTTTTTTCATATTTATTTAGTGTTTAGAACAATGTTTAAAATATCAGTATATGCAATATACAAATTTATGAAAATATCAATAAATATATCGAAATTGATATCGGTTGCTTTTGGTGAAAATAATGAAAATTTAAAATGAAATTTTAGGAATTTTCAAGCATTAGTTTGAATGAAATATCAGAGCTTCTTCCCTATTTAACAGATGTGTCAGAAAAATCGTTAATATATGTCGATTTTAGCCTAAACTTAATAGTTTCTCCGATATAAGGTGAACTTTAGACTTTACCCCCTATTTTCATATCTTTCGACGATTTTTTGGATATTTCCATGAAAATATCAATTGGATCGAAGAAATTTTAAACCCTGATTTAGGATGTTTCTATTGCATAAAGTAATGCTTTTAGAGTTGCATTAAGACATGCACTTCTTGTTGTTCGTGTGGACTACTATTGTATCATGGATGAAGTTGACCTAAAAATAATATTAACTGTATTCAAGGAAAATGCTCTATTCCATGCTATGTTCCTAGAAATAGTTCGTACTACATTAACATTGTATTTGAATGAGGAAATTTAAAATTATTTGAGAATTATAAAATAACGGAAATTGAAATGACATAATATTTTTTTTTATTTGTGATTTTTTTTATTTGATTAACCTAAAAGAACAATAAAATTTAAATTTGTAGTTTAATGTGTGTATAGAGTCATTAAAATATAAATGAGAGAGAGTAGTTAGGAAATGTGCTAGTAATGGTGGTGGAGATGGTTGTAATGAAGGTGGCTGGTGGTGATGGCGTTAAGGACGGTGAGGACAGTGGGTGGTGGCAGGTGGCATCAGAGGGGGAGACAACAATATGTGGTGGTGGCTGTTAACGCATGGTTATTTTCGACCCTGATAGGCCCAAAGGAAAGTCAAAATCCGATGAGCATGGAAAGGTGAGGCCGAACGCTGCATAGAGCTTGAGGCCTCCGAGTGTTTAGTTGGCAGTTATGCCAAGCACTTCCAATAAAGCGTTTTCCGAGCACTAGATGGTAAGGTAGCCTCTGACAACTTTTAGGCATGGGGGTCTAGGAGCAGAGGAGGCAAGCCTACTCAGATGTCAACTCTGGGCTATGCGGTAACTAAAAGAGGAAACAAAAGACCTAAGAATTGGCATAACAACTGACATGTAGGGCACTCAGGTACGAACTCGTCAGACAAATTAAGAGAGAAAAGCATACTGTTATAGCATAGCGCTGTTTGTAACTCGATCCTCCATTAATATAAAAAATTCAGTCAACGTAACCCAGATTTGAGGGATGAATCACTTAAATGTGTTATTTCTATTCACTTGAGAAGCCTAAGTTCATCAAGGATCAACACTTGATTCATTCAACTTTTGTTAGCCTCACCATTTTTGAGTTCTAATAGTGTCGGCATCCATGATGGTGGTTGGTGGTCGCTTATAGTTGAGTTTTTTTTGTACTTTTTATTTTTACTCTCACTCGTGAATATTTGGGTAGTACAACTATTACATGGAATTTAAATTTGGAGATCCCAGATTTCAAGTTTTTCTTTTCATACAAGAGATCTAAATTTTTATGTTTATAAATCTAAACAAGAGAGTTGGTGCATGCCAATTTATAAATACTCATTGTTGTCCAAATCCAAATTTATTTTCCTCATTCAAACATAGTCTAAGAGAACATCATGTATTTGGCTTCTTTGTTTCAACTAGTCTAGCTTCGCCAGTTTCAAAGAGAGGTCGCGAACCACCAATGCATTGATATTGTTCCCACTTAATCATCCGTACAATTAATAAGTGTAGGTTTTTATGCCAAAGTCTCACTGTAATTAGAAGTAGAACCATTTAATATATGTTGTGATTTGTTTTGTATGATGGCCGATGTGAGCCTTTTTACTTTATTCAACGTATGCATTTGTTAACATAAGTGATTACTGGTTATGCACGAAATCTTGAATTCAATTTTTCGCCTATTAAGGTATCTTCTTAACCGAAAAAGGCTGGAGAGAGAAAAGGTTTCCTTGTTTTTAAGGTACTCCCGAGAATAAATTGTTCCGGCTTTCAACCTTAACCGGTTAGAACTAGGTTGTTTTCGCGGCTTCTCCTTGTAACACTCAAGCCTAACGAGAATGGAAAAGGTGTGGTTGATTCTTTTGTGAACAGAGACATCTTTCTTTGTATCATTTCAAAAAAAGTTGCTAAACTGGGTGGGTACGTAAAAGATATTCTTTCTTTTCCATCACTTTGGCATGTAGAAAAAAAATATTATGACATTTCATTTCTTACGGACTTTTCAAATTGACTGTTTTTTATATATCGTAACGGACGGTTCCAACGTTACTTTCACTTCATTTTCTAGGGTGGGAAGGTAAGAGAGTAGTATCTACGAGACCGCTCAAATTTCCAAGTCTCGTTTCAACATATATCCATCAGAAAACAAAGTAAGAAACAAAACATGAATTGGAAGGAAGTGCGAATCTCATGAGATCCATATGCAAACCAACAAAGAAAGGAACAAATAATATGCACTGGACAAATTAAGAAGAATCTTTAGGGTGAAAGAGTTCACATATCTACATATAATTGTACATCCATGTTGGAAATTTCCTGCTACTAAAATCTTATCCGTGCTTTTGAAGGGAATTTTTTTTATGGAAATGATAATTCATTATCACAATTAAGGTAGATAAAATAGTCCAAATACAAAGTTAAGCATTAATAAAAGATATAGACCAGCCAAACAACAAAATAAATGGTTCAAAACAAGGATTTAGGCCCAAAACAGAATAAATCCTAGGAAACCTAACTACTCTTCCGCCGCAAGAACCACCACCCCCGCCATCAACGACCGAGGAATACATAAAGAGCAAGCATGGACAAGAGATCTGTAGAGGTTTGAGGTTGGCGCTTCGTACTCGATTCAACCTGCGTCATTTTCAATCGATCCGAGCAAGGGTCAAAGTTGACCTTCGATCCACCTAACCGACCACCATAGACTCAGTGTACACAAGTGTGGTAAGAATAGGGATGAGCACCAACAACAATCTGAAGTAATGAGTGAGCAAAAATTGAAAAATCTAAGGCATGAGATCTGAGATTTTTTTTCCCCTAAGTGAGGAGTTTTCGAACTTGAGATATTTTCAAAAGAAATGATAAACATACACCTTTTTTCTCCTTCTTACACTCTTGTTTAATTCTATTAATTGTTTTCATTTTAGTTTATTCACATCAATGACCACAAATAAGGAGAGATGTCTGAGAGCTAAAAATAGTGAAAATCAGCTCTGTTTTTCAACACTGAGAAGCAAAATACCACCATATTATTTCTCCTAGATTAGTTACTAGCTTCTTATTATTAGGAAATGAATGAATTCAAACCAAGAACCTCGAGTTCCGAAGTAAATTTCTTAACGCTTGAGGTGAACTCCTTACACACATGTATATGCACATGTGAAGCTAAGTGTTATTATCAAAGAGGCTATGTGTATCAATCATATTGGTATACCTGCTTTGTCAATCCCTTTAGGTATAATTCATGGTGCAGCGACCAACTAGTTTCTAAACCACACCATCAAGATAGAACTAGAAAAACATTCATAAATGTCACAATTAATTAATACATGAACTAATCAATTATTAAACAGAAGGTAGCTAGAAAAACAATAGCCAATAGCTTTGCGGCTAGAGGCAGGTGTACATTGCGTGGATAACACTCTACAAATTCTATCGATATTACTCATCAAGTGTTCGACAAAATGCCTTAGCGAATAAATTGAAAAAAAAATTTCGCACTCTATTTTTATTTAAAAAATTTCGACCTTTAACACTAAGACCATCCGAGATTCAAATCCTAAATTCGCCATTTGCGGCCATCCACAAATTTGGTTACTTGATAACTGATTAATTTATAAGAAAATGTGACGCTCCTAGCTATGAAATGGTCCAGTTGTTGAAAGAGAAGAGTTTGGCTTCTTAACAACACGTCAGTACCGACCCTACATATTAAGATGTCGAACTATAAAAGCATCTTCAACAGAGATGTCAAATCTTCAACAGAGATGTCAAAGCGTATGTGGCATTTTGACATCTTTTAAATTTTTTATTGTCTATCCGATATGTCAAATTAAATTATTATTTTATTATATTATAAAATAAACCATTAAATTAATAAAAACTTAATTGCAACATTAATTGCAAAAGGGGACCGTTTCCCTTATATATTAACTAGAGCGTGTTAAAAATAAAAGAAGAGTTAACAATAACATTAATTGCAATGATGATTAAACTAATAAAAAATTAATAAAAAAAACATTAATAATTAATTTTGAAGCTGCTATTAAATTTGTCAACAACTCTCTTACTGCCAATCCATGTCATCGTCATATAGGATTTGACATTTCGGTTGGAGAACATTAGTGTGGGTTTTTTTTTATTGTGATAGCTTATATGGATATTTTGACATCTCATTTGAAGATGCACTAATATGTTTTTGTTATTATTTTTATTTATTATGCACGCGTCTCTACCATTAAACTCGAACATAGCAAATACATCAAAAGGTAATTGCAAAAGAGTAAATCAAGTTGTTTCACGCATGGGTGTTCAATGCATTGAAAATTAGATATTATTATTGAGATTGAAATAGTCTTAGTACGCATTCACTTAATACTACATCTTAGTCGTATTCTGTTTTACTTGTAAGTGAGATGTCTTATATTGAAATTTCAAGAATAACGTTGTTGTAACCAATTTATTCCCTTATTGTAAATGATATCATTATAAAAAAGAGTTTTAATACGTAAAAAAGCTAAAGTTTGTATGTAATATAATTTTGAAGTTGATGTATGGCTTTGGTAGTTACGGTCTTGTTATGCAATTATTTCATGGCGTGTGCTATCCACACACCTTTTTTTACTTCATACACACCTTGTTAATTTACGGGCGTCAAAACAACTAAATCAAAGAAGATTAAAGGATAAAAATTAACAAAAAGTGTGTTAGAAGTAAAAAAATGTGTATTGATAGCTCTCCCCTTATTTCATTTCATCAAAGTACTGATCCAAGCCCATTCAAAACCCTATCAGGACCCTCCAAATGTGATTTTGTTGACACTCATCTGAGTATTGGGCCTAAATCATCATCGGCACAAAATATGTGGGTCAGATCACGTTGATATGGTTCAAGATAAAAAGGAGTAATAAATTAAGGAATAAGATAAAATCAAGGGAGTTTTAACGAAAAGTTCGCGGTACTGTTCATTTTAATGAAAAATCACATTTTTACACTAAAAAGTCAATCCTGGTACTATTCACTTTACCCTTTATATTTTCTTTATCGTTAAAACTCAAGATTTTCAAATCATTTTCATTAGTTTTCCTTAAAATTAATTGGCTCTAACTAAGATAATATACCATCATTTTGTTGTCTTAATGCCAATTCAATCCAAACAAAAATCTAAATTTTAGTCAAATTACCATTGAGAGAAAAGCAGTAACAAGTGAGTATGTTTCATCTTATACGCGATACATTATTTCAAATAAGAAAGTTTGTGGTCGGATTCGGAGTCCATACGGAATTTAAATACGAAACTTCTAATATATGTACTTTGTTCGTATTGTCATTGCCACCGTCACTGCTCTTTTCTCGTTGTTGTATGCACTGACATTATCGTCGTGGTTCTCGCGAAATGACAAGCAGGATTGTCATAGTAGATTCATATCAAAACTCCAGCCTAAATGACAAGTTTGTACAGCTTACAAGATGTCAGGTGTCAAAAATTTTTAGGTCAATTTGTTATTAGATCTTGTGTTTTGTCCTTAATTAACACATTTGGAAACATAAATATGCCCTAACACAAATTATTAGACGACAACATGTCTACAATTTATTTAATTTTAATATTTTTGAAGTTCAGGTGGCTGGATCTGGATGTCACATGTTTAGCTAGCAATTAACTAGTCTCGTGGACTAATAAAAAAATTGAGCAAATAAAAGGTATCAATGCTACCTAATCTAAAGAAAACCAATCTATGAGAATTGAATTTACAAAAATGTCAAAATTTTGTAACGGATTATACCCTGAAAAGAATCCATGAGTATGTTTCTTGAACTTGCTGCAATTTATGGCAACGTTTTTTTATTTGACAACTGCGTTTAACTCTCACTAAAATAAAAAGTTTGAAGAGCAAATAAAGAATAAAAGACCTAATAAATTGCCCGAAATGGTCGTTGTTCAATATTGACGAATTTTTAATTCATATACTAGATCTCTAATTAGAACTGTAAATCAATTGACTAATTTTTTTTTTTTTTTTTTATGAATAAAATCTAAATATAGTTAGGCGGAGGGGGGGAGAGAGAGAGAGAAGCAGAACGTGGGGGATTCACACGATGCATGTTGTAAACATGCAGACTTTTCAATTACGTTGTGATCATCACCTTAGAGCACTTCCACCGGAAGCAAAAGAGGCTGGCACCTAGTAGAAAAAACAAGCTGAGACTCAGCCAATCCACTCCAGCCGGTGGAATAGAATGGCACCCAGTCCAAGCCAGTCCACAGGTCGGCCTAAAATCGACAGAGGAAGGAGACGGCTCATTTGACGCCTTGCTAACGTCATGGCTACAATCTCTCTCAACCCCATCCGACTCCTGGAACCCCACCCCGATCCCTGGAACCCATCCCAATCCCTGGAACCCCATCAACCCCCTTCCCCTGATAAATCCATATATTCAACACCATGTCCCCCTTCCAAATCATGATCCTCCTGCAACTCAGATCGTCGTCGATTGGTTGATTAACTCGAATCTTGCTGCAATTGGAATTTTTTTTCCGTTTTGTATATTTTTGATGAATTTTTGAATATGAAGGTGTTGATTTTTTGGGGTTTACGGTGTGCGCATGTCCATGTTTAGAATAGGGTAGATTCGATGATGTGGTGTACAGAGAGGAGAAAAAAAAGGAAGAACAAGAAGAAGAAGAAGATGGTGTACATAGAGAAGAAAAAACTGGGAAAAGTGGGAAGAATAAGAAGAAGAGGAAGAAGAAGACGGGAGGGGGTGTCAGATGAAGACAAAAATTAAAACACCAAATTATTATTTTATAATAAAAATTAATAATATTTTAATAAAATTGACTAGGCTATTTTTTGTTAGGGGTGGAGATGCTTTGGCCTATTACTGTTCATTATGGTCTATTACTGTTTACCTGAGTGGATAAATGAGCTGAGTGCTGGTGCAAAGTCTTTAGGGGTGGAATTGCTCTTATATCAGGCACCCACCTTCCACCTTCCACCTTCCACTGCATTCTATTTGGTGCGCATGAGTCCCATTGACCAAGCAAGGAGTTTCACCTTTTCCTTGCACATGCAAGCCACTAGGTACTTAGTAGATAGTTCGTACAAGTTTTTTAAGTAAGACTATGCATGAATTCTCTGATAGTTTAACCTATATTTTCTTATCAATATTATAAAAAATTATGCTTAAAACATGAAGTTGCAAAGAGTTCATGAAAAGTTTCACTTTTTAGAGAATTTTTCTTTTGAAAGAGTTTCCTTAACATTTGTCATATACTAATCATGTCGACGAGGTTTGATAATTTGTTCCAAGCATAACAAAACGTAAACAAGAATTTCAAATTTAGATTGGTTCGATTTAGGCCACAAACTATAGTAGCATGACTGAATCAAACAATCGATTTAGAGACAGATTTGGTTGTGTTATTTATCGTCTAAGTAATTAAGCAAATGTCGTATTGTATTACATATATCAAAAGGGAGGCTTCATACTGCAATGTGAACAATTGGGAAGAAAGCTTCGAGAGAAAACGTAAAATTCAAAGGGTTTATGGGTTTAAATTTTTAGTATCATATGATCGGTGTCAATATGTAAAAAGAAACACATTCAATTTGAAAATTATGATAAGTGTGTTCAAGGATTTGGACTTTCCGACTAAGACAAACCCTACAAATTACTCACTCAACACTCAGCCAATTACGCTAAGGCCGACAGTGGCAGTGGTAACGGTGACGGCTATGATTGCCTGCAGTCGATTGTTTGTTTAGTTTGGTTGGAGCCTCTCACTACTAACAAGTAGGGCCTCAACAACATCAACGTCTCTTTATGAGTACATGAACTGTGTAACTTTTGCTGTTGCACACCGATCCAGTTCGGTAAGGAAATTTTGTGCGGGTGAAGAGAAAAAATTATTTTTATTATTTGACATGAGTTAATAGACGTTTCACTTTCCAACATGTGTGAGAAATAATTTCTTCTTCAATTACTATTGATTAAAAAAAAAAAAATACAATTGATCAGATCAGTAACTTAATACACTGATTCTTAGATTATTATTTAAGCGTTGACAAACGTATTCATTTATATTAATGAACATTAGTTAGTTTGTAAATTTTGTCCTTCTAACATTGTTAATGAACATTTTTTGCTGCTTAGTATTACGGTCTAGTGGTGTTCCTCTTCACTTGTAAGTGAGAGGTCGTATGTTTGTTTTTTGACAAAGGCAAATTTGAATCACATTATTGATAAACCATTGTGAGACTAAGTTCACTCCTTAGTGTAGATAATATCATTTGCTCAAAACCCACTCTAACCCATGACCTAAACCTAACATAAAACTAACCCAAATACCAGCCCAAATTTAGGCCACAAAGCAAAGTAAACCCTAACAAATGAGATTGAAACCATGCTGTGAAGCCCACTGCCCAATTCATGACTTGCCCACGCGCCCACACGCTAGGCCTTTCCCATCAAAAAACATACCCATGTAGGGTTGTTCCCCCAATGTCAGATCCATAAGTAGGCCAACGACTACTTTTCTTCATCCAATGGCTCCATTTAAATGGGCCATTGGTTAATCCAACGGTCCATGTTAAAATTATTATTTTTTTTGTTTTATATTTATATGTTTATTGAATCCAACGGCTTAGATCGAATATAATCAAATCTAAAGGTCCAAATTTAAATCCAACGGCTAAAATAATTTTAAAAAATTATTTAACTTAAAATTCAACCAAAAACTCTATAAATACCTATGTATTTGTTCAAACATCCACAAAAAACTCACTTTTCTCCTACAATTCTTCCAATTTTTCTTTCTACCATTTCTTCTCATTTCCAAAATTTTCAAGATGGCAAAAGAGCATGTTAGAGGTCGTAATTGGACCTTTGACGAAAATATTGTTTTATGTTTGACATAGATTTCTGGGGTTAGAGGTCGTAATTGGACCTTTGACGAAGATATTGTTTTATGTTAGAGGTCGTAATTGGACCGTCGGCATGAATCAAAATAGAAAGGTTTTGTGGGGTAAAATCGTTGATAAGTTCCATGAAAACTCCAACGCCGGTTAAAGGGAAGTTGGTGGTGTTTATGATCGGTGGAAGATTATCAATAAAGCGTGCACTTTGTGGAAGAGAAGCTTGGAAAGAGCCATGGTTGACATGCCTAATGGAATGGGCGCCTCAGAAATTGTGAGTTTCTTTGTTGATATTTTATTTGTCATGTACATAATAGTATTTTGCAACTAATTGTTTTTATGTATTTGTTGCGTAGGGTGACAAAGCAATGTCAATTTACAAGACAAGAACTACACCAAAAAATCAAGTTTTTAAGTTGAATCATGCTTGGAACATCCTCAAGGATTGTCCAAGGTGGGGAACCGATGTGGACCAACAATGGAGAAGATTATTTCATAATGAAGCCCCACCCCCAAATGATGTCAATGAAGGTGTTGAACAAATGACCCCAACTTCTTTTGCAAGGCCCCTGGGTAGAGATAAGCAAAAGGAAGCAAAGAGAAAAGGGAAGTCCCAAGATCCAATACGTGCACAATTTGCTAGCAAAATGGTAAGAATGAATGAAAACCATATCTCTCGGCAAGAAGGACCGGCTAAAATGCATTTGGCCATGAAGGAACGAGGGGATAGAGAGCAAGAAAGGTTCAAAATTAATTTGATGATGGATGACCTTGACAAATATACTCCAGAGATGAAGAAATACTTACGTGGTAAGCAAAATGACATTTTACGAATGAATGCCACAAGGAGTATATTTTAAGATGACGATTCATCTTAAGACTATCACCCAAGTCCATCAGCAAGTCAAGATGGTAGATATCATTATTAAGTTTATATGGTTTATTAATTGTCTTTTTTTTTTCTTTTTTTTTTTTTAAGTTTATGTGGTTTATTAATTGTCATTTGTATTAAGTTTATGTAGTTTATCATGATTTTCATGTATTAATTTAGTGATTTTTCAAAATTTATCAGAATTTAAATATTTTTAGGTTAAAATGTTTATATAATTAATTTAGGATAGTCTACATAATTTTTTTTAAGTTAATTTAAAAAAAAAATTAGCCTTAATTCATTCTTTGATAATTTGGGGCTAAAATTTTAGGCCAGAATGATTGAAACAGAAAAAATATTTCTAGGCTAAATATTTTTAGGTTTTAGGTCATCATTGGAAATGATCTAAAAGTCAATAAAACCCAAAAAAAAACTCTAGACTTTTATTGTCACAAGAGTTTACGCAGCAGAAATCAAGCCACACGCCAAACACGTTATAACAAACATTTTCCTAAAAACCAAAATTATAAGAAACGCGGTCACGTGCGTCTTACATGCATGACACCCCCACCACCTTTTCCTCTCCTCGGTTCAAGATAATGTCACGTGCCCTTCACGAGCTCCATCGCTGTTCTCCAGCGCCTACTTTATCACCGAAGCTTTTATCTATTGTTCGATAAGACCGATGATCGATCAGACCAGGCCACGTGTTGTGCCGACATATATGTTGACACGTGCCGGGTATGCGATAGTTGGTGTTGTAGGCAAAACGCGTGAAAGGACGAGCTGGCTGGCGGTCTGCATGTTTAATGAGTGAATTGAGATTCTCGTGAGAGATAATAACTCACGCATGTGAGAGTGCGTGAAAGGTGTGAGTCCGTGAATGATGTGGCTATGTGTGCACCACGCCCTTCGAATGCGGCACTGAGTGTTTTGTTTTCTCTTGGTCCCGTTGTTTTTTCTCTCGTGCCAAATAGCGGGACCACCTCAATTTATTTATTTTATGTTCAGTAGAATACTCGTTTAGTGTTGTGGCCCATATTTAATAGATAGGGGAGAAGGGGTTGCCAGCATAGAAAAAATATAAAAAGAGATGTATTTGTAGGATTGTGTAAAGAATGTGTTATTTTCTGTATTTATTTATAATAATAAGAGAGAGAATAAATCATTCACCTCTGAGAAATACAAATCCTAATAGGATATAATAACTACAATAAAATCTAATGAAGTTTATAACACTCCTCCTTGAGTGTGTAAATACTCAAGTAGATTCGGTATCATGTAGAGTTAAGGAAGTCAACTGGTTGGCACTGATTCTAAGAACACGATATTCTAAGTCTCACAAAAAATCCTAAGGCTATGGTAAAAACTTGAGTAGGGAAAAAACGCATAGTCTAAAGAAAAATGTGTGAGTAATGCAAAGTCAAATGAAACGTCAACGGGACGTCATCAGGGATATGATCAACCCAAGGTGGGTGCCTCATCAAAACCTCGTTAAGTAGCAAAAACCCAATAGGAAAAATGCTCCTAATCGTAGGGAAAAACGGTCCATTAAGATCAAGCAAGTATACTTCAGGATTAGGATTGTAATTTTTTCCCGAAAATCCCAAACCAAATAAAAAACTCTCGATCCCATACCGAAAAAGTCCCAAATCGATAATACTGAAATTTTTGGGATCCATACCGAATCTATCCCAAACCAAACCAAACCGAAAATATATATATGTATATGTATATTTATTTTGGTTGCATGCATGTTGAATGTTGAATTTAAGTAATTTGAGAGTAGACTATATTAGAAATAAAGGTATGAAATTAAGTAGTCTAGAACTTTGGAACGTCAATTTGACTTTGTAAGAATGATTTGGTATTTCAATTTGTAAGAAATTTTAAATTGGTAAAGGTGAAAAGCCTAAATTTCAATTGATATGAAATTTGGCAACAAAATTTTAAGCCAAATGCTCAAATTTTAGCCCATAACCCAAAAATCTCAAATATCGAAAACGTAATCCCGATCCATCCTAAAATACCGAAATTTCAGTTCAGGATTGGTTTTCAAATTCTCGTCCCAAAAATTTTTGGTATGGGATTCGAATCCCATTTTCGGTTTAGGATCCCATACTAAATCACCCATATTCAGGATACTCTTCATGAGTTTGACACAATTCCAAAAAGAACTAGCAATGTTATAACTCATAAAGTTTACACATACCAATTCCTTGAACAAGATTCTAAAACATTGCATTCGGTAGTGATTTGGTGAAAAGGTCGGCCAAATTGTCTTATGAACGGATTTACGTGACTTCAATCTTCTGATACTCTTCTTGTTGATGTGAGAAGAAGAATTTCGGCGCAATGTGCTTGGTGTTGTCTACTTTGATGTAACCCTTCTTAAGTTGTTCGATGCATGTTGCGTTGTCTTCATATATTGTTGTCGGGACATTAATGACAAGGTAAAGATTGCAAAAGCTTCGAATATAGTCCACAACTGCTCTCAACCAAAAGAATTCCCGAGTTGCTTTGTGTAAGGCAATAATTTTAGCATGGTTAGACGAAGTGGCAACTAAGGTCTGTTTAGTTGACATCCAAGAGATTGCAGTGCCTTCAATGGTAAAGACATAACGCGCCTTTGTGCAGATCAGATAAATATTATTCGTCGGCATAACCAACAAGGTGATAATTGACTCGAGATAAGGGGTGAGACATCACTCAAGGATCCGTAGGGATAGAACAAGCTCAGATCCGTAGTACCCTTAAGGAAACAGAAGATGTCTTTAACACCAGTCGAGTATTTGCGTGTTGATGCATTACTGTATCTTGCCAAAAAATTAACAAGGAAAAAGATGTCAGATCTAGTGCATTGAGCTAAGTACAATAAAGCGTCTATCGCACTTAGATAAGGAACTTCAGCTCCAAAATTTCTTCATCATCCTCATTCGGATGGAAGGGATCTTATTTTGCATCTAGCGATCGAACGACTATATGAGTACTCGAAGGCTTCGTTTTATCTTTGTTAAAGCGGCGCAACACCTTCTAGGTGTAGTTCGATTAATGTATTAAGATTATATCCGAACGGTGCTCTATCTTGAGACCGAGACAGTATCAAGTCTTTCATAGAACTTTCAAATCAAATTCTGACTTCAGGTGCGGGACAGTTCTCGTGAGCTCTTCAGGAGTTCTGATGAGATTCGTGTCATCGACATATATTGCAACAATTGCAAAAAACCAGAATGTGACTTCTTAATGAACACACAAGGGCATAGTTTGTTGTTCACATATCCCTGACTAGTCAAATACTCACTCAAACGGTTATACCACATTCTTCCAGACTGCTTTAAATCGTAGAGTGAACGCCTCAGCTGAATTGAGAGCGTATTTCGGGGTTTGGAAATATTTGATTTAATCAATGTAAGTCATTCGGGAACTTTCATATAAATTTCCGTATCAAGATCCCCACAGAGATATGCAGTTACCATGTCCATCAATTGCATACTCAATTTTTCGAAAACTACCAAATTGATAAGGTAGTGAAAAGTAATCACATCCATAACGAGTGAATAAGTTTTGTCATAGTCAATCCTAGGGAGTTGTGAGAAACCTTGCGCAACAAGACGAGTTTTGTAACGCACAATTCCGTTCTTCTTATTACGTTTTTGAACGAAAACCCACTTGTAGCCAACGGGCTACACATATGGAAGAGTATGAGTTATAGGTCCAAACACCTTACGTTTTGCAAGCGAATCGAGTTTAAGTTGGATTGCTTATTTCCAGTTTGACCAATCAGTTCTATGTTGACATTCATTAGCAAAACAAGGTTCAATGTTATCACTCAACATGATCTCAGTAGTTACTGCATATGCTAATGCATCGTTGACGATCATTTCATTTCTACACCAAACATCATCCAAGCTAGCATAATGGATCGAAATCTCACGATTCTCGGGAAGTGGATTCATCTTTTCAATGACACTTTTGTAATCTAGAATTTCTTCTTGAGTTTGATAGAATGAATAAGCGACAGTCGGATTCATGATAGGCTCTTCAGGGGCTTGTGCCATGAGTTTCTTCATCCGGGGGTATGAATCCTTTGAACCAAGTGGTATTCCATGCTTATGTGTAGGGGCAGATGATTGACTAGCCGCTAATGTATGTGGATCGGCCAAAGTGGCATCTTAGGCATCCAGAATTGAGTTTTACATTTGGCACATCTATCTTTGCAGACACATTCGTAGCTGGAATATGTGATCTTATCACTCGCGCTAGATTTGTGAAAGCATCTGGCATGCTCTGAGCTACGCTCGGAAGATCTAATTTACGTTGTACTTCAGTTTCAGATTGAGCAGTGCGGGGGCCTAAATGAGACAAAGTGGGAGTCGTCCACGATAATTCGCGTCGTTCTTCTCTCCCCCTAATGGCGAGAAGACTGTCTCATAGAAGTGACAATCCGTGAAACGAGCGGTAAACAAATCGCATGTCAAAGGTTCTAAGTACCAAATGATCAAAGGAGAATCATATCCGACATAGATTCACATCATTCGCTAAGGCCTCATTTTTGTACATAAAGGCGGTGAAATCGGCACATAGACCACACAACCAAAAACACGCATATGTGATATGTCGGGTTTTTATCCGGTAAGCAATTGAAGGGCTTTATATGGTTGGGTAGCAACAGGCCTCAGGCGGACCAACATGGTTGCATGCAATATTGCATAACCCCAAGCAACTATCGAGATATTGATACGTATGACCAACGATCGAGCAATCATTTGTAAGCAGTTAATGAATGCCTCTGCCAAGCCGTTTTGGGTGTGAACATTGGGTACTGGATGTTCAACTTCAAAGCCCAACCGACATGTAATAGTCATCAAAAGTTTGAGATGTGAATCCTCCAACATTATCCAGTCAAATAAATTTGATCGGGTAATTAGGGTGGTGAGCCCTAAGCTTGATAACTTGAGCCAACAGTTTGGAGTGCAGCGTTCCTTGTGGACAACAAGCACACATGTGACGAACGTGTGGAAGCGTTAACCCAAACCATAAAATATCTAAATAGTCTGTAGGGAGGGTGAATCGATCCACAAATGTCCCCCTGAATCCTTTGTAGAAAAATAGGAGGATTCAAACGAATCTTGTCATAAGAAGGCTTAATAATAAGATTTCCCATAGAGCAGGTTTAACATGCGATTCCTTGAATCGAACCTAAATTTCGGGTTAGTGGATGCATGTGTGATGATTTGAGGATATAACGTATCGTTGTTCGTCCAGGGTGTCTCAAACGAACATGCCAAAGTGTAATTTTGTGCGCGGTCCTAGAGGTAGGGCCGACCACATAGTGGCTTTCTGTAGGACGTATGGTCGTAGTATACAGAACACTCAGGATATGCTCTATCTTATCTAGAATACACTTCTGGCTATATTCGTAGAAACTGATGCACATAAATTCAATTCTGTTTTCTACATAGGTTTTAGCATGGTAATTGTTATCTCTAATATCCTTGAAACTCGACAACGTTCTTCCAGAATGCCAAGAATAGATGCCTCATCAACGGTCAAGATTATACCATTGGACAACATTATACGTGTCTTACCATATCCTTCGATCATATTGGATGGTCCTGAGAGGGTTTCAAAGGTGCATTTTTAGGTATGAAGTTAGTGAAATAGATGCGTTCACACAAAACGGTGTGCATGGTTGCATTATCTGACAGACAACTAACTTTCCCACTAGTCATACCTAGAAATAAAAATTAATTTGAATCGGTCACATGAAAAAAAATTCTTAAAACAAATATCCATTCAAAATAGTTTAAGTATTCAAGGATGGTAATTAAAAAAAAAAAAACTTAATATCCAAAAAACAAATCACTAACAAATAATACAAACATAAAAGAAAATTGTTCAAAATTAAAAACAAGGGGGGTTCAGCCACTATATGAAATTCGGCCCCATTATTCTAAAATTTAATTAGAAATAGTTCATGTCTAAGATTCTAATCTTCCATAGGGGTGGTATCCTCCTGAAAGTCAAAAACCTCTATCTTGGTACTTTCTGGTTCATTCACTTGCACAAAGGTTGATTCAAACTTCTTACGACGAGAATGATATTCAGCAACAACCTTCTGGGGAGCACGGCAAACACAGGACCAATGGTCATTTGAACCACATCAGTAACACATGTCCGCATCTATGGTTTCAGGTGCTTTGCCCTTATTCTTGATGTTTGGGGCCTTGAGAGCAAAGTTATGGAGGTTATGGGCTTGGTTTCCTCCCTTAGATGAGCCTTAGCTCTGTTGACTTTGACGAGGTGGCTTCTGGCCGCCCCTACCACCCCTATGTTGGCGTTTTAGGCGTTGGTTTGTGCTATAATATGTTTCAGGCACATCAGTCACCCCAGTAGGTCGAGCTTGATGATTTTTCATCAATAGCTGATTCTGTTTTCCAACGAGAAGTAAAACAGAGATCAAATTTGAAAACTTAGTGAACTTCTAAGTCCTATATTATTGCTGCAAGACAATATTAGTAGCAGGGAAGGTTGAATAGGTCTTCTCCAGGAGATCCTCTTCGGTCAAGGTCTCGTTATAGAACACAAGAAGTGATCGGATTCGACAAACTTTAGAATTATATTCATTCACTGAATTTTAAAGTCTTGGAAGCATAAATGCTACCAGTCATGTCTTGCTTCATGCAAGAATATGTCATTTTGGTGATCAAAATGATCAACCAAAGCGACCCAGAATGCTCCTGGATCCTTCTCAGTAAGGTACTCGATTTGCAGTGCATCATAAATGTGTCTTCGGATAAAGATCATGGCAGTGACTTTCTCAGCTTCGCCAACCGTGTTGTCCATCTCATCTTCAATGGCGGGACGCAAATTCTTTGCAGTGAGGTGAAGCTTCACATCTTGGACCCACTTGAGGTAGTTTCTTCTAGAATCCTCTTAAGCGGTGAAGTCGAGTTTGTTTAAATTTAACATGTTCCTATCACAAAATAAATGGAGAAGATGTGGTTAGTGTAATGAAGAAAAAAAATTAGTCCATTCACATAGGAGTAGAACATTTAGGTTCTAATAGACATGTATTGGTTTAAATTTACATGAAAAAACTTCGGGTTTTCATAGGTGATGTTTTTAAGGAAAACTTCAGGTTTTCAAATAAGGCATGTTTCTAGAAACTTCAAGTTTCGAAATAATTATGAACTTCAGGTTCATATGTTCCTGCAGACAAACACAAATATATATATACACACACAGAAATATGCAACAAGAAAATATGCAAATAGAACATCAGGTCTACAATTATAATTGAATAATTATTTGGAGTTCGGGCCAAATTTAAAGTGTGGGGGAAAATAATAAAACCCATATGGCCTAACAAATAATTAGGCAATTAAATTTGGGGCCCAAAATAAGGGGCCAAAGCCCCCACGGGTGGGCTAATCAAATTTATACCGTGGACTAGGGCCAAAAACTGGGTTTAGATAAACGTGGGTTGATCAGGCCCCAAATAGAATCTGGGTTACGAGCCGAGTAGCAGCAAACGGGTTGCAATAACTGGGTCCAAAAAACAGAGGCCCAGGTGCACTGATGCACTAACTGTAGGCTGGGATCGTGTGTATGCGGAACATGGATGCACCATCACAAGGCTGGGATCCGGTACATCACGGGCGCAGAGTCACCATAGCCTTAGGGGTTGGTGTCGCCCTTTGGGTCAAGTCGTGAACTTAGGCCCATCAAGTGAGTCCAGTCTGAACAAATTTTCATTGCAGGCCAAGAAGGCCAACCCAATTAGGCTTGGGTTTCAACCAAAAGAACACCCTAGCTTCATTTGGTGTGGTCACCGGGGACGAAGGCCGGCGTCACCACTTCAGGCGACCGTGTTCTGGGCAAAAGAACTTGGTGCAAGTCAAGGGTTTGACATGGAATTCGATGGTGTGATGGAGAAAAAAGGGAAATCTCGACGTCCATAAACCAAAAAAACCCTCGGATTCAAATTTGGGGTTTTCGAATCCATGGAGATTCATACGAATCTCGACCAAAATCAAAGTTGACTACGACTGCAAGTCATCGAGGATGGCAAGGCATGGCTACAGGCCATGCATGGGATGCCATAAAGGGTGTCAAAGTTTGGCAGGTGGACGACGTCGAAATGACATCGTGGATCTGGGTTCCAAAGGCGTGGAGCTTCTAGCTCCAGTGTAAGCTTAGGTCATGGGTTCGAAAAACCCTAAAAAAATTTTGATTTTTTTTTCAATCAATTCAATGTATATTTAATTAAATAATTTAATGAATGAATATATATATAGAGGATGCAATTCATGTTATTCAACAATTATGGATATAATGCATACATAGTTTATGTAGAATCTAAAATTTGAAAAACATAAAGTTGGGTCATGCATTATGATGAATGTTCAAGTTATCATGGTTACAAAAATATCGAGATAAAAACCGTTGTTTTGAAAGAACCTGATTGCATAATGATATTGGTGAACTGGTTTGCTGTAGAAAACTTCCACGTCAGATCCTAAGCGCAACGGTATAAGCGTGTTGATAACGTATTGTGGCCTATATTTAACTGACAGGGGAAAGGGGGTTGGCGACACAGAGAAAATATAGAGAAATATGTGTTTGTAAGGTTGGTAATAAGAGAGAGAAGAAATCCTTATCCTCCAAGGAATACAAGTCCTAATAGGGTAGAATAACTAGAATCAAATCTAATCTAGAATTTACACAATCACACTTCAATAAAAAGTTTATAACATTTAGTTTCTTTTTTATATAATTTTATGTTTTATCCAAAAGTTTCTTCGATACTACTTGAGAATAATGCGGAAATGAATAGGTAGGATTCAAAACCAAAGATTTAAAGCAAGTGGCCCTTTATCATGGTGGTGGAAATGTGTTAAGTCCTTACATGACGGTGTGTGTTTAAATTTCATCGATAACTAATCTAACATCTAACATAACAAAATCTATTTTTTTTACCAAAACCAAAAAAACCAAAAAGAACAAAAAAAAAAAAAAGACAAAAAAACAAAAAAAACAAAACAAAACAAAACAAAACAAAACAAAACAAAACAAAAGATTTTTAAACAATTATGATACTCAAGACTTAATATAACAAAATTTATCTTTCGACAAAAAAAAAAAACAAAAGATTTAAGCAATTATGAAACTCAAGACTTAACATCTACAACACTCAGTATTTAATTACCTACAACATTTGCATATGTTAGATACAATTATTATCTGATGGTCGTATATAATTTTTGTGAATATATATATAGTTAATTATTTGACCGTCAAGATGATAAGTATATTAAATACATAATAATGTAGTCAAACCCTACGTGGCATTAAAAACACACCTATTTTATTCATGGATTTTTGAATTAAAACTCATTTAACTCTTGTATGTGGTTCAATATCCTAGTAAATAGAATGTTCGATTTTTGCCTATGCATTATGGATTCGAAACTCCTCCTCTTCTAATGTAACAGTTTCAAAGCCTTTCCCCTTTTGTAATAATAATAAATTTTTTAAATAAAAAAAATCTCGTTTAACCCTAATAAGCTAATTAATTGTCTCCAGTTCACATGACATTATGTTGAATCCAGTAAAGTAAGATTGTAACTAAGTGATTGGTTGCATGGTTGAGTTTGGCTCTAAGCCTACAAGGCAAACCCTAGCCACCATGGTTCGGTAGCAAAAAATCACAGTACAGTAGTACTCATGCTCTCTCCTTTAATTGTTTGGTACACCCTAATAAGTTCCTCTACACTACATTAAGGTGCATTTGTATTAGAACCATAAAGAATGTGGAATTGATTTTCTGTGCGACTTCGGAGTAAAAATTGTAGAATCGAGTTTTGTAAATTACGTGTTTGATATCAAATTATTGTGATTGATCTATTGTGTAAAAAGAAAAGGAGAAACAGTGACAATAAACCCATCATTGAGGTATTTAGCTAGGAATCGCTTTCAATTTTCATCTTCCTTTGATTCTACTCAATTAAGGCCCACCAACGTCATTATTGTGCCTCCTAATCTTAATAAACCTTATAACCTCAATCGAATGAGGATCCTCTCTGGATCATCTTTATGAAGATTTCAAGGATTTTCTAATCACATACGCTCATTGTACATCGTGTGGTTAGAAATCATTGTAAATTATTTTTATTTAAAATTAAATATAAACAGTACATGACAAAAAATGATCGCACGATATACAATAAATGGATGTGATTGGAGGATCTCTGGAATCCTCACAAAGAGTATCCTCATTCACCTTAAACATATAAAAGAAATCATTATGAATATCTGATGCCCAATCACGAAACACAATCCAATGATTTTGTTTTTCGTAAAAATAGTCTTTGATATTAACATAACTTCTCACTTTGATTTTTGAGATTGAAAGTCGATAACTATTTTGTTTTTCGTAAATGGTTATTGAGTGTTCATCGACAACTATGTTGGTCCCTCCGTTTAAAATCTTTGTTAATTGATTGTATCTTTGTCTAATCAAACCCTCCACTTGCATTTCCATTTAGTGAAGATTTTTATAAACAAAATGATTGACAATAGAGAAACTCAAGAACCACTTCACTAAAGTAAATTTTTTTTTTTTTTCAATCTCAAAGATCATTTTGATTAAAAAGCCAATCAAAACAACCAACAATGTCTGCTTTGAAAAGTCGATCTACTGTCCCCCAACTATCAACATGTGCGAAGAAGGTAATGGGTCCTCTTTAAGAAATGTGCATCATGAGAACAGTCATTGCCTAGGGTGGATGGAAGACTATAATTTTATAAGGTTTCGGGGGCCGTGCGTTGGTTTTTCCACTGTTGGATTGTGCTTTCTTTTGGTAATGAGAAATGTTAATGAGACTCTCTTAATAGTGGGATTCTCCTTGACATCTCTGTCACTTCATGTTTTTGACACAATATTATATAATATCGCACGAGAATTGACTTAAATAATAAGGTGGAGGTAATTTTCTTGTGTTGTTCATGTCTTGGGGGACCTACACGCGTCAACCTCCTTTAACTTTCTTGATGTACCCCACTAAGAACTGTTAAGCACATGAGTGAAGATAATTTAATCGCATTGGAGGAGACAACATTGTCATCACACACCACACTTTTTTCCTTAAAAATAGTTTACCTATGATATTAAAGAAAGTTTTTACAAAAAAAAAAAAAATTGATATTAAAGAAAGTTGAGTTTCATGCCTAACTACTTATAAACTTATGTGATGTTTTTCTTTTCTTTGATATGGAATTGATTTTCTCAACAAGCCTCTTATGTGTGCGAACTTTCAAGCTTAGTACGTGGACAACATAAATTGAGTGTTGTGGAGCATGTGTGACCATTGAACTTCATACACGGGACAACCTGCTCTGATACTATGAAAACAGTTGAGTTTCCACCACAAAACCAAGGCTATATGACGAATAACCCAACTACGTATAAGCACATATAATGTCACTCCCTTTTCAATTTGTGCCATAGATATTCTCAACATGTACTTATATCAATTAATTTCAAAGTAAAAAATGATAATACCTTTTCATTCTATTTTGTCGCTCTTCATTACATCTTGAAATATTACACGATAATTAAACTGTCTATTGAATCTCAAGTCCGAAATCCTTAACTATTATCTAGGTTAAATTTAGTTTTGTAACTTATAATATGTCTACAAATTTTAATGAGTGGCTCTAATAATTTATTTGTTTTGATAATGTAGACACGTCTATGTTAAGCTAAGGACGTAAGGACTTTCAACATGATGAATTTATTCATTTGTGTTTTATGAAAAACAGAAAAGCATGATGTTACTTAAGACAAAGACTCCTAATGCGATTGAAACTTTCCACCTGATTCGTTTCATATCACAGCAGAAATCTTTTAAACCATAATTTTTTTATTTCCCAATTTTAAATTAATAACGGAAGGTGACCAAAATTTTAAACCACAATCACCTTCTTCAACCTCCAAAAATGTTTTTCTAATCATTGGTTTAACACTAACCACAACAATTGACTCAGTAGAAAAGTGTGAACAACAGCTTTTTAAAAAGAAAAAACTGGAGGTGTGGGTTTGATATTTTGTAAGCCGTGAATTTGCTTGATTGTGATCACATGTATAGTGCAATTCCCAACTAATCTCATTCAAACTCGGAAGAGATAGATAATTGTGGTTCACCAGTTGTCTCCTTTTTTTCTTTTTTTTTCTTTTTTTTCTTTTCAAATAGAGTAAATTGTAATAGTGGTCCCTTAACTTTAACTCAATTAGAGCAACGATCTCTCAACTGAAAATCCATTACCATTGATTCCTCAACTCATCAAAACGTGCATTCATGGTCCCTTAACTAAAAATCTATTACCATTGGTCCCTCAACTTTAATCCAACTGGAGAAATGATTTTTCAACTTTAACCCAATTGTAGCAAAGGTCATTCCAACATAACTCATTTTGACTCATTTTGACAAAATTCTGACAAAGTTGACGAAAAAGACCATAGCTAAGTTAAGGGCTCCCAATTGTAGTTTGACAAAATTTTGACGAAGTTGACAAAATTACCATAGCCACACATTTTGATGAATTGAGGGACCAATAGTAAAAGATTTTTAATTGAGAGACCATTGCTCCAATTTAATTAAAGTTGATGGACCATTGCTACAATTTACTCTTTCAAATAATAATAATAATTTTTGAAAACTAATGTTTAATCTATGATATAAATTAAACCTATTGGCATATTGGTAAGTACCTAGAAGTCAGTAAATCCTGAATTACAAGATTGACAATGGTAAAACAACCAGATTAATATGGAAAATAAGTTTCGATTCAGGTTTATCTTAACCGTTGGATCACGAAGTCACGTGTATAAAATTTCATGACGGTGCACTACACGGTAAGAATATCAAATAATAAATCAACAAATATATAATAAATTATAAGCTCAAACGTCTTAGTTCAACATACATATTGGTTTGTCCAACATGTCGTTGATTACTTGGTTTTTGATTAGTCCTATTGCAGTGGATTATGTCACATCCCGGCCCGGAGCGGATTACTTCCCGATCCCGCTTCACCACCGTAGCACGATATTGTCCGCTTTGAGCTTACCATTCCCTCACGGTTTTGTTTTTGGGAACTCACGAGCAACTTCCCAGTGGGTCACCCATCATAGGATTGCTCTAGCCCCTTCTCGCTTAACTTCCCAGTGGGTCACCCATCATGGGATTGCTCTAGCCCCCTTCTCGCTTAACTTCGGAGTTCTTACGGAACCCGAAGCCAGTGAGCTCCCAAAAGGCCTCGTGCTAGGTAGAGATGAGAATATACATTTAAGGATCACTCCCCTGGACGATGTGAGATGTCACAATCCACCCCCCTTAGGGGTCCGACGTCCTCGTCGGCACACCACGGCCAAGGTTAGGCTCTGATACCAAATTGTCATATTCCGTCCCGGATCGGGATGTGACAGATTACGAGGCAAGAATATCAGTCGTAAAACAACAAATATAGAATAAGTAGTAAGCTCAAACGTCTTTGTTTTCTGCATGAATTTATTTCATATATAATGAGATAAGAATATCCTAGTAAATAACTAATTTAATATAAGTAGTAAGTTCAAACGTCTTCCTTTTGTGCTTGAATCTGTCTCGTATGTATGCATTGTCAATAATCACATGTGCAAACACTATCACGAAAATAAATCACGAGATATAAATATCAATAGTAAAACGACAAATATAAAACAAGCAGTAAGTTCAAATGTCTTTCTCTCAGGTCTTATCTCATATAATAATAGTAAAACAATATATGTAGATTATTTAGAAAGCTCAAACATTTTCCTTTCGAAAGCTCAATCATTTCTATCGTGTTTTTTCCTTTGGACCAAGAAATTAAAAGCTGTTACTAACTAAACTTACCATAATTAATTACATGAGATAATTGTAAATATAAATAGATTAGCTTTAAGTCCTTTAATTATAAACAAAATGACTTATATAAAACGGATTTTAATAGACATGTTACAATTGAATAATTTTTTGTTAAAAACGATATATTATTAGACCAGAACCCAAATAAGTATAATAAGCTTGTTTTTGTAAATTAGAAATATAACCAAAATTTGAACATCATATAAAATATAGTCACACTTTTTGAGTTTTTGATATTAATAACTAAAAGTTGATAAAAAGAAAAAGTATTAATATACCCTCAAAGTTCAAAATGGATAAATCGAAAGTTGATATGAAGTCATCGCTTGCAATTATATCAGTAATTTCATATTAACTTTTAATTATGATTAATACAACTTAAAAGCGTGACTTTAATTCTATCAGAAATCTTAATTTTTAATTATTTTCAAATTTCCCATTCTTTTGCATGTGCTTCTCATTTGTCAAACATACACACACAAAAGAATCTCTGCCGACTACTTCTCAAACCCTGAAGCCGAAAGCTTCAACCACGGTTCAAAACTAACCCCAAATCAGAGCTTAAGCTTTTAACCACGGTTCACTCGTGCTGTTAGGATTTTGGAGGAAGAGAGTCCAACAACAAAGAAAACAGAGATCAAACGTTGTAAAACCCAGTTTCTAATTCTCTCTCTCTCTCTGTCTCTCTCTCTCTAACCACCACACTTTTGCTTTTACACAAACCAAAGGCCGAACCTTTTTTTATGGTATTTTTTCTGGGCTGTCGTTATTGTTCGTGACATCGCTGCCTGTTTGGTTTCCGGGAAAATTTTTGTTTTTTCTCTCACTTTCCGGGAATGGTTGCTGTGCCCAACACTCTTCTTTCTTCGCTGCCTTGCGCAATCATGTCCTCATGATCTCATTTGTTTTGCCGAAGCTGGTGTGTGTAGTTTTTTCCTAACCCTTTGTGTTTTCTGGATTTATTTTGTTGTATTTTTTCTGGGTTTTGCTTTTTACTTAGAATTATCGGCTTTTGAGATTTGAAATTGTAGTCCTGGTGGGAGTGTTTGATTTGGTTGAATGTATAAAGTTTTGGTTTTAGTAAAAAAAGTCGGGATTTTTCATGGTTTAGGGGGTATTTGGGGCTGAGATTTGATCTGGGGTTTGAAAATTTTAGCTCGATTTTTATAGGGTGGTTGATTTTTCTGGATTTTGGAGATGAAGATTGAGATGGGTTTAGGAGGAGGGGTTTGGGATGATGAAGATAAAGCCATGGTTGCTGCAGTTTTAGGAACCAGAGCTTTCGATTACTTGATTTCGAGCGCGGTTTCCTCGAATGAGAATTCATGTATGGGTATAGGGACTGATGAGAATTTGCACAACAAGCTCTCGGATCTCGTGGAGCGTCCGAATGCATCGAATTTTAGCTGGAATTATGCCATTTTCTGGCAGATTTCTAGGTCCAAGTCTGGGGATTGGGTTCTGTGTTGGGGTGATGGTTCTTGTAGAGAACCTAAGGAAGGTGAAGTGTCCGAAACCACGAGGATTCTCGGTCTTAGGCTTGATGATGGGACCCAGCAGAGGATGAGGAAGATAGTGCTGCAAAAGTTGCACAATTTGTTTGGGAGCTCAGATGAGTATAATGGTGCTCTTGGATTAGACCGAGTCACCGATATGGAGATGTTCTTGCTTGCGTCCATGTATTTTTCGTTTCCAAGAGGAGAGGAGGGTCCTGGCAAGTGCTTTGCATCTGGGGAGCATGTCTGGCTCTTGGACTTGTTGAAATCAGGGTCGGAGTATTGCGTTCGATCGTTTCTTGCTAAGTCTGCTGGAATTCAGACCATTGTTTTAGTCCCAACAGATGTTGGTGTAGTTGAATTGGGTTCAGTGAGATGCATAGGGGAGCGTTTAGAGTTGTTGCAGTCCATAAGGTCACTGTTCCCTACACAGTCCTCACACATGAGGGCTAAGCCAGTGGCAGGTGTGCCGATGATTGGAAGGAGGAGAGATGAAAATGTCCACCTAACTAATCTGAGCCCTGTGGAGAGAGGGGAAGCAGTTCCCAAGATTTTCGGGCAAGATTTGAACTCAGGAAACTCAGTTCGGCCTCGTTATAGAGAAAAACTTGCTGTTAGAAAGTTGGAGGAGAGGCCCTGGGATGTGTACTCAAATGGGAATAGGATTGCATTTTCAAGTCCTCGAAATGGTATTCATGGTTCGAATTGGCCGCACAATCATGATGTGAAACAGGGGAGCCCAACTGAGATGTATGCTTCGCAAAGTCCGGTGAATAATTTACAGGAGCTTGTCGATGGGGTCAGGGATGATTTTCGTCATAACCATTATCAACCACAGAAGCAGGTGCCGATGCAAATCGACTTTTCAGGGGCCACTTCAAGGCCTTCCGTGGCTCCCCGGCCCATTGGTGTGGATTCTGAAAATTCAGACGCTGAAGCTCCATGCAAGGAAGACCAGCCAGGCACAGCTGATGAAAGGAGGCCACGGAAAAGGGGTAGGAAGCCTGCAAATGGAAGAGAAGAGCCACTCAATCATGTGGAGGCAGAGAGGCAGCGGCGGGAGAAGCTAAATCAGCGGTTTTATGCTTTAAGAGCTGTTGTGCCCAATATATCCAAGATGGACAAGGCATCCTTGTTGGGAGATGCCATTGCTTACATCAACGAGCTCCAGGCGAAGCTTAAAGTCATGGAAGCAGAGAGGGAGAACCTCGGGGGCACTTCAAGAGACGCTTCAGCCTTGGGGGCTAGCTCAGGTATGGAAATTCAGAACCAGGCACCTGAGGTTGATATTCAAGCTGTTAATGACGAGGTTATTGTAAGGGTGAGCTGCCCTTTGGATTCACACCCTGCATCAAGAGTCGTCGAAGCATTCAAAGAGGCACAAATCACGGTTGTTGAGTCAAAACTTGCAGCAGCAGACGACACTGTGCTCCATACATTTGTTGTCAAGTCTCAAGGATCGGAGCGGTTGACGAAGGAGAAGTTGATTGCAGCATTTTCCCGTGAATCCAACTCGTTACAGTCATTGTCATCAGTCGGGTAGTGCGAGCACTGCAGTTAACATAGTCCATAGGTATAGTACTGAAAGAACCCATTTAAAAGTTTCTTCAGATGTTTTTGATATACAGCAGGGAATCCGAAAAGGAATCGCATTGCTAGCTAGAATTAGAGACAAATAACTACCTAATGACCAAGTAGGGGACCAAATTCTCTGTGATTATTTTATAGCATACATAGTTTGTGATAAGTATTCATGCAAGTTCGATTACATTTGTAAGTTTAACCGACCCTCAAATTGTTGGTTATGAAGAAACTGATAGATTTATTTTGTTTCTTGAATCTTAGTTTCATTGCCTTCTCTCCATTTGCATTCTTACCATCCATCATCACTACTGTTTTTTTTACTGGATGATATCGTCGATATATATATATATATATATATATGTATATGTATATGTAGTATATTCTTCTGTTGTCTGAGGAGGATTAGATGAATTCTTACCCAGATTCGACATTTGAATTCAGTTATCTTGTTTAGGCTTTTGGCCCTCTCTTTCATTTTCCTTTCCTTTTTGAACTGTGAATCGATACGATGAATAACTGTGATAGAAAGTTTTGAGGGCTTCTCCATAAAATTCTTGGTTGAATGCATCTGAAACTTAGAGCTAGTTTACTTTCTTCTTGCTCTTCTTCCAAATTTTGGGTTACCTTGTTTTCTGCATGGGGATTGTAACCCATTATCTACCCCCTGTCAGTATCTCTCTCTTCTCGTGATGAGTTGACAAATAACTTGATTTGAGAGATACGGAATGAAAGATAAATATCCGGTTACACTTCAGATTTTTGCCTTTTCCGTGGGGGCGGAGTTGATTTTGGGAGATTTTTCAACGGGAAAAAAAAATAGACGCATGTTCCCTTGTGCCATGTGATTTCCTATGCGAATTTTTCAACATGGAGAAAAAAGTCTTCAAATTAGAATTGTCAATTGGTGGGGATGTGACAATACGTGTGTAGTCTTGTGGTTGAGGGACCAGAGCAGAGGTGGACTCTTGGTATGCATATGTTTCGTACTTGCATAATTGAGATCACATGGCATTGGTGTGGTGCCTTCACAGCCCTTGTTCACATTTTCCTTGTTTGTTCCTGCAATTGTAACTGCTGTCACGGGTAGGTACCTCAACACGCTTTTCACAAGGGGCAGCTACTCAACTGTTTTCGTACTTATTTTCAGCGTTTTACTTATGTAGTTTTTAATATCTGGCCCACCAATGTTGGGAGAATGGTGGGTCAATTTGAACACAGAATTTCCGGTGCAGAGATGAATGCTAGCCAGTGCTTAACCGCTTTTAGTTTGGTTGTTGGATGACGGTGGTTTTGATTTGTATTTTGCAAATTGAATCTACTGGATGCAACTGCCTTAGCAAAATGTAGGAACATTCTTAGATTTAGTTTCTCATTTTTTTCTCACTTTCCTTGGTAGGGATTTTTTAGTATGCTTCCAAGTATATTATACACTGAGATTTTTTATTGTTAAATATTTAACATGGAGTCCAATATCAAAGATTTTAACTGCTAAATACATCGAAACATAATAGAACTTTGATATCAGCAAGTCGAAGTGAGATTTGCATAAATGCACATGAAAAGGAGCAAAGGAATAGATCATGTCCTCCAAATTTAGGCCATCCCTTTTCACACTTCTACTTTCTATAAAGCAATTGAGGTGTCTAAACCTTTACCATAAAAGAATTTGAGGAGAAAAAAAGCAAGAAAATTGGGGCCATGGATCCAATAAATCAGCATACATAATTAGCAAAAAAACTTAGATGAGTAAAAGAATAAAAGTCACTTGGTTCTCAAGAGTAATAGAACAATGTGGTCCAAATGGTATCTGAATTCTACAATTGGCTTGACCAGTGGGCAGTGACCAGTGAAGCAGATTTTGACAGAAGGCATGTGCTCCATGCGTGCTGAAAAAAAGGCCACGGACTATGAAGAGTTAAAAGAAAACTTAGAGAAAAAGCAATAACAATGACATCAAGGGGAATTTTTTGTGCGCTACTGGTTTGTAGTATCTATTTCGAATGTTTAGTCGTTGCATTCTTGTTGTTTAGCTTCTAAATTGCACATTCAATCATGCATTGCTTTGGTGCAATGTCATACACAGGAGCACAATAAAATTTTCAAACATTGTGATTAATCACGTCGAGAACAAATAGTTTTAATGAGAAACGCTCAAACAATCTAACAGTTAGGTGCAATGATAATAGTGAAGTTCACAAGAATTTTTTTTTTTCAAAACAGATATTAAAGTGTGTTTCTTTTTCACTATAATATTAAATGCCATCTTCCATGGTTAGGGTTAGGAATTTGGATAAATTTGAACCCTAAAACAGAGACACACCCCTGCCCACTTTTGTGCTTTTATGTGCCTAACTTGTTCTGCTTTATATATAATAATATATAGATATGTAATATGTATGGTTGCAAAATGCAAAAATACTAAAAACATGTGGCCAAAAGCGGAGGATTGACAAGAAGTCCAACCGCCCATGTGTTGTTTAGGCATTTCCTTTTGTGCCCATTTCTCTTTGGCCTTTGCAGTGTTTGCCCCAAATTTGGAACTTGCTTCTCTGGCTCCCTCAAATGTATTGAAAGTTCCAAAATAACAAAAGCATGTCGTTTGTGGTGTGCTTGTAGCATTTTTAGAGCATTTAAGAGGCAGTGCATGTCTTGTGAAGATCGTGGTGCATGCATGCTGGTTAAGTACATTTGTTTGAAGTAGTTTGTGTAGGGACGGGATTATGCATGCAACTCCCTTATGTATCACTCACATCACGTGATGAGGTCCGGGAGAGTGGAGTTGCATGAACTTGTGAAAACTTACGTGAAACGATTCATACAACTCATCTGTCTATCGATTTCATAGTGTCGAAGTTGCACTGATCTTCTCGTTATCACTCTCTATCACTATCATCACTTGAGTAGAAAGAACGACTAGGAATTTCAGAAACCCGTAAATGGTAAGTTTTCCTCCTAATTATGTGGTTCCACTTGATAAAAACAAATGGAACCTACTCAATTCCGTCATATGTGTCCTGCATAGTCGTAGATTATATTCTCACGAGAACTTGTAGCTTGAATTCAATAGTCAAATGCATGCATGCCTACCACTGGTCCACAAGGCAATTGGTTGAGAGGAATAAAGAAAGGGCTACCAAATATTTCAAAGATATTGAAGATTTTGACTGATTTCATCCAGACTTTTACTTAGCAACTAAGTTGAAATTTGACGAGCAAGTTTCATACTTTTTTACTTATCTGCCCCGTTAGCGTGTTTGAACTGTTTCCACGGTCTGAAAAATAAAAAAAATATCATTATCTTGATTATACTTAAAATACTAAACACTTAAATACAAAATGGAAAATACCAATTTTCTTTCAAACTAAACGAGGATAAAATTGACCCCAAAAAGATACGCATTTTGAGTTCTCTCATAAAGAGGACACATTAGCATCTCGTGCGATGCTATAATGTTGTATTATTGATAGGTCGAAACATCTTTATAACAAACATCACGATGATAGTATACACGAACCATAGAAATTACTCTCTTTGGTAAGAGTTACGACCTTATTAGGATTAGACTAGGCCAAGCTTTCGAATTTCGAAGAGTTGGTTGAGTAAAGCGACAAAAGTTTGGAGCCATGAAGAGATTGTTCAAATGACCATTGCATTTTCTAAATTGAACTGACCACCCATGAAAGAAGCTATGAGCCTGTAAAATGCTTTGGGCCCAACTATAAGATTAGAAGCTATGGGCGGCCTGGGCCTAAGAAGTAGCGTCCCTTGCCTTGCCCGACCCTAAACATTTTGGCCGTAAGAGTAAAATTGGCTAGGCCGGACTGACCCTTTATGAAATTTGTAAAGCCCAAGCCTAGCTGAAGGCCCAATTCAACTCGAACCTATGAGGCCGACCCATGGCTCAATATGCAGAGTCCAAGCCCTACCCATTTTGAAAAGGGTCGAATAAAACCTGGTCCAATCATAGGGTAGGGCCCATAGACATTCGGAGACAAATGTTGCAATTAGTTATGACAGATTAAAGGAGTTGAAAATAAACTTATATTTGGAAATTTTCTTATTTTTATTTTCATTTTTTAACAAATGATATTATCTATATTAAAGATTTTTTGGTGGGGGGGGTGTTATAGCTTCACAATGGGTTAGTAATAATGTTATTCATATCTGCCTTTGGTGAGAATCGAACTTAAAACCTCACACTTACAAGTGAAGAGAATTACCACTAGATCGTAGTACTAAGTGGCTATATTTGGAGATTCTTGAATTGGCCAAAGTTTTAAACTACTTAATGGGAGACAACACTGCAAGTTGAAATACCTTAACAATCGCTGGAACAAGAAGTAAAATAAAAGATGGCTAAATTGTGAAAACAGAGTTTTAAGGGAAACAACAAAAGCATTGTGGGAACAATTGTGATGCAATTAAGTGTTCTATCATTGTCTTTTACTTATTTTGATTTTAGAATCTCATTTATTACAAAGCTTTTAAGTTTTACTCGCACGTTTAAACTCGATCAAAACTCGAAAGTTAATAAACGATACTTGTTCAAAGTAAATACTCCTAAACCATACTTATTCTTACATTAATAAGCTCTAATGATCACTAAATTCATTGACTTGAGCGTTTTAATCTCTGACATGATCTTGCAGCAATGGATGCATTGATTTTTCTAGATCGTCGGTCTCTATTAGCATTGTTTACAGACCTTTGTTTGCGAGTATTTTTTTTCTTTAAAATAATGCTCTTCCTCTGTATGAATTTTGTATCTGTAGCTTTTCATGAATTTAGCCTAAACTATTTTTTGAAAGCACAAAACCCTAAACTGTTATCCTAAAAAAACATAAAATAAAAAAACTCCAAAACATTATTTATTAAAAAAAAAAAAAAAAACAAAAAAAACAAAAAAAGCCAAATGTTGAAGGAAATTTGAAAATATATAAATTGTGGGAGGAAGTACAAAATTCACAACGTCCTTATATGGCAGATATATTAACAAAAATGCCAAGTTCCAGAAAACCCACAAAGCTGCCATTCTGCTTTGATCTGCCCGAGACCTCCAGAGAGCAAAAATCAGAGAGCCGCTCTCAGTCAGCTTCTTCGCCGCCGGCATGTATAAACCGAACCACCAGGTTATATCTCTGCCACATTTTGTTTCTCTTATTTCCCATTTCTCCACTGCTTTCACTCTTGAAGCTTGCTGCGGCACAAACTCTCAATTTTTACTGTGAACTGAAGTAAAAGCTGTAGTTTTTGGATTTTTAACTGCCCAGATGTTTCACTATAATTTTAAGCTGTAATTGGTCTCGTGGTAGAAAATTTTTCTGGGTATTTGCCAATTTGAAACATAAATGTGCATAGAATTCCAAAATTTGGGATTGAGTAATGCTTAATTGTACCATCATTCGTACCATCTCTCTGACAGAGAGAGGGTCCGCCAACGCTTATGTGGGTCCTATCTTTATCGGAGAACTGGTACAACTAGATGGTAAGAGTAGCATTTTCGTTTGGGATTCGTTTATTTGACTGATTTTGTTATCTTTTGGACAATGTAAGGTGATTTATTTACATGGTAAGTAAACCCAGATAAAATTTGGAATGTAATAGCAGAAATATTGTCTGATTGCATGGGTTTTGGTTTAAATATTAAAAAAAAAAAAAAGGAATATTGGTGAGCAAATGGAAGGTGAATATATACATTCACCGTCTAACGGTCAGATATGGTCAGATATGATATTCTCTCTTTTTGGTTGCATATATGACCGTTAAATGGTAAATGTATTAAATAAATGCCAAATCCGAAAGGTAGCATGGTGTAAGAATGTGGCAATGTAATGTGAATTTGTGATATGTAAAGTTGTGTGTATGTATATTTGTGTTACTGATCCTTGAGTTTGAGTCGTCGTTGGATATGCACAAGTGATTGCTACAAACGTCTGCTATATGGTCAGCAAATGGAAGGTAAATATATACATTCACCATCTAACGGTCAAATACGGTTAGATATGATATTCCCTCGTTTTGCTTGTATATATGACCGTTAGATGGTAAATGTATTAAACAAATGCCAAGTTTGGAAGGTAGCATTTGTAAGCATGTGGCATTGTAATGTGAATTTGTGATATGTAAAGTTGTGTACTTATATATATATATATATATAGGGAATTATTATTAGCATTCCAAAAATCTCATTCTACACTCCTCATAAGTGTATTTTTCTTTCTAATTATAGAAAGTTTGGAGTGACAAATGAGATTTTTGGAGTGTTAATAACAATTCTCTCTCTCTCTCTCTCTCTCTCTCTATATATATATATATATATATATATATATATATATTTGATCCTCAAGTTTGAGTCATTGTTGGAAAAGCACAAATGATTGCTGCAAACTTCTGCTATATGCTGAATTGATAACAACTAATTTCTCAAATTCTTCAGAATAATCTAGAAATCAAGCGGCACGAGGATAATATCAAGTTCCTTCAGAATGAGATAAACCGCTTAGGTGAATCTTTACTGGAATTGCAAGGTAAACCCCCTCCCTCCCCTTCTACTTATCCATCCAAATCGCATTTTGAAGTATGATGCTTTCGGGTAGGGCTATTCTTTTTTATTTTATCAAAAGGTTAAAGTTTCGTCACATTGAGTATGTTAAACTAGCAGGACATTACTGTGTTCTACAAAATTCTTCTGTTCTTTTATGTCTAGTATGTTCTAGATATGACACTACCAAACCTCGCGTGTCTTTCCAGGGAGTCTTGCTAAGCATCAGTCTGCCAATGGTATTGCAATAACAAATGAAAATGGTCCTGCTACTGAGGAGGAAGACCAAATATTGCGGCATGAAAAATCTGCGGCTGGTTTATTGTGTAGGCTGAAACTGTTAGAATCACAGCATGCAACTCAGGCTTTGAATTTGGCTCTGACAAAGGATGTGCTGGGTATTGTTGGCATTGTTGCCACACTTGGCAGAGTCGACGATGACAACCTTAGCAGGTCACATTTTCTTATTATCCATTCCTTTCTCCTGGTAATATTATTAGGGGTGTGTGAATGTGGCAGAGTCGACGATGACAACCTTAGCAGGTCACATTTTCTTATTATCCATTCCTTTCTCCTGGTAATATTATTAGGGGTGTGTGAATGTGGCAGAGTCGACGATGACAACCTTAGCAGGACACATTTTCTTATTATCCATTCCTTTCTCCTGGTAATATTATTAGGGGTGTGATATTCACACCTTTTTACTTCTCCCACATCTTTTTAATTTTCGGCCGTCAAATCGGATGAATTGAAGAAGATCAAGGGACGGAAATTAACAAAAGGTGTGTGAGAAGTAAAAACGGGTGTGTGGATAGCACACCCCTATTATTAAACAGAATGTTTTCGCTGGATGAAGTCAAAATTTCTTCAGATCACACTTCCTGATTGGCTTTAATGATCATCCAAATTAAAGGCTTCATGAAATGGGTTAGTAGGTTGCATTTTTGAGTTTATTCCTGCATATAATTTCTGATTTAAAAAAAGGAAAGCTAATGAAAATGGCTTGAAAACTTTGAGTTTTAACGATAAGGACAAAATAAAAGGTAAAGTGAATAGTACTAGGTTTGACTTTTTAGTGTAAAAATGTGGTTTTTCATTAAAGTGAACAGTACCGCGGGTTTTTCGTTAAAACTCCTTTTAAAAAAACCATTGGTCTTGTTTAGAACAGACAAATTATATGCCAAACTAGTATGTGGGGTGCATATGAGGCCTCTTGAAAGCTAATGGCCTGCTTTTATGATTAATCTTTGACCCATAAAGGCCATTATTTACAACGTTGTCTGACATGCACTTCCCTGTAACTTTGAATTAGGCTTCTCTCGGAATACTTGGGACTGGAAACTATGCTAGCAATTGTATGCAGGACAAATGAAGCTGTTATGGTTCTAGAGAAGTATGATGGCGATGGGACAATACTCACCAGCGCTGGCATACATGGTCTTGGAGCTTCTATGGGGAAGAGCATAAGAGGGCGGTTTCTGGTCATATGTCTAGATGAATTGAGGCAAGAAACCTGTTCAATGTTTTCTTTCAAGTTGCTATTACTTATTACATTCTAAGTGTTGTTTGTTTTTAGTCCATATGTTGGGGGGTTTGTAGCTGATGATCCGCAAAGGAAGCTTGATATTCCCAAACCACAGCTACCAAATGGGGAGTGTCCGCATGGCTTTCTTGATTATGCAGTGAACACGATCGATCTGGATAGCAATAACTTGGTTAATGTTACCAGCAGTGGGCATGGTCTGAGAGAGACACTATTCTATAGTCTCCTTTCTCGCCTCCAAATGTACAGAACCAGAGCGGAGATGCTTCTTGCTCTCCCATGCATAAATCATGGAGCACTGTCTTTAGATGGCGGGATTATTAAAAAGAGTGGCGTGTTCATCCTGGGAAGCAGGTTAGTTTGGAATTAAAATAGAGCTCTTGAAAATTTCGTTGAAAGGTAAATACTGATTTTTCTTATAAAAATGTTATCTACTCTCAGTAAAGATATAGAGATCAAGTTTCTTGCAAAATCTGGAGAACCTAGTATGACTGTAAACGACGGCGAAACTGAGGATATGATCAAGAAGCTGAAATTGAAGCGAACACATGTTACTGAAGATATGCAAAGAGAACAAGAATTGTTGGACTTCGCTTTGTCAAACTTGGCACGAAAAGTGTGATTCCGAGAATTTTCCTTTTCGCAGGTACTACCCCGAAGGATCTCTTGAAAACTGTAAAATAATCCATGGGCTTCTGTCGTTGCAAATTTATCCATTTATACCGCCATGATTGGTGTCCTGAACTTGCCATTAGACTGAACGTTACTCTTTAACTTTTTCTTGTATTGGTTATAACAGATGCATGATGGCCAAGATGGCAGGCATCGGCAGATTGGTCGGTTTTTAGGCCACGATGGAGGCGTCAGCCGATCAGCTGGATTGTTTTCTTTTCAATTGCTGCTTCTTGTGCCTTCTTTGTATCAAATTGGAAAAGCAGCATAGTGTGTTGATTTTCTCCATCTGTTGCTTATCGGTTGGCTTGAGCCTGTACTGTTTTCATCCTCAAGCCATGTTTTGTTTGTGTTGTAACCTTAGAAATTTTAGCATGAAGAATAATACATTCAGGAAGGTCGGTATTTTTTGCCTGATTGGATGCATCTCAAGTACATTTTCGTAACTCCGTTTTTTTCGTTGAAGCTCCAACTTCTACTTTCCTTTCCCTTCAGTATCATAAAAATCACTCGCATGACAGAAGACGAGTTCCTATTAGAGAAGCACTGTATAAACAATATGTATATAAGAATTTACAACATCAAACCTCGATGAATCTCAAGCACCTGAATCGACAATCTTTTCGGAAAGAATGGTATGCATTTACAATAATTTGAAAGAAAAAGA
The DNA here is from genome assembly GCF_963583255.1 of Pyrus communis. Lineage (NCBI taxonomy): Eukaryota > Viridiplantae > Streptophyta > Magnoliopsida > Rosales > Rosaceae > Pyrus > Pyrus communis. The sequence goes on from NC_084818.1 coordinate 10,116,687, forward strand.
GCGTACGGTACAAAATCACAATCGATTTCAAAGCCTTGCACACAAGAACATGTCCTCTAAAGCAGACTTGGACCTTGTATCAAATTCAACAGAACATAACCCTCAAGGACCGCCCTTGGAACTATAACACACTTTGTACCTGCCAACTCTATAAAAGGTAATAATGCTGTTAGTGAAAATGAGATGGGAGGGGAGCTCTACGGAAACTAGCTATTCCGCTGCCCTCTCAGACACGTTGAACTCCACGCTTGTACGCATAGATCCATCTCCGTCATGCTGCTTCTCATTAGCTTCCCTGTCAAAAGCCTTCTCAGATATGTTGACCTCCACACTTGCAGGCAAAGATCCATTTCCCTTGTGCTTTTTATCATTAGCTTCCCAGTCGTCCTTCCTGCTACGATAACGACAATGTGAAGCAATGTGCCCTTTCTTGCCACAAGCATGGCAAGTAACTCTGCCATTTGTCTCCACTTCTGGCCTCTTCCATTGCATGCTTCGTGGCTTCTTATCTCTTTGCCTCGGTACAGATTTCCCTGGCAGATCGCTCGTCAGGTTAAATGGTACTCTCTGGTTACCCCCAATACGGGACTCTTCCTCAACCTTCAAACGATCCATTAGCATTGAAAAAGGTAGATGCTCCTCGCACAACAACTTAATGTACACATCCTTCCAAGATGAGGGGAGTTTGGAGATGATGACACTGACATGAAATTTTTCCTCAACTGTCATCCCAGAATTTACAATGGAATCGGCAATTCTATTAAATTCCATAACTTGCTCCAAAATTGGTCTTCCTTCGAGCATCTCAAATTCGATGTACTTTTTAACTAGAGTTCTATCTGTTCCAAACTGCTCAAAGAGATACATATGTTTTAGATCTTCCCACAGTTCTCTAGCAGTCATAGTTTTCTTTGAGTAAAGATAAAACAGATCATCAGATAGAGCATTTAAGATTCTGCGACGACAAACTAAATCATCATTCACCCATTTCTGTTCAGCAGCTTTTGAATGAGCAATTTCTTCACTAGTTGCTTCCGGGCCAAGTGTACTGCTTGGGCGTGGCTGAAATAGCACGTATTTAACCTTTAATTGCTTCAACAGAAGCTCCATCTGTTGCGCCCAGAATGGGTAGTTTTTCCCATCATAACGGCTAGTCTCAACCGTAGCAAGTTCTTGAGGAGCAAAATCATTCAATGAATTAGACGTGTCTTCAGCTTGCTTACAATGTTCAGTCTGTTTACTCTCAAGTTCAGATCTGCATTTGTATTATTAGAAGTCAGTCAACCATTTTACAGCGACAAAATAGTTATCAAGGAGAAGCCTACAAATCCACTTGCTCAAGATAAAGCAGAATATGAGAAGAGACTTATTAGAATGGGTTTAATATTTATTCAATTTATCAACAGTTTACTCTCACCTTAACTTTGACTCCAACTTTTTAATGGCTTCCTCTATTGCAGGGACGCTCTTTTTGAACGTTGCCCATTGTTCGACCGGCAAACTAATTCCTGAAAAGATATTATCAACACTCACTACTGAAACAAAAGCATTGGAAATAGAAAAAGATACAAGGCATTAATTCCAACCCAAATCTAATAGCTTTTGCAATGTGTGCACGTTTGTGACGTGCAGAGAGAAGTATGGAGAATGGATTTCAACACAGAACATACGTGTGTGCGATCTAGCAAAGCAGTGGATATTGTTAGGACAATAATCAACTCAATATTTAAAACACTTATCTCTTATCAATAACAAGGAGACTGATGCAAATGATGAATTGTTTCAATGAGACCAGGGAAGAAATGTAAAGCAGTTTCACCGCAGCTAAATTAGATGCAACATTTAGCTGAAAGGTGGTCACCTCTGGGAGCACGAATTTGCTTTCCATCTTTTTGATAAAAATCTCTAATTGACACGTAAGTTCTCTCTTTGAAATCGTTAATCACCACACTTCTCCTGCTAGACAGCTAATCAAACAAAAAACTTGTGATCAGAAATCGAAACAGACAGACACACACGATATGATGAAAATACAAGAAAACACACAACTCGGAATTTTCTTAATCCAATGAATGTATCCACTTCAAAAACTCAATTTATCTTGCCTGTTGGCCTGTATATTTCCATAAACCTTACCAGAATCTAGTGTTCTAAACCCAAACAAATGTTTTCAAAGATGAATCAAATGTAGATGGCGGTTAGGCCAGTAGGTCACGGTAGCGTGTGAAACCCTAAACGCTATTCAATTAGAGTAGTTTAGAATATCGTCGCGTAAAAAGAGAAATGAATCAAATACTTACCCAGAAAACACTAAATTTCAATCCTTTACACACATTTGAGAGTAAAAATCAGTAAATCCTCAAACCAACTAAGCCAAATAGTTACATTCACCTCACTTTACTAAAAACTCACCTAAGTGCTAAAACTGATTAATAAAGATTCAAACTTTCCCTCCGTTTCCCACACTTTCTCAGTAACCAAACACAAAAATTGGGGTTTTACCTTACAAATTAGACGGCCTCCGTCCTCACTCGCCTCCTTCTTCAACCTCGCGCCTTGCTCTTCTCGCACATTCGTCTCCATGGGCTCCTGCTCAGCGTTCCCCTCGGGCTCCGTGGCCGACATCAGAAAACTTTCGATCACGCTTCGCACGAAGCTCTTGTACTCCGTATCCGATAGCTCAATTCCGAGTTGCTCCGAGGTCATCTCTCGGACTTTGAACTCGGTCATCTCCTCCAAATTCGTTTTCTTCAGTATACACAAAACCGTTTCTTCGATTTTCCGTCGAGTGTCGGAATCCATTTTTGCTTGCTAATTTTCTCGGGAAAATTTTTGCTGAGAAATTGAGAGGAACGAATTTTGATTTTTGAGGTTAAGTGGGGGGAGTGGAGGTGGAGAGTTCAGACTCCGATAGACGGGCCGGGCGGCGTCAAACGACTCCGTTGGGCCTTAAAATATCAGAGGTAGGGTATTATTCCTTGTTAGTGCTATTCAAACACTTTTTTTCTTCTGACACTAAAAAGTTTTTTATCGTCGAGTAGAATTAATTGAAGAAAATCAATAGTAAAAAAAATTATCAAGGATGTAAGAGATGTAAAAATAGATGTGTGAATAGTAGTATTCGCATTCCTTTTGATATAATTTTTTGGGCTTGGTTAGAAAGCTTTCGTCATAAGCGATTTTGTTACAAATGTTTTTATTTTATTACACATTGAAGACACTTTAGAACACGGTATAATGATATTACACTAATATCTTCATAAGCAATCTCATATAAATTGTGTTTTGATAAACAATTTTATGTGATTATAAACACCTAATATCTTCATAAGCAATCTATGAACAATTTTATGCGATTATAAACAACATGTTATGACATATAAGACTCATTTGGAAGTGTTTTTAAAGTGAGTAAAAGCGTTTTAGGTGAAAATATTTTTTAAACTAATCCTTAGAAAACTACACGTGAATCCTATAAAAGCACTTAAAGTTATTCATGCAAGATGTATTGCAGAATGTACTTCAAGTGTTTTTCGAACCCAATAATATTTTCTCGTCTTTAAAATTGTTTGCGGTCATTTTAAAAGTATTTTCAAATAAGTTCACGGAGTTACAAATGTACAAGATCACTTGAATTAAAACTTGTACGTACACAAATTAGTTTAAATATACTTCACTCAACATGCCATGTGGTGTATATTCGTTATGGTTATAATTTTACAGTATAAGTAGTAAGTTCGTAAGTGAATTCGTAGCACATCGGCATATCACATTATATACCGTCAATACACAAACAATTGGCAGGGTAGGATGAGTGCTTTTGTTTGATAACCAACTCACTTGCAGAGTTTAACCAAGAACAAAACATGAAAATATACTCGTGCTTGACGACCTTAAGACATAAGTTTGCCGACCTCATACCTAAATGAAAGAATAATCAGGTAATCGTAAAGATGCGAAGTGTGTCTAACATCGGAAAGTTAAGAAACATGCAAAGGTTTACGAGTTACGTCATATCGTATCAGACTATATTACCCCACGTGTGAAGATCAATGACCGCACATTCTTCACATTGCCCAGTTAAAAATTTTCACATATTACGCTTAAAATTTCATTACGCGTGAAGATGCCTATAAAGATATAAAAAGGTGTTCCACATCAACAAAGTTTAAGCTACCAATACACTCCCTAATTAGTCCTAAACTCCTAATTTTTCACCTAATTTAAAGGCTCATATTCTTGGCACTCCTTTTTTCTACCTCTTATCTACTACCAACATATACGCATGTAAAGAGCATGCTTTGACCTAAAAAATTTTGTTCTCCAACATTTTCCCTTCCCATTGATTCCTTCCTTATATATACACAAACTATAATCTCAAGTTTTTTCATATTTCAATTTCCTAGATGGATTTCAAAACCTTTATTTTTGCATCTATTTTTACTAGCATCATATACCAATGGCTAAAATGTAGATTTGCACCCAAGACCAAAACCCTTCTTCCTCCGGGCCCACCAAGATGGCCCATCTTAGGCAATCTTCTTCAGTTGGGCTCACTGCCCCACAGGGACCTGGCGTCTCTGTGCAACAAGTATGGGCCTTTGGTATACCTTAAACTTGGGAGCATTGATGCAATCACAACCAACGATCCAGATATAATCCGAGAAATACTTCTCAAACAAGATGAGGTCTTTGCATCAAGGCCGAGAACCCTAGCTGCAGTTCATCTAGCCTATGGGTGCGGTGACGTGGCACTCGCTCCTTTGGGCCCGCAATGGAAGCGAATGAGGCGGATATGCATGGAGCACTTGTTGACGACGAAGCGGCTCGAGTCGTTCGCGAAGCACCGGACCGAGGAGGCCCAACATCTCGTTCGGGATGTCTTGACCGCGTCCCAGACGGGTAAGGCAGTCAACTTAAGGAAGGTGTTGGGTGGGTTTTCTATGAACAATGTGACTAGGATGTTGCTTGGGAAGCAATATTTTGGTGCTGGGTCAGCAGGCCCACAAGAGGCCTTGGAGTTCATGCACATAACCCATGAGTTGTTTCGGCTTTTGGGGGTGATATATTTGGGGGATTATTTGCCAATTTGGAGGTGGGTGGACCCTTACGGGTGTGAGAAGAAAATGAGGGAGGTGGAGAAAAGAGTGGATGATTTTCACACCAAGATTATTGAAGAACATAGGAGGAGGGCAAAGGAGGAGAATGGGAGGGGAAATGGAGAGCAAGATGGAGGAGAAATGGACTTTGTTGATGTGTTATTGTCTTTGCCCGGTGAGGATGGGAAACAACACATGGATGATGTGGAAATCAAAGCTCTAATTCAGGTAATACTTCGTAAATTGTCGAAAGAATTTTGTTAATATCAATCGTCCATACAATACCAGAATAATTTATTCTTATTGATAAAATATGGATCACACATCAATCAATAGTTAGCAATTGCTCATGCACATGAGAAGTTGACCATAGTAAACTTCGTATTAATATTTTGTTTATTTTGTTTATTGCCTTAGTTTTAATTGAAAATGTATTGTTGGGTTTGTTAGGATATGATAGCCGCTGCCACTGACACGTCAGCCGTGACCAACGAATGGGCAATGGCGGAGGTGATCAAGCATCCACGTGTACTTCGCAAGATTCAAGAAGAGCTCGATTCAGTCGTTGGTCAAAATCGAATGGTCAACGAATCGGACCTCCCCCACCTTAACTACCTACGTTGCGTTGTACGCGAAACCTTTCGCATGCACCCAGCGGGCCCCTTCCTCATCCCGCACGAATCCCTTCGCGCCACATGGATCAACGGTTACTACATACCCGCCAAGACACGTGTCTTCATCAACACTCATGGGCTGGGCCGGAACACCATGATATGGGACAACGTGGGCGAGTTTAGGCCCGAGAGGCATTGTCTGGCTGACGGGAGCCGAGTCGAGATTAGCCACGGAGCCGATTTTAAGATCTTGCCTTTTAGTGCCGGGAAGAGGAAGTGCCCCGGCGCGCCGCTGGGAGTGACTCTGGTTTTGATGGCTTTGGCTCGGCTTTTCCATTGTTTTGATTGGTCACCGCCGGAAGGGTTGAGGCCTGGAGATATTGATACCCAAGAGGTTTACGGTATGACGATGCCCAAGGCCTGCCCTTTGATGGCCATTGCTACGCCTCGCTTGCCTAGCCATATGTACCATTAAATAGTAATGCAATATTTCATGCCTCACTTGTGTAGTATAAGTTTAATTAAGCGAAGGTTTTGTTGCCCAAACAAATAATAATTAAGGGAATGGTTAAGGACTTAGGAACCCTAATGGCTTGTTTACTAATTCGTAATCAGAATGAAAGGAATTGAATTGAGAAGGAGTTGTAATTGAATTCCTGTTGAAACTGTTTACTTAAATTTTTTGAAATCGAACTAAAAAAAGTACTGAGTATATATAAGTGTTTACTAATTCACTAGTGACTCGTTTACTAATCCGTAATTAGAATGAGAGGAATTGAATTGAGGATGAGTTGGAATGAGGACCAACTAGTGGTTTCGCTACTGCATTCCACTTTTTCAGGAGCCCACCACTGCATTCCACCTTTCGTGTGACAAAAAAGACTTACAAAGACATTTCAAATTATTTTTTCTAATCATTATCGTGCAATCTACTAGCACCAGTAGGTAGTAATCAAAACCAAAATTTACCGTCTGAAATACAAACATGTTATTCATCATCAACTAGACCATCCCACGGTGGTTATATGTCTTCTTTTAATAGGATATGAAAAAATAAAAATCCATATTCCTAATAAAGAAAACGGAAAAAATGCAAAATGAAAGGGTAACTTTTATGGCCCCTTTGGAACACGTGGCATGCTGTGCGATTAGAACACGCGTTACAGCTTACACGTGACTTGGTGATATTTGTAGCGGCAAAGCATCGCATAAATACTCCAACCCTTCGCATTTCGGGCATTTCATGCCTAACCGGAAAAAATCTGACGCTGAGCACAGTTGCGTCCCTCCCAGACCAATCACAGCCGTCCATTTCCCATCGAGATCATTCCTTCGTCCATGGAACCGCCGGGCCGCTGCAAGCGCAACGACGGCCAGAAGTGGCGGTGCAGCGAGATGGCGGCGGAGGGGAAGTCGTACTGTCAAAAGCACTACGATCAGAAGAGAAACAATGCTATGAATAAGAAAACCAAGACGGGAAGGTCAGATGGAAACAGCGGTTCCGATAATCTCACGAAGAATCGTCGATCCAAAGAGGTGAAACATCCAAAATTTAAACTTTTTTTTGTTTCCTCTGAAATATTCAAAATTTAATTGCTAGGAATCAACGGCATTGAGGCTTCTCGATTCTGCGTTTTGCAGGACAAATCTGGCAAAAAATCGGAGCAGCGTGCTTGCTCGAAGTTGCAGGAAAAACCTACTAAACAATCTGAGGAGCGTGCGAGCTCGAAGCTGCAGGATAAGTCATGCAAGAAATTGGAGCAGCGTGCAAGCTTGAAGCTGCAGGAAAAACCTAGCAAACTATCAGAGGAGCGTGCAAGCTCGAAGATGCAGGATAAGTCTAGCAAGAAATCGGAGCAGCGCGTATGCTTGAAGTTGCAGGAAAAATCCAGCAGAAAATCGGATCGGCGCGTGGGCTTGAATGTGCCGGAAAAGTCTAGCAAAAAATCTGAGGAGCGGGAGAGCTTGAAGTTGCAGGAAAAGCCTGGCAAAAATTCGGAGCAGCGCGTGTGCTTGATGTGCCACCAGTGTCAGCGGAACGACAAGAGTGGCGTTGTCTTCTGTTCTAATTGTACAAAGCGATTTTGCTTTGAGTGCATCGAAAGATGGTAAGTAAAAATTTAGAATCGTTGAGAACTTTAATTTCAGCGAGTTCATTGTTTTTTAGTAATTTTGTCTAATTTTGATTCGTACCCATTTCTAAAATTTAGCTCTGCATGTGTTGAATAATTGGGATTGTTGTGATTTGTTGATGTATTTGTTTCAAATTTTCAAACGATAAGGATATTCGTTAGTACCCAGTTCCGAAATTTTGCATTTGTACCCAGTTCGAAAATTGAATTTTGCATGTCTTGTATAATTGTAAGTTTTGTATTCGGTGATGCATTGGTTTGAAATGATTGGATTTTCGTTAGTACCCAGTTCTAAATTTTGCATCTTAACCAAGTTTTCAAATTTCTCTCCATGTTTTGTGTAATTGCAAAATGTTTTTATATCTTGGTGTATTTGTTTCAAATGATAAGGATGTTCATTGGTTTTTTCATTGTTCAATGTTGAGATAGGTACCCTGGGAAGACAAGAGAGGAAATTGGGAAGAAATGCCCGTTTTGTTGTCACAACTGCAACTGCAAAGCTTGCTTGCGTGCGTTTATTGAGAAAGTTGGTTCTTTTTTCCTTTGTCTCTTTGTACTTTAATCTGAAACTAGCAAGTTTCTAGTCTAACGTCTCTCTCCTTTTTCTCCATATGGTATAATTGTTTTGGCAGCCTCACACTAGAAAAGTTGAACCCAGTGTCAAATTACAGCGGCTCAAGTACTTGCTCTATAAAGCTTTGCCTGTTCTGAGGTATATTCATAAGGAGCAGAGCTCTGAACTAGAGATTGAGTCCAAAATACGAGGTGAACTATTACGATATTCGAATAAATGCAGTTTAGTTTTTACTTCCTTGGCAAGGGGACTGTTTTTAATCTCATTTATGGTTTTTTCATTGGTAGGTGTTCAACTGACTGAAGGGGGCATACAAAGAACTGAAATAGACCCAAAAGAACGTATTTACTGGTATGTCCAGGCTCCCTTCAACTAAACTGAGAAGTACATTTCTTTTAGCATCTGTGTTGAATACCTATTGTCGGTCAGTCTATGGTAAATTTGCAACTTCTAGATACAAGAATTTGTACTGCCTGGTTTAAACTCCTTTCATTTCAATGATACTACAAGAAAGGATTTTAAGGAATGGAGAGGGCTTGGGTGTCAATATATGGGTTCTGAGGATCCATAAGCAATTTTTGAATTAATGGAAATAGTGGTCTCAGCTATATAATATTGTTGATATGGTGTATCTGGAATCCCTGCCTGTTCTCAGTAAGCAGAAAGTTAAGTTGTGATGTCGTGACTGGCTTCCCATATAATACATACATGTAGCAATTTCCTTTTTCTTGATTAGTGTCGTCTTTCAATTTCTTTTCTATATGCAGCCCATAGATCATGCACATTATTTAGGGAGAAAAATGTTCATTGTGTTTTTATTTATACAACCATCATTACTATTAAAAAAATTCAACTTTTCATGACCATGTGTGTTGTCTTATATGACAGCGACAATTGCTCTACATCTATTGTTGATTTCCACAGAAGCTGCACCAACCCCGATTGTTCCTATGATCTCTGTCTCACTTGTTGCAAAGAGCTAAGGGAAGGTTGTCAACCTGGAGGTTGTGAAGCAGAAACATCTCACCAACAATCTGTAGAAAGAGCTCATAAACAAGTGAAAAATAGAGGCAATACTAACATGAAAAGGAAAAGACATGTGTGGGAGGGCCAGATTACCCCTGCTTCGGATAATCCTAAAGCTGATGTGCCTTTTACTCTTCCTAATTGGAAAGCGAATCCTGATGGCAGCATTCCTTGTCCTCCAAAAGAGTGTGGAGGTTGTGGCCAGGTAAATCTGGAACTGAGGCGCAAATGTAAAGCTAATTGGGTAATGCAACTGTTAAAAAATGCTGAGGATTTTACTATTGACTTCAAGATGCAAGACACCGATGTTTCTCAAGGATGCTCCTTGTGCCAGCCAAACGATTCCAAGGAACATAATAATATACAGTCTGAAGTGAGGCAGGCGGCTTTCAGGGAAAACAGTGATGATAACTTCTTATACTGTCCAAATGCTATTGACATTCCAGATGATGAAATTGAACATTTTCAGAGGCACTGGATAAATGGGGAACCTGTGATAGTCAGAAATGTTCTTGACAAGACATCTGGTCTTAGTTGGGAACCTATGGTCATGTGGAGGGCTTTTAGAGAAACGGGGGCCAATGTAAAGTTTAAAGAGGAGACACGAAGTGTGAAGGCCCTTGACTGCTTTGATTGGTGTGAGGTCAGTTATAGAAAACTAATTGAATTACTTGTAGATAATGAGAATAATCTTAAAACATCTCTATGAGAATTAAAACTCCTGACCCTCACTTGTGTGCAGGTGGAAATCAATATTCACCAGTTTTTCATGGGCTACTTGGAGGGTCGTATACATAGAAGTGGGTGGCCTGAGATGTTGAAATTGAAGGATTGGCCTTCATCAACTTTATTTGAAGAGCGTTTGCCAAGGCATTGCTCTGAAATTATTGCTGCACTCCCTTTCAGTGACTATACTGATCCAAAATATCCAGAAGTGGGTTGTCTTAATCTTGCCACAAAACTTCCTGAAGATTCATTGAAACCTGATATGGGACCCAAAACATACATTGCCTATGGATTCTCTGAAGAGCTTGGCAGAGGTGATTCAGTGACAAAGCTACACTGTGATATGTCTGATGCGGTAATGTTTTCCCACTAGTATGTCTGTTATTATCTGTGCAAAAGCTTTGCTTAAGTTTTAGAGAGTTTGATTTGCTCATGCTATAACTTTGTTGTCCTCTGCTTGATGTGTCCAACATAATTGACCTTGTTATCCAAAATACCACATTGTAAATTTTCCACTGTTATCATTTAAAACTTATTTAAAAATTGACACTTATTCTTTATAAATCATCCTTCTAAACATCTGGGTGATTCATTTTTTACTATGATTTGTAGGTCATCTCTTGCTTAATATTCTTCTGTTTTGGGGTCTTAAGGACACAATTTTATGTCCACCCATGTTGTATAGTGCTTTGTATGTTTTAAAATAAAGTACACTCATTTGCGTGGTAATGGTGCACAATTATCAGTTGAGCCTTTTGTCAAGAAAATTATGCGTGGTTATCGTTTCTGTTGTTATCTCAAAAGGCATGGTTCTTTTACAAGGGAAGAATAGTTTTAGAAAGATACTTTTGGAAGTTAATGTTTCAATGTATATGTGCTTTTGTTGCATTGGCTTAAGCCTTAATTCTGATGTTAGCATCATTCCATGAAACTATGTGATATCATGGCTATTTCCATGGTATTGCACTTTCTTATGTTGCCTTAGTAATGTCTTGGAGAAGTTGTGGTCCTTGTGGACCTGAAAACTATTCAGTTTCAGTATGTAATATTCGTCCCATCATGCCTTAACAGTGTACACTTATGCCACACTACATTATACATGCTACCTGAATTGAAACTTGGGGGTGGGATTAATTAGTTGAAGTTGTAATTGTACCTCAATTTTCATTGACTATGGTCTACAGTTTTTCTCCATCTATTAAGTTTTATTGAATTGTATATATTTAGTTACAAAGGGTTGACAACAGTTATTTGATTTGGATAGGTAAATGTTCTGACTCACACAACAAGAGTGAAGATCACTCCTTGGCAGCACAAAAAGATAAAGGGTTTGCAGAGGAAGCATGAAGCTGAAGACTTGCGTGAACTGTACAAAGAAAGAGATAAGGATAAGGGGACAGTTGGAGGAAAATCATCAAACAAATCTTGCGAAATCCAGATCATGGGTGCTGAATGTACTGAAAATGAGAACATTGTGGATAATGATCATCTAATGCAGAAAGATGGGAAGAAAAGAAAAATGGATGACGAACAATCATGTAGGATTTCTCAGTTGTCAGATTCCAAGTATTCAGATGATACTGTTGAATATGATAGAACTGAGTATGTTCCTGAACCTCCTGATACTTCTGAAATACATAAATTAAAATTTCCAACTCTCGACCATCAGAGGAATGAATTGATACAAACCACCTTGCCTCAAGCAAATGGAGTTGAAGCAGAGCAAGAACACGCTCAATGTTCCACGGACATGATGATTGAGAGATCTGGTGGGAAAGATTCTTCAGGGGCTTTGTTTCCAGGAAATGATGCGGTTCATGATATGAACGTGAAAGAGTCAAACCTGACACAAACAAAGGATTCTCTTGAAAGTAATGACAGTTTGGATGTTGCCCAAGGTGGTGCTGTTTGGGACATCTTTCGCCGCCAGGATGTCCCCAAGTTAAGGGAATACTTGGAAAAACACAAGAAAGAATTTCGCCACATTAATAATCATCCTGTAGATTCTGTAAGTTTCGATGTGTGTATTTGTCACTATGCCATACGAACATTGTACATTAGAGTTCCTTTACATGTGTTGTGGACGTTGTCTCAGGTGGTTCATCCTATTCATGATCAGACCCTTTACTTGAATGAGAGACATAAGAAACAACTAAAGGAGGAATTCAGTAAGAATCTTATCTTGTTTTTCCTTCAATTGGTCTTGATAAGTTGCAGTGTTCTGCTACAATATAGTTAACGTGTGATTTTATATGCAGATGTGGAGCCTTGGACATTTAAACAATACCTTGGCGAGGCAGTTTTTATTCCCACAGGATGTCCTCATCAAGTTAGAAATACACAAGTAATTACTAATACATCTGAATGAATTATTCGTTTTAGGAAGTTACAGATTTCTGTTGTACGTACAGAAAAAAGTTATGGGTTTGTCCTAATCTTCAATGTTCCTGTCAGTCTTGTATAAAGGTAGCACTTGACTTTGTATCTCCCGAGAGTCTTGAAGAATGTCTTCGACTGACTGAAGAGTTTCGTTTGCTCCCAAAAAACCATAGAGCCAAGGAAGACAAATTGGAGGTATCTCAATTTACTTTGATGTCTTTCATTGCATTATAGATTTTGTAATTTTAAGTATTGTTTATTTAGTAGTAACTGTAGAATACTGTTAAGGAGGCTGCCAAATGCAGTTGACTGTGCTGGTCTTTTCTTACTGAAGTTTCATGAGGATTGTGGGACATAATCCAGAGTTTCAAATTTCGTGCATTTGTTTTACCTATACTACTATAAAGGGAGAAGTTTCAGTTTTGGTGTAAATTTTGAAATTTCAAATAGGCCCTGCTAGAATAAAATTGTTAAAAGTAATCTGACTTAAGAAGGGTAAAATACTAAAAGAAATTAAATACATAATACATTTTTTTCTGCCAACTGTCACATCGTTTGCACAGTAGAAGAAAACACTCGGCGCATGTGGAAGAGCTATCTAGTTTTAGTCCACTTAGTTGACACTGTAAATTATCCACCGGTTAACTCATATAAGATTCTTTCTAAAAGAAAACTCATATTAGACTCAAATTATTAGGAGATATCAGGCATTCAATATTTACTACTCAAATGCACCTGAACTACACCATCAGATATAGCGTTTCAAATATTTAATTTAGGTTGGTGGGCGTCTATCACATAGGCCAGACTGCGTGATGACCTCATTTTACCTCTTAGGTTCTATTGGTTTGTCTTATGTTCTTTTTAATTTATAAATAACGGGGTACCAACCCAAATACAGAAGCTCAAATCAGTAAAAGACATGACGAGTCTTAACAATCCTAAAAATATCATGCATAAGAGTCATTCCAATCCAGGCAGGAGGCTCATCAAACGTGAAGACCTAGATCCATGTCATAGCTCCAATTTGCCAACTGATCAGCCACACAATTCTTCTCTCTGAAGATTTGCTTTAGCTCACACCTCTGCAATTGTCTCATAAGATCTGTTGGTTTTTCTTTCCTTGTTTTAACAGGTGAAAAAGATGACACTCTATGCTGCAAGTTCAGCTGTAAGAGAAACCAAAAAACTGATGTCAGGGCTCAAGTAAGATTCTTTTTCTTTTCTTTTCTTTTCTTTTTATATGTGTTGCTAAGATTTCGGTTGTGGTTACCATCTTACCTCCCTTTATTAAGGTGCGACATGTTGGTTTCACATTGTGTGTTGTGTGAGCGGGTGCACACAAATATTCTTGCTTTTCTAACATGTTTGCTAGGCTCATGAAGGAAAACACACATATATAGTTATCCTACACTCACTGTGGAGACGAGGAAAAAATTATTAATTAACTTTTTTGGAAAACATGAATATTTGACCTAGCTTCTTAACTTTCAGTTCCCTTTTTCCCCAATAAGAAAATTTAGACCAGAGACCTACCTATGTCTTGTCCTTTACACTCCTCTACAAACACCTCAGATAAGACCCTTGGCTTGATTACTTCTCAAGTCTATTATTTGTTCTAAGTTTTGAATTATATCTTGGCTGGTCCTTGGTGAGTACTTTGCTGCTGCATTATTCATGGTATATAGATATTATTTGGTATATGCCAAAGGAATATTATATCATGATTTGCTTAATTAAAGTTGGAACGTGAAACATCTCCCGGAATCTTTCTGGTGAGAGATTGTGTTCATGCTCTCCACCAAATGGTTGGTATAAAGTGGTCACTCTTAAGAATTGAAGACACATGCTTGTGTTTGAATGCATGAGATGTAACATTCTGCTAGATAATGGCCCATCTACAACAAATGAAAGAACAAAATTAAGGGATCACAACACCATCCTACTGAGTAAGGGCGTAAATTGGTGAAGAAGTTCTCTTGCGTTATGAATTTTTTGCATCTCCTAGAGGAGAATATGTGATCATTTTATTATCTTTCTCAAAGACTTTTCTGAAAGGAATTGTTAATATTTCGAGTAAAATAGAAATTAAAACAGCACATGAATTTAGACCTATTAAGATGGAAGAAGCTGGTGAGTACAAGCATACCATATGTAATGTAGAAAACTTTTTATTAGATGGGCACATACAAATTAGTAATTGTAGGTGACACTACTACAATCTAGTCGTGTTTCTTTCAAATTTTAAGTGGGAGGTCTTAGGTTCAACTTTCGTAAGCAAAATTTCGATGCCGAATTATTATGGCTGCCTATTGTGTGGCTTAGCTCAGATCCCCACTTCGTAATGTAAATATATCGTTGTGTGTATTTCACATATTTGCCAAATTTAAGGCGTCTATGGGATTGCTTCGAGAAGGGCCGAAAGTTCTTTCTGACAACCAAAAGCGCTTTTGAACCACGTTTCGAGAAAATATTAAAAGCGGTTTTGGGTTATGTGCTCATGGGTTTTTACTAAATTTCTAAAACACTTCTAACGAAACCGCTTATGGGCAAAAGTGCTTCATGTAGTAGTCCTACACGAGCCCCAGGTGCTCCTTCGGTGGAACCTTTTGTGTGTTCCAAAAGCACTTTTGTGTGGTTGGGGTTGTATCATGTTTCTAATTTGTCTGATTTTTTGCAAGATGATTTTTTAGGGAATACCTGAAAAATAAACGGTTCTGATCATCCATAGTGGTTCCCACAAGAAGTCCTTCAAAGGATCCCTCAATAAAAGGAAACTTTTGTTCCAATTCCATATTTGTTTTCTCCATCCAAACTCATTGTATCAACTCGAGTTTTCTTCATCTAGAGGTTCGATTGCAAGAGGTTTTGGGTTTGAAATCTCTAAACGATGTTCCTCACTTGTTTGCCAATTTGCAAGGTGCTCTTCTTCAACTATATTCTTTTCTATGTTTGCACTTGTTTGCATGTCCATGTGTTGTAGGGTGGAGCTGCACACAAAGAACCACGTGAAGATGGGTGTTGGCTTGACATACATTGTTGACTCATTCCTAATCGTCTAAGCTTTTGGCTATTAGTGGTTTTGCAACAAACTACTTAAGAACAGGCCGAGCAGCCAAACGATTGTTTGGTTGTGCCATGTGTCTATTGAAGTGCACGTCCAAAGGGTTGCAGTTGTGGTGTGGAGGCTTCATTGACAATGTTGGAGTTGCTTCGCGAACAACCTTTGTTTTGAAGCCCACAACAATGTATTGACAATTACACCGAAGGCAAGAAAGATTGGCCTCGTTGTCTAAGGTTGGATTGGATTGGATAACTCACTAGATTCACTGGATGTTGAAGGAAGTAATGGATGTGGTAGCACTTGGAGGGATAAGTTTCCTTCATAACTAATCCATCTTCTACCTTTAAACTGGACGAAGTTTGGGAGTTGCATCCATTCATTTTTAACATAAATTGGAATCTAGCGGGTTATTCTATACAATCCTCGAAACCAAACTACGTTATTATTTAAGAAGCCAAAATGGAAAGTATCTACACTAGACAACGAATGGGAGCATATGGTGGCAATCAAACACAAACACATCATGAAATTTACACATTCAGCTGCATATGCGCAGAAACTTTGCCATTGTAAGTATACTCACTTTAATGATATTTTGCACCTAAATTTCAGTCCCATGGTTTTCAATGCTCTTCTTTCAAGGGAAGTGATGAACACATATCCTTTTTACTCCTCTTATACACCTCTGTTTAATCTTCTTGTCCCTTTTTTCTGTTTGTTTTAATCAATTTGATGGCCAGAAATAAAAAAAGGGTGTGTAGAAATCAGCTCCCGGTTTCAGAACCAATTTTATTTTTTGGTCTCAAATTCAAATGCTGTGATGTGTAATAGCCATTCAACCGTATGATGTTAAGATGTTGGCAGAAAAACTTGTGTTTGGTCGCCATGGACAATGTTGAGTTGATAAACAGTTCAGTTAAAAGATCGCATGTGTTCAAACTTCATGACTACTTTTATACATCTCATCTTTTAGGGAACTTTTTATACGCCTCATCTTTAGCGAACTTTTTATACGTCTCCTCTTTTAACTAGACTGTTTCTCCACACATGTTATGACACATTTTTCTCCTTGAAAGTTCCAGAGTTTATCACAATTTTCTAGTGACCAACATGCCTCTGACTCTGAATTGTGCTCTATTTGATATGCCTGTTCTAAATTGATTAATTTGTTCTTCCTTGAAGATTTGTGTTCTATTCTTTTAAGTTTTGTTATAATCGACTAACGAACAGTATGGCCTTCTTGTAGTGCATCGGCCCATTCGAAAAATGAAGAGTAGGAGCAACCGGTTGTGCTAGCACCACAAAAGCTTCTTAATCTACAGACTACAGCAAATTCAAAGGCATTTTGTCCTCTGCTTTTGTATGATCCCATGAAAACTAACACCGAAGTTAATGTATGCTGTCTTATGAAACGTTCGCTGATTCAATCTGCATGGAGATTATATTATAAATTAGGGAAGTTTAACGAAAAGCTTCCGGTACTGTTTATTTTAACGAAAAATCACATTTTTTCATCAAAAAGTCAATCATGATACTAATCTCCCTTCTCTCCCACTTCACACCTTGGAATGCATCGTTCTTATATAGAGAGAGGCTTTCACATCTTAATCGGAAACAGTTGGGGAGAGGAAAGGTTCCTTTTTTTGAGGGTACTCCCAGGAACAGATACTTTTTATTTTATTTAAAACTCAAAGTTTTCAAGTTTTTTTCATTAGTTTTTCTTATAAATTATTCTGGGCTTTTGGTTCTTGGACATGGATATAAGTCTGCATTCCTTAGTTTCTTCTCACATTGCAGCTGAATTAAAGTTTTCTTATAATTTTGAGGATTTTTTTTTTTTGTTAAAATAAGGTAAGATTCATTTCAATTTCGATTTTTCAAATGAGGTTGCACGACAAAGCAACAAAACAAATTACTTGAATTTGAGGCGCAACTTTGCCTTGTTAAAAGCTTCATTCGATTGTTACTTAATACTATGGTTTGATAGTATTATTCTCTATTTATAAGTGAGAGGTTTTAAGTTTAATTTTCGCTAAAGACGAATTAGAATACATTATTGTTAATTTATTATGAGGCTAAACTTACCTCCTCTTCTATAGATTATATCGTTTGTTAAAAAAAAAATAAAATAAAATAAAATCCCTTAAATTTACACTCATCCTCACACAAAAACCCTAGGCGTTCGATTTTAGCACAAAAAAACTCATAAGGCGGTGGATTTTATCGTAACAAACCTAGGTGACATTGAGGATGAAAACATTCTCATATATTAACTCTATGAGAAGTGTACTATAAAATTTTTAAAATGTCAATAACATTGTAAAAAAATAAAAAAAAAAATAATTATACTTCGGCCTGAAAGAATTAGTAGTTGGCTTCTCTTGGGCCATTTCGTGATGCCCATTTGGCAAAGGCCACCGAAACCGCGTTCTTCGCCAGTCGATGCATTCTCTTCCTCTCAGTCTCAGGTACGTGCTTACAACATAGAAGCGAACATTGAAGCAGCGACATTGAAGCGGAAGCGAGTTCAACAGGGAAAACTGGGGTTGAAATGGAAGCAATGACAGCAGTGAGTGTTGTTGGCCTAACAGTCCATGATATGTGCAAAGCTGCTTCGAAATCTATACGGATCACGGATATTCGACTCGAGAGTAAAACCGGTGGGAAGAGTGGGGACTGGTCCAGGGAGGAGTAATGCTGCAGTGGTGGTGTGTATGTAGAACATTAGAGTGCAGGATGTCACTATCTGCAACTTAATGCTTTTGTGCAAGATGCCACATTGTATTGAAAGCACTCCATTTTTGGATGAAGTGGATGTGAATTGGGTATGTATCCCTTCTGAAAGCCAACTTGTGGTGACCAAATCAAATGAAAAAAATAAATGGCTTGCCTTTTCTGTTCTTATCAAGAATGATTGTGTGGTTACAGGTTACCTTTAACTAAAAAAGAAGATTAGCTGCGTTTCTCGTACACGAATTAGAGTTTGATATGTGCGTATAAACTTTATCTCTGGTGTTTTTAATGAGATTTTTTTATTTGGCTGAATTGCATTAATAATCCATCTAGTTTACTCGGATTTTCACGTACGTTCGTGTAACTTTTCTGTTGTTGCACTTTCATTGTTCTAGTTCCATCCGTCAAATGAGACAATATTCCTTCCAACTTGGGCTTTTCATATGAGAAGATGTCTACCAAATTGAATGGAATAATCAACCTAGTTGAAGGATTGAACTAGTGTGAAAACAAAACGAAACTACAAAGACGAAAAATGAGCAACCCAATAAACTACAAAGTGAAAATCCGAGTAAATTACATAAACTATTAATGCTATTAGACAGTATTATTTGTGTCAAACTATGATTTGCAACTGAAAGAAGTATAATTCTTATCAAATTGAACTTGAGTGTATCAAAAAGCTTAGTAGTTAATAGTTAGTATGCATTAGACTATAATTTTTAGACGTGTCTTTTGTTGCCTAAACTCAAAGTGTTAATATGTGTTGGACTATGATGCGGCATGCTAACTAGTATGTGGCTTTAGTCAACAAAAGATACATGTACAAATTATAGTTCGACACATTCTAACTACTAACTTGGGTGTTTTAGAAAGCTGAAAGAAGTAGAGTTCTTGTTGGGTATGCAGACCTGTCTTTTGTTACCTAAATTTGAAGTGTTGGAATGCTTTTGTCAAGTTTCTGCCACGCTTTAGTGCTTTTTCCAGTTTCCAGTTGATGATTCCTCTTTTTTCTCCTGCTCTTTTTAGCTGTAGTGCTTGCATTGTCGGCCCCCACACGGTTTTAGTATGTTGGCTTCAATTATAAGGTGATGCTCTCATATTCACGAGAGGAACTTTACGATAAATTACACAAAATTATCTCAATTATGGGTTGAACCATAATCTCATATTTATATTTTAAACATTGAAATGTCATAGCTCAATTAATTAATTCATTGAAATGTCATATCTCCTTTAAGTTTTTTTTCAATTTAGTTGTTAAATGATGATGTGGCAGGAGCGGGGCTCACTCCTTCCCCACGTCATCATTTAACAACCAAATTATTATTTTTTTATTAATTAATTAATTGTTAATTATTGATTTTTATAAATAAACAAATAAATAATTTTTTATTCCAGTTGACGAAAGGGCTCCTTCTCCTGCCACGTCATCATTAACAACCAAATTGACAAAAAAATTAATGGAGGTATAACATTTCAACGAATTCATAAATTGAGGTATGACATTGTAATGTTTAAAACATTATGTATAAGATTGTGGTTCGACATATAATTAAAGTAATTTTTTGTCATTTACTCAATATTATTATAACGTTGTACCTGTGTCACACAAATAATTCTCCATATTCATAGAGTCCTACTCTAAAGTCCTCAATCAGCCTACAACCCACATCACAAGGAAACTTTCTTCACATTATTTTTAGATTATAATTTATTTTGTGGTACTTTTCTACCTTATTATATATTAGCCTTTATGCACGCGCTCACATGTATGCATAAGGTATTTTTTAAATTACACTATGCGACGCACAAATTACACGTTTTAAATGATAATATTTGACCATGCTAGAAGAAACCTCTCATAAACCAATCAAAGTAGCTGAATCCATATAATAAAATCGGTATTTTAATTTCGATCTACATTCTATTAAATTTACATTAAGAATAGAGAAAATAATATTTAGTCAACAACTGATTGAATCACATTATTGCTAGCCTATTGTGAGGTACTAATTATAAAAATTAAAAATTAAAAAAATAAATACTGTGCAGAAAAAGTTAAATATTAAAAATACTATTTATCACTGTACAATAAATAGTTAAATATTAAAAACACTATTTATCACTGTTTATATGACGAAAATACCCCTGTCACATTTGATGCATTATTTTGGACGGCTTTTGAATTTTTTGTTTAAGGGGCATTTCTGTCCACTTAATTTTAGTGAAGCATGTGACCCCACAACCACTGTTCAAAATCCCTGCTGGCTTTATATATAAGAAGATTATTGCAAAGATATGAAAAAGGATCCTCTCCAAATCCTTTTTGTCGGGATCCATCAATCACAGTCATTCATCGTACATTGTGCAGTCAGTTTTCGTTAGATATTATTTATATTCAATTTAAAATTTAAAATAATTTATGATTACACGATATACGATAAACGGCTGTGATTGATGAATTCCCTGTATCCTCATAAAAATGATCAGGGGATGATCCTTTTTCCAAAGATATTCACACAATTATATCCAAAAGTCCCTCTGTCTACAGTGCAGTGCAGACAAAGTTTTGGTACATGCTTTTCCCTAATTTAGACAAACTTTTGGTACGTTCTTTTCCCTAATTTACCCTCTCTTTTTTCAGTTCACAGACCACATTACCCAAAAGTTTAAAGGTAAACACCTTCTCAAGCAAATTTTGTCCAATCCACCCAAATTCTTAGTTATGTATTTATATAATTTTAGTGGCGTCATCCGTCCAATAAATATGAGCCATATATTCCAAAGTGAAACCTCTATCCAATTCGCTTAGTTGCATGATAGTATCTCTGTTGTAGAATCACATCCTGATAAATCTAGTACCAATCAATGAATATCAATTGTGTTACACGATGTATTTCTGCAAATGTTTTTTTATGTATATATATTTTTTCAATTTTCTTAAGATTTGCATAACTCTTCACTTTGGTTCCTGAGATTTGAAATCAATACAAGTAGTCCATGAGATTGTCTAGCATCAACCATTTTGATCATTTCATGAAAAATTATGTAAATAAGGACTAAAATGACAAAAGTACATTCAATTTAATAAATAATAGGTCAAAATGATTCGACAAAATTGTGGGTATTTCTATCATTTTATCCTTATTTAATAGAGATTTTTCATGAAATGACCAAAATGATTAATAGTTAACAAACTCAGGGACCAATTCTGTAAATTTCTAAGTCTTAAAGACTAAAGTAAGAAGTTATGCAAATCTCAGGAACCATTTTGACTTAAAAAACTATATATATATATATATATATATATGTGAAGTAAACCTTATGCCTCGTGGTGCTTAGTTGTAGCTATTCTTTTGCGGACGACCGAATTGATCTAGCAATATTTGATCTCTAGTTGGTTAAGGAGGTTTTATAGACTCGTAAGAATGTCATTACGGTATATATTTGTAACGGCCAATTATAGAACCATCCTATATTATGAGCAATAAATCTTGATGATGTTTAGATTTCGTTGTAATCTTAAGTTTATCGTGCATAAATAATAAGAAAACCTAATGAAAAAGGTTTGAAAACTTTGAGTTTTAACGATAAGGACAAAATAAAAGGTAAAATAAATAGTACCGGAATTGAATTTTTAATGTAAAAATATAATTTTTCATTAAAATGAATAATTATGTGTACTTTTTGTTAAAACTTTCATAATAATAAGAGAGAGAAGTACAATCACGGGAAGCACCAAAATTTGTTTTTCAACTTGCAAAAAGCTACAAGAATAAAAGTCAATGGCTACACGGGAACTTCTTGCTTTTTTTTCCCTTTTTTTTTAATCCTCAAATAAATAAA
The DNA here is from genome assembly GCF_963583255.1 of Pyrus communis. Lineage (NCBI taxonomy): Eukaryota > Viridiplantae > Streptophyta > Magnoliopsida > Rosales > Rosaceae > Pyrus > Pyrus communis. The sequence goes on from NC_084818.1 coordinate 10,138,883, forward strand.
TAATGAACAATTTGTGCTGGGTCAGGTTGCACGAGTCATGTATATGATGACAAACCAACCAACATCAAATCTTGCCGAGATTGTTGGATTTTGGCCCCGCGAGTCCACCATTTGGAGTATTGTAAAGGTGGCAGAATTTCAAATCGATTGATAAAATCATCTTTAACAATCCTCGCGTATTTAAAATTAGTTGAAAAGTCGTCTAATATTTTTCAAAATGCTCTTTTAAGTAAAAGTAATTGGGGCTAAGTATTACGCTTATTTCTTCATTTATGAATAAAGCTTCTCTCGTACCTTCAAAATTATTAAAAATAACTACTTTAGTGCTAGTCCGCACGTTTTAGCTAAGGATAAAATAAAGAACAAAGTTTCCTCATGTGCTTAAAGCAAAGATAATGAAAGGATTTTTGCTTTTTAGTGAAAGAATTTATGAGTGTGTTATCCGCATATTTTTTGTTAATTCTTGTACTTTGATATTTTTTTAATTCAGTGGTTTTGACGGTCTCATATTAAGAGATTGTGTAAGAAATAAAAAGAGACGTGGAGATAATAAAATCCAAAATTTAATGTGATATAAAACAATACCTTAAAATAAACATAAAATCTAAAATCATTATTCACTAATAAAGTCTCATTAGTATTTCTGGCCAGCTGAAATCAACTCAATTCCCCACCAATTAATTATTCACTAACAACCATTAATACAAACCCAACTTTTACCAACACTTCCGAATGGACTTTAGCCTATTTGTTCACCCCACCTAAAGTCCAGGTCACTTCTGTCTTTTTAAATTACTTTCTTTTTGTTAGAAAATAATTAATGGTTTTTTTTTTCTTAAATATACCAAAAATAGTAGGAAGATAGTTTTATTTTACTTTTAATTTAATAATACTATACTTACTACTTAGTTGTATCATCAATTATACAATTTTTCTAATGGAGAAGGGAACCTACATGCATTTGTAGCCCTTATCTCTATAAGAAGTAGGCATATTTGTCAATTTGCCCCTGAACTTGTATGGAGCTGCCAATTTTTTTATAAACTCTAATTTTAGCTAATTGGTACCCTTCAACTTTTATAATTAGCCAATTTTTTTTATTGAACTTTAATTTTAGCCGATTATCACCTTGAATTTTTATAAATAGCCGATTTCTCCCCTGACGTTAGATTTTAAAAATTTCATCCAATTTTCCATCCATCTTGGTCATGGAACCAACTATACGAGGGCAAAAAAAAAAAAATGAAAAAATATGGAAGGATGAAAAATTGAATGAATTTTTTTTAAAATCTAATTACAAGAAGAGAATTGGTTATTTATAAAAGTTTTGAGAGTAATTTGCTAAAATTAAAGTTCAAAGAGAAATTGACTAATTATAAAAATTTCAGAGGTAATCGGTTAAAATTAAAATCCAAAGGATAAATTGACAATTTTATACAAGTTCAAAAGGTAAATCAATAAATACCTCTAAAAAATATGATACAAATAATAATACTAACTAAATAGTAAATGTACCAATACTCTGGTAACATTTTTTGGTTGTTTCATTCATATATCTCCTAGATAACATTTTAGATCTGACAATCTGACATCTCTACCCTCCCACCAAAAACTGTTTTAACTTCACTCCCTCCAATCTCATAACTGCCTTTTTCAGCATTCACACTCTCAGTCAGTATCACTTTCTCACTCCAATTATTTATACTCGTCCTCTCTCGCATCTCTCCCTTCCCTATAAACTCCATTTCCTTTCTCTCTAAAACTCCACAACTTCTCAAAAATGGAAGGGAAGGCAACACTTCCCCTTTTCTTCCTTTCCCTCGCCGCCATTTTCCTCTCCCTCTCCTCCGCCCTCGATCACCAGACCCTCCTCCTCAACTCCCTCCCCACCCCACCCACCACCCTCTCATGGACAGACACCGTCTCCGAATCCGAAACCGCCCAACTCGACCCCAACTCCCCCTCCGCCGCCACCACCCCAACCCCAAACACCTTGTCCGTACAGTTACACCACATCGACGCCGTGGCGCTTAACAAAACCCCCACCCAACTCTTCAACCTCCGACTCCGGCGCGACGCCTTCAGGGTCAAGACGCTGACCTCCCTTGCCGCCTCCCCAAACAGAACCACAAGAGGCGGCGGTCGCGTGCCTGTTAGGGGCTTCAGCAGCTCCGTTGTCTCCGGACTCTCGCAGGGCAGCGGCGAGTACTTCACGCGCCTCGGCGTGGGCACGCCTCCCAGGTACGTCTACATGGTCCTCGACACCGGAAGCGACGTCGTGTGGCTCCAATGCGCCCCCTGCAGGCGCTGCTACAAACAGAGCGACCCGATTTTCGACCCGAGAAAATCCAGATCCTTCGCCACAATCCCTTGTGGGTCCCCTCTGTGCCGGAAACTGGACTCCCCCAGTTGTAATTCCAAGAAGACCTGCCTGTACCAAGTCTCCTACGGGGACGGCTCCTTCACTTTCGGGGAGTTCTCCACTGAAACGCTGACGTTTCGCGGCACCAAAGTGGGACGCGTGGCAATCGGATGCGGTCACGACAACGAGGGCCTGTTCGTCGGCGCGGCGGGGCTGTTGGGGCTCGGCCGGGGGAAGTTATCATTTCCCGCCCTGACCGGCGCCCGATTCAACCGGAAATTCTCCTACTGCCTTGTGGACCGGTCCGCTTCTTCCAAACCATCCTCGGTCGTCTTCGGTGACTCCGCCGTTTCCCGGACGGCCCGGTTCACTCCCCTCCTCGCGAACCCTAAACTCGACACGTTTTACTACGTCGAGCTCATCGGTATCAGTGTCGGTGGGACACGTGTCCCGGGAATCACGGCATCGCTGTTCAAACTTGACCAGGCAGGAAACGGAGGGGTCATTCTCGATTCGGGCACTTCCGTGACCCGATTAACCCGACCCGCTTACAACGCTCTCCGCGACGCTTTCCGGGCCGGTACTTCTGGTCTGAAGCGGGGGCCGCAGTTCTCCCTATTCGACACGTGTTTCGACTTGTCCGGAAGGACCGAAGTCAAAGTCCCCACCGTGGTGCTGCATTTCCGAAACGCCGACGTTTCACTGCCGGCAACGAACTACCTGATCCCAGTGGACAGCAGCGGCAGCTTCTGCTTTGCTTTCGCGGGTACGATGGGCGGGCTGTCCATAATCGGTAACATCCAGCAGCAAGGTTTCCGGGTCGTGTATGACCTGGCAGGCTCCCGGGTCGGGTTTTCTCCACGCGGGTGCGCATAATTAATTTTGGTAGCGGCGTGATGGGAAACGATAAAAAACCCAATTTCCCTGATTTTTATTTTTGGCTTTCGGCTTTTGGCTTTTTTATTTATTTTTAATTTGATATGAAATGAAAGCGGGAACAGCAAACCTTCGTTGCTGGAATTAGAGGTGTTTTGTGTTGGTTAGCTTATTACAGGTTACAAGTTACAATGTTCACGTGGTGTTTATTTTTATGTAATATCTACTGATAAATTATTACTCTCTAATATATAAAAGGGTAATTCAATTAAATATTGTTTAAATTGCTTTAATTTTGATTTATTGTAAGATTCGATTAGCAATGATTTTTTTTTTTTTTAAATAATTTTCTTGCCCGATTGCTCCTCTTAACCCCACCATGTTGACTCTTATGTTTGAAAAATGAGGAGTGACAATAAGTAAATGATATGATGACTAGGCTTGACAATTTTTACACGAGTCCGACACGAAAATAATATGTTCCAGTCCCCCGTTTACGCGTTAGATCATTGTTGAATCACCGTTAAAAACTTGTTAACGAGTCGAGTTGTTATTGGATACCTGTCACACGTTAAAAATCTATTAAGATAATGCGTATGACACATAAATGACAACAATACGAATATTTTGACAGGTATAGACATTAGGCATGGTAATTATTTGCATGACAATTAACCCGATTGAAATGACAGAAAATAACAAATTTCGAGTCAATCCGTCAACCGGTTGGGTCGTTATCCTGTTAAATCCCCGTTAAGTTAACATGTTTAACATGACACGATTTGTTAAAATAACAAGTATGACACAAAACCTATACAAACACGACCTGCTTCCTAGTCTAGATGCGACTACTCTTTTAATGGGCCATGGGATTGAAAATCGTGTTTCAAGGGTCGATATGAGCTAGTTCTTAGTACAGCAATACTACAACCCAAATTGGCTAGCAAAAGCTAAAAGAAGGTTCAAGTTTGAAATCCCCACTACTTGTAAGATAAATTAAACACGATAAATAACTTAATTCTTAGTGTAGTGATACTCCTTGTTATCCAGCCAAAATGGGAAGAAGTTTCGAGTTCAATACCCCTCCCTTTGATAGTGAAAACCCCTTGTATAATGTGCATTGATTAGGAATTGAGTGTGTTGTAAAAGAATTGTATAAGGTTAGAAGTAGGGAAGATTTATTGGACAAGAATTGTCTGTCCTCCCATTTCCGATATTCACCTGTGCCCTCCTATTTGTGTGATCGCGGTTAAGTCACGTCAACATTTTATAATATTATTCATTTTTATCTTATTATTTCTATAAAAAAAAATATTGATACGATTTAACCGTGATCATACAAAATAGAAAGGCACAGTAGAGCACTGGAAGTAGAAAGGTATACAATTCTTATCCAAATTTAATTGGGATTTGGCAGTTTGGGGGTGAGAAAATGAGGGACTGACAAAGTAAGGGCAGTGGCCTCAGTGACCGAGTTCCACACGGCCAAGGAAGTATCATTTTTCTAAGTCAAAAGAGCAGCCACATGGATGCCTGTAGCCATTCTAGTGCGAGAGTAGAAGAAAAGATGGTGTCATTTTCCCAAAAGAGAATATGTCGGTTTACTACAAATATACGATCACGTACGGTATATATATTCGCCTTGTCTCCTTGTGTGCCACCTTCCTTTGGAAAATTGTCCAAAAAAAAAAAAACCCTGAGTGGTGGTCAGTTAGGAGAAACTTTTATTCGGCAAACAAAAAGGCATACCATATAATATTTCACTTGTTATGATAAAGTTAGACGATATTATGCTATATCTTAAGTGTATTAATAAAAAAAATTAAAATAATAACGTCACGTAAATGTACATCATGATAAGAGATAAGAGATAAGAGATAAAAGATAAGATAGAGCAAAGTAAAATTTTATCCTCAAAGATATGTTGGGTGTTTTTGTAGCTGTAAAACAAAATTAAAAAGTTAAAAGTGGCGTGGAGGGTGGGTGGATGGGTGAAGTGTGAAATGGGTAATTGATTGGATTGAAATTATGTCACCACTTTATTACCCTACGCTTGATATTCTAATGTTGTTGGGGATATTTTTCCAATAAAAGGTTGAATTTTGTTGGGGCCCCCCTTCTCTAGTTGCAAATTGGACCACGGCCTAAGTTAGTAGAGGAAGGGATCATTTCCGGATCTCTTCTTTCTAATTCATGTTCGAAAATTCAGACTATTGAAATTTGATCCAATGACTAAAGTTATAATTAAAATGGACTCTTGTTTGTAGCTGTTGAATCAAATTTAATATCCCAGATCTCCAGACTTGGTGAATTAAGAAGAAGAGATCCGGAGCATATCCATTTTCTAAGTTAGTGACACTCGTTGTAGACCGTACCAAATATCATATAGGTTAATCATTAACCCTAAATCCTATCTTTCAAAACCAAGCAAAAAAAAAAAAAAAAAAAAAACTTGAGTATTATCTAATTTTTGTTATTTGATCTTTTTTAAATTCATTCTTATCTGATAGTAAAAGGATGTATATAAAGTAAAAAATGATGTATGGATAACACACCACTTTAGCCATCTCTTCAATATGATTGCACATGGTTTTTCTTGGAGTTCTTTCAACACCATCATCATAATGTTGATATATTAGGGACCAAATGAGGATTAGACTCATGAAGATCTTTCAAAAACAAAGAACTAAATTAACACTTTGTTTTATTTATTTTTTTAGTTTCTAATATTGTTTATTACAGAAACGTGGAAGAAGAACTAGAGAGGAAGCTACATGCATCCTAGTTTCTAAGCCATTCATCATATCAAAAGGCAACACCGATGGTTGTTTGGTGGGTTATATGAGATTTGGCCTTAGAGATAGAATTGGATTGACATAAATTTGTGAGATAGAACTTGTAACCCGTATATAATGATATGTTAGAAAATCCACTTTATTGTGGATTCATAACACATCATGTCCAGTCTTGTCTATCTCACATTTTAACACAATAAACAACGGATTGAATTCAAGTCCATTTTAATTGCTTCGGCTACTTAACATCCGTAGATGATTGCCAATTACGGTGGCTTTATGTTATTTCACTAGAAGTGGAAAAATTTGAAATAGTTGGTGAGGGTGCATTTTTTTTCTACGAGTTCTGTTTGTTCAATCGTTGATGCTTGCAAAATGACTAATTATCGTTATTGAATATGAAAGCTATGATTTATCGAGTGTAAAAAACCATTGAATACGAACGATTACAAACTATTAATGCATATTGAAGTAACAATGCATCAACGGTAAACAAACACTAAGGAACGCACGGTAACTGATCTCACAATATATCAACCATAAAGAAATCACCAAGGGAGGTGTAGATGACTGAACTCAATATATATCAACGATAAAGACATTCTTTTGATTATGATGGGCCTAGATTTTATTGGGTCAAAGAAAATATCTTTACAAAATTAAGGGAACTGTTATTAACACTTTAAAAATCTTATTTTACACTCACTTACAAATAAATTTTTCTTTTTAATTATAAAAAATTGAGAGTGAAAAATAAAAATTTTGAAGTGCTAATAACAATTTTCAAATTTAAAACCCAAATGCAAGTTTGGTTTGAAATGGAATATCAATGTGGGCCTGGCCACTGAGGGGGTTTTTGGATTTCAAAAAAATTAGAGGGTCTAAATAGAAAACTCTCTTTATTTCTTGCGTCCCTCATAACTTCAGATTGTGACATTTGACCCCTTTCTTGCCCAGCGCGAAAATACCCAAATCCACAAACTATATATTATCCTCAAATTTTGAAAACTCAAAGAAGCTTCCAACCTCTGCTTGGTTGAATACAGAAGCAATGGAAGAAGAGGAAGGAGGGAAGGTTAGGGTTTTGATAGAGAACGCCACGACCTCCATCGAACCGGAGGTCGACCCACGCCTCCTCAAGGCCATCAAGTCGGTGGTCCGTTACTCCGATTCGGAGCTCCGACTCGCCGCCCGTATTCTCATGGATCTTATGAAGCGCGAGCACTCTCAGGTCCTTTTCATGCATATAATAACTCTTTCTTCCGTGAAAATTTGAATCTTTATATTTCATTTCTCTGTTTCTGTTTGTAATTTGTAGTGTATTTTTCGAGGGTTTATTTTCTATCTTGTGTTTCGTTGCGAGAAAATTCGAAAGGGAAAGTTCGATTTTTGAATCAACATCTTTTTAAATTGCGTACCCTTTTCATTTATCTGAAATTGTAGGAAATAATGGTGAAAAATAGGATAGTGAGTTATTCAATTTGGTTGGAAATTGTTGTTTAATCTCTCTGTTTGTTTGCGTGGGTATTATAATTTAGGGTTTCAGATTGCTACTGTCAGATGAGTTATGGGAGAGAAGTTTTTGCTAAAATATATGAATTTTGCAGGTGCGGTACCTCACACTACTTATAATTGATGAGCTTTTTATGAGGTCAAAGCTCTTTAGAGCTCTTGTTGTGGAGAATTTGGATCAATTGCTGACTTTAAGTGTTGGGTTTCGTATACGTTCTTCGCTCCCACCTCCGGAAAATGTTGCAATTGTTCTGCGTAAGAAAGCGATTGAGTTTCTGGAGAAGTGGAATTCTTCATTTGGGGTTCACTATAAGCAGATTAGATTAGGGTTTGATTACCTTAAGAACACCCTTAAGTATCAGTTCCCAAATCTACAGGAAACTGCGACTCGGCTTGAGCAGCAGAGAAGGGAAAGGGAGAGGAAGACGAAAAAGATCTTACTGAACAAGTTTAAGAATTTGGGAAATAATTTTGCATCAATTAAGGAAGAAATACAGTCAACTATTGATGAGATTGGGGAGTGTTTAGAAATTGTACGCCCCAAAGAGGAAGGTGTGCCGTTGTGTCCTTTAGATGACAAAGATATGGAGGAATTTCATTCTTATGAGTTTCGGCAATTGCGCTTACATGCATTGGAAGAAGGAGAAAAAGTTCATGAGAATAGTGAGAACAAAGTGGTTTTTGATGCCCTGCGGGAGCTTTACAAGATATTGGTAAAGCATTTGGCTGCAGTGCAAGAAGGGGTCCTTGTTCTTGTAAAAGTTGAACTGACTGATAACAGGTCCAGAGATTCGTATTTGAAGGAGTTCATTGATATCCGGAATGATATTCAATCAGTGAAGAAGAAGTGTGAAGAAGCGGGATGCACTCTTTCAAACACTACAAATCATGAGGAAGAAGATTTTTGGGAAGAAGGCAAGATTGAAACAACTGAGGGTGGGAGTTCTAGTCTTCCCAGTAACAAACCGGGAGGTCTTGCTGTGGCATCAACACCCAAGGAAGTGCAAGGTAGACTTCCCAAACGCTATGATAATCCTAAACGCCAGGATAATTAGAGCGATGGCAGTAAAAGGCTCAGTTGTGAAGGTGGGGGAAGCAATTCAGACCCTCTGAGGAGTAAGCTTCTGGCTGAAGCTCCAGAGGTGAACTGGAGCACTCATTTGGCCAGTTGGGGTTCAAAGAGGGATGTTTTGGCTAACCATTGAGGGTTGGAGGTTGAAAGTCATTGGGGCAGGGTGGATCAGGATGCAGTTATTCCAGCAGAAAAGATTGCGGAGTTAAATCTTCAGGCTACTGTATACAAAGAAAAGCAGGTTGAAATTCAGCCATGCCGAGCACCATTAAGCAATGGAAAATTTTGTCCGAGAAGAGACTTGAGAATTTGCCCATTTCATGGACCTATTATACCCAGAGATGATGAGGGAAAGCCACTGAATCAGAACCCTCCAAAAGACGAGAATTATTTAGGGACCAATTTGGTAGAGCAGTTAGTGAAACAAGCCGTGCAGAATGTTCGTGAGAAAGATAAAGAGTTTTCAAGGAAGAGAGAAATAGATAAAAAGGCACTGAAGAGTGCCAAGCTTGCCAAAATACGAGAACACAATGAAGCGATTTTACGAGATGCTGCAGTCGCTTCAACTTCTAAATCTGCATTTATTGGAGAAGATTGGGAGCCAAGTACTAGTAGGAACCCATCATTCAGAAACAAAAAGAAAACCCTTGCCTTCTTGCTGCAGAAGAAAGAAACACCAAAAGATAGACTAGCTCGGAGGATTTTGAAAACACGAGCAAGCGCTGCCACTGGAAGACAACTTACATTGGGCGAGGATGCAAATTACCGAGAAGCCTTCCCGAATCAGTGGTAATTGGACACTTTCTTTCTCTGCTTCTTGGCTAATTGAGAGGGTTGTCACTGATTGGTTTACTTGCTTTTTTGTAAAATTGTTAATATACATTTTCTTGACTTATAGCAATTAGGGACTTCCAAGCTGTCTTTCGGCCGGTTTTGTAACATATGTTAATTTTCGGATTTAAATTCTTTCGAATGTATGCATAAAAGGGAGGTCAATAGATAAGAAGTTTGATTTTATTTCATGTGTAATTTTTGTTGTGGTTTGTTCTTGATAGAAATGACTTATATAGCACAGGTATACCGTCGATGTCACATGCCAATAACATAACAACATGTGGTTAGTTTTTCTTTACGTGTTATTGTGTCATTGACACGAGAGGTTACCATGACAGCCCGTGTCATACAAGTTGCTCTCGAAGAAGAGGAATTGCAGCTTCCCGTGAATGCTGCTGCATATGATAGACAATAACAGCTAATACAAAAATGTGTAAAATGTGGCTTGTTCCAGTTTGGTTACGCTGTCTACAGACAAGAATCAATGAATCATAACCAAATAGAATATTCGGCTTCACCTACTTTTTGGGTGGTTACTTGTCATGGCACAAACAAAACTGCAAAGAAAATGGCAGTAACGTTGAGGTCAAGTAATCTTTTACGCCATTGTCAATTTATCTAATTTTGATAAACATCGTGTATTTGTCTTTTCCTGTGACAACAGACATGTTGAGCGGTTTTCACTTCATCAAATAATTTGAAATGTTATGCTATTTCATTGTAAATTGAACCGTTAAATTAAATGAAATCGTGTATGATGGTAAGATTTATAGCCTAACAACAGACATATTGAGCGGTTTGGAAAAAAATAAAAAAAATAAAAAATCTTCTGACTAAATAATTTCAGCTCGATAATAAGTTTGATTTGATAACTTCATAAATGAGATAAAAATGGCTTAGAAGCTTTTGATGACTATGAATTTAGATACTTTCAAGTCACCTTTGCAGGAGTAAGTCCTAATTTATGCAATAATGTGAAAGTATCCATGGATTAAAGTAGGATCCAATTCAACCTGGAAGTGTTGGATATAAGTTTATAACATGTTTGTGTTGTAAACACGATTGGGCATTGAAGAAGTAATTCCTTTGTTCATGTTGGATATGCGAAAGTTTTGTCGTCGGAGAATCAGAGATCACTAAAGTCGGTTGCTAAGGCAATGGCGTTGCCGATTGCTTTACTCGGTATGCTCTTCATAATCGTCCTTAAGCCAATGATGTTGTCCACTGCTTTGTTCGTTATGCTTTTCACATTGGCAATTCTTGTTTTTGGTTCCAAGAACCTTTCAATTTTAGTTTTGAATACTTGTTTGAGGATTGTAATAGCTAATTGGCTGGCATGTTTGGCTATTATTTTGGTGTTGTATTGTATCTTTGTCAATAAAACTCTACTGATTCATTAGAAAATTGTGAAAATTCCACATTCCGTATTCAACAAATTATCACTTTAGAAGCCAAAATCAGCTCATGCTTCCAAATTAATCACAAAACAATATGTCAGCAAAACCGCCACCATAAAATCTGGCAATTTTTATTTCTCTCACGCTTTTTTCAATTTTTGACGTCAAATTGAATGAATTAAAGAAGGTTAATAACAAAAAATTAATATGAATGTGTACGAAGTAAAATGAATGTGAAATAACACTTTCCAAAATCTATATATAAAAAATGTCATCATAAATTTATATAAAGTTGTGCCTTAATGAATCTATATATTAAATTTTCTTTAATAAATAATACAAACAAGTATGCAAGTTTTATATGGATAAAATGAGACCCACATTTTAAAAATTCAAAAAAATAGATCACAATAATACTACGCACCACATACACCAGATGGGCATCCATTGGAAAGAGATCTTCTCTGGATCTTTCTCTCCAAAACACAGAAATCAAGTGATTCAAACCTTTAAAATTTGATTCGATGACTAAAAACAGAGAAATTAATAAAAACTTTTAAAAGTTATAATAATTTTTAGCAATTGAATTAAATTTTTAAAAGCCCAGACCACTTGGTTCGTGGGTTTTAGAAGGAGAGATCCGGATGGGATCTCCTTCCGCATCCTATTATCTCCCCCTGGTCTTTTGCTACTTACCAAAACCCATTAATTCCACAGTAACAACAGCTAATTACCAATTACCAAATACCAAATCAGAATTGTTTAAATAAGCTCCCTAAATTAACCTACCCTTTTATTAATCCCCCACTATTCTATTAACCTACCAATCAAAACCCTTAACTGAATCTTTAACGGGCACTTGACACCCGTCTGATCTTAATCAGACGGCTGATATCATCTGGACGGTGACCCATCTCTTTCTCTCTCTATCTGTAAACCGACGATGAACAAGCACCCCTTTTGCGAAAAAGCAAAATAAAATTTTGGGTTTCATCGCACAATGCATTCCAAAATTTTCCTTTTTTTCCTCTCCAATTTTCTATACGTTTTTGTATAATTGTGAATTGGGAAATCTACCCATCAGTCAAAGAATCGAAAGATTTCATCTTTTTCCCCAAATTTTTGTTTTTTAAATTTTGGGTTTCCAAATTTTGGGTGTGGGGTTTGTTTCCATTGAAGAATGGAATCAGACATCATTGAAAGTCTTGCGTCTTTGGATTTGATTGACGATGATGAGATCCATGGCCGTCCGATTCATCAGTTTGTTTCAGTTCCGAAGGCGCACAGCAACACCGGCAATAACATTCCCGGCACCACCAGCGTCCACGAGCTTCTTGAATGCCCTGTTTGCACCAATTCAATGTACCCTCCAATCCATCAGGTTCGCCCCTTCTTGCAATTTCCTCAATTGGGTTCCTTTGTTCTTTTCGTTTTTGAAGATTTTGACTTTTTTGGGTTAATGCTAGGAATGATGATTTATTGAATTGATTATTTTTTTTGTGGGATTTAATTTTAAGTGGTGTTTATGTTTCTGAGTTTTGTTTGGTAGGTTTATTGAATTTATTATTAGAAGGTGAAATATACTTATCAGTTTCTGAATTTTGTTTTAAAAATCAATCCTTGTTAATTAGGATTCTTTTACTTATTTATCCTTATTAAACAACAATCAACAACAGTTCTAGTTTTGCTTGTAACAGGATTTGAAATTTGCTTCACTTGTAACAATCTACAACAATCTAGAATAACTTGAAGATTTTGAAACTTGCTTCACTTGTAAGTGCTTTTCTGTAGTTCCGAGTAACAGGAATACCAAAGCACAGAATCAGATTTCGTTCTAAATATTGTGTTTACGTGATAGTTCCTGGGGTTGGTGAATTTTGCGTCAAGGATCATATTAGTTTGAAAGGGATTAATAACAAATAAGAGCTTTCGAAGTTCACAGATACCTGGGGTTGGTGAATGTGCTATTGTGGACGTATTTGGCACTTATTTTGAAAGCAATTTATCACTTATTTTGTAAAGTGAAGCCGGTTAACAGGTGGGAGTGTGGTAACACTACCACCAATTGATAGAGATGTTTTGTGTGCTTTATCTGCGTAAAGGTATTGTGCTTGAAATTGGGTGCACCGAGTTCAGACTATTTATTCAATCCATTCAGTGCTGCTTAGGACGGAAGTTTTATCAGCTGTTTTGTTAGAGTGTGTGGCTGTATGAAATTACTCCGCCTCTCTTACATACTCTTACATCATACTCTGGAAAATGGAGTTGTATACCTTACAATATGCTTATTGAAATCAAGGGATGCTCGTTGACTTGCTATCCTTAGATTTATTTGGGATGGCTAAGCATGGGGATTCTATTGATAATATGTAGCTGCGTGTAAAATTCATCTAGGATTGGTTGACCTTTATGGCTTATAAATCCAAACTTGTCTCTGCAGTGTCACAATGGGCATACCCTTTGTTCCACCTGTAAAGCAAGGGTGCATAATCGGTGCCCGACTTGTAGACAGGAGCTTGGTGACATAAGGTGTCTAGCACTGGAGAAGGTTGCTGAATCGCTTGAACTGCCCTGCAAGTATTGCTCTCTTGGGTGCTCAGAGATATTTCCCTATTATAGTAAACTGAAACATGAGGCTGTCTGTAACTTCAGACCATACAACTGTCCATATGCTGGATCAGACTGCTCAGCTGTTGGGGATATTCCATTCCTTGTTTCTCATCTCCGGGATGATCACAAGGTGGACATGCATTCCGGATGCACTTTTAATCATCGTTATGTAAAGTCTAATCCTCGTGAAGTAGAAAATGCCACGTGGATGTTAACTGTAAGTACATACGTGTTTCCTCCTCTTTGTATAAAACTGGTGACTGAATGAAAATTGCTTGGTTCACTCACACTATAAATTAGTGGGCATTGCATAAATCAAGAAACCATCACTTTAACTATGGGGGCAGTAGGTGAAGTTAATACTGGAATTGGATCATTAGCCATTGAAAATAAGACTTTGTTTGGTTTAACTTTCCCAATTAGAATATAAATACTTAGTTGAGTAGTTTAACTATCCCAATTAAAAATGCATGATTTAGTTGATTGGTTTAACTTTCCCAGTTTTTTTTTTTGGTTAAAATTCAACTTTCCCAGTTAATATGGGACTATAGGAATCATGGGACCTTTGATAGCAATACGTAAGACTAGACTAGATCAACTGTGACTATATAGCAGACTGAAGATGTATGCTTTGGTTTTTTTATGGTAGCGAAGTAATTGTCTTATTTTTCATCCTTGATAGGTCTTCCACTGTTTTGGTCAGTACTTCTGTCTACATTTTGAAGCCTTCCAGCTTGGTATGGCCCCTGTTTACATGGCATTTCTCCGGTTCATGGGGGATGAAACAGAAGCTCGGAACTACAGCTACAGCTTGGAGGTTGGTGGAAATGGCCGAAAGCTGATTTGGGAGGGCAACCCAAGAAGCATAAGGGATAGCCACAAGAAGGTTAGAGACAGCCATGATGGCCTCATAATACAACGCAACATGGCACTTTTCTTCTCAGGCGGGGATAGGAAAGAGCTGAAGCTGCGGGTCACAGGACGGATATGTAAGGAACAGCAGAACCCAGAAGGTGGGACCTGCATACCTCTCTGTAGTTAGCCTGGTTGGATATCTCTTTCCCTCATCTGTGTGTTAAACATTATCTTAATGTTATTAGTGAATTTAGATTTTAAGGATTCTTTTATTGGATTATAAGGTTTCAATGCTGGAGGCTTCGTACTTAGTCTGTTAAGCTTCCGGTTATCCTCTTAAAAGCTGAAATACAAAACTTTTGTCTTTGAGGGAATTTTGGTTACAGTTTGATATTAGGATTAGATTAAAAATTTATGACAACCGTCTATAATCTCTGAAAAACCAATTGAACTTTGCTCAATGGCATTATAGTAAAAGCATGGCTCACGCCGTTGTTGTTTAACTGGAGTGATAAGGAAGTGGGTGAGACAGACAGGTATATCCTAGGGTAAAGCTTGTTAAGGTAAAAAAGAAGGGAAAATTATGATGATTAGAACCTTGACAGATTTCACTTTAGTTCCTAAGTTTGAAACAATCCACTGTATCCCCTAGGCTTATAATTCTTTTACATTTCAGGGGCGAAGGTTTGTGAAGTAATGCGTACGATTGCGGTTTAGACAGATTGATAAAGAAGTTGGTGAGACAGCTGGTGCTTGGGGTTTCAGTTTATTTACTTGGTAGTGTTGAAGTATGTATCAATGTCAAATATATAAAAACCATAAGCTTTTTCATGCTATGATCTACAAGTACTCAACAGGGAAATCACTCCTTTACTTGTCTTGGAATTACTTTACTTTATTTGATGTACCAAGCTCAACGTTGAATCAAATGAAACCTAAACAAGTAGATCGGTGAGGAGCCGTCGTTTCATCCATCGTGTTTGCTGTGAGTCGGGGGCAAAACAGGAGATAAGATAGGCAATCTTTAAGTCTCTCCAGCCCTCAGCCGGATCAGAAACAAAAGACCACTCCCTCTTGCATCCTTTGGTGGTTGCCATTGCGGTCGTTGATGGCTCATGATCATCTGATGATGCTACTGTACAGTAATGGACCGGATGGGGTTCGCCGGGAACTCCTCTATTCCGAGAGTGTTTTCCTTGCCATTTTGATGACTGTTTCTTTTTCCATGAGAGGTTGAGGGAAACAAGAAAAAGGAACTTGAAATGTCTGTACGTCTCTGTGAGGTTTGAATTTGTATCTTTTTGCTGGAGCACATTAGGCTCATTACCTCATAGAACTGAAATGTAAACAGATCACAAACATTTCAAATTAGGTCACAACTTTCATGATATTCGGACTCAAGTCATTTTTAAATTTCGATTTGTGATAACACCAAAGGCTCACATTTCTCTCTTGCTTGTAAGTGAGAGATTTTAAGTTCAATTCTACATGATGACGAGTATTATACCAAATTGTGAACTCCAATTATATGTCATACCTCAATTCCCACCCCCAATATAATTGTATTGAAAAAAGGGTCAACGTTCAAATAGTATATAGAAGAGTCTGCTCCATCTTCTTTGCCATTGATTGGAGAGGAGCCAACATATGATACAAGGTCTTCAAATCTCCATCCTTCAATTGGATCACAAACAAACGACCACCCGATCTTGCAGCCACGGTTGTTGGGATCATCGTGGTCGTCAATGAGCAGTACTTACATGGTTCCAACATATCAATCTGTGATCGGCAGATGATGATGTTAGTGCGAAGGCAGATGATGGTCTAGTACGCACCAGAGTTTCTACAACGGAAAGATATTATTGTTAATATATTGTTAAACCAAAATTAAAGGCACAATAGATAGCGAGGGACATGAAGCCTTACCCTAACACAATAAACATGGATGAGCGGAAAAAACTATGGCCTCGTGTCAAACCAACAACGAAACTCAAATCTAAAAAGGAGAAATACATTAAGACAACTCCTATAAGAAGCACAAGTTTTGAAGCCCTAAAAGGTTACGATCGTTTTATTGAACCATACCGCAGAAATATGATGTCTTTAATGTAGAAAGTGTGTTCTTTGTAGGGTCTAAAATTGATCTTTTTCCAGCATACTAAGTTCATTAACAATCACAATTGCTGGAAAAAGAAAAAAAAAAAAAAAATTTCAGTACCCACCACAAAATATTTTTCAGTCCCAAAAAAGGAAACAACAAAGGAATTCTTGAATCTTCAGCCCTAATATATGGTACAGGGATGATGATCATACCGATGGAAGTTTTTGCACCACATTTTAGACCACATCACTAATTATTTATACCATGCACACTTTAGTTAGGTATCCCGACAGTCATCAGTGTCCTCAAAAGTTACGATGTTATTCTGAAAGTCGATCCCGACGTTCACATTCTCAAGCTGGTTTATTCCCAACACAGAAAGGCCATGATAATCTGGTTTTATAGTCATGCAGTTATCTTCATTCCAAACATTATTCGGATCCAATGTATAATCAAACCCTAGTCGGCGATCATCTCTGAAATGGAACTCTATATCAGGTGCTATGTTCATATGAAAGCCATCATCCGAATCATAACACAGCAGGAACTCCGAATGGGGATTTATCTTGTGTTTGTAATTCGGTAGCGCATTTATCACCGCGCTCTGGACTGCGTAATAAGCTTCCGATGCAAGGTGAGTATATGTTGTTCCTGTATCTATGACGATGCCTCCTCTTCCCTCTGGCCTCCATCTGAACACATCCTCCGAAATGTTGAGCCTAGTACCTTCAACGCTAATACCTTCTACCCCTATATGGTACCAACCGTATCGGCCAGGAAATAATGGGGTCTGATTACCCTCATGGATCACTGCCTTTGAACCGAATTTCACATTGCTACGGTTACCTCGATTAAAAGGCGAAATGCAAAACGAAAAACGAGTCCGTTCTCTAATTAATTGCGCAACAAGTGAACTTGGTTCTCTACCTGCACCAACAACTCCTGGCGGATTTTCATCCGGATCCGTATCTGAATTCTTCAGACCACACCCGAAAGTCATATCAGGGATTGTTTCACCTTCGAGCATGAATGTTTCTTTGGAAGCGACTCCTTCGGAAGACCCTCCATCTTCATAAGCCGTAATGTAAGTACATGAACCATCCTCACTTGGGCAACCGTTATCTGGGACTAGGCCACACTCCAAACGGTCATCGTCACACATCAGCTTTCGGTAGGAGGATGATTTTCCAGGTTCAAAGATTGGTATACTTTGATTGTAACATTTTTTGCAGGGATTACACTGCATCCAAATTAAGGTGCTAGCAGTGTCAAAGTATCCATATGTGTCGATTGGAGGGGTTCCAATTTTGTACCTCATTACGTAGACTCCATTATCGTAATCAATGCGGGCAGTAGCGTTGCTTACTGCTGCTGGTGACATTCGCCTCGTGAGGTAATTTTGTCTGGCTATGCTTCTGCGACGAGCTGCTTCTTTGCGTTGAGCACGAGTGAGACTAGGGTTGTATAGCGGAGATTCAGGCGAGTCGCGATGAATGAGACGTGTCTCGAAACCTCGGAGTGGTGTTTTAGGAGAGGACATGCAGAGGGGGATGGTGATGGCTATTGAAATTAGTGCAATGAAGGAGAGTACAAATGATGAGGCCATGGAGGGCGAGAGTCAAATTCTCAGCTTGCTATTGAAACTAAATGTTCTTGCACTAAAACTATAAACTTTTGCAGATTCTACCTACAGTTTACACATGAACAATTGGATGTGTACTAACGGATCAAAATGATTAAAGATTTATAGTAGGGTGAATTTAAATGTAAATTGTAATGACTACGAAAGAGAAAATACGTGCATGGATCATGTGGTAAGTGACTCTGCATCGACAATAGTATTTTTTTTTTCTTTCTGTTTTTGCTGGAATGTACAAAAGTACAAGATAGTCCCTTTTTATCAGTACGTGTTTAGACATGAGGGTAGGTTCGTGGTACTAGATTTTAGACACAAGTTTTAAGTCATTAGATTTATACACTTTTAATGGTTAAAATACAATTTAATTTTTCAATTTAAATTTTCTTTACTAAATACTTATACATTAGGAAGATGATCCTTAATTTAGATTTTAATTATCAAAAATGTTATTCTTACCACATTTTTCATACCACATTTGTATCACTTTCTAATAGATATGAGATCCATATGTAGACTGTTTTTAGAATACTAGAAGATCTTATATTATTTGCAAGGAAATAAATCTTATCTAGTTTACTATAAATAAAGGCACTCACTTTCTCCCTTCAGTAAAATAGACCACAACAGTTCACTATTTGTGGGAGTGAACAATCGTATTAAAAAAAAAACTACACAATTATAATTTTTTAATAAGAAAATAATTTACTTGTACTTTTTATATAATTTTTGTGACGTTAATTAAGCATTTATTATTACATACATTAGGCATTTTTTATCGTTATTATATATTAGGCAATGAATTTATAACATTAATATTTTTTTATCTTTTTTATGTAAAACAATTCATTCTTCCTTTTAATCCATGGAATTAATTGTGCACATCAACCATTCAAATAGGGGTATTTTAGGCATTCAAACAAATTAAAATACTTCAAGTTCAACATAATTGATGAATTTGCTAAGTTTCAAGGGCTGAAATCATATATTTCATCAAAGTTTCTGGAACAATTTTGCGGTTGTGCAAAGACTGAATTGCAATCCAGAAACAACGAAGGTGGTTTAACGCGTTAATATTTTGTGATAACATAATCAGTAATTTATCAAAGATCGACTAATAAAATCCGAACAAAAACAAAAATTCCACTAATAAGATGCGAACAAATTCAAGGAGATTCCCCGCGTGAAAATGGCCCTCTGAAGTTTAGACTCTCCCCAATGATGGAGAGGTCATACCCCAACCAATTTATTAAAGGGAACTTTGATATAAATGATTTGGGCTAAGTTTATTTTAATAAAAAATCATGCTATAATTTTATTTAATTAAAAAGACTTAAATTTTAATAAAAAATCCTTAAATTTTAATAAAAAGGACAAAAGAACTTAAATTTTAATGAAAAATATATAATTTTAATATTAAAAAAAGAAAAATCTGACGTGTGGATCCACGCGTCCTCACATAAACTGTTTATGAAACTTTCTACACTGTTTATAAAACTTATTATACTGTTTATGAAACTTAAGACATTGTTTTTAAAACTTATTAAACTGTTTATGAAAAATTACAACATTGTTTATGAAACTTACTATACTGTTTATGAAACTTAACGGTACTACACGGTTTATGAAACTTTAGGTACTACATTCTTCTCTCTCATCTTCTTGAATTTTCTTGGCATATTCTCACCTTCCAAACACATTTTCTTCTTCTAATTTTTTTTTCGATACTCATCAAATTTTTTTTGTATCTCTTCAATTTCTTAACTTTCTACACCAATTACTTAATTTTCTTCTATTGTCTGCCCATGTGCGGCTTCCTCTTCTCCTCCACCTACAATCTTAACTTTCTACACCATGTGTTATTATGTAAGTGGTGGGAAAATTTATTTTTTAACACAAGAATCTCATCACTTGTATAGAGACGTGGTATATCACTCTGTGTCCCGGGCACATTGAAAAATCTCTCGTCATCTTGACTACTATTGGGAAACAACACCACAAAAATAAAATTAGGAAAATGTAATTCAATTTGAAATCTTTCTATTATTCTAAGCAACAAAATAATAATAATAATAATAATAAGGGCTTAATGTTAGTTGACAATAGGGAGAAAACAGAGTGGAAATGGGAGGTGGAGTGGGATGTATATATGCGCGCCAGCGCATGTGGTGTTTTTTATATTTTTTTATTTTGTACCTTATTATTAAATAAAGTTAGTTGATGGTTTTTTTTATTTATTAAAATGTAAAAATTTGAAGCCATTTTTATTAGTTTTTCCTAAAAAAAAAAAAAAAAAAAAAAAAAACCTAAACTTGTCCATTGTCCTCAGTGTGAACAGTCTTTGGGAGTCTAGCATATCAAGTAATCCGGCGTTTTAAATAATCTTCACCGTTCAATTTCTTAGAAGTAATATTAAAATCAATCTTTACTATTTATTTGAAGCCGATACTAAGGTGCTCAAACCTCAGCACGACTCAGTTTCTCTAACTCAAACTTGGCTCGAATTATTTGGAGCAAATTTATAGTCTCTATAATTAAAGTCTATTAATCACAAAGTGAGAAAAAAGAGGACCTAAATTCACTGTATTGTAAATATAACTGTAATTTTGGCATTACACGATCACATCAACATGCATAGACTGCTAGTAGGTGAAACGAAAATCGAATTGTAATTTTGGTAAATCAAATTGAAAAGGTAAGTTTCAAATTGGGAAGCAAAATCCAAAATCGAAATGGATCCTATCACATGCATAGACTGCTAGCTAGTAGGTGAAACCAAATGAAATGAATAATATGTATAGTGCTAGTAGGTGAAGCCGAATGCAATTACTCTTATTTTGTAGTTATTTTTCCATTAAAAAGGACACCTCTTTGTGTATAAAATGGTTAAAAGTTAAGGACAACTAATTAAAATTAGAGACAATAATCGGTGAGATCGTCTCACTAGGACAATCCTCACACCAAGTGTGCCGGAACCGCATGAGGTTGGAGTTGAACCATATTATTGTTGATGCAAATTTTCACTCGTTGGGGGGGGGGGGGGTTAGGTCAACGGATCTCTGATGCCTAAGTTAGTTTCTCAGGAGAGTAAAGTGTTTAGGGTTTTTTTAAGGTTGCAAAAGCTCTGAAAATTTGGTAGAATATGAGGTATTTATAGGGATAGGGCTGGCCGTAGTATTTAATGGAGATATATTCTCTAAATATTCTCAAGATATTTAATAGTAAATAATATCTTGAGATAATGGTGTAATTATCCCTAATTTATTTAAATTAGGATTACTTACTTGATTGGAATCAATCTTCAAATGGGAATATATTAAAAATAGGATTTGGGTAATTAATCCTTATCTTTAATTCCTTGCCAATGGCATGCGAGCTGTGGGTAGTCGTATTCAGCTGCTAAGACCTTCAGGGATGTGAGTTGGGCGTGAGAGCATCTGAGAAGCCTACCCATTTATTGAGAGCAATCTTGTCTTTCTTGAATAAAAGTTCACGTGTCACATCTAAAATTTTTGAGATTATTTTAGACTCCATAATTATTACTAGTTCATTGTGAGGCTTAAGCACTCCCTCACTCCTTTAGTGTAGATAATGTCGTTTGTTCAAAAAATAAATATGTAAAAGGTAGGGTTTATTCGAACTCGATCAAAAAACGAAATTATCAAATCACCATCACGCCATGCACATAATCGGCATGAAGCTAGTGCAAGCGAGTCCAACCCTAGAGCTAACTGTGATTGTGATATGGGGCACCACAAGGAATTAAATTGAGAACATTCTTAATTAGTTCATGAAAATGTCAATATTTACCGATAAAACAAATAGGAATACATAATTATTATTGGGAAGAGTTATCTACATATATATTTTTATCTTTCACATCTCTCTAAATTTTTGATCATTGGATCAAACGCATTGAAAAAATCAATGGACAAAAATTAATAAGGATGTGGAGAAGATAAAAAGGGATGTGTGAATAGCACTACCCTTACTATTATGATTATACACGCATTACCTAATTATGGCGACTAAGCAAAGAGGCCTTTCCACTCCCTTATAACCTAAAGTTGACATTGTTTGACGAGAGAAAACTTAAACTTGTCATTGTCCTAATGTAAACAGACTTGTCTTCGGTAGTCCAGCCTATCACGTAGTCCGACTCTTTAAATAATATTCACTGTTTGATTTCTTAGAATCAATCTTCACTATTTATTTCTCAAACTATTGAGCAGTCCCAAGCTATTGAAGAAAACTTGCAATGTTAACTTGTTTAGAAAATCTCTGAACTATTTTATGCTACTTGTGAATATCATACAAATAAAAATAAATAAATTGTGAGCAAAACGTTGCAATTGCAGTCAAATAGCTGGTGATTCTGCTTGACTGGGGCCACGGGCAAAGTGAAATTCCCCATAACCTCTCCAGACCAGAAAGAAGTAAATAATCGTGGCTTGCCACCAGTTGGGAACCCCCCCCCCCCCCCCCCCCAACCCCTGGCGGCCCCATTTTTTTTTTTTTTTTTGTAAAAAAAAGTATCAAATAAATTGCAATGGAGTGCAAGATTCACTAAATCAAATCAGGCTTCAATCAGTCAATCAGTGGAGATTTGATCGCAATTAGTGGAGATTTGATCGCTGGAAAATCCAAAACTTGTAGATCAAATTTTACTCACCAGGTTGATGTGGCCCATAAAATGGCAAATACACATCATTGAGAACAAGCCATTTATATAGAATTACCCCACTCTAATTATCACCGAGACCTTTTGGATTACAACCCCACACCTGACAGATTGAGCAGGTGGCCAAGTGGGGACAATATTGATGTTGTTGGAGTGGGCCCATGGCCGGTGTACCTGAAATTTAAGATAGTATCAGAGTCAGGGGACGGGCCCATACATCCACGTGAACAAGTGGGTCCCCCTTGACCCCGTGCGAATGGGTGAGCCCCGACTTGGCTCCACGTAGGCCAAGAGACGGCAGGTAGACGGACCATGGGCCCATTCCAACAACACCGATATTATCCCCACTTGCCCACCTGCTCAATCTGTCAGGTGTGGGGTTTTAATACAAAAGACATCGGTGATAGTTAGAGTGGGGTGATTCTATATAAATGGCTTGTTCTCAAGCCTTCTAGCCGATGTAGGATAGAGAAATGTTATTGGTATGAGAGATGGACATATTCTCACCATTGAGGATATGTAGTAGGTCTGGGAGAAGGAAAATGAGGGATGTATTTGGGCCAAGCTGGTGCATAGTCTACGGGGGCAGAGAAGGCTGATTGCTGAAAACCCCATGGCTGAGTTTGGGGCTGCTGTTGGTGAAATCCCCACTGCTGGGATTGGGGACGTTGCCAGCGTCAGCCACCGCCTGTATGAGTGCTCCCATTGTTGCGATAATTACCACCTCCGCATCCGAAATGATTTCCACTAGTACTACGCCTTAACGAGGAGTTGCGAGAGGAAGCTTGGCCCGCGGGAGAAGGAGCAGATGCCATGAGAAGAGCCCGCCCGGAATCGAAGTTAGCAGAGGGCTTGGTGTTTTGCTGCTCCAAGGAGAAGAGTTTGTGGCGAAGAGCTGCAAAAGTAGGGAGCGGACCATTGAGGATTGCCGTGTTGAAACATAAATTAAGAGAGGAATCTGGAGATGAGTTGCAAAGTGAACCCAAAAAAAGAACAAAAATTTACTACTATTATATGAAAAGCCTCTCCAATGTCTCTGGAGTTCAACAAAAACCCCACCAATTTTCAATCTATTTATTCTCTCATTTATTGCCAAATTTTGCATCTTAATTCATAGACATAAAGAAAAAATATTACAAAATTTCCAAGAAGGGTTGAGACTGAGACTCAAATTCATAATCCTTATCCCATTAGAAAACCTTAAATACCTAACCAAAAAACCTTAATAAAATTATTAAAAAAAAAAAAAAAACATGTTACTAACTTGCTAACTTACAAAGCAAAACACAATCTCCTAACCGTATTATTTTCCAACACAACCCTATTGCAAGAGGGTTGTGAAAGCAAAAGTATAACAGTCCTCCTCTCCTTCTAATTTTCTTTTCATTCACAGTCACGGTACTTGAGGGATACAATATTGTTGTCCAAGTCATATCCAACATTCACGTTTTGTTGTTGGTACATTCCAAAAATGGTATAGTCTGAGCTTCCTTCATTTAGGCTCATGGCCAAGCAGAGATTTCCCTCAGAATTCACAATCCAAGTGTTCTCGTCTCCCAACGGAAAGTCTAGTCCTGTGAAATGGAACACAATTTCCGGCGTTATATCCAATCTGAAACCACTACGATAATCGTAACATAGTGGGAAAAGTCCATCCACATCTGTCACTGGTTTGAAATCCGACAAAGCATTCATCATTCCCAACTTGAACTCAATAAAAGCATCAAATGCAAGCAAAGTAAAAGTTGTTGCTGAATCCATGAAAACTCCTCCTCGGTCCGCTGTCATGTCAAACACTGACCTAGAAATATTCAGCAGTGTTCCATCAATACTAATCCCTTCTAAGCTTAGCTGGTACAAACCATATTGACCGCTCAAAAGCGAAGTTTGCGTCTCTTCTTCCGTGATTACTGCCGCTGAGCCAAATCTCACAGAGCTATGGTTACCTTTATCTTTAGAAGGTATGCAATATGAAATACGATGTAATGGAATCTGGCTAACAAGTGAAGAAGGTTGTCTACTTAAACCGACAATTCCTGGTGCAGGGTATCCTGCAGTTGTGTCAACATTAGAGTGACCACAACCAATGATTATATTTTGGAAACTAATGTTACCACTTAATCCATCATCTTCAAGCGTGACGGTTTCTGTGGCAACGTCTCCTTCGGTGAATGATCCGTCCATATAGTTAATCTCATACTTACATTCGCCGTTTGGATTAGGGCAGCGGGCACCTGAGGCTGTGTTGCACACAACCGAGCCACACATTGCCTTCTCGTAGCTTTGTGAGCTTGCAGGATTGTATATTGGTATGGTTTGACTGAAACACTGGTCACAAGGCTCACACTGCAGCCAAGTCAAGTGGCTGCCAGTGTCAAAGACTCCGAAGGTGTCAACTTCCGGGGTGCCGACTTTAAACCTCATGATGTAATCTCCTGGGCTTTGATCAATAGGCGCCCAGACGTAACTGCTCGAATAACTGCTCCACGTTTTATTTGACATTAGCCAGTTGAAGTAGTTCTGTCTCGCTATGGTTCTGCGGCCGGATGATTTTATGAGATCAGCACGTGTTGCCCTAGGGTTGTAGAGCGGAGATGCGGGGGAGTCGCGGTGAATGAGACGCGCCTCAAAGCCTTTAACGGATGCTTTAGGAGAAGACATGGAGGAAGGGACGGTGATGATTGAAATTAGTGCAACGAGGGAGAATATTAGTGTTGATGCCATGGTTGGTAGACATGCAGGTCTAAAATTTTAGAGCATTGTTTTATAGCAGGGGGAGGTAATATATAGGGTTGGATCAAGGTCTGTAAAGTGTAATTGATATTTGCTTCTGTGTATGGTAATTGGAAAGAAACCTAGATACGTAGTAGATCAAGTAAGTATTGTGTATTAACCCTATTTAAAGTTATCTTGTACTCCAAGACATTTATATTTCCTCAAATGCATCGAGTAATTGTTTGTAATTTCTTATAAGAATCGAGTAATATTTGTGTAGTGGCAGATGTGGAATTGGGAGAAATCAGTTTCGTTACTTGGAGAGCAAGATGTTAGGACTCTTGTATTAAAAATAAGTGTAGTCCCTTTTTCAATTTTATCAATCAAATGAATATTCGGCCAAATCAAACTTAATTAGTCACGTGTTTATCTGAAGGGGAAAGTCACATGTTTATTCGGATTTGTCAATCTACAAGTTAAAGAATATATAAATTATAAAGGGGGTGTGCTATCCATACACTTTTTTTTACTTCTTCTACATTCTTTATTAATTTACGTTATTTGATCTTCTTTAATTCATCCGATCCGACGTCTGAAAATTAAAAAAATGTGAAAAAAGTAAAAATAAGTGTGTGGATATCATATCCCATTATAAAGTACTACCGTTTATTGAATACATGGATATTGAAGTGACCATGGCAAAGACACGCAAGCAATCGCATGGAGAGAGAGTTTGAGTTTCCTTTTCTTGCTTGATGAGAGTGGGTCATAACCGTAAATTACTTATAAAAAGAATTCACCTAGCCAGTCTGGGTACCCTATGCAATTTTTTTTAAGTACTCAGGAATTCGAGCCAACCATCTAGATTGTGTTTAGAACACTAACCATATGCTGCATATAAATAAGGAAAAATGTCTAATACTACTTGGAGAAAATGAGTAGATAACAACTCAGATATCTCATGTTACTGTTGAGGAGGGTGGGAGAAAAGACCTTGCATGAGTTTATAAGTAGAATTACCCTTTATATTGCCAATAAATTTTATGGTAGAATCTCAAATTTCTTCATTTACAAAGATGATGCCAATGAAAATTACAAGTACCACATATTTAGGTGCCATCATCACTAATAATCCCTAATAAAGCTAGAGTCCCTGCCTATGTGTGTAAATTTGTCCCACGTTTTTAAGTATACCGACATAAATTTGTACACTTGAAGGATGTGATGTTGTTAACTGAAATCATACCCAACATTCACATTCCTGTGCTGGTACATTCCAAAGATAGTAAAACCTGCAAAACTTGGCAAAATAGCCAGGCAGTAGTGTCCTTGAGAATTCACAGCCCAAGTGTTATCCGCACTTACCGGAAACTCCAGTCCCATGAAATGAAGCACAATTTCCGGCGTTTTATCCGCTTGAAACCGACTATCATCGTAACAAATTATGAAAATGCCATCATAATCTCCCACTCTATGGAAATCTGATAAAGCATATATGATTACCTTCGCAGCTCACTAAAAGCTCCAAATGCAAGCATAGTATGAGTTGTTGCCGAGTCCATGAAAACACCTCCCTCTCCACCTGCGGTCATATTAAAAACTGAACTCGAAACATTGAGCGTTGCGCCATCGACGCTAATGCCCTCTAAGTTTAGATAGTACTGACCATTTTCACCGCTCAACCAAGGTGTTTGAGTTTTTTGACTCAGTTTCAGTGACCACTGCCAGCCGGTAGTAACCCAATTTTCACGTTGCTGTTATTGTAGATGCCATTATTTTTGGAAGAAATGCAATACGAAAGGTGGGGGTACGAAATCTGACCAACAAGTGAAGAAGGCTCTCTCCTAACTCCTATGTCCCACAACTCCAGGTGGGTGATGACCTGCTTTTGTTTCGACATTGGTGTGACCTCAACTGATAATCATGTTTGTTAGGTTAATGTTACCACTTAATCCATCCTGTTCAAGCATGATTGTCTCCGTGGCAATATCTCCTTCGGTATCCACCTTGGTACGCAATTTTGTACCGGCGTTCGCCTTTCGGATCAGGGCAATGGGCATCTGAGGTTGTATTGCACTCGATGGAGCCGCACATTACCTTCTGATAGCTGTCTGAGTTTGCAGGATCAAATGTTGGTATGCCTTGTTCGTAGCATTTTTCACAAGGCTTACACTGAAACCAAATTAAATCGCCGGCCATGTCGAAAATCCCAAAGGTGTCAACTCTTGGGGTGCCAACTTTGAACCTCATGATGTTGTCTCCATGGTCTCTATCAATCGGCGTGCTGAATGGAATTGCGCCGTGTTTTACCTGACATTAGCCATTTGAAGTAGTTTTGTCTAGCTATGATTCTGCGGCGAGCTGATTTGATGCGATTGGTAGGTGTGGCCTTGAGGTTGTAGAACGGAGATTGAGGAGAGTCGCGATGAATGAGACGTGCCTCGAAACCATGGACCGGTGTCTTAGGAGAAGACATGGACGATGGAGGTATGGTGATCTTGATTGAAATTAGTAAGAGGAGGAGGGAGAATATCAGAGTCGAGGCCATGGTTGCTAGCCCCCGCCTAGCCCTAGGTGTGGAGTTTATAGGGCAGGTTCAAGGTTTATAGTTGGTAATTTTTTGGGGTTGATCTGTATACGATGAAGCAACCTAAGATTGGATGAACTGATATATAATTACCATACAAGAAATACATTGTATTCTCAAGTTTCTAAATGTGTGGAAAGTATAGATGGTAAGACAACCTAGACATGAATGAATTGTGTTGTGATGACCCTAACAGAAAAATATGTGTGCACCTGCAATCCTTCACATGAATTTTGTCATCGTCAGTTGTCCATATGAGTAGAAAAATTTAACTTTTTTACATTGTGAGTGTTACATGCATAATTTTAACGAGAAAAACTTGCATGCAACGGAATGTCATTGTGACGGTATTCCAAACTAATCATGTAAACGATTATCAGTAAATAATAAACTTAAAATATCGCTACAATATTAATCCAGTTATATGTAAGTACTTACTACTACTATTACTTCTCCGCATATGTGGCATGCTAATGTGTAGAGCATCATATTTGTTCACCCAAAAAATGCTAGCCTTTGAAATCTTTAATTAGTACGACATATGTTACATGTCGTTCTCCTTCATGAACGACGTGTCATAATATACCAACTGACAAATACTGAAAAACCCCTCCAAAATCTCCGCGAAAGCTCTGAATGTAACCTCTCAATCTTCATCCATGGAGGTTCTCTCTCTCACTTCACCTTTCCCTTCCAAATTTCCCGTCAAATCTCCGAACAAGAAAACCCCATTTCGGTACAACATTCGCACCTTCGATTTCCACAAAAACCCATCATTTTCCATCTATTTACTCTCCTGTAACAGCAGAAAGTTTCGAGCTTTCGCTCAGTTCGGTGGGCCCACCAGCCGCAGAAACTCGCTGAGGAAGAAGCTCACTGACGGGCAAAAGGTGAACCAGAATTCAATTCCTTTAAACCCAAGTTCTGAATTTCAGTTTTTGAATAGTAATTTTGTTGATTCTGAGAGTCAATTTAGCAATTTGGTTTCTGACGATGGTGCGAAAGAGAGCAAATTTGGTAATGGGGTTGCTGATGATAGTGTAGCTGAAACGGGTAATGTAGAAGAATCGAATTCGAAACGTCTTGGTGATTCGGTTTTGTTGAGTAAATGGGAGAGTTGGATGGAGCAGTATAAGAGGGATACTGAGTACTGGGGCATTGGTTCGGGTCATATTTTTACTGTTGTCCAAGATTCTGATGGTAGTGTGAAAGCAGTTTCGGTTAATGAGGATGAAATCTTGAGGAGAAGCCGGGTTGAGCGAGAAGAATTGGAGGGCTCGGCGGAGGTGAACCTGAAAATTTTGCAGGCGGAGAGTTTAGCTAGAGAGATGGAGAGAGGGAACAATGGGATTCCGAGGAATAGTTCCATAGCCAAGTTTGTTAATGAGGGTGAGGGTGAGGGTCTTGTGAAGGCGATTCAGGGTTTTACTCTTGGACCTGAGTTGATACCAAAGCTATCTCGAGTTGGGAGATTGGTGTTGTATGGTGTCATTGCGTTGTGGGCATTGAAGAAGTTATTCACTTTTGGAAATAAAGAAGAGCGGTACTCGGAATTGGAGAAGGAAATGATGAGGAGAAAGATCAAAGCAAGAAAGGAGAAAGAGATGTTAGAACCGAGCAGTGTGGAAGTTGTTCAAGCAGCTCCAGAACTGCCACTGGGTTCCTTTAAAAAGCCTAGCCTTGACAAGCAAGAACTTATGAAGGTTATTGTGAGAGAAAAATCATCAAATGGTAACCTGGCTCTACAAGTTTCTCCAAGTTCCATGACTGCTGCTGTGAATACAGATTTTGATGATAAAGTTCATGAAATCAGAAATATGGCCAGGCAAGCGCGAGAAATTGAGAGCAGGGATAGGGATAGAAACGATATTCAGACTCTGAATGATGAAATTTCAGATGGAAGTGTGAATGAAAATTCGGATGAAATAGAAACTGTCAAACGGCATGGAGAAGGGGAAGCAAATATTCTAACCAACCTTGTAAATGGAGATTTCAGGCAAAGTGAGGGTCGTGATGATACTTCTTCTATTAAAAAGTTAGACTTTGTTGAGGACGGGCATAATCAAACTTCTAGTATTTTGAATATAGAAGTTTCAGATGATAGGGAAAGCACTAACCGGGATGTAACAGACTGTAAACGGAATTTGCAGTTACCAGACAATGCTCCTTTTAGGGAGTCCAGCAAGTCCAGCAATGGTACCCGTCAAGTCAAACCAAGGGTTATAAGATCAGTGAAAGAAGCTAGGGAGTATCTTTCCAAAAAACATGACAAAACAAAGCTAAATGAAGAGCCCCGATTTGAACCTGTCCCCAGAAGTGATGTTCTTGGAAGGCTACGAAGTGATAAAGACTTTGGTAACAATGGAAGCCAGGGAGGGTTCGTGGTCAACAATGTTTTAGCTCATGTGATTCCAGATGAAACATCAGATCCTCCATCTACCGAAAATGCTTCTGAAGATTATGATCTGAAGGATGAAAAATTTGAAGCTATAAAGAGTGATAAACCTGATGAAACCGAGAAAAGACACTTCATGGATGATGATCAAAAGGAACAGGTTTCTTTAGATCATGAAAGTAGTAACAGTGATTCAATGACAGAACCATCTGTTAAATATGAGAAGTGGATGGAGGAAAACTTTAAGGAATTTGAACCTATAGCTAAGAAGATTGGAGTTGGTTTTAGAGATAATTACATGGTTTCAAAAGGAAAAGCAGATCAAGAATCAATTATGAGTTCGGACATGACTAAGCTTGGATCTAATGAAGAAGATGACAGTGAACATGAATGGATGAAAGATGATAGTCTTAGGGAAATTGTGCTTCAAGTCCGAGATAATGAATTGGCAGGACGGGATCCGTTTCATATGATGGATGCTGAAGATAAGGATGCATTCTTCAAGGGTCTTGAGAAGAAAGTTGAGACAGAGAATAAAAAGCTGACAAAACTGCATGAGTTGCTCCATGCGAACATTGAAAACCTCAATTATGGTGCAGGTAATTTTTGGACACATACCTATTGATCTACTTTTCAGAAAGGGTCAATTTAATTGTACAGCATTCTCACTATGGTGAGATATTTCAAGTTTTTACTGCAACCAGTTCGATAGGCCTCGTAGGTTTTCTGGTGGTAGTTTACTCTTCTCTTTGTATTTGTTAGCTAAACCGGTTCCTTACATAACTAGATCCATTGACCGCTTGTTAGGCCGACTATTTGTTAATATAATCTTTCTCTTGGACATGGAAAATGGAGGGCTGTAGTTATGGTAGCTTTTAGGTTTAAATCTTTCCAACTAATGAGAAGATTGGATATTTGATTTTTCTTGAATACATATTTTGCTTGGACTAATATTTTGCTTTCCTTGTAGATGGTATCAGCATCTATGATTCACCAGAGAAAATTATACCCCGCTGGAAAGGTCCCCCAATAGAAAAGAGTCCGGAGTTCTTGAATTATTTGCAAGAGCAGCGGATGACAATTTTTGCTGAGAATAGTGAGATTTCGGTGAATAAAGATGAGCAGAACTTTCTTCAGAACTCAACAGGATCCCAATCCCATGAGAGTATTGCTGCTACTTCCATAACCAATGACCCAAATAAGAAGGATATTAGCAGTTCAAAGACAATTATAGAAGGGAGTGATGGTTCTGTTAGAACTGGCAAAAAATCAGGAAAGGAGTTTTGGCAACACACGAAAAAATGGTCTCAGGGGTTTTTGGAATCCTACAATGCGGAGACAGACCCAGAAATTAAATCCACTATGAGGGACATGGGGAAGGGTTTAGATCGATGGATCACTGAAAAAGAAATACAGGAAGCTGCTGATCTTATGGATAGAATGCCTGAAAAAAGTAAGGAATTCATGGAAAAGAAACTCAGCAAGCTTAAGAGGGAGATGGAATTGTTTGGGCCACAGGCTGTAGTGAGCAAATACCGTGAATATGCAGAAGATAAGAAAGAAGATTACTTGTGGTGGTTAGATCTGCCTTATGTGCTGGTAAGCTAGATATGCACTTCGACTTTTCTGCAATTTTTTAAGCTTGATTTGTGCTGTCAGTTCATTCCCCAATAGTTTCATCTTCTGGAATTAGTTGTCATCTAACACTATATTCAAGTTCCAGGAGGTCCTGGGTTTCAAACCTCTAATCCTTATTCCACATCTATTTGGTTTTTAACATCCGCCTTGATTTTAAGCTTTATGTAGATATTTTTCCCCAATACTCAACCAGTAGTTAATTCTCTCTGTACTTACCAGTGCATTGAGCTGTACACAGTTGATAATGAAGAACAAAGGATTGGATTTTATTCATTGGAGATGGCTGCGGATCTTGAATTGGAACCGAAGCCGTACCATGTGATTGCTTTCGAGGACAGTAATGATTGCAAAAATCTCTGTTATATCATCCAGGCTCAAATGGAAACACATGGGAATGGCCATGCCTTTGTTGTTGCCCAGCCACCTAAGGTAAAGAATTAGTTTGTTTTCAGTTCTGAAGATCAGCATTCTTCAGTTGCAGCTGTTGAAAATTTCTTGCAATTCATGGTCTTAGCAAATTATATTCTCTCAAGAGAGGCCAACTTGTGTGGAATGGCCATTTTATGTTTTCAATATCACTCAGTTAACAGGACTCGTAAGGTTTTTTCATTTTAAGACGAGACTTGAGATGTGAGACTCTATGGTTTTCATATGCTATCCCACTCACAGATTAAATCTCTTTCCCGACTGCTGTTCAATTGTTCCCCTTTAATTGTTCAGTCTAATCTTTATTGATCTGTTGAGGTGGGTGACCGATTTATCTGAACTGTCCACTTATCTCCTCTCCAGGATGTTTTTCAGGAAGCCAAAACAAATGGCTTCGGTGTAACTGTCATTAGGAAAGGAGAGCTTCCGCTCAATGTGGACCAAACTTTGGAAGAAGTGGAGGATCAGATCAGTGAGATTGGCAGCAAAATATACCATGATAAGATCATGCAGGAGCGCTCTATGGATATAAGCTCGTTGATGAAAGGTGTATTTGGGTTCAGCGGCAAACCTATTATGAAGTAATTTCTTAACTTTAATAAAGTTGTTTCCATACAATACTTACCTGGTTTATGGGACACGATTTCATTGTATTCTGTTTTCAAAGTAGTCACATTTTTGCATCCTGACTGTCTTGATCACAGAAAAAGACCAACACAGACGATGAAGAGTGCAATTGGTTTCAGCGGCAAGCCTGCTAAGAAGTAAGTCCGTCAATCTGATGGAGTTGTTTCCATGCAATACTTAACTAGCACGGAACACCAAAGCATTGATTTGTGTTATTTTACCACAGCATTTTATTTTCTTAGTATGAACATTTTCTTACGTCTTGAAGTCTTTGATTGCACAAAAAGATCGAAGAAAATGCTGAAGAAGCCCAGCAAGAAAGAAAGGTGATGCTTCATATGTATGCTCCGAGAGACAACAGTAATCGAGCATGTAAGAAGTTCATGGTAATGTCAAACTCCGCATGCTTATTCTGGTCGCTGCACAAACGCTGGACAAACTCTGTACAAAGTACCCGGAGCTCCATGATTTGGTGCCAAGCATTTACCTTTCAGGTTACCTATTACCGAAGTCAACGTTACACCGGCGCAGAAGTTGCAATAGTCAATTGTGCATGTTGCCCATTCTTCTCACCCAAAGACTAGCCATTGCAGCAGTTCAGCTAGCTCCCAATTCCGACTCCGAGTGGTCACTTGCAACAACACGTCTTCGGAGCTGGTTCCTTAAATATTAATTCCTATATATTTGCTTTAATTTGTGAATAATTTCCAACCTCATTGGATTTTGCCCTTTTATCTTATTGTAATTCCAACTTAATTTAACAAGCCGGAAAATGCATCGACTGAGTGCACCGGAGTATTAATGGAGTAGGTGGAAGTGACGAGTGTATACGATATGTTTCACCGTAGCATTGGATGCAACGTGGTATTGTAGATTTTGCCCACAGTACATGTGAGTTTCAACGTACCTGATGGGTCCAACAAATCAAATGGCTCATTTAATTCATTAAAACCGAAACATTTCCGATTGTATCAACCACCAATGCCAACAAGTTGCCATTTTCCTATTTTATTCTTAAACATTTATCAAAATATAGTTGTCTGATATGCATTTTTGGAACATGCAGTATCCAGAACAAAAAAAGCATCCCAAACCTAACAAATGAAATTTTCTGTCTTCAAAACAAACTTCAGTGCTATTACAAATGGATTAGAAATTGTCACGAAATGAACCACGAACTTCACTACAAGTCAACCGAAACTGGATTTTGGTCTGTAAGGAAAAGCACGAATACAAAAGAAACTGCGGTCTATAATGAAAAAACGGATACGAAATTGAAGGTGTATGGGCAAAAGGAGGGCTAGTCCTCTTGCTATACAAACATATGTACGCTGATCACATGGTCATACACATTTTATGTACCTATGTTCTCCACATGATTCAGCATCCCGTTACGAAGGTGATCTTGCAATCTCATCAAGGCGACGGTCCATAATTTGGGACACGGCCTCAAGAAAAGCATCTTCACTTGAATCAGGGAGCACAGAATCCTCTGCTTCTTGCACTATCTCCTCAATGACGGATTCCTTGTTCAAGGTTTTTCTGCACATTATGTTTCCTATGGCAAAGGGAGTGAACTGTCTCTCTGCCCCTTTCTTCAACAGCATGGTTGAAATGCGTAGTGTGCGAGCACATTTGCGGGGCATGTACCATCCATGGAACTTCAAAAGGGCAATATCTTCTTCTGCATCCAGTGATTTGATGTAATCAATGACCTCGTCAGCATAAGGCTTGCGTGCTTGTGGCCAATACAACCAGTCAAATGTAATGTCTTCAAACTGCAGGAACAAGACAATGCACATGAAATTAGTATTACAATATCAGAAAACAAAAATGAAAATAAATCTCCTAGATAATGTCATGGCAATGAGCTGATGACTATATGATGCAGATAAATTTCAGGAAAACGAGAAAAGAAACGCCAAAAACAATAACAAAATGGCAACAAGGACAAATCACTGCCAGTTAATAAAAGTTTAAGTGAATGTACTTACCGTTTCAGGTAAGCAGTACCCATGATCAATTGGAATCAGCACAGTCCGGCCATCTTCACCCTCTTTGCCCAGCAAAATGTTTCCGGCATGCCTGTCCGCATTTGCCAATCTGATATCCAAAACAGAAATCTTATGCACTTCCTCAGTTGGGAAAGCTGTAGGGCCCATGTCTTCACAACTTCCACTATTCTCCATGAACTTCTGCAAGGACCCGACCTTAACAGTAGCATCCCCAGGATGGTTGAACACTTTATGAAAGCACTTGACAATAAATGTTGGGGGGACCCCAGCAAAGCCCTTTGCATTACCAAACAGCATGCGATGCCCACCCATTGGATGATCCAAGAGGTAAGCAGCCACTTCTCTAAGTGCTCCTTCTCCAACTCTTGTTCCCCTTTTCAATCCTTCACCATCCAATGACAATGGCAGCCCCCTCGGATTGTTTTGAGCCATAGGCTCCTCATCAATTGGCTTAAAAACAGATACATACTTTTGACCTGAAGAGTCTGGCATAAAATACGCTCCTCCAGTACCCTCCATGGACCTAATTGGATAACTCCCACCATGTAGTCCGTCAGACGTGTCATTAACCATGTCCCAAATCTGGGAAGGTAATTCAATCTTGGGGTTAACAATGACAGGCTCCAACAAAAAACCCCTGTCAGGAGGTTTTCTCGGCACAACTTCATAACCTCTCTTAAAGTCATGCTGACCAGCATCATACTGTCGCTTCACATTATCTCCACCAACTTCATAATTTTTTCCATCATCCAACTGTGATGCCACAACTGACAATTCAAAGTTCTTCTCAACTGGTCTGGCCCTAACTTTTGCAGACTTCCGAACCAACAGATGTAAGACAGCATCATTATGTTTACATAAGTCATCAATAAGTCTCTGATCTTCAAGTTGTTTCCCATCACACACAACTTCTTGTTTTTCTAGATCAACAAACTCTTTATTCTTCTTTGCAATCTTTTGTTTCACATATCCAACATCTTTACCACGTTCGACATGGAAGGTAAACTCTTTCCCGCAAGTTGTTTGGACATTGATCTCTTGAAGGTCAGAAAGCCTAAGGACCAAATGTAGAATATTCCCATCCGTTACCCCGTATTCCCGGAGTATGGAATTGCTCCTAGCCAGTTCTCTACCTCCACAAACTAACTTTTGCTTCTTAGCAACAAACCCTTTGTAGGTTTGTATCCTAAGCTTCACTGACTCAATAGAGTCCGATTCCAAAACACTCATGGGAGTAGTTGACCCAGACACAGAGAGATATATCAATATCGATTCATCCAAAGACATACACGGTTGGGGAAACCCGGGCTCACAGTGAGCCGGAGTAAGAGTAGCAATACCGGCGGACGACATTATGCTCTTAATTCGAAATTTTCCAAGAAGGTCAAAAAGCTCTTCAAATCAATGCAGAACCTTCAAACCCTAGGAAAACTATACACATATTTACAAGAATGCAGCCATATCTAACCCTAAATTGACCACCCGATTAATACCCAGATGATCAAACAAACCCTAGATTCAATTTTCACAAACTATACAACAAAAGGAACAAACTTGAATACCCTCCTCCCCTCCAAAAGAAAAGGGAAAAAGTACCCACAGATCCAACCCCTATAAATCCATCACCTACAAACCGAAATTACAGACCCCAAGTACAAATCCAAGAACCCACAAACCAATCGGCAAAACAAAATCCTACAAATTGGACCCAACAAATTACCAATAACAAGTTACAGGGGCAAATCAATAACAAAGATCGATCACGATTCTTACCGAGAAGGAAGAACCGGAAAGAAGGGAGTGACTGAAGAGAATTCAGCTCGATTGCGATTTGTCGTGTAGCAGCTTAGGGTACGTAATTCGGGGGAAAATGAGAGAGGAAGGGGAAGGAAGAAGCGTGTAGACGGTGAGATGTGAGGAGTGGAGAGAGGAGAGGTGAGGTGTTGGATTTTGACGACGAATAAGTAATTTATATTTTTAATTAATTAATTAAATTGCCGTGGGAATGTTCGCAGAAGCAACGCGACAGACAGTTGAAGTGCTGACCAAGTTAAGGAGAAAGACGGTGGGAAAAGTTAAACGCCCTTTAAGCAGCGTGGCTTGCCCAATTAGGAAAAGCCACGTGTCTAATTGCTGATTAATCGGTGTTTAATTTTGTTTGGAATTATTAGAAATGACTGAGTAAAAAAAAGGAACCAGCCTTTTCGACCAAACAAAAAGAATATTCTTTTTTACTGAATGAAAGAAAGTAAGGATCCGATTGCCACATTTTGAAATTTTAAAAACGAAGTTGCTCAAATGCCAAATTGTAAAGGAAATATTAGAATATAATTTTTTTTTTTTTTTAACAAGCGATATTATCTAGACTAGGGGATGAGTTTAACCTCACAATATGTTAGTAATAATATAGTTTAAATTCGTATTCTGAGAGAATCAAACCTAATAAAAAAATTAGATGGCTTAATCATCCTGCTGGTTCACAGAGACCAGCATGGCTTGCAATTATTGAGAAAATATTTTTTTTTCCGAAAGTTTTAAAGATGATAAAGTAGTTTTTATTCTCTAATTCTTGTATATGTGGCGCTCTTATGTTTTTGTTTTTTTTTTTTTTCGTATTCTGAAGTTTTATTCCATGTGATATTCTTCAACAAGATTTTTTATCGAGCTCTGTATTTTTAGGGTACAATGTTGGTCTATTTGTGTTGTTGTTTTGGATTGCATTGTATATATTTTGTTTTATATGTATTTTTTCTTGAGAATTGTTATTGGCGCTTTAAAATTCTCATTTTACACTCGGAGTGCTAATAACACTTCTCTTTTTCTTTTGTGAACAAGCAATATTATCTACACTAAAGGGAAGGGAAGAGGGTGTACTTAGCCTCACAATGAGCAAGTAATAATTTGTCTAAATTCGCTTTTAGCAAGAATCGAAACTAAGACCTTTGTTTTGTTTTGTCTCATGATAACTTATTTAGGAACATGTCTTTTTAAGACACAACTTTTGTTCCTAATAGTTACGTTTGAGTTTAGGATAACTTTTTATTTTAAAATTTCTACTCTTTATTGGTGTTTGAATAAAACATTTTTTCCAAACAAAAAAATTGGTATAATTACCCTTTTGGACTTCGCAATCAAGGCTAGTTGAGTCGTATTGGACCAATTTTGGAAGGTTGGGCTTACACGAAGCAAGTAAGACACTCGCTCTGCTTCCCTTTCAAAAAGTCTATGTGAAGAGAGAGAGAGATAAATTTAAAAAAAAAAGAAAAAAAAGAAAAAAAAAGGGTAATAGTCCTAATTAGATCCAAAATTTAGTTGTTTCCGTCCTTGTTTCCATCTCAACATGTGGTCTCACGACTTTGTAATAACCTTCTTAATTATATTCTAAGCATTCTCGAATCGGTATCTTTACATTTAAACTTAATTATCTATAATGATGCATATCTCTTTACACCTAATCACGTAACGAGAGAGATATAAAAAGGGCTGTGTGCCGTTGTTAAACCCGAGGTTTTGCCATCTTGGACACACTTCCAACACACAAAAATTGTGTTTGCATTATTCGTAATGCTTTCCATTTGAAAACATCCTAGTATGACCTTACAAATAAGTGAACTTCAACAATTAAGGCAGACGGAACAGAGCAATTAGAACCTCCTATATCCATGGTGTTAAGCATGCCGCCAGCTCGAACTCTCCATGAGATTCATGGTTGCATTGTACAGTTTTTGTGTTCGTATACAAAGCGGACTCGGAATAGTCTTCTACTCAAGCCATGACTTGTAGGCTAACAGATATGTTCAGCACAAAGCTAATTTTTTCCACACTCCAAGCACGCTTCTGCAAATTCTCTATATTTCCTGCAGGGAGCAACCTTTCTGGTCTCTTGCCTATTTTAGGTCATGGTTTAGATCTTTCTGCTTTATTGTTCAGCACAAAGCTGGGAAATGCTAGAGTTATGTCCCTGCAGAGAGAACGTACGCATACGGACATTGTTAAAAAGCCAAGCAAAACCAAAAACTTCTACGAAAACTAGAACACCAATGAACCGGCATATCAGACACATGCTTGTGGTGCAAGAGATAACGAGGATGACCTAAAATATGCGATACTTGTTCAGCGATTTACAAAACACTAACTAAAGTTTGCAGAACGCAGGTTTAGGTTTTAGGACGTACATTAAGTATGGAAGAGTCATGTTTTTCAGCAAAGAAGGGTTTTGTGCTACGTATTCCTTCCACTCTTCCTCGTCAATTTTACCATCCGCTTTTCCATCTGCATCCTTGATTGTCCGAAACATACGAGAAAGTTACAATCATCGAGATCACAAACTGGGGAAGTGCAATCATCAAAGATAAACGGAGTCAAAATCCTTACCTTGTCCACAATCATTTCGACAATATCATCTGAAAGAACGAGATCAGACTCGTCTAAAAGCGCCAGCACCATCTCCTTCAACTGTTTTAAAAATTGTATCATTTGAAGCAAAATCACGATTCATGAAGGAGCAAGCAAGAACTTAAACCTCAAGGACTTTTAGCTAAAGGAGAAACCAAGTCGAGTGGACTTACCTCTTCGTGCTCGATGTAACCAGTGCGCCTCAGATCATATAACTTAAAAGCATCTGCCATATCAATGTATGTATCAATTTTAGTGCCTACACATTTAAGTTAAGACATGCTAATGCTACTGCCAATTGAAAACTGAAAATTTTCGAACACATGGGAATTGGCGAATGCATCACGAGTCGAGTTCTTACATGTAGTTTTGACTGAGTCAGAGTTTTTGGGTGGAAAACGCTCAATATTTGAACAAATTCTGCAAATACGGCCATTGTCGTCGACATAAAAAATATCAAATATCTACAAAGCATGGCAGAACAAAGAAATTTTAGGAATTAGAATCCTAATGCAAACACTTCAGTATACATTAGCACATGAAAAATCAAAATCATGCATTTTTTTTTTTAAATGAATACAACATTATTTACAAAAGGGGAGGGGAATAGTTTAAGCTTTACACTGAGCTTGCCATAATAATACTTTGACGAGAATCGAACTTAAGGTCTCTTACTTACGAGTGAAGAAGAATATCATTAGATCGCAAAATCATGCATGTTAAGAGAGTGAATTAATTTAAGACCACATATTTACCTTGTCTAAAAAGAGGTTCCTCTTTTTGTGATTTTGGAAAAGGGCAAGCTGGAGCTCTTCCTGTTGATAATAAGCATCAAATTATAAAAGCAGTAGAAAAAAAGGTCAATTTTTCCAAATTATTCTTTAGAATTAATGCAAAGTAAAATCAAATATTAGTAAACAAATACTTCAAATTCTGAAGAAAAAAGAGGGAAACAGACCTTGTGTATGAGCCCGTCTTTAACTTCAGAACTGCTCACTCTCAGAAACTGCCATTTCCCAAAACATCAGTACAACATCAGATTATTAAACTTAATTATAACAAAATCAACCCAATATATTTTCCATCGATGAATGTTTAAATTAAGAGGCTGTTTGATAACCATTTCGTTTTCAATCTGAAAACTTATTTAGTTACCAACTTCAATTACGAAAACTTCAGGTCGATTTTTTATAACTAAAAAAAAAGCTTTTGGATTTTGGTTTTCAATTTTCAAAAAGAAAGTAAAAACGAAAAACTAAAATGGTTATCAGGCGCATGGGGTTTGGGAAGCAAGAACAGCATGATGCTCGTCCAACCCAGATGATCCTGAACCGGCATTTTGGCCAGCTTTTGCTCTCCTTTTCTTTGAGATGGAGGAGCCCATTAAAATAATGGAACTTCCTCTTCCTCCTCTTCTTCTTGTTTTACTTCTTCCTGCAGTTTCTGGATTTCAACCTTTGGTTTTTATTTTCTCGTAATTTGACTTGGAGAAAATATCTGTAGGGTTCTTCAAATTTTCGTATGGATTAAGAGGCAAAGATGGAGACGAACAAACAATTACAGGTTTCTTGTTCGATTCAATCTAAGGTTGTAAGCAAACGGTAATCAAACTCGTGTCAGCTAAATGCGAGGGTCAACGTCGTACACTTGTCGATCACGGCTTCCTCATCATCAAAATATAAAGAACAGAGAAATGCCAAGAGACTCCAAGAAATGGATTCTCAGGATTCTCTGTTGCTTTATCATTTTATATTAACTTTTTAGGTTAATAATTATTGTATCAAAAATATGAGATTGAAGAAAATTTCACTTTTGAGAAAATCTCTTTAGCATTTCTCTAAAAGATAAAAAATAATATGAATCCTCTCCGGATCCTCTTTATGAGAATCTCAATGATCCATAAATCTTGTTCGTTTATTATACATCGTACGATCAGAAATTATTTTTAAAAAAAAATTATTTAAAATTAAATATAAATAGTACTTAAAGAAAACTAACCGTACGATGTACGATGAACCGACAGAATTTATGAATTCTCAGAATCCTTACAAAAAAGATCCGGAGATGATCATTTCTCAACAAAAAAGAACCTTACTCTCAAGTTATTTGATATCTTATGTTTCGAGAATTTACGCTTCCATCACTCATGAGCTCTTTCGTGATGTTTATGATAAGCGATATTACTATTGTTACACTGTAAGTTGAAATAAGAAGAGAGGTGAGCGTTTAAATTCGAGATGCAGTAAGTTAAAGAAAAGACCCAACTCAAACAAGTCTAGCTAGTAGCTATAGCTCGAACGAAATAAAATCAAATGCTTGATTAATTACTACTCTGATCCATTTTTCGCAAAGACGAAAAAATGCCAGCCGTGTTGGTTGAAGGGTAAAATGAAATAATCTTGCAGCTTCTTCTATGGAGACAAAGCCAAGGTCGTCAACTATTCACAGAATCATACACAGATTGTTTACAGAGTTACAGCAGTCCCCTTTCAAGCCAAATTTCAGGCCAACTTCTTGGGAATCCTGAAACATCTTACAACAAATTTCCGGCCCTGTGAATACATTTCTGAAATTTGTTCATAGTCAGTGAGGGCCGGGGATCGGTTTTGCGAGGGACAAAATAACATTGCTATCATCAACTTTTTTAACCAATGTCTCTCTGGTTTTGAATGAAGAATTAAAGTACAATGACTTATCTGGCCATGTCAACACCAGAATGATGTGTGTCAACAAAAATCCGACTGAAATTACCTGCAAGGTCGGTTCAGGAGGCAACCAAGCTGCCCTGACAACAAACGAAAGCGACCACAATGCCGAGGAGAGCTCCACCAATAACCTGGGAGGGAGTGTGGCCAAGGAGTTCCTTGAGCTTTTTCTGGCTGATGGGATGCCCTTCGAACAAGTACTCAACGACTATGTTAAGGACCTGTGTCAAAAGAATTAAAAATATATATGAAAATGTATATACAACACGGCAGCAGGAAGTAATAACTATCAAAGCCCAACATA
Source organism: Pyrus communis (assembly GCF_963583255.1). NCBI lineage: Eukaryota > Viridiplantae > Streptophyta > Magnoliopsida > Rosales > Rosaceae > Pyrus > Pyrus communis. The sequence goes on from NC_084818.1 coordinate 10,181,421, forward strand.
TATGCACAGAGGGTTTTCTGGCGAAAAACATATTGAAGGGTTCAAAGATGACTAAAATGGCATGAGATTGCTCGAGATTACAAAGGATTGTCCCCTCATTCATACATACTATAGATATTAATACCGCCTTAAATTTCTCTTTCAGTTCTATGAGAAGTTAAAAAAACGAAGGTTTCCTAGTTATTGAACCTGACCTAAAGCTACATACACTCCCCAAAAATAAACTTCGCCGGAAGTAAAGCCCAAAAGTTCAAGTTTTCTATATTGTTTCAGCTTTCAAATAATTTTTAGGATCAACTGGGAGCTGCAAAAAATTCTCACAATATGCCCATATGCCCTTGTTTACAGATGATCAAAGCGTAGTATTCAAACGCATTGCACACTCAACAGGCCAGGCAGAGAAGAAACTATTAAAACTTGCTGAACTTGTGAATGCATTGCAGGAGGACTGCAACTCGAACGTGAAACAAAAAAGAGGAAGGATGTTGCATTGTGCTTTGGCACTGCGCTTCATGAATTGTTCACATAGATGATTGCTTCAACACTACCTATCAGCAACCTCATTAACTCTAAAACCCCAATAATCTAAAACCAAGATCATCCCCGATCCTATCCAACTAAAGGCCAACCACACCAACGTCTTAATCGATTAACTTTAAACCTCCATACTCGATAATCACATTCAACTGTATGATCTAGATTCTAGTCACCCTTAATCCTCAGTAAAATATTAGCTCCTAATTTGTAATTATATTTCATTAACTTCATTGTGCTCACCTCATCCATTGGGACCACTAGAAGTTCCATAACTCCTTCCTACCAATATGCAATATTACACTAATCAATCATACCAAAAGTACCTCTTGAAACCAATAACATCTCAAATAAATTACAGATATATGCAAAAAATAAAAAACTACATGTACAACACTTGGAACAAAAATAGAAAGAACGGAAATTTACTGCTTACCTCTGCTTGCATACCAGCATGCCGTCGAACACCAATAGCATCATACATAACAATGAGACTGAACCCCAAACTAACCGGAAAAAGCGAGTCCGCGACACCGTGACAGAGCGCCACAGACGTCGTCAATGCCGTGCACAACGCCGAGTGCGACGACGGCATACCTCCGGAGGAATACAATATTCTGAAATCCCACTTCCTCTCCACAAAGAAGTTCAGCAAAACCTTCATTGACTGCGCCATAAACCATGCGAAAAACCCCGAAACAAAGGTCGGATTCGCAGCCAATTGCGCCACGAAAGGACTAATTTTCACCTTGGCATTGGTCGTCACGCTCAGCAGCGCCACCCCAATCCCGCTATTGTGTAAAAAGTCATTGCTTTTTGCTTCCACGAAACTCTCTGGCCCTCTGTAAGCCTGTAGGAAAGAAACCCACTTCTGGGTTCGTGAGGAGGCCAAGACTCTGATGCTTTGGAGGACCGGGACCAAAACCCAGAGGGGATTTCGGGGGAAATTATGAGATTCCCATCTGGGTTTTGGGTATTTTGGATTGGAAGGCGGTCTGTGGGAGCAGGAGATTGAAGACGTTGAAGTTCTGAGTTTTCTGGAGTGAGAGAATCTGAAGAAGGAGAAGGAGGAGGTTGCTGCGGCGGTGGTGGATTGAAAGGGGCTGAGATTAAAGGAAGTGAGAGAGTGTTTCGTTACAACTGAGTCCATGAGAGGATTTGGGTTTCAGTCAGCATTTCACAGAGAGAGAGAGGATGTGAGAAGGTGGTGGAAGCAGAGTCTGGGAATAGTGAAGGAATGGTGAATTTATATGGGACGAGAATTTGTGGCGGAGAAGAAGGCGTATGGGTTGATTTTACGGTATTGCCATTGGACGTCCAAATGGGGAACGAATATGCTAGAGAGTCTTGAGTACCTTTTTTTCTCTTAGGTTTTTATTTTGGACTTCTTTGGAAATTGATACACGAATGTTCTCGCACTTACGTCCTGTCCACTCTCACTAACGGGTAATGGGACCAGAATTTGAACTTGTACAATACTTTTGTTCACTCAATTCTAAGGCCATTTTGTCAGTATGTCGGGAATACAATCAGTACATTAAGAATCATAATTCAAGTAATTAGATGTTTAAATAAAATATTTAATTATTTGTATTATGATATTTGATGTACTACGTCATACTGAAATAGAGTCAACGCACCAACTTAACCAATTTGCACAAGGTGGAGCCCAAGCACAATGTTGGCCCATACCTACAAAGTAAACTACATTTGGCAAGCCCGTTAAGTATATTGACATTGGAATTTTATTGGAGATTCCCGATTATGATGAGTTTAGGATGAAAACGGAACATTTTGGGTTATTTGGCACTCCATTAAAAGTGGCCGAATTAAGATTGTTTTTCTATTATTATTAAAGGATTGCTTTTGCAAACCAAACTGGAAATTACTAGTCTTTTGTATATATTGAACAAATCGACAGTTTTTGCAACTAGTAAATTTTGAGGATGAACCATTCAATTATTTAATATATGTAAATAATTAAACGATCTCAAACTTGATTGATTTTTCTTGCAGAGAACTAAACATAAATGGTTATAATTATGACATTTATATAATAACAATACGTTAATCACATGTGGATGGACAAGAAAATGTGTTATCCTTTCTTAATAAATAAGTGGAGTTCTTATTTAATCGACTAAAGTGGGGTTGAGACTTAGAACATGTGGCTTTAGTGATAGAGAGCAATGTGGGACCATGATTTTTTAGGGCCGAAGTAAGATAGATTGGGAATGGTCATGCACCTAATAGTTCCAATCGGATTGAGCTGCTCAAATGGACCAGCGATGCCACCATATCTTGCTATACTTCGTAAAGGTAAGCGAAGTCCTCCTACTTTGCTAAGATTGACTATTCTTGTTTCACAAGACACGAAAATCTGATTCGATTAGGGGTCATATGGGTTTCCTATATTTTTCAAGATTTGTACAATCTATGAATTGACATGCACCACAAATAATCACACTCCTGAGAAAACATAATATCTAATCCTAGGGAGCGTTTGACTAGTACCCTAGCGGTACCTTAGGTAAATTGTGGTTGTTTGTTCTTTTACAGGTAGTCGGATTTGCCTAGCTTCTCTGTCTACGACAGTGTGCAAATTTGGTTCCGACAAGCAGTTATACACTTGATATTATAATATATTTATACTACAATTTATTTACACTAAGGGAGAGATGACAAATAAAATTGAAACTGAACTCATAAAACCTGTCACATACAAATAAAAAAAAATATATCACTAGATTGTAAAATTTGAATAGACCATTGAATATGGAGACGAATATAGGAAAACCAAATTTTGCCAGGCGGTTTTCGATATGGTTAGGAGTTGGGCTTAAAAAATGAATTCGTTTAAAGCCCATAAAAAGGTTTAGATCCGGTAGAATCGGTCCACGCATCTCTTTGGGCTTTTAATCTAAAACTTGCCCAATTTTCAAACTTTGGACGCATCGGAAATTTTCGCACCAACGACCCGGAATTCCTCCACCCCTCCAAAATTCTGTTATTTCTATCTCTCTCTCTACGCTCCCACCTCCGACCGATCCTCGAAACGACTCGACTCAGCGATCCGAAACGTCCGTCCGATGGAGAATCTGATATCGCTGGTGAACAAAATACAGCGGGCATGCACAGCCCTAGGCGACCACGGCGAGGAGGGCGCCATGCCCACTCTCTGGGACTCCTTGCCCGCCATCGCCGTCGTTGGCGGCCAGGTCTCTCATTTCTCATATCTCCCTCTCAAATTTCACGCTTTCTTGAATTCAATCTCATCGAGTTTCTCGTTTCCTTTCTTGATTCGACAGAGCTCCGGCAAGTCTTCCGTGTTGGAGAGCGTCGTAGGCAAGGACTTTCTTCCTCGCGGTTCAGGTACTGCATGAAACCCCGTCGTTTTGGGTTTCTAACGTGAACGCATTGGTTTTCCGGTTCGGGTTTTGATTCGAATACGTTGCGTTCAGGAATTGTTACGCGGCGTCCTCTGGTTTTGCAGCTGCATAAGATCGACGAAGGAAGAGAATACGCTGAATTTATGCACCTCCCGAGGAAGCGGTTCACTGATTTTGGTAATTTCCTTCTTCTTCTTCTTCTTCTTCGTTGTTCCTGCAAGTTGTTTCGGTTTCTTGACCTGCATTGCAAATGTTGATCTTGTTTCTTTGTGTATGTGTAGCTGCCGTGAGGCAGGAGATATCTGATGAAACCGACAGAGAGACTGGCCGCTCGAAGGCAATTTCTACCGTTCCTATCCATCTTAGTATCTTCTCCCCTAACGGTGAGATAGAATTGTCGAAAACTTTGAATCGTTGGATTTGACATTCACAAAAATCAGAACGTAGCTAATCGGTTTGATCGGTTTGGAGCTCACAAAGTTTTTCTAGTCGTTTTAGTTCTCTTTCACTAAGTTTTTCGCAGTCATCTTTACTATTTGTTTAATCTTGTCAGTTGTGAACTTGACATTGATCGATCTTCCTGGGCTCACAAAAGTCGCTGTTGGTGAGTTAAATTCCTTTAAGAATTTTCATGTAGGGTTGGATAAATTCCCTTGGAAGTTGGCACCTTATGTAAGTTGACATTGTGTCGATTTTTGTGGTCTTGTAGATGGTCAGGCGGAGAGCACAGTGAAGGACATTGAGGATATGGTTAGGTCCTTCATCGAGAAAGTAATCTTCTTACTGTGTTGTTAAGAACATTTATGAGCTATTAGATTACAAGACTTGTATGTTGGTGTTTCTATGAGATGTTCAGTGAGTTTATGTTTCATCTCATGAAATATGCTTAACTTATTGGAACAATATGCCTTTTCTTGCCAGCCCAACTGTATTATTTTGGCAATTTCCCCTGCCAACCAAGATCTTGCTACTTCTGATGCAATTAAGATCTCTCGTGAAGTCGATCCTAAAGGTAAGATTGCTACATGGTGGGGATGATTAATAAGCCTACTTAATTCCAAAAATTAAAAAAAAAAAAAATGGAATAATAAGATTGAGCAGGTGAACAAATTTGACAAGTTGTAAACAGGAAGGGTGAAGATGTGAAAACGAACGAAAAAGATAAGAAGATGAGTTTTAATTTGTAGCAGTGAGGTGAAAGCAGGATATCAAGATTTCATATGTTTAAGTTTTGTTTCATCTGGTTTTGAGAAATGCTCTCGTCTTCGGATGACCAAAACATATGCCATTTCCAAAGTGGCTGATTTCACTAATTAGGAGTATTTTCCATGTACACACATTTATTTTAAATTTGGTACCATTTCTCAGGGGAGAGGACATTTGGAGTTCTGACAAAGATTGATCTTATGGACCAGGGTACAAATGCAGTTGATGTAAGTCACTTCTGAATTCATAGCCAAAAGAGGAAAAAGGAAGAGAAAAAAAGAGCGCAAACCTGTTTGCCTTTAAGATGTGGAATCAAAGCAGTTTACCTGCTTGGTGACATTTTATTGTCTTGTTTTAGGATCCCTTGTTTTAGGTCTGTGAAACCTAATGTTATGAGTAAATTGTAAGGGCGATGCTCTGAGATCATCAATGCTGCACGCATGTTTTCACGATCTGTTTTGTACTCAAAAAGTCTCATTACAGTATCGTTATGGCTGCCTACATGAGAGTTTCCAGTTCCTAGGGTTTATTTTACTTTTACTTTTCAGATTTTGGAAGGAAGATCATATAAGCTACAGTTCCCCTGGATTGGCATTGTCAATCGCTCCCAAGCTGATATAAACAAGAGTGTTGATATGATTGCTGCTAGGCGTCGAGAGCGTGAATATTTTTCTAGTAGCCCAGAGTACAGGCATCTTGCAAACAGGATGGGCTCTGAGCATTTAGGCAGGGTGCTTTCCAAGGTATGCAATTTGCTCTTATAGATTATAAAGTTAGAGAAGCATACTTAAGAGATCCAGTCTGCTTCCTTTTAATGATACATTTGCAATGGTGGTCAGTTTTTTTTTTGTTTTTTTGTTTTTTGTTTTTTGTTTCACTGATAAACTTCTTACCTATCACTCAACGTAATCAAACTTCAGCATCTAGAAGTTGTCATCAAGTCTCGAATTCCAGGCCTTCAGTCTCTTGTCAGCAAAACTATTGGTGAACTAGAGGCAGAACTAAGCCGACTCGGGAAGCCTATTGCTGCTGATGCTGGAGTAAGGATATACATATACATAGTTCCTTTTGTCTTATCCTTTCCTTTTTTCCATGATAAGTAATGTATACCCAGCCAAGTTTTCTTGGGTGGTCTATATTGTTGTATTGTATGTATTACAATAAGCATTGCTAATGTCAGTTTGATCGTTTTTTTTAACATGCAGGGAAAATTATATGTGATCATGGAAATCTCTCGTACTTTCGATCAGATATTTAAAGAACATCTGGATGGCGTGTATGTATTGTGCTATCATTGTCTTTTTTGAAGTTAATTGGAAAGTTTGTTTTCATCTCATTCTGGTTTCCCTATTCAACCTTGGGATTTATGATAATTTTCAATTACTCCAGGCGCTCTGGTGGTGAGAAAGTTTATGGAGTGTTTGACAATCAATTTCCAGCTGCTTTGAAACGGTTGCAGTTTGACAAGTATCTTTCAATGGATAACATCCGAAAGCTAATCACTGAAGCAGATGGCTACCAGCCTCATCTAATTGCTCCTGAACAAGGTTACCGTCGCCTCATTGAATCTTCCTTGATTTGCATCAGAGGTCCTGCTGAGATGGCTGTTGATGCGGTATGCATGCATATCTTCGCATGTAACTCCTTAGGCAATTAAACCATGGGAATGTTTTTCTCCATATAGAACTGATACTGCACAATATGAGACGTTTTTCTCCATATAAAACTGATACTGCACAATATGTTTTTCTCCATAACATGAGATGTTGATTTTTGTATTTGCATTCGGCACAATCTTTTGTTTGTTTTAATTCTCCAACTGTTAATTCCAGCGCTGGTGCTAGCATCAATTTTTTCCATTACAAACATGTATAATGTGTCAGTGCTTCGAATCATTTTGCTTAATAGTCTCTCATCATGATTTCAGGTTCATGGCATATTGAAGGATCTGGCTCAGAAATCCATCAACGAGACTACGGTAAGTTCATTACCTTGTATTCATGAATTCTGTCTGTAAATTAGGAATCTAGGATATTTTGTCAGCATCGCTTGTCATTCCTTATTTGTCCCTAAACATGACTAATCTTTTCTCTTAATATATGGTTCTTCTTTGGTATGTAGGAACTAAAGCAGTATCCCACTTTAAGAGTAGAAGTTGCGAATGCAGCATTTGAGTCGCTGGAAAGGATGAAAGAAGAAAGCAAGAGAGCAACTCTACAACTTGTAGATATGGAATGTGGTTACCTAACAGTTGACTTTTTCCGCAAGCTTCCTCAAGATATTGACAAGGGAGGAAATCCGACACACTCACTCTTCGATAGATACAATGATGCATACCTCCGGCGGGTTGGTGAGTTGCTCTCTAGCTCTAAATACCTCTATAATCATATCCAAGATTTGAATCACTTAAGAAGAACTGGGAGACACAATTTTAAAACGATACATATTCATGGCCCGTTTGACAACCATTTCATTCTACCGTCACTTCATCATTAGATTTATCAGGTTATGTGGTTGCATTGATGATCACGGTTTTTTTGTGTTTGAAACAAACAGGACACAATGTGTTAAGCTATGTCAACATGGTTTGTTCGAGTTTAAGGATTGCTATTCCAAAGTCCATCGTCTACTGTCAAGTACGAGAGGCCAAACGCTGCTTGCTCGATCATTTCTTCGCAGAGTTGGGTGCAAAGGAGGTGAGGATTGTTCCCTACAAGCATGAAATTTTACAAAAAGCATTGAAAAGAACAAAGAAACTAAGCTAGGTTGAATTAGAATTATACTAATAAGATTTTCAAAACTATTTACTTTTCGTTGCAGACAAGACAGTTGGCTAAATTGCTGGACGAGGATCCGGCGGTAATGCAGAGGCGTACATTGCTTGCAAAGAGGCTAGAGTTGTACAGAAGTGCCCAGTCTGAGATTGAAGCAGTTGCTTGGTCCAAGTAGGAAGAGAAAAAGAGGAGAGGTGAATAATTTCTTTGTTAGGAGTTAGAATTTAGTAATTAGGATGGCAGTAATTCTTTTGATTCATGATTAGTTACTAATTCTTTTTTCATTAATTACCATGAGGAGTGAAAAAAAGAGCGATTAGCCTTAGCTTTGTTACCTTTGCTTCGTGGCTTAGGTAATTTCTGTCATCACCTTAATGACGCCCATTCTAATTATATTGGGTTAACTTTCTTGTTAAGAAAGAGCTTATTAAAGGTTTCTTATCATTTTCTATTCAGGGAAATAGTTTAGACAATTTTCTGCAATTAAAGTTAAGTTAGACAAACTTAATTACATACGAAAAATTATCAAGTCAGATACAAGAGTATCGTAATTATGTCCTAAATATGCAAACTTGTCTGTGGTCGTATTAATTTCTCAATAAAACAGAATTAAAGGGTTTCATGAGCATTGTGAAATTTTGAAGTGCGAATAACAACACTCATGTAAAATGCTTGTACTATTTCATTTTTCTCCTTTTAGATTCAACTGCACGAAAGGGTCTGAAGGGGAGTTCACGCAATATAGGAGGGGTCTCAAGAGGAATTCGAGCATTGCTAGAGAGGCTTTGTTGAGAGTATAAATCTTTTGCTTATAAGAAGTTGTGTTACTCTCCAAATTGTCAATTGGTTATAGTGGAACTTTAACTTCTTGCATGATCTGCACGTTTCTCCATGCCACTTAATTTGTGTTGTCCACATGTTATTCCTGAAAATTCACCACATGCGAGCAAGTGTATTGAGAGTATGAATCTCTTGCATGTGCTTATAAGAGTTGAGGTACTTTTCATATTGTCAATTGATTTTATGACGGAATTCCAACTTGCTTCAACTCCAACACTGCTCAAGGGAGAAACCTGTTACGCAACTAAAATGGGAATTTGAGATGAAAGATCCTGGGAAAACTCAACGCTATCTTGGTTTGGAGATAGAGCATTGTTCAAATGGTATTCAGGTCCATCAATTGAACTACACCAAAAAGGTGTTGCGACTGTAGATGCAAAATGAGAACAATTTCGTCTTAAAAATGAGGATGAAAAGGTCTTGGAAACCGAAGTTCCATACTTAAAGTGCAATAAAAGATTTATTGTACTTGGCTTAATGCACTAGACTAGAAATCTCCTTTGTGTGAATCTTTTGGCAAGATACAATAGTGCGCCTACACACAAACACTAGATAGGTGTTAATGACATCATGCATTACCTTACTGGTACAATGGATATAGACTTATTCTATCCCTACACATCACCAAGCGGATCAAACCCTCCTAATCCTTGGAATAATATCCGCCTTGTTGGTTATATATTGACGTTGGTTATATATTTGACCCGCACAAGGCTCTTCCTCAAACAAGTTATGTCTGTAGCATTGGATGTACTGCAATATCTTAGAGATCAATCAAACAACAATTGGTTGCTACGTCTTTAAATCACGCTAAGATTCTAGCCCTACACGAAGCATCGCGTGAATGTTTCTATATGAGGGGCCTGATTGATCACATAAGAACCTCATGCGGTTTTTCTTCCATTGTTGATGTTCCAACAACAATTCATGAAGACAACGTTGTAGGTATTGACCAATTAAAGAAAGGATACATCAAAGGCGGCAATACCGAGCATATTGCCTTGAAGTTTTTCTTCGCTCATTAACAACAAGAGCATCAGAAGATCGAAGTCAAGAAGATCCGATCCAAGGACAACCTTGTTAACCTATTCACGAAGTCACTGTCAAAGTCTACCTTTCATAAACTTGTTCAAGGAATTGGATTGCGTAAGCTTTCAAATTTGCATCACCGGTAGCTCTCTTGGGGAGTTTTATTGAACTTTGGGGGAGTTCCTAAAGCATACTCACATGACCTTATAGCACTCTTTTCCCTACGAACAAGAGCATTTTTTCTATTGAGTTTTTGACATCTTGATGAGGTTTTGACAAGGCACCTACTTTGGGTTGGTCGTACGCATGTGTTTGCTGATGATCATCTTTGAAATGTGAGACAACAACATCTTGCATTAACTCAAGGGGAGTGTTATTCATGAAGACTTGATGCAACTATTTCTTAAGTTGTACACACTCAAGGGAGAGTGTTGTGAATAATATTATTAATTAAGAATGTAATTGTGTAAACTTAAAGTAGAATCTCAAGGGGGGAGTGTTATTGATGAAGACTTGATGCGACTATTTCTTAAGTTGTACACACCCAAGGGAGAGTGTTGTGAATAATATTATTAATCAAGAATGTAATTGTGTAAACTTAAAGTCGAATCCCAATTGGATTTGGAGATCAAATCCTCATACGTTTTGTATTACATGTAAGGCAAGTAAGCCCATCATGATTAATATAAATAATATCCGCCTTGTTGGTTATATATTAATGTTGGTTATATATTTGACCCGCACAAGGCTCTTCCTCAAACAAGTTATGTCTGTAGCATTGGATGTACTGCAATATCTTAGAGATCAATCAAGCAATAGTTGGTTGCTACGTCTTTAAATCACGTTGAGATTCTAGCCCTACACGAAGCATCACGTGAATGTTTCTAGTTGAGGGGCATGATTGATCACATAAGAACCTCATGTGGTTTTTCTTCCATCATTGATGTTCCAACAACAATTCATGAAGACAACGTTGCAGGTATTGACCAATTAAAGAAAGGATACATCAAAGGCGGCAATACCGAGCATATTGCCTTGATGTTTTTCTTCACTCATTAACAACAAGAGCATCAGAAGATCGAAGTCAAGAAGATCTGATCCAAGGACAACCTTGTTAACCTATTCACGAAGTCACTGCCAAATTCTACTTTTCATAAACTTGTTCAAGGAATTTGGATTGCGTAAGCTTTCAGATTTGCATCATTGGTAGCTCTCTTAGGGAGTTTTATTGAACTTTGGGGGAGTTCCTGAAGCATACTCACATGACCTTATAGCACTCTTTTCCCTAACAGAAACGTTTTTTCTACTGAGTTTTTGCTATCCTGATGAGGTTTTGACAAGGCACCTACTTTGGGTTGGTCGTACGCATGTGTTTGCTAATGATCATCTTTGAAATGTGAGAAAACGACATCTTGCATTAACTCAAGGGGAGTGTTATTCATGAAGAGTGCGACTACTTCTTAAGTTGTACACACTCAAGGGAAAGTGTTGTGAATAATATTATTAATTAAGAATGTAATTGTGTAAACCTAAAGTAGAATCCCAATAGGATTTGGAGATCAAATCCTCATACATCCATCATGATTAATATAAATAAAGATACAAGGCCTCGAGGTGAACATAAAATTCTCATACACCTGAGCCTTTCTCTCTTCGTGTTGTCGCCTCTCTCTCTCACCCAATTTCATATATAATTTAGTTTACAACATTTACAAGTTATATTGTAATTGTTTCATTTCAATAATATTATATAACTCATTCTTTCTTTTTCTTTTTCTTTTTCAAAAAAAAAACCCATAAAAATGTGATTTATAAAGGTTGTGAATCAAATCTCATAAACGACATTTGTTGATTAATACAGAAAAATAAAAATTAATGAGACTTTGCTCTACTTCATTACCTCCTTCACCGTTGGAAGGTTTCTACACAATAATTAAACATATTGATCCAAGTAAGTTCACAATAAGTTTTTAGTGTGTACCAAAAATAGGGAATTGGATCCTCTCCGAGGCAAATCCTCGGGATCCTCTTGACCCAATAACACGGGCTGTTGGATTTTGATCTAACAGCTACAAACAGAGGGTTCCTCTAAAAGTTATAATAATTGTAGCTGTTAGATCAAAATTCAATGGCCCGTGTTAGTGAGTCAGGAGGATCCTGAGGCTTTGCCTTGGAGAGGATCCAATTCCCAAAAACAGAAGCATCTAGTCAAACTATGAGTTTCCCAATTATAGACAAATGATTTTCCCGCATATTTTGCTCTAGGATTTTCCGGCATTAACACGGTTTGACTACGGACGTATGATCACCGCATCAATAACCAGCTCCAATCATGCTTCATTGCTCCTGAGCTTCTCCTCTTTATATTTATATCGTCACCAACAAAACGAAAACCAAACAAACAAAAGAAAAGACAAGTACATACATCAACTGTAGAACACAAACAAATCCAAGGCTACAATAAACGATTTAATTCTTGTCCTGAACCCGAACAAAACCACGTTCTGATGCCCCGGTTCTAACTGTTTTTATTCATCTTCTATTTGCTGTGGTTAGTGCGAAGTTTCGAAGAAACAAGTTATAATACTCAGATCATAGGGACTATGAGGATGATGGAATGGTCTGCAGAATCTGCTTTAAAAGCTTATTTTGATACCCTAAAACTGGTATGTACGTTTCCTGCTCCCTCTTTCTTTCTTTGTAAATTTCTCTGTTTTGTGTTTTCCTCCAATTTGTTTAAGAGTATTAGAACCAATGATTGATTCTACTGCTCCTTTGGGTTTCTTGGTTCATATTTTTTGGAAATGGGTGTAACCATGAAAAAACATTTGTGTTTCTTAAGGTTTTGTTGCCTTTAAATATCACTACATAAATGGGACTTAAAATCGTATGAGTCGTTTGACCATTTTTCTTTTCTTTTGGTAAAGCGATAGATTTTGCATGTTAAATTCTCTGCTAAAATGTTACTTCATCAATTATCTACATTGATAGTTTGACTTGATTTAGTAAAACGATATATTTTGTATGTTATATTTTCAAATTGCTAAAAGGTTACTTCATCAATTTGTTTAAGAGTATTAGAACCAATGATTGATTCTACTGGTCCTTTGGGTTTCTTGGTTCATATTTTTTGGAAATGGGTGTAACCATGAAAAAACATTTGTGTTTCTTAGGGTTTTGTTGCCTTTAAATATCACTACAGAAATGGGACTTAAAATCGTATGAGACGTTTGACCATTTTTCTTTTCTTTTGGTAAGGTGATAGATTTTGCATGCTAAATTCTCTGCTAAAATGTTACTTTATCAATTTTCTACATTGATAGTTTGACTTGTTTTAGTAAAACGATATATTTTGCATGTTATATTTTCAAACTGCTAAAAGGTTACTTCATCAATTGTCTAGACCGATAGTTTGACATGCAACATGTGGCGAAGTCAAATGAAACAACATTTTTCATACATACTGCCCTCATTTTTCAATTTTGTACCTTTTTTCGTGTTGTTCAAAGGCGTAATGAAGAATGTAAGCCAATGTTTCCAATGTGCTAACTCCAATTCGTATTCATTTCTGCAGTGCAATGACCGTGGGGGACAATGTGTCTCGTGGAAAACACAAGAGCCAGGCAGCAATGAATTTGTTTCAGCCTTAGCTGCCGGCATGAAAGCCAAACTCATGGTGGAGGTGACCTCGACTGTTTCACCATCAACGATAGCCTTAGCAGTTGCTGCAAAACACACAGGAGGAAAACTGGTTTGCATTCTTCCCGAGCCAGTCCTCAATGAATCAAAGAAAGTAATCAGAGACTTAGGCCTTAAAGACTTGGTGGAGTTCAAGACCAGTGACCCTTCTGAGCTGTTGTCGAATTACAAGAACATTGATTTCTCTATGGTTGATTGCAAGAATGATGATTACACAAGGCTGCTGAAGTTGCTAGATGTTAACCCTAGAAAATCAGTGGTTGTGGCTAATAACTTGGTTGGTGAAAGAAAAGGGTTGGAAGGGCATTTGGGAGTGACGGAAAAGAGGGCTCCGGTGAGGTCTACGAAGAATTCCATCGGGAAAGGAATGGAGGTCACCATGATTGGGAAGAACACTGAGGTTGGCAAGGGATATTGGCGTGGAGGAAGTAAGAGGAGGAGTGGTAAGAGTAAATGGGTTGTCAAGGTTGATGAGAAGAGTGGTGAGGACCATATCTTTAGGGTGCCTGGCTAACGGCTAAATCACTTTTCATGTTTTCTTTCGCTATCAAACTTGCAAGGGGGAGAAGAATGATGAGGATATCTTTTTAATTTATACGTGAACTCTCCAAACAAATCTGTGCAGTGATCAGTGATATCAAGGTTAAAAATGTCACTGTATCTATGGATGGAGTTAGAAACTTTCTTTAGTGGGGGCGACCTTAACCTCTAGTTATACTAGAGGAAAAAAAATCATGATAGCAGAGTTTCTTCTATAATTGCTTTTCTTTTTCTTCTCAAATTTCATTAAGCCAACTTGTAGGCATTTTTTCACAATAATAGCTTTCTGTACATATTATTTAAAATTTCAACTAATCATTTAAAGTACTCAAAAACGATAAATTCAAGTTCTGTAAGCCTCGTGATTGTTTTTCCTCTACACAAAACTTCAATGTAGGCAGCTGCCCCCAGTGGGCCCTAGCGGCCTGTCCTTGATTGCATCCCATCATGAATGAGCAGGGTGGAGACTTTGGATGTGTTCATTCATGGCTGATACTGCGGTGCACCCCCTCAATTGTTGCCTCAGTGTGCAGGTTCTAGCAAGGAACTTTGCATTTGAAAGCTGCCTGAAATTTATGGGAGAATCTTAGTCATCTCGGTTCTACATCTCTTCACGTATTAAGAGAGATAACAGAGGATATATAATCGGTTACAGGGCCGCTACCTGACTTTGAAAAAGTAACTATTACTTGTCATCATGTAGCAAAAAAGAGCCCAAGAGATCTAGCCATTAAGTTGTTGACTCACTTTTTGTATGAAGCCTCTAATTCTTTGCATTGCTTAAAAGCTCATCAATAATCATTGCACATCAAGTGAACTTCTTTACCCGTTTTGCACTTATGGTGTAGTTGTGCCTGTTACATTTGGTTTAGGGCGTGAGATGTTTTTGAATGCAATTATAGGCCCTTAATTATGGTATCTTGTAATACACAAGAAGTCGACTTCAAAGTTTCATCTCATTCATATGCAACCATCATATATGGTTTACAAATTCTCGTATACGTTTTTGTCTTACATCTAAGTAATAAAATTGTATTTTTTTAATTACATTGGAGGCAATCGAATATTTGATCATCTTAATTTTAACCCACTATTCCGCTCTCTCTCACTGCTTGTTATAACTTCTACAGCAAACAAAATGGTACTTTTTTTTTGTTACATTAGAGGGTTCCGAGACTCCTAAACTTAGTATACTCCTACGTCCATCACCCTTCCCAACCTCACTACAGGACTAACCCTTGTGGCTTAACATACTATTTGCAATATAATGACATACTATTTGCAATATAATGACATATTATTTGCAATATAATGACATACTATTTGCAATATAATGAAGTCCCGCCCAACAAAATATTATTGTGTGTGTGCGTGTGGGGTGGTGGTGGGGGTTGTTTAGTTTGCAAGAATTGGAAGAAATGGTTATTACTAAGATATAATGTCTTAAAAATTTGGTTAGAATTAAACCACTGTAAACACTTCACATCTGCCAACACCAACCAGCATCCCCACCACCACCAACCACTTTCCATTTTCCTTCAAACCCAAGAGACTAAAACCTGCCAACCTCCTGAATGCGCCTCTCTTTCACAATTTACATCGTCCATGGTATTGTCACTGCCTGTTCTAGCCTTAGATCGCATTCCTAGTTCTTGGTCTTTCCAATGGTGAGCTTGGGGTCTTGGTCGGTTTTTGCTTCGAGGTTTGCTTTCAGGCTATGTATTCTGATCCTTGTCTTGGAGGCCAAGTTTGATGTTATGGCTGCTGATGGCAGTTATGTTCCGGGGGTTAATAGCGCTGGTGGGGGCAATGAAGCGTCGCAGCTTTGTGACAATGATCTGAGCAGTTTTATGCTACCACCATATAGTAATTCATCATCTGATCTAGTCTGCAGACCTCTTTGGAACACTTTTGTTTTGAGAGTAAGTTTATCCTCAATCTTGATTTCATTGTTAAGTTGGTTCTATAGAGAAATAATTTATGCACGCCTGCTCTCTTTCTGCACACTCCTGTTCATTTTTGTCCTTCGATTCTTATTTAATTTATTCAATTCGAATGTTAGAATAAACAAAGGTGCACGGGAAGAAAAGACTTGCGCGGAAATCATTATACTTTTCTAAACTACATTTGCAAACGTATAATTAAATCAAGCTAGCTATTTCTTTCATTTTTTTGGTTGTTGCAGTACTCTCAGACAGAAGATCACGTCGTGAACATTATATTATCCGCTGTATACACTACAGGATGGGTAGGAATAGGATTTTCCAAAGATGGAATGATGGTTGGTTCAAGTGCAATAGTGGGATGGATTAACAAAAAAGGCGAAGCAAGAATTAAGCAATACTATTTGCAAGGCTCCAAGGTGTCACTAGTCATCCCAGACAAAGGTGAATTGCCACTCACTGGCATTCCTGCTTCTGTTGTGCTTCATGGACCTAGAATTTACTTGGCTTTTCAGATGAAATTCCAAGCTCATCTTGCTCGTCAGCCAATCATCTTGGCTATCGGAAGTGGTTACCCAAAGCACCACCACCTAACCATACACAACGATAAAACAACCGTCATGTTCGATTTCTCTGCAGGCTCCGCATCTGTGCGAGAGGCACCTAGTCATCTTGGGCAAATGAAGAAGAACCATGGAATATTGGCTATATTTGGATGGGGTCTAATAATTCCTATTGGGGCAATTGTGCCAAGATACTTGAAGCACAAGGAACCTTTGTGGTACTATCTCCATTCAATTATTCAATTTGTTGGATTTGTGATTGGGCTTGCAGCTGTGGTACTTGGCCAGAAACTCTATACTAAAATAGGAGCCAACTTTCCAACGCATAGAGGCATAGGGATTTTTGTTCTTGTACTTAGCATCCTTCAGGTTTGTCCCTCACCACTAAATCTATTACATACGATTTAGACGCACAAAACTAGCACACACGTTGACACATTCTCCTACAGAGGGGGTCCTATCATTGCATGTGAATTGACCCAAAAAAATATCATTCCACGTGGGACCCTTATGTTTTAGAGAATGTGTCAACAAATGTATCAAGTTTGTGTATCTAAGTAGCACTATAATCAATTCATTACGCGTTAAAAATATTTCATGTTCCACAAAGGAATTGTAATTTGATATTTCTGAGTTTCTGATTAGAGGTAATTTTCAGATATTGGCATTTTTCCTAAGGCCCAACAAGGATGCCAAGAACATTAGAAAGTACTGGAATTGGTACCACCACTGGCTTGGAAGGTTTGCACTCTTCTTTGCAGCCGTGAACATAGTTCTGGGGATCAAGATTGGAGGTGAAGGAAATGACTGGAAGATTGGTTACGGATTTCTTCTCGGCGTAATTCTTGTCTCAGTAATTCTGTTAGAAGTATTGGCAAGGATGAGAAGAACAGAGAAGGATGATATTACTCCAAACTTCCAAATGAATCCAGTCCAATTATAGGCAGCGAGAAAGATTCAAGTTCTCTAAGTCTCTAAGAGGTTTCTCTCTCGTTTTTCTTCCTTTTCTTTTCTTCGTTTTTGTAATGCATGATATCACAGTGAGTAAAATACAGAATGAAAAAAAAAAAAAAAAATTGTATGAAATAGCTACGCGTATTTTTTGACATATATGAATGACAAATACATGTATAATATGTATGTACAATTGAGGTGCATAGTAAAAGCTAAGAGAAAAGTCGGAAGTGTTTTTCAGCATGATCCACTATCAATATCACCAATATTATCCTAACTTAATCACATATTACTAGCTGTTGGGTTTTATCGTAAAATGTTTCGATGATATTAAATGTGGAAACGCTTCATATATTAATTGAATATTATTTTGTCATATGACCAATATGCGATCATCTTCTCAAACATCTGTAAAGTATATTGTTGCTCTAGAATAAGAACGATCTACTTTTTTATCACATCTACCTAATATTATGATCTCTGATTCACATTGGTATGCATGAAAACATCAATATGAGAAAGGCAATATTGGGCGTTTGCGACCTAAACTCTAAGCCATAACATAAGCGATTAATGTGATGTAATTATTGACTTATAAGTTTGAGATCTTAGCTAAGGTGCAATCTACGTGAACTAGGTTTCGGAATTGGAAATATTACATTTCCTACGTTTGGTAAATTTTTATATTTATTTATGAAGGATTTTTTTTTATTTTTTAAGTACTTTATTATAAGCGTAAACTCGTCTTTAAGGAGTGAACTGAACATGAATTAAAATTTCAGTAAGTGTTCATGTAATTTCTCAAACTTGGAGGGAATTTTGTGTTAGTGTAATTAGATACCAGTTTTATTTTTTTACAAGTAAAAATATCTCTCATGTGAATTACATGAGAAAGAAGTCACTCAAACATCCAAAAAAAAAAGTATGAAATGTGGCTATATAATGAAATGGCTTTGATATTTTGCAGCAAAAGTATTGATGTTTCCTATCATACCTTACAGTTTTATTGTATTTTGATTTAAGGTGTTGGAGTAAACTAATTTAATAGGATACAGCCGGATAGCTTTACTTTTCATAGATACTAGTCTCTTACCACATGCGCATGCGTGTATCAATTGGCTTTTTTATTATTATTTTTTTTAAAAAAGTTATAATAAAGTTAGTTATGGGAGAGGTTTTTTTTTTGTAAATTTCTTATTTTATTTGAAAATTTAATGGGAGAGGGCAATTTTGGGATTTTGAATTTTTCACCATTTTAGGGCTCGTGGTACCAAGTTGATTGGAAGATAGCTTCGTGATTTAGTCCGTTAGCAAACTTAATCTAAAAATGATTTTTTCGTTTATTGTCCCTTAAATGGAGGGTAAAAATATACTTTGACGTGTGCACCTTCTCCTTCTTGTCTATGTGCTTCACAATGTCACCATTGAACAACCAATCAACTCCGAGAACCCAAAAGACGTCTTTCTCCCAACTCGCTCAATTTGTCTCCGACACTCCTCCCGCTCTCGTAAAAAATTAATATAGATTCCACATAAAAAAGACATAAAAACAGACTTTCCACTCTCTACTGAAACACTTCAAACCCTATTCTAAAACCAAGTTTCCCACTCCTTTTCCTTATGAGAGAGAAAATGCTATGCAATCCTATGAACTTACAATTGTACACTTCTTAGAGATCAAATCGTTACACCCAGAAAATGCCATCAAAATAATGGGCTATCTTCTCATTCAAGATATTGCTGAGAAGGATTTGATTCGCTTAGTGTATGGTCCGGAGACTAAATCCAGTTGGTACTTTCATCAAACAAATCGTCTGCATATTCGACTCCCTCAGTGCTAAATCCCATAACCAATCATAGGCACTCTCAATGACGAAGCGGCACTCTCAATGACGAAGCAATGTCGGAAGTTCAATGGCGGTGCCTAGAAACGCACAAAGACAAAGAAGAAGGTGCATATGTCAAAACAAAATCCCATCTAGTACAAAATAAGCTTTTGATAAGTTCACTTTGAAGAGAGTTTAATGTACCCATATTTACACTCAGTTTGTTCATATTCAAAAATATTTAGATTTAAAATTTAATTAATTTTTAGTGTTTAAATCCGAATTATAAAAAACTTTGAACCGAAAAGATGACACAAACAATAACATCAATCTTTCCAGAGAAAAGATTTGTTGACTGAATTGAATCAAACAAGGCATGGTGAAAAAATTATATTGAAAAATAAAATAAAATATCTGAACTTTTGACGGTGGTTTCACTACATTATTGTAAAAACAACAATATATCACATGTTAATAAAGTTAATACTCATCTAAAATTAGATAAAGAAATGAAGAAAAAGAAATAATAATTAGGTCATATACAATTTATCCAAATTAAAAATCAAAATCCCATTTATTGTAACCAAAATAAGAACTGGTATCAGTTTTGAATGCTGTGGTCCGATAATCCAAAAGTAACAAAATTTCTCATATGTGATGAATCAAAATTGTCACCCCATAAAAACCCTTCCCACACAAGTCGCAAAACATAAGCTTCCTACTGCAAACCTGCACATCCACAGTTTCACAAATGTATATACGTTCAGTGAGAAGACATTCTTACCTTGCCTACAAAATACTAACAAGACAGAAGACGAAAAGGAAATACGAACAAATGGAACCGGTTATGAACTTTTAACCGAAAAATAGAACTGGAAGCACACTGGATAGACAATAAAGAGGCACTAAACCATGTTATATATACGGCATATCGTCTATTTTAGTGTTTCCCAAGTTCTAGTTTTATTAAAAGGTCGTATCTATATATGCATATTTCATGAAGAAAGAACTATAAATTGTTAGAAGAACGTATAGCCAGACCTCTAACCTGAATTCATTTTTTGAGGACCATGTGTAAGCAGAAACTAACGTGCTTTGTTAACAAAAGAGCCACAAAAGATCAAGTGATTCTTGTCAAGAATCCAGCTTTTTTCTAGAAAATCCGGCTGCCCTGATCGGTAGCAAAAGCAAATTGGCGTTAAGTAGCAGTAGCTGTGCAATTTTCACTTGATGAACAGCTGGTGGCTTTGGTAGCATCATTCCCTCTGACTACTCTGTTACATATGACTTTGAAGGACTGTGAGCCATACGGTCGACTGAGCAAACTGATAGGCATTCGCAGAGTCTGCTTTCGGTTTCTCCTACCCCTCATCAAAATGCTGAAGGTTTTCTCTCCATCGTTTGTTCGTTCACCGCTACTTGCAGCATTTCCATTTGGGTTGTCAGTTGGTTCGCTCTGAGCATGTTCAACCCTGCAAAGGTTTGAAGGACCATTTTCCTTTACACTTTCAACTGCATTGTTCATTGCCTCTGACGTCAGAAGGCTCACTTCTTGCTTAGTTTCCTCCAAATTGTCAATGGTCGCTGGCAGAACTGGAGCAGAATCATCATTGTGAAATTTTGGCTCCACTGTCGGTTCAGAAATTGGCTCAGCAACAGGTGTAGGGGCAGAGAAATCCATTGGATGACAGCCAGGCCAAACTGGACTATGAACAAACTCGGGAACATGGGGGTTCACATTATGCCATGCAAAATGATTTGGATGAAACCCGCTGGTAGGAACGGGAAAGGCACTGGTTCGGATTACTTGGGGTTGACTGTAAGGAGGGTACATAAAAGGCAATGGTTGTATGATGTTTGGGGTCGCAGGAGGAGAATGGTATGGGTGGTGAGGGGAGGAGCACATTGGATTGACCGTGGGTAAGACAGTACCAGGCCCTGGATGAAGATTCATGTTTACTGGCCAAGGTGCAACAGTTGGGACATTACCCGCACCCGAAGGTATGGCAATGTTCAGGGAAACCGGAGCAGCACGTGCAGCAGATGGTGAGGGATTGAATGGAGCTGCTGAGGCAGACAGCTTCTTACTGGGCAGTCCCCGAGTATCAACTGAACTCACAGCATCGTCTACACCTTGCATGGTAGAGTTGGAGTCATGCAGTTCACAAGTACCAGATGGATCCGTCTCACAGATTCCCTTGGGAGAACCCAAAGATTTTGGCACTCCGTCTGTCAATAAGTTATCTTCTACCACTTCATCAATCTTAACACCGCTGGATCCGTGTCCATCCAAACTCTCAAATACCATCAGTGAAGACTTATCTTCCTTTGCATCGTTTGAAATAACTTCTCCTTTCTTCTCAGCAGCTCCGGTTTCCTCTGGTACGTGGTCTGTCGTAACCAATACAGAGTCCAACACAGAGTCCTTTTCTTCAAGTACATTTCCTAACTCAGTTGTGTTTGGTTTGGAATCTCCTTTGACTTCAGTTGTTTCTTCTTCATGAACTCGGACACCATGTTCCTGATTATCAGGAATGTTGTACTGGGTTTGAAATTTCCCAATAGTACCTGGTGGAGCCAATGCTACTTCCTTGTAAGAAGGAGACTTCCCAAGACTGACTACGGAATTTTTTACTGGGCCAATTCCATGTGGTGAAGCGTTTTGACTAGGTTCTGATGGAGAACTCAAACTTTTGCCACCGTTAGAGGGCTCTTCGGTATCTACTTTGGTAGACAAAGGCATAGACTTGACTCTGTATGTTACACCTTTAACTATTCTCCGTCCAAACTTAGTACCTTGGGAGGGTTTTGCAGTGTGATTGTCTGCATAACTTCCGTGAGATGTTGGCCTTTTCTTTACAAGATAATAACTACTGTTTTGATTAATATTCTTCACTGAAGAATAGTCCACGTCACTTTCAACATACTTTTTCTGGTAATTATAGACCTTCCCAATAGTTGCCCGCCGCTGCTTTAGACGCCGCCCATATGAGCCAGCTGATCTAGGTCTTTGAACTGATTGCCACCCATCATCACCACCTTCAATGTATGTTTCAGAAGATATCTGATCGAAAACATTTGAATTTTCCTCTGCAACCTCTTCCACAACGTGCTGAGGTTCAACCAGAGGAGAGCTGTTCTCCTGGATAACATCTGTTCTATCACTTGGTTCAAGTACATTCGCCTCCTGACCCTCTTCGTCTGAACCCTCTTTTGTGGTTTCTTTTGAAGACTCATCAGAACTAGCTGAGCTGATAGTTTGGATGGATTTTTCCTTCAACTGCACAAAAAATTGAAATAGTTTGCTCATGTGCATGACAATGAGAATAGGGAGCGTAAAGAAAGTGTGTCTTCTAGCAGGGCATGGTATCTCTATCTGAACACTAGAAATGTTCCTTGAAATTTCACACAAAATGGCCAAAATGGGGGCGGGATAGTTCTTATTCGGTTCAAAGTTGAATTAATAATTTTTTTTTCCCAGTAGGTGTGCTTCAGCTTGTTACCAATGATGAAGACCTTGCACACAAGCAGGTTTTGTTGGGGTTTATCCATTTTAATAAAGGCTTCTATCAGTTCCAAGAGTAACCAATTTTCCAACAACAACAATTTGGATATTTCTACTTACACTTGTTAAGATCCCAGATTTCTTATGAACCAAGGATGGGTTGAACCCATAACCACGACGAAAACTCTATTTTTCAAGAAGGGAAGAAATAACAGAAACTGAAAAAAGATAAAAGAATTGGCAAACAAAACCACAAATGAAAATGGGTCTGAACTCCAAACGTACCTTTGTTAAGTAGCTTTTCCTCTTTCCTGCCATCGCTCTCCCTTTGGCACCATGAGCTGGACTAATGTAGTCAAGCAAATCTGATACACTGCCAAGTTTAGAACAATATGGTATTAGAAAGGATTTAAGGCAAGAAGTCCATAGCGGCAATGCATGTAAAGGATCCACTAATTCATCTTAGCCAGAGTAATTGTCTCCCGACCGGAAAATTCAAAAGGAATAAATTCAATATCAAGGCAAGTTTCTCGAAGTGGCATGCAGGCATGGAAAAGGGTCACCTCTTACCATCAAATCCTCATTTTCACACTTCCAAATCAACAATTCAAGTGCATAGGTAAATGAAAATTACAGCCGTGTGGTTAGGCATAAAAACAGGAGCAGAAAGTGGATTATAACTTCAGCGATCCAATTAACGTTAACAATGCTATCAAACCTTAAGTGGCCTTTGCTGGCAATAGATGCATCAGGCTTTCGAGTCCCATTTCTTGCAGCTTCTTGCTGTTCGAAAGCCTTGGACTCAAAGTACTCAAGCCAAGCAGCAGCATCCTGCAGTGTTTGGTAAAACATTTTTGAATGGTTAATCCTTGAGGAGGTAAAAGAGTTTTAAGAGAAAGGATGGGCTAAACCAAGATGAGGGTATACTTGTGTCCGTAAGTCATCTGGGCCAAGCTTTGCTCGCAGAATTTGCAAAGTTGTCTGCTCATGCTGAACGCTTAAAGGGTAAGCTTCCATCAAAGAGAGAGCAATTGCAATAGCGTGGTAACTTGCTGCTGTCTGGAGAGATTTAACATTAAAATGGTTAAATTCTCAAATATACAAAATAAACAATTTACAATTTACTATATTAAATCAAATTTCCAGCGGTACATCTGTGAAGGTGTTAAGACGTGAAGTTTCACTGGTTGTTTACTTGTTAAAAACTGAGTCCTCATTTTTGGAGCTAACTGTTTAATTACCGCAGCATCTGACCTTGAACATTGTGATAGCTTATAAGCTTTAGGACATAAATAAATTAAACAACAAACAAATGAACGAATACACAACCTGAATATGGTCCGGGCCGAGTAACCTTTGATTACACTTCAAAGCTTTGTGTAGATATCGAAGGGCAACATGTACATTTCCCAGGCCTTCCTCCATCATAGCCACATTGATGTATGTTGCAGCAGTGTTTGGATGAGATGGTCCACATGTGAGATGCAAAAGATACAGAGCACGCTTTACATACCTGAACAGCAGAAATTGTGAGCTTGTACTTGTGAGTAATTTAAAAAATAACGCGTATCCTAATGAATGTACAGACTATGCAGCATGCAGCTATGACTCATTACTAATTTATCTCCCTGTTTTCTATGCCTTTAAATGGAAATACATCAACAATGAACAAGAAAAGGGACAGAGCAGGTTTTCTGCCCCAATAACTAGCCCCATAGGTTGGATCTGTGAAACAAAAATGGCAAACAGCTTGCATCCACAAGATCGAGAGAGCAACCCATTCACATCATCACTTTGAAAATTATTCCCCTAAACACATAAACTGTGATGTTATATACATCGGGATCACTTTGAACAAGGAAAAAGCATACTTGAGAGCCAGCTCCGTATGTTGAAGTCTGTAATAGAACACAGCAAGATCCCCATAACTCTTCATGGTGTCTGGATGGTCAAGCCCTAATTCTCTCTCGTTGATATCCAGGGCTTTTTGCTGATAAATTGTAGCCTGTAATGGGAACACATCATTGGTCATCCACAACATAAAACCTTTACAAAATGAAAGACAAACTTTCCATATTTTCCACACTTCTGCACATTCCGTTCCACCTTCAACAATAAAAATAGGAAACCATATGTAGCCAATCCCCCAATTTAAAATCTGCTTGACCCAGAAAGTAACAGTTATATATGTCCCAGAAACACCAGAACAGAAGGGATAGGAACAGACCTGATTAAAGTCTCCAGTGTGATATAAAACTACAGCAAGGAGGCTGTAAGCTCCTGCTGTCATTCGATGGTATGGACCACAAACTGCTACCAGCTTTGCAAGAGCCTGCAAATTTCACAGTACAGCCAGTAACCAACTAGAATATTAATATAAAAAGGTGAAAGAAAACCTTCCAGCACCAGTCTGCATACCTTAGTGCCAAATGCAACTGCATCTTCAAGTTTTCCCTTATCTAAAGCTGTTTTTGATGATTCTAGGAGTTGCCTACCATCTGCCGAAGAGCAAGCAGCTTGCTGAAAAAAGTAGAAGAAAAGGTTAAATTACTAAAGATGGACAATCACTCTTATCCCTTCTAAAAATCGAAAGAAAGGAAAACAGATGCTTCTAATATTTTATGCCCAGTCGTCACCTTATGCACTGGGACTAGGCTGACAATATCTGAACTTTGGAACGGATTTGGAGAATCCATATCAAAATCCCTTGGAACCATCTCAATACCCACCTAAATTTGGGGGGTGGGGGATAGGGGGAAGAGAAAGCAAAATGTCAGTGTAAACTTAAAAATACAGTATAATAAAAGTTAGTGTAAAATTACAAATCAAGAATGTGGGCGATCTCCAGAATCTAATATGCAGTGTCATGATATATACCTTGTGACATAATCCACGTAGAATCGCAAATCTCCTCACATCTTCATAGTTGAAGCTGTTAATATCCCATCCATATCTCTTTTGCAAGAATACCTCCAGCCATTTCCGCACAAGAGAATGAACATTGCAAGACTTATTTAATTCTTCATTATCCGAAACCCCCAGCATAAGATTTAATGCAGCAGCAATTGAAACAGCCATTTTCTCAGTGCTACCAACGGCAGCAATCACTGCCTGAAGTATGTGCTTAAAAGCTCGCACTATCATCTCATGAATGCAAAGGGACTGCACATGGGATAGCTTCTCCGAAAGCTTGACCTATAAAGAAATAAAAGTCATTTCGTTCAATATGATAACCTATTTAAGCAGCATTCCACGTATCATCTACATATAGCTTTTCAAAATTTTCTTAAGAGTTTCAGTTTGGAGATGAGAGGCAATGCAAGTTAATATCTTCTATTAGTGAAATGCTTAAAGAAGATTAGAGCTTTGATGCCTTATAAATAACGTGACTGGTTAACACTGTCTAACAGTCACCAGTGCATAATAAAGGGAGGGCTAGCTCGAGATATTCTGAAAATTGCCATGATCTTTGTTCATTTTTGTTTCTTCTATTACATCAAAGCCACCTAAACAAACTACCCCCACAAATCTGACTACAGAATATAGTTAATGAAGTTCAGAAGGGACATAAACACCAAGCAAAACTGAGGACACAAAAGAAATTGATTCTTAGGTAGATGAATAATATGAGACATGTATTAAAATATGAAAACCCTAAGTTAGAAGCACACTTACAACATGCCCCAGAGAGCGCATCCGAAGACCTCTAGTATGCATGAAATCAGTCAAGGTCCGACCATCAACTGGTGAAAGTTCCAAGGAACCAAAATCTGCTACCTGCATTATACGAATATTTTATAGAAACAAGAATCATCAAACATTACTTCCATGCAAAAAGATAACAAGCTTTAAGAAAAAAAAATCTTTACCAGTTTGGGAAGAGCAACTTCAGAGTAATACTTCTGAGACAAGTCGATCAGTTCTTGCAGAGACTGTCAAGCACACAATACATTAGTACACAATGTGTAGTACAAATAAGTAAATTCTAAAGCCTCTAGTGAAACCTATAATGTATTACCTTGAAGTGAAGTCCAGTTTCTGAATCTTTTAGTCGAGCAAAGGCAGCATCAGACAACATCTCTGTCAACACAAGCTCATTTTCTTTGGCATTAGTCTCAAGCTTTGATTCCAAAGAAGGGGATATACTAATTTCAACTTCTGCAACAACACCATCTGCATGAGACTTTGAGCTTTCAGATTGCAGCTTGGTATTGCCTCCATCTGATTTTTTCTTGCTGTTCTTAAGGGATTTAAGAGGTGTCCCAAGTCCCTCAACCTTCAACTCATTTTTAGCCTTCTCGTTTGATGGTTTCTTATCTTTGTCTGCATTTTTTTGGTCTTGCAAGTGTTGTATCCAGCAAGCTCCAAGTTCCCATCTCACAAAATTATCAGAATCTAGCTCCTCTTTCTCAAGCTTAGCAAGACTCTCTTCTAACACCCCCTCAACAAAAACACACGAGGCTGAAAGATCTTCGTGTTCCAGAGTTTGCATAAGTGATGCCGGTTTATTCTGCTCTGAAGGTATTGTCTTGTGAAGTAGTAATCTTAAACTGCAAAAAAACAAGATACTAGTTAGGCTCTTATACTGAAAACTCCTTGACAAAAGGTTAGTAGCTTTACATAATACTGACACATTATTGGGCTCTTATACTGAAAACTCCATGACAAAAGGCTGGTAGCTTTACATAATACTCACTGACACATTATTGCGTACCTGTTGATATTAAGGGCATTGGCACCACCTTCGGGTTGATCAACAAATTCAATGCTCTGAGATGGAGAACCAACTTTCTTATTTTCTTTCCCCTCAACCTTGACAACTGCAATGTAACCACAATATCTGACATTGACAACACCTAGAGTGTTGACATCCTGCACACAATATTTAGCAAGAATGACCTCAACCGCACCAAAGTTACAAAATAAATCGCATACGGTAGAGACAAAGATTATTGATCAACAACACTATTTCAGAAAGAACTTACGTGGGCGGCAGTATTTTCATCTGCAGTGATCCCTTTCAGAAGGTTTCGTTGCGCTAGATTCGCTTTATCCACTCCAGTTGCTTGAATTCCATCAATTTTAGTATCTACCTTACAGCTTGCATTAGAAACATCTTTCATAACTGTGACATTCAAGTCCCCTACACTCTCGGAGTAAAGAATCTCACTGTTTGGAACTGAACAAGTCAATTCCGGTTTTCCCATTACATGCTGCACAGCCTTAATGGCTCTAAAAATGGAAACATCGACGAATAGGCTGTGAAGAAGGAATGCTTTCCTATCACGAATCTGCCTCTCCTCGGCTGTCTTGCAAGGCATGGATGCAACATGCCAAAACTCATTAGCCCAAGGGATCAGATCAAATTTCCCATCTCTTCCTAGACCACCACCATTTCCACCCCAAGTTTCATCCTCCACGGGGAGAGCAGGGAAAACTGATGGTGACTGCGCTGAAACAGGTGGTACAAGCCACGTGTTTGCTCTAAACCCATAAGGAAGATTCCCAAACTGCAAAATATCAAAGAAAATCAATTACAAAATACAGAAAGGATAACACAAAGACTCATACAAGAAAGCATAATGAGTGATCCCATACCTTATTCCGTTCCGAAAATGCTTTCAAGAGCTCATCATAAGCCTGAAATATGAGAAATTAAATATTCACATGTTCAATACACAAATGAAAAGTTAGAAATAGAATAAATGCAAATCACTAGAGAAACTCAAAAGCTTTACTAACATTGTCGAAGGCTCTACTAAGCTGCCGTAGCAAATCAACGAGGTTGTGACACAGAACCCGCTGCTTCCCTACGCTATAAAACCCCTTTCGGCAAGCTTCAACAAGAACCACCTTCCCATTGCAAAGCTTCACCTGAAAAATTGCCAATATACACAATGTATTTCGATGATCAGACCCAAAAATAGATAAATAAATTGTCTTTGGGTGCCTGTGGATTGTGCAGACGAAGGTCTTACCTCTAGAGAAAAAATGTGATCATCCGCCGCTATCTCATCGACTTGCCGTTTCGCCGCCCTTCGAATAACTGCAAAATTCATAAGCATTTACACTCAATTTTTCAAAAATTCAAAATTCTGCTTCCAAATACACAGATAAATACGTACATACGTATACACGTAGAGAGAGAGGGAGGGAGGAGAGAAAGTACATTGCAAAGGGGGAGTGAGGTGGGAGAGAGAGAAGAAGTCGTAGAAAGAACCAAGCTTGAGGCAGGAGTGGCTCATCTCGGTCTCCGAGTCCCCCGCCACGTCTCGCTTATCGGTTCCGGTAGAAACTTGAGACTTGGAGGCGTTGACGGCGGCGGCGGTCGTGGCGTTGGATTTCTTGGAGATCTTATCCTGCGCAACCGGCGCATTTTTACCGGAGCCAGTTGAAGGAGCATCGAGCTTCGAGCTTTGGTCCTTCGCCGGCAAAGACGACGCTCCGAAGCTCGTCGTGCAGGCAACGATGTCGAGCAAGCGTCTAACGTGCGCCGTGGCGCGCTGTTCATTGTAGTCCTCTGAGAAAAAACAGAGCACAGAGAGTGAGAAATTTGACTGAGGAAGAAGAAGCATAATACGACGACGTTCGGACACTCTGGCCCAATGGGCCCTCAATGGTCCAATTCCAACGGGCCATAAAGATCATAAAGAGTGGAGATAAAACGACGTCGGAATACGTTTTGACTATTACCTTCCATCAACGTCAGAACGCACGGCTTCAGTGCGGACACGTCCACCGTGTCCTTCAATTGTTGCCCTCTTACCTGCCATGAACGACAATAACATTATGGTCGTTTATTCTCCTTTTTTGCTTTTTTGGTCACAATGGTCGTTTATTCTCCTTTAGCAACGACCGTAATGCCTTCTGATTTGGTCTTGTACTGACACTAAATTCTAACAAAATGCAAAGGGATTGAATTCCTTCAACTACATCCCATTTTTGATACTTACCTAAAAGGTAAAATCGAAACTTTGAAATAATAATGATAAAAAGAAAGAAGAAATAATGTGGGTAATGGAAATTACCTCATGAGATAGTGAAAAGTTCGTAATGTTACAAGTTTCTGTGTTCACTGATAACAGCTGATGAACATCGATAATCCTATCTGTCGATATTCCCTGCTCAAAACTATCCTGTTATTTTACATATATAAAATCCTGATGCATAAATCGATCTTTATAAAGAATATGTAATCAGTAAATATAGTAGATTCAATGTCAATAGATACAAAATAATATAACTTTTGTCATTACATTCTAGCCCTAAAAAACTAACTTCAATCATGGGAAAGTAGGTGAAAGTGTTTAGGAGTTCGTACATATTCAAATCCAACCAATGAACAAGTTTAAGAACGAATCATATGCTCTTAACCAATGTCTTCCAAAGAGTACAAGTAACATGACAGACAGAAACACTTAGGAATTTAGCTTTTTTAAATTAAAAAATTATAATCCAACAACCTTCAAAACGATACTGTTTTCATCAGGAAGGTTCACAGTGATGTCCATAACAACAGGAAGAACTGCAGAGCAAAAAAATAAAACGACAAATGATTAATTAGTTAACTTAATCGGTGCTTAACTTAAGTAATCCAACTTAGCAATTTGAATAAGAAATATAAGATAATGATAAATACCCTTCTCTTCTTTCTTCTTCTTGTCTCCTTTTCCCTTTCCACGGCTGTTTCTGGGCGCCATTTTTGCAGCTTGTTCTTGAATGAATGAGCTTAAACTTGAACCTGCTTAATTACTATCCTAAACATATATATTAATTCATTAAAACAGTGTTAATAAGATTGGAAAAAACTAGGATAAGGTTTAAAGCATAAGGCAATACTAACCACAAATTAGTAATCCACTAATCCATAAACTCATAAAGTTAGCACAAAAACATATAGCCAAATCGAAGATTAAGTGAAAAATATATAATTAAAGAAAACACTGAAAACTTTGAACATTTACCGAGTATTTGAAAAGAAAGTGGAAGACTTTGTTTTTCTAAGTGTTGAAAACAAGGGGCTTGTTTCACCAATTAATAGCCATGCATGTAGAAAACCATAATTAAGATAATAATTATGCAGAAGAAGAAGAAGAAGATATGGAGGAAAGCTTGCTCTTTCTTTCTCTTTCTATATCAATTTCTCTCTCTAAATTTGGAGCTCGAGAGTTTTGGATAACGAGGAGAGGAAGAAGAACACAGTGGAAGATAAAGGGGAAATGAAGGAGGAAAAAAAAGGTGGAGAAGGATAAATAAAAGATATGGAGAGAGATGGTGTGATAAGGAAGGAAGGGCGGAGATTTAACAGTCAGAAGAATGTACTTGGCATTTTATGCCAGTTTTCTGGCTTATACAGAAACAATTATCAATTTGTATCCATTTGTTTTGTGGGATAAGTATTTTCATTTTCTGTGTTTCTTTTTTAACAAAGCGATATTTTAATTAATTTAAACAATGAAATGTAGAGAATTCGAACTTGAATGCAAAATGGGTACATTGTCCGGCTAACTTGATTACAAGCAGTCTACAATTGCTTTGTCTTTCATTTTACATGATGATGTTCGATTTGAAAATGTAGAAATTTGGATAAACACATATAACATAAGTCAATTATATTCCATAATAATTAGGTATAAACTCGTCAAGTAGGTTTGCATTTTGGTTTTCTTTTTAATTCAACTAGCTAATTTTAATAACTTAAATTTATTGAGGCGTAAATTATTATTTTTATTATTATTAATATTATTATAACAAGTATATATCTAATGGGGAAAGGGTTGGCAACTATTTGGATGTTTATGCTGCACTTAGTAATTTAGGGCAAAAGTTGGGGCCCAGCGCATTGATGGGTCCACTCAGAGTTGGTGCCATGTAAGTAAATCACAAAATTATTGAGCCTGTTTACTTACCATGAAATCGGAATGGTTTTCTTGGTAAAATGATCGTAATAAATCAGTAAAAGTTCAGATTTGTGGAGGTAAATAATAACAATCTGTCTCCCATGGAGTTGTAGTTCCAGTGGGCAACAGTATTTTTCTTAACAGTTCATATCTTGTGTTTGATTTCCCCTTTCGAGATTTCTCATGTTCGGTTTCTTCTTTTTTGTTATTGCTTGTATTATAAAATTGTAAGTGGAAATGCCGTCTGAAAGCCGTTTCATTTTAAATTCATAGCTTTCACCTTTTTATTGATAATAAAGAGTAAATATGATGGGAGAAAAAAATGTATGAGCAATGGTGGGAAGAAAATGGAAAAAAATATATATACATTAAAATAGTATTAAAAGCGAAAATACATTTTCATTCCTTCTATTTATAACAACAAGAAAAAAATCTTTGAAAAATGGTACTTTAAAACCAACCCTAAGAATGTTTGAGGGAAAAATCACCACGGGATGACTCAGTAGTTGGAGACGAATTACATACCCATATTCCGCATAGCACATCTTGAATTCGATTCTTGATGCTGGTGAATCACACGATGGTGGCCAGGAGATGATGAAATGTCTTCGTGAGTCTTCTGGATCTTGAAAAAGTGGATCGCTGTGACGAATCTGCTAGCTGATCCATTTTTTTTTTTTTAATGAATGTTTTAGGGGTGGAGCCAAAAAAGTAATGAAATGATATAAAAAAATTTAAAAAAAAAATATTAATCATGTATACGTCTCTAGGTTAAAGAAAAAGTACCAAAATAGTTCACATACAATACAACCAGACATATATGGATGAATGTCTCGAGTAAGCCGCCACTCCAGTCCTTGAGAATCATGTTTTGGTTTGTAACTTGGACTAGACCTTTGAATTGTTTGGATCCTCATATTTTAAATTTTATTTTCTTTGGGTATTACAGTCGCACCGTCATATAATGTTGTTGATTGATATAGTATATAAAATTATTGAGAATCATGTTTTGGTTTGTAAGAGTGTCTCAATAAGGGACTCTATATGGAACTAGAAAAGTAGTGGATATAACTCAATTTAAAGCTCCGAGAAATCTTTGAGGCTCTAAAAGAGAATTTCTCCCAATAAAGGGCTTTATATCTTTCGGGCTCTATATGGAGCTAATATATTTTATTTTGTTGTAATTTGATTGCACAGTAAATTTATTTTTGTCTTAACTTTTCTTAACTTGATTTTTGGAGCGCTATCTTAAATTTTAATTTATGAATTTTTTAACCTAAAAAATTCAAATTCTGACAAAGTTAGATTTCATCATTTATGCACTGTTGTAGGCTCTCTTATCTCAATCTCATTCGTTGGTTTATTTCTATGAAATCAGATAAGATAAGATTTCATTTCATAACAACTAATGGATGTGTTTATCTTATATCAATCTCATATGTTGGTTTGTTTCTCTGATTGACACGTTCTCCGAAATCAAACAAGATTTTCATTTCATAACAACCATTAGATAGGCTTATAATCTAGAAAATTAAACACAAAGCACAACATTTTTTTCTAATCAATCACACAAAAAATAGTCGTTGTTTGTATGTGTTTTCTTAATCAAACAAACAGTTGAAAATAAATCCTTAAAATCCTAAACGGTTGAAAAATAAACTCTTAAAATCATGTTTTGGAATTAAAAATGGGGCTTACCCATTTCTAAAATATATAAAATAAAAATAAATAAATAAAAGATTGGGCCCTCAATTTGGTGTGGATCCCCTTACTTTTTGAGACTAGATGTAGTCTAACTCTTTGTTACTCAAGGATTGAAGTTACTAGCTCATGTGGTGAATGTAGCTTCATTTTTCAGCCCATTGGGAATGAAATTTTTCATTGGAGCAACAAATGTAGTAGCCGCAAGGAGGATAAAGCTCTCATTAGAGATGCTCCAACTTGGACTAGACCTTCGAATTGTTTGAATCCTCAAATTCGAAATTTTATTTTCTTTTAGTGTTACAATTGCGCCATCACATAGTGTTATTAATTGACATGCTATATAAAATTATTGAGCAACGAGGTCAATATTGTATGGAGTTAGGCTATAATATTTTTTTTTTAATGAACAATATATCTATACTAAGGGGGTGAAAAAGTGAGTTAAGCCTCACAATAGGCTAGCAATAATGTGGTTCAAATTTGTCTTTGGCGAGAATCGAACTTAAGACCTCCGACTTACCACTTACCAGTGAAAATGAATACCATTAGATCATAATACTAAATGGTTATAATATAATAATTAAACACACATATCATAATATTAGTAGATTGATAACATTACGTATAATGTGATAACTACACTAAAAAAAAATTTACAATTGAGCGCCCGTATTGAATTAAATTAAGTCCGTTCAATTGTATTGTGTTGGTAAAAGATTTGGGTTTGTATTGATGGTTGTTAATAAATAATTAATTGGGGGGAGTTGAGTTGAGTTGATTTCAGCTGGCCGGAAATACTAATGAAATCTCATTGGGAATGTGGAAGTGGATTAAACCTCATAATAGGCTAGCAATAATGTGATTTAAATTCACCTTTAGCGAGAATCGAACCTAAGACCTGTCACTTACAAGTAAAGAGAAATATGACTAGAGCATAGTACGAAGTAGCACATGTCATGTGCATTTTAAGGTATCATAGAACCTAGGTATTTCTATATAGGTTACTATATTTTTTGAATTAAAAATTAAAATTTGTAGTTGTTTATATTAAAGAGATTTAAATAAAACCCATAATTTGTGAGATTAAAAATATTAAAATTTAAATTATTACTCTTCAATATATTTTTGTGTGTGTGTGTGTGTGTGTGTCTATATATATCCAAAACATTCTTCAAAGCCACACAAAAAAAAAAAAAAAAAAGATTAGTAAATTTCTTCGATTAAACTTGACATGAATACATTCTCAAATCAACAAAAAAAAATGAGCCTATATTTAGCCATTTTGATTGAAGATGACCGAATTCTCTTCGTTGTTTGCATGGTTCATAATTTTCCAGCATTACTTTTTGTTACCAAAAAAATTGTAAACGAACCACCTGGTGTACTTTCCTTATACCTACTAATCATTTTCCACAAGATTTGGACCTCTTTTTTTTTAACAAAGATTAGTATAGTATTTCTTTCCTTGACAAGAAAATTTGTTCAGTCTATATATACTTATAATTGACTTTTTTTTAACAAAGATTAGTATAGTATTTCTTTCCTTGACAACAAAATTTGTTCAGTCTATATATACTTATAATTGATTTTAGAGAACCTTTACGGCACGAGGGAATTTTTTTTATTAATAATCATTAAGCAAGATACAGTAAAAAGATGTATGGTCAAATCCATTTAATTAGCAAAAATTCTCAACGAGCTAGGGTGCTTGAATAAAATCATGTTTACCTTAGCTTGCTCAAAACAATCCGAAGTAGACAAAGTGAAATATGCAAGTCTATACTATAATTATTCAACAGACAGAGTAATGGTGATTTTCGCATGCCCCTTCTTCTTCTTTTTCTTTTTTTTTTTCTTTTTTTTTTTCTTTTTTTTTTCTGTAAACTTTTTTTGTTTGTTTTTGTTTTTGTTCTCTTTTAATTTACTTCTTCCAACGAACATAAATTAAAAATCACTTACTCAGACGGTTTAGTCGACGATGACGTAGCTATTGTACCATAAATGGCATGAGCCTAGCATTTTTCAGTACAACTTACTTCTCAAGATATTATTTTTCAAATGATAATTTAATAACAAATTAATATAATGAAGAATATAAAACTATTTTCATCTCAAGCATTTTTGTTGCTTGCTCTTCTCCCACGACATTGATTCTCCCTTTTATTTTTTTCTTCTTTTTTATTTATTTAAACAAATAATATTATCTACACTAATGGAAAGGGATAGACTTAACCTTGCAATTGCTTAATAATAATGTGAATTACACGTGCATATCATAAAATGCGATATATATATATATATATATATATATATATATAGAACCTTTAAGACCAAACCCAACTTTGGGCTAAATGCTATTTTTAGGTTTTATTCCACCCCCAAAACCCAACTCAATCCATGCTAAATGTGTGGGCTAAAAGCGAAATTTCCCTAGGATTTAGCCCAGAAAATAGTGTGGGCACCACCAGCAGGACCTCACCCACATGGGCATGTCTCACAAGATTTATTGAATTCAACGTTAAGATCGAATATAATCAAATCTAACAGTAAAAAAAAAAGATTTAAAGGTCCCAATTTAAATCCAATGACTAAAATAATTACAAAAATTATTTAACTCAAAATTCACCCAAATTTAGTAATTTTTCAATATTTATCGGAATTTAAATATTTTTAGGTTAAAATGTTCATAAAATAAAATTATGATAGTGTACATAATTTTTTTTTAAATTACTATAAAAGAAAAAATTAGTCTAAATTTATTCTTTAATAATCTCATGCTAACAAATTTAGGTCAGAAGGGTTGGAGCAAAAAAATTGTTTCTGGGCTAAAATTTTAGGTTTTAGCTCAAGGGTTGAAGATGGTCTAAGGAAAGGAATTTTCATTTAAAAAAATAAAATTAGGGATTAGTGGTGGGGTGCACACCATATCGAACTTCAGCGATTCAAACTGTCTATTTTTTCAAGTTGCACCTCACATATCATCCTTACAAAATATTAGCCAAATCAGAAATATTTGAGACATCAACTTGAGTTCAATAAAATTGATGAATACTTTGTTCTAAAAAGCGTTAAATTACCGTAACAATTAAATAGTCAAATAGTTTCGGATTGAAACAAATTTTTGCAAGGATGATCTATGAATTAAGGCTTATAAAATAGATGGTTCAGATCGTTGAAGTTCGATGTGATGTGAGACATACAACTAATTTCCATTTCCTTCTGTTAAAGGGCCGACATATATATATATATTTATTTATTTATTTATTTAATTTTGGAAATTATTGAAACCCGGTGGAAAAGATGATGCAGTTTGCAACACTAAAACCCAAATTATATGGTTAGGTCAACTAGTGGGCACTTAAACAATTTGAGTGGGGCGGTCATTTGATTTGTTTTCTGTACTTTTTTGGAAAATTAGAAAGAAAAAAAACACGTCTTAAGTTAAATTATAACTTCTTTACGAGAATATTTTGTCAACCATTTCTTTATTACTTAGTGTTTCACACACCAAAATAAGCTACATCATTTGACAGTAGTATCCGAAAACGAGATTGATAAAAAAATGTGGTGTCACGGATTTATTCTTATGTAATATTTTGATTTTTTGAATGCCAAACAAATGAAATTTTTTTGATATTAACACGATCTTGAAACCTATTCATATTATAACATGTGCTTTATTTAAGTTGTCACGATAGGAATTGTTTGAGATTACTGTTGGAAGGTCTAAAAATGTTTTCTGTCTACGTTTGGTATAAAAACTTACAATTTAGAAATTCAAGTGCTTCCTGAAAAAAATGGTTATGAAGGTAAGTGTCTTTATAGAAGTAACCAAACATGCCATTACTTGTCACATTAATTTTAACTTGGCATACAAGTTTTTGCCCATGTATAATCATTTTGTGTACAATCTCACTTGACCAATTGGAGTAAACGCTAATTTCACTCCAAACAAACTTGAAAAAAAACTTGGTTGCAAGTGCCTAATCTTACCCAAAATATCATGTTCTAAAACTTGAGCTTGCATCTTCCAACTATTAAGTGAAATTGAATACGATAAGATTATAATACCCCTACACGTGAAGCAGGGACCAAGTTAGACAAGTTCAAGAAAATTGAACAATAGATAGACCAAATTGGTATTAGAAGTAAACCACAATGATAAACGTGATGAAATTGAAGCCTTTATAAGCAACCATTTATGACTTTTGGCCTTAAATTATACTCTCTATTTATCGTTCATTTATATTATAACACATGAGTTATTTCCAAGCAAACTACAAAGTCATGAAAGCAAAAAAAGTGGGAGTGATGATTCATGATCCTGATTGGAACCATTTACTCATTCTTCGGTGAACTTTTTGTGAGTGTATATCCCTCGTCTATGGCCGGCGTCACTTTTCCATTTTAGAAGCTCTATTAATTCAACAGTCATATTTATTTAAGGTGGAAAAGTTTTTTTTTTTTGTTTTTTTGTTTTTTTTTGTTTTTGTTTTTGTTTTTTTTTTCCCCTAAATTTTTTAATATTTTTGAATTATTAAAAATATATACGTGAAAATAAACAATCAACTAATTAAATTAATTTAATCAATTTCATTCAAATGAATGCATAGGTTAAAATCGGCATGATAAACACGGCCCAAATAAGAACAGTAACTGTTTTTTTTATTACATCGATATATTTTTACACAAAGAGAAGAAAAAATTCGGCTAAGCTATATAATAAGCAACCTAATTTGTTATTAAATTCGTCATTCACTAGATTTGAGCCTAAGACCTAGAAATTCGCCATCCACTAGATTTGAACCTAAAACCTCTCATTTCTAGG
The DNA here is from genome assembly GCF_963583255.1 of Pyrus communis. NCBI lineage: Eukaryota > Viridiplantae > Streptophyta > Magnoliopsida > Rosales > Rosaceae > Pyrus > Pyrus communis. The sequence goes on from NC_084818.1 coordinate 10,219,655, forward strand.
TAAAAAGAAATACTACTAGACCAAGGACGATAGCTGTTATTGACACTTTAAAAATATAATTGTGGGCCTTAAACTTACTAAATGTATAAGAAAAAAAAAGTACACTTACCAAAAGTGTCCAATAAAATTTTTAAAGTACCAATAATAATTCTCATAGGTAACCCCTTCTTTTTTCAAATCACTCGCTCAAAACCTACGCATTTGAAACTCTAAACGATAGATATACCACATTTGGAGTCCAACTTCAATGCAATGTAGCACTCAGTGACTCGTGTTTTAGCCATTAGATTTAATTTCTAAAAATGTTAGATCTTCTATTTTCAATCTCATCCATTTATTTTCCGTATGAGAGACAGCGTGTGTGTCGCGCCCGCTGATACATTGTCATCTTTAGAAAAGAACAAGCAAATGCAGTGTCATTATCTTGAATATTTCAGATATCAAAACAACATTGGCCTCTTTTTTTCTTAAATAAGCACTACATATCACTCTAGGTACAACGTTTGCAGCCCAGGAAAACTGACATTTCTTTACTATTTTACACAATTCAGAGCATGTCAAAGGATGCTGCCAGAGCTGAGATTGCTCAAATTTCATTTCACACTATTGTGTTCTCTTCTTGTCCAGAACTTGAATACCTGAGTCATAAACTGATTCAGACGATATACGGGTTGATCCCGGCTAGACCGCCTCCTAAACAAGGCACAACACGCAATACTTTGCACAGAGTTAACTCGAAATATATGGTCAAACGCTCAAATGAACAAGTAATCACATCAACCTTTAGAACACGATGCGAAGGCCATGTTGAACCAAACAGTAATGCCTATACCCTCATGTGACGTGTTTGTGAAAAATGGATGCGGGAATCAAATCTGAATGTAGCAAATGGCTTCAAGGTGAAAAAAGAGGCGATTAACTGTGGAGGAGGAGACAAATAGAATCTTGGTAGCTCTAGAAACAGACACTCCAGCAGAGACTCTTCAACAATCAAAATGGAAGACAAGGAAATTAACGTGATTAAATGGACTCTTGCTACCAGTAGAGAACGCGCAGCTACGCATATGAAAAATAAATAGCTAAACACATCAACAAGGGGATACCCTAATTGACCAAGATGAAAACAAGATAATCATCAACTCGAGGCACAATTTAATGCCAAACATCATAAAACCTCTCATAGAAAGGAAATGCTGGCATCCAAACGACCAAAACCGCACAAACTTGGCAACCCATCACATAAAAACCATGCACCATTCACTTACAATAAGATAATACACACAAAAGATTTGTTTTAAATGCACAATATCAACACTGCCATCGGAAACACTAGAGTTACCTGCAATCTGAAAACAAGAAAACACAACCTACAGATTCAATCATACAACCAACAAGTTAAAGCTCATACAATCAAATCAAACATACACTGGCTCCACCCCATACCGCCAAATTTCAAAGAAAAAAATTGGGTTCTAAAGCATTTTCCATAACTCATAAATCCCAAACATTTTTACCAATTTTTCAACCACAACAAAGAATCAAAACTTCAAAACTAGACCGAAACAAATAACGGTAATCCGCCACAATCATATCACATTCGCATAGATGGATCAGCAGAAAGATCTTTGATCAATGCAGGAACTTCGTGACGGCAGATAGCAACTAGCGTACTAGCAACTATTAAAATGTTGGGAGCAGTCTAGGCTGGCATTCAATATTAGAATGTAACCCCACGCCTTTTCATACGACCCATCCACTGAGGCTGATACCAGATCAAACCCCAGTTTTCAATTTCAATTTCGAAGAGGTTGCGAAAGTCACAGTGCAAAATCTTTAGCAAGGACTTGGGGCCCTCTTCGGATTTTTTTTTTCGCAGCGTTTTCTCCCGTCACAAAATTCCTGCTCAAACCTTTTACTATTTCACCATCATATCCATCTCAATTTTGACAATTTTGCATCTTTTCCGTGAATTTCTCGGCATCCAAACAGAAAGTTAAGGGGGTAAACTGAATACCTGTATAATGTCGAAGAGCTTGAGAGGGAAACTGAAATTTTGCTTCTGAGAATCGTTGAGAGCCAATGGAAACTGGTAGAAGCCTTCTGACAGAGAGATATAAACAGAGAGTGTGTTGTGGGTGGGAGAAGACTGCAGAGGGCGGCGGAGGAGCAGAGCAAAGGGCGAAGATGAAGAACGGAAGAATTACGGAGAAGCCAGCGACGAATCGAGCGAAGGCGGACTGAAATCCGAAAACTGCGAGCGGCGAGCGGCGAGCGGCAAGCGGTTTCTGAACGTTAGTTGGAGGAAGTCGCGAATAAGAAAGGGTTTAGGGCGAAGGCCGCGACGGCGAGTGGCATTGTGGCAGGCTGCAGCAGTGAAGACTGAAGAGAGAGAAAGTGGTTTGGACTCTGGAGTTCTGGATGAGCGAAGGAGGCGAGTGGTTTGGAGTTCTGAAGGAATTCTCAAATTAGGGCGGGTTACATTAGGGTTACCATACGACGTCGTACTCGAACATGCTGTATGTTGCACAGCGGTTGTTTTCAATAATTCGGTTTGGTTTATGAACCTCTGAAACTTAAAACAGAATCAACAATTTTTTTTTTTAATTTAAAAAAAAGAACAACTAGCGACAAGTCATGGTTATTCATAATTTCGGGAGTCGGAAAGACTCGCTATCACAGAGGCATTTCAGCCTCTCATGAGCAAAATCAACATGTTTCGGTTCGGTTCAAATTGTTTTTTTTTCTTTTTTCAGTTTGGTTTTTTGGGTTTTGCTTTTTCATTCGGTTTTCGAACGGGCCGCTTGCCCCTCATTGATTGCCCTCATCTTAGAGGTGAGCAAAGTTGCACCCTGAGCTAGTAGCCACAGGGAGAGAGGTAGAGATTTTCCGAAGAGTTTTTGGGAGGAAGATATTGTTATAGGTATAGGGTGGCAACGTTTTTGAAACATGTCGTTTGGTCAATTCTCTTGCATAGGTCTGACCCTAAAGCCCAACCTAGTAAGGCCATCTCCAATCGATTTGGCCAGAGGGCCGAAAATAGCCTGAAATGACACGAAAATCGTCTCTAACTGAGGGTTAGGGTAAAGGGTTCGTGGGCCCCATCGGGCCAAAAAAGGAGAAAAGGGCTAACTGGCTTGCCCAACCCAGCCAACCAGCCCCAGGAGCCGGATTTTGAATGCAACGACTACTAGCTGATGTTAGCTAGCGGTTACATTTGAATATATATTTTTTTTTACAATTTTTTTTTAACTTTAAAATTCTATTTTTTTTTCCTATAACTTCCTAAACCATTAAACAACATTACGTAACATTATACAATATTAATAACATTAAACAAACATGAAACTTAAACAACATTTTAAAATTAAGTTGTAGTTTTTAAATTTAAGTTGTTGTAGTTTTTAAATTTAAATAATAAATTATGTTTGGCCCTATGACCCTCGGTTTGAGATGATTTTTTGTCACAGGGCTATATTTGGCCTATGGCCCTCTAGCCTCTCGGTTGGAGATGGTAAGAAATATGGCCCTGCATTATTCATTAAAATATTAATTTCTTGGAGGGCTATAGGGCTAAAAGGGCCCTCCTTCGGTTGGAGACGGCCTAATGTGAAGGATAAGCCTATCAAGTTATGCAAACCTTGGTTTTCAAAGGCCTAGTACCAATCTACTACATTTTCAGGTTCCTAGAGATAAAAAGAGCAACGATTGTTTCTGAAATTTTGTATACAACAATATATACCTACACTAAAGAGGTAAAGATAAATTGTTCGCGAAATTCAATCTTTTACTTACAAGTGAAAATAAAAATATCCTTCTGGCCCTCCTTTAGTTGGAGACGGCCTAATGTGAAGGATAAGCCTATTAAGTTGTGCAAACCTTGGTTTTCAAAAGCCTAGTACCAATCTACTACATTTTCAGGTTCCTAGAGATAAAAGAGCAACAATTGTTTCTGAAATTTTTTATACAACAATATATACCTACACTAAAGAGGTAAAGATAAATTGTTTGCGAAATTCAATCTTTTACTTACAAGTGAAAATAAAAATATCAGTCAGGCTATCCAATGGTCTATACACCCCTATTTACAAGTGAAGATAAATATCAGTTAGGCCATCCATTGGGCTCTAGACCCATGGATCAAGAATTCGGCCCATTCCTGCCCCGCCTTAGCGCCTCAGTGAATTTGACGTCAATCCCGTCAAATACTTTTTGGACACTGGATTTCTCCCCCTCGATGACCTTCCTTTCAACTAAAGATGACCCAAGCTTTGGAAACTCATATACGACGTTAGATTTCTCCCCTCCGACGACCCATTAGACAAGTCGTTGTTCTTTCCAACTGAAGACGACGAGCTGCTGCAAGATTCCTCTTGTTGAAGACAATGATCTTGACCAAATCCTTTATTCTTCGACGAGTCATAGATGGGGATGCAAGGCGTCCTGTGGATAAATTGGGTGATTAAGTTTTCTATGGGATGGGAAGTAGAGGTGAGGGAGAAAAGGATGGGAGAAGAAGATGAGGAGATAGAAAGGGAGAGAGAGAGTGGGCACAAGAGTTCTCTAGAGTGATGATGACTTTTAAGAAAATAAGATATTTATGATAATAATAAAATAATATTTTTTATTAATTTTTAGTTAAAAACGATTTTCAATACTAATTGACCAGGTGATTTATTTTTAGGGTTGGAGATGCCCTGAGGCGATTACTATTCAATAAGGCAATAATTGCAAATTGTCCAAAAATCCAGGCAATTATCGTCCAAAGGAGTGGAATTGCTCTTATTGTGGGCCTTAAAATAATTTTAGATTTTAGGCACATTGGGCTTGAACCCATTAAGTTTGTGACTTAAGCTATATGAAAACTTCAATCTAAAAACAGCGTAGTAGGCCCACTAATACTAAATGATCATATATGGGAAGGATTTTGTGGAAATTTCACACATGTGACTATAAAAGTAACTTTATCTCTCTCTCTCTCTCTCTCTCATTAGGGTTTTCTAATGAGCGAACAAACAAAGAGATAGACAATCGAGGTTGGTCGGCTAAATGAGATTTTGGTGGTACTAAATCCTCTATCAGATTTTCTCATCTTCATTCCATTATAAACAAGGAGTTTGCCAGTGAAGGCCTTTTCATCAAAGGTAACACTTTGATTATTGAATCAAAAATAGTCATCGAGGGTAATCTCTATCTCAATTCCTCATAATCTAAAGTTGATTTTTTTTTTTTTTATATATGCACATCGATTTTTTTATTTTTTATTTTTACAAACGATAGCGTTAGTCGGTGAAATTTAAATGTTTTGGGTGAGGAGGGGGGATTAGTGAGGGCACGAAGTCATACTAAGGTACATAGGCATTATTGATTTTCACCACTATGGTAAAGCATCATAGCTTGTTGTCTAAAATAAATCAAGACAAGATTTTTATACTTATTTTCCTTCACTTTGTAAGTGTTGGTGCGTCTTTTTGTTTGCATTAATTTTGTGTATTGGGCTTGTAAATTTGTTTCCTTTTGGCTTAATATTTTGGTATTTTAGTTGTTTGTTGAACTATTTTCTTATAAACATTATCTTTTAAGTGAAAAAAAAAAATACATTGTATATGTTATTTTGTTTGATTTGAAACACATCGTATGTGTATTGATGTTTTTATGTGCATTGCTTTTATTTGGCCTAGATTCATTTTTCTTTAATCTTTTATTTACCATTTTATGGAAAGCGTTTCCCATTGGATTTTATTCATTCAATATAACTTAGCTCAGAGAATTTAATTGGTCTCACAACTTATCACATTTGTGATTTTGGATTTTGGTGTACATTATAAAATTTTAAATGCCAACTAGTATTATGGTTTAGTGGTACTACTCTTTACTTTTATGTCAATGGTTTCAGGTTCGACTCACATAGAGGACGATAACATATTATATTTGTATTGAGTTTGATACCTAATTAGTGGTTGATCCCTTTGGAGCTAACCTAATCTCCTCCTCGTAGGATATAATACCATTTATCCCATTGAAGTAGAATATCGTTGAGTAAAAGAAAAATAATAATAAACTTGGTGGGAAATGAAAAATTATCAAGACGAAGCCATGATTTGAAATTCGTCTACGCTAAACATACCAAACTTACAATAAAAAAATATTTAGAAATCCATTGCCTAATTGCCGAAACACCTAAGGAGGTGAATATGTGTGATTATATCTAGAAGCCAAAAGATCTAGCAACAGCTAAGTGCCTCAGCATGACCGTTTCTGAAATTTCGGAGGACCGGTTCGAAATTCATAAAAGGGTATATTTTTAAGATATTTTTAAAAATGTAGGACAATGTATTGATGCTAGAAAACAATCACTTAAATCAAAATAAACTTTAGTACTCACTAATTGCAAATTTACAAATGTCAGTAATTATTAGTAAAAAGAGATACAAATATAACATTCACTAAATAATCAAAAACAGTACAATCTTGACAACCAAACTTGAAAAATAAACTTCCAGACTCTAATTTTAAAGTTTCACTTGAATATAACACATTATTATATAATAAAATCGAAAAAACGTTATTTTTTCAAGGTGTTATTATTGACCCTCAAAATTATCTCATTGTACTCTAAATTTTTATATTTAGAAAGGAAAATATTTTTTTGAGGGCCCCTTAAATTTTGGGGCCATGTGCGACTGCACATTTCGCTCCCCCTCCCTCCTAATGCCCCCACCGTGCCTTAGCATCATATTAAACCATGTTTCATTGTGGCATTTCATCAAACAATTGGTGCACACACAAGTGTGGTAACAAAACATGAATAAATGATTAAGTTTGTCAACCAATACGGACTAACAAAAGATGACACAGCTGTATCGTATGTGAATATCACATACACAATGAACAACCTAGGAACCCAAACTGATGCGTCAATGTAGGGCCCTGTGGTTTTAGCAACAACTATGTGTCAAGCAAGGCAACATGTCAACAAAGATTCATAATAGCTTTAATAAGTAATTCACGTGTCAACAAGTGAGAAACAACAAACAAGCACAATGTTTGTGCTGTAATCATCTTAAACAAAGACTGACTTGAGTATTAGACTGTTTTCTTATAGATACTGACTTATCCCTTATAGGTGACAAGAGGAGACGATGATTGGCTTCTCGATACTATTACAAGATTTACTTGTTGGAGGATTGGAGGACTCAAAATTTTCCACTCCAGTCTACTTTGGTTCCAACAAAACTCTAGATAAAGTTATCATATGAGTGAGCTATAGAACTCGATGCTTACCATCTAGATGAACACAACAAAATAGAGATAGAGCAATCTCTATTTTGATCTCTTGGTAGCTGCACTAAAGCTCCATATTTTTCAATGGCTTCCAAGTCACCAACTTTAAAAAATATCTAAAAGATGTGTTTGTAGGTGTAGAGATCTTAGGAGGAAAGAAGATTAGGTTAAGGGAGAGTGGGAGGTGAAACAAGTGGTATATGGAGATGTTTTGAAGACCCAAGTCATGATTCCAAGTGATGGAACACAAAAAGAATAAAAAGTGGGTGAAAAGTAAGTGAGAGAAGGGATCAAAACAAGTGGGCATAACCTATCTTCATGAACTAGTGACTGATTTTCAACTACATTACTCTCTGTTCAAGGATTCAGATATTGTCGACCAATCGCTAATAATGGCTAACCGATTGCTAATAATAATCGACCGGTTGCCTATAAAGGTTGACCGATTGCTAATAATGGCTGATTGGTCGGCACAATTGGAAGTTGGATATTTAGATCTAATCCTAAGTCTATAGTCTAATGCCACTAAAGGCACAACCGAAGGAGTATATTTCTAGGTAGTTTGTCATAAACTAAGAACGAATTACCTTTGTGGATGCGACTTTTTGCCATCTTCTCTTTTAATGAAAAATGCACCTGCAAAATAATCACACCTAAGATTAAGGCCAAAAGCCTCACACGCCCACGATGAATGGGTGCTTTGGCCAAAGAATATTTGATGCCAAATTTAGAATTCTAAAAAGAATATGCTTAGGAGTTTTGTGGGTAGCAAATGACTTAGCTTTCTTATGAGATAATATGGCTATTTATAGGGGAGTGGCAACCCTATTTGGAGAATAATGGCCAGCCATATATGGTGAAATTGTGTGAGTAATTGCAAGCAATTAATCCTAAATTAAATAGGAAATTTGGGAGTTACCTTTTGAATAAGGATTTGATGAGGAGTGATGAGAAGGATTTGAATAAATACCATTTTGATCACCTTTGACTTCCTTGATGGAGCCGTTATTGTCCGTTGCATGCGCTTGGGAATCCCGATGTGCCTCGAGGTAGTTTTGTCATTTTTATCCAAAAATCCACGTGTCACCTCCATAATTTTCTTGATTATTTTTTGCTCCACAAATGCCCTGACACATGTTGGGCTACTTGCAGGAAAGGGCAACAAGTATATAGTTTTCCTTTACTTTAGGAAAGATAAGATTGTTTCCTATTTTGATGTAGATTCCCACTTTGACTTGGAATTAGATTCTTATAGGAAAGGGAAGTAAATCACCGTCAAAGCATATTTAAGCCTACTTTAAGTAGGGGATTAAATCAACTTTGGAGGGCAATTATTTATCCTTACAAGAAAGATAGAAAGCTAAATGATATTTGTTCCCCCTCCCATAGCATTCTTCTTCGCTTGCCCGTGCAAAGAACCATCTTTCATTGATTTTTTTTGTCTTCTCCGCACCGCATCGTACCGAGGTAAGAAAAAATTAATTTTCCTTGTCTTCTTCTTGGATGGTGTTACCGCAGGACAACCATCGGGGTGGTACGGCACGTTGGCTAGCAGGGGCCACGAGTCGGCTCGACATGGGCTAATGAGGTAATGTGTAAGGACCACAGCTTAGCTAAAGCCAAGGGCAGCTATGCGACTAGGGCGGCAGTTTAAGGCATTTAGGGCGCAGTGCTGGGAAAGCCGCATGGCTCAAGCTTTATGGGCTATTAGACCTGATGCGGGCCAGGCTAGCGATTGAGAGAAATAAGGAGGTCCCGGGTTTTCTAGGTTGTTGGTATGAAGGAGAAGAATGAGGAAAAAGCTAGCATGGGTTGAGCTCCTCTACTATCTAGTTAAGCCAAGAAAGATAAATCGTAGGTCCTGGCTCGTGTGCAATCAAGGTTAATTTTTAGGCTGCCCTATGATTGTTGAGCTGCCCTATGATTGTTGAGCTGCCCTATAATTTGTTGATTGTCATTCTCTGTCTATGTAAATTTGAAATTTGGCTCAACTCCCAAGACTTCTCCAAATATGAAGAAGGTGCACATTACTTTAGGTATCCCTGTTGAGTACCGTGAATGACATTGTCTGCTTAGTCCTCTTCACCAGGAGAAAAGTGGGCTACCCCCGAGAAAAGAGATAAAGTGGATCAAGGCGAATACATTGGCTCGTTCGATCGTTGTCGTGAAGCCTGCTGAGAATGAAGGTAGAAGTAAGAGATCTTCCCTGCTTGTTAAAGAGATGTCAATTAAGAAAAAGCTGGAGGCTTTCTCCACTGCTTATGAGGGTTAGAAGCTAAGTTTGGTTCGCCTTTAGAGAAGCTTGCTACTATAAAGAGCAATAAGGTGGACTATATTGCTAAAGTGGCGCCAAGGCCTACTCCTCTTACTGCTGTGACTGATTCACCTGTTGAGGAATAGGAGACTGCTCGCATGCGCAGTTGCGAGAAATCCATCAAGTCTGTTTTTAGAGAGTTTGCTAAGATTTGTGTGCTTTTGAAGCCCGATATGCTTGAAGACATGGATGCATGTGTCAAACTTATTGATGGCGTCATAGGGGTTGTTTGCCTAAGTTCCTTTACGAAGCATACGACCCAGTATAAGAAGATTGCTCTACTTACCATGATGCAGAACGATGATTTTGGCAGCCCAGTCTATGCTCATTGGCCAAAAGGATATCAAGGCTGCCAAGGAGAGCAACGACTATGGCAGCTGAGGCTTACTCTTCTGCCGAGAAGATCAAAAGGTTGGAGTATGAGCTCGTCGTTTTGAAGAGGTCCAACATCTCTGCCCCCACTTCTCTGCAACTTGAGACCACCAGCTAAGAGATCGTTGACTTGAAGACTAGTCTTAATGTGATCTAAGCTAAGTATGAAAGTGTAGATAAAGAGATTGGCTTTTAATATCTTGAGTGTGCCGTTTCTGAGCTTCGTTCTGCTACTTATGTAAAGGATGAAGAGTTGATTGCTATTTATAATCAAGTGATCTACTTCAAAAAGATCGTCGATAGGCTTGAACCCCCAGTGTTGGAACTCTAAGGTGCGCTGAAAATCAACGAAAGTCTAAAGAAGGAAGTGGATGAGCTTCTGCGCATCCGTGTTAGTCTGCTCTAGGAGAACGAGCAGTTGAAGGGTAAGAAGGTTGGACTTGAGGCTTCGCTTGTTCAGAGTCAGGCTGATTTCTACAAGCTGGGTTATATAGATCTTCTCTTTGGTAGGTCATCTAACTTTGAGTTTGCCAGGAAAAACTTCGAAACCTTTTCTATTTCTCCAGAAGACTTGTTTGCCTTTACTTTTAAGGCTTCTATTAGTGATGTAGTTAGAAAAGTTGGTGCCTAAGCTAGGGTAGCAGAGGGTGAAGTGTTGGATAATGCTGCTGCTGAGAGTGTAGCGGCTACTAAAGGTGTGCTGATCGAGTAGTTGTGGGATATCCAAGCTGCTGAAGAGTAATCTTCTAGGTAGCCTTTAGAATTTTCTTTGTTTTCCCTGTTGCTTTTTTTCTTTGCTTGAACTCTATCGCCATTGCTATTTGTTTATCAATTTTGTTTGAGAATTTAATAAACTTGTTTCCTTCGTCTTTCTTCATCTTCGGTTCTTTTGTTTATACCCAACCTTTGACCTTTAGACCAGCGGCATGCGTGCTACTTTTTATAAGCAGACAAGCCCACGTAGTCTATGCAGCCGCAAGTTTTGGTGTAGAATATTTGCAAAGTTATTAGCCATAGGGTCGGCAGCCGGACACCTTACTTATAGAAGCAGACGAATCCACGTGACTACTTGGTTGTTAACTTTGGTTTTCTTCAACCTTTAAGCTGTGTGGCCTGCATCACAACATACTAAATATTTTTGGGACATGAAATCCACGAACCTTTCATATCAAAAGTACGCAGTTGTATGGAATTTCGTAGGCAAAGGTCCAAGATAACTCTTTGCTCTTTATGTAACCAATTACGTGGGTTGTATAACAAGTATCACAACACTTTAGGAATTAGTGTAGATCCGAACGATCATTATGTGCTTGACGAAGAAGCTTATCGACTACATAACATATCAGCAATGGATAAAGCTTCGTATATGCACGCTAACTGTTTAACCTTTCATAAAAATGTGTGGTTGTATGAGTTTAGCGTGGCTTATTGTTTGAAAGGCAAGCTGTATGTAGTCTTCTAGAAACTGTAGGTTACCTTAGTGCACTCGGTAGTAGCTTTAAGGTTCTAGGGATTTGAATAAATATCATTTTGGTCACCTTTGACTCTTCTTTGATTGAGTCGTTATTGTCTGTTGCATGTGTGTAGGAATCCTCATGTGTCTTGAGGGTAATTTTGCATTTTCACCTAAAATTCACGTGTCACCTCCATAATTTTCTTGATTATTTTTGGCTCCTCAAACTTCTAATCCTAAGAATAATAAACAAACAACTTAGGAGCTGGGAGGACAAAAATGTCCTTCAAGTGCTACATGCGTGGCCTCGATGGTATTGCCCGGCAAATGAGGCACCTTTGTCGAGCTCGCGTGTTGGACATGCATGATCCAACTAACGAGCCATTTATCTTATCAAAGTTACTGAGCCGATGTGGCTTAGCGAAGCCCAAACCCCTCCTAACCTAACAAGGCATGATGGAAAAATTAGATCAACATGGTCGGATAAGGACTGATCTTGCCAAAGATCACAGAGGGATAATAATCCCTACAATCGTGGTCCATTTGCTAACAACAAAATTCAATGTGGTTTCTTGCACAAAAAATATTCAACGTGGTTAAGAGATCTATTTAAATGAGATTCTTAATTCAGGCTGTTTGTCACATCTCTCAAAATCAAACAGTTAATGTCTTAATGGACAAAATGGCGATTTTGAATAAGCCAATCACAGGACGTTACACATGTCCTAATGTCTAACTTAAGCATAAAGAGTTAATTGTCCATATACCAAGAAACCAAAGCTTTTGTATCCTTTCAATTCACTAAAGTCTAATATAAGCATAAAAAAGACATTATCACACTATCATTTGTGGAGACCTCAAGTTTGCAAGCAAGTTAAATAACTTTGCTACTCCGAGCAATCACACTATCATTGCTTGTAATTTAAATGAAAATCTCAAAACATACACTATCACAACAACAATTTTAATATAATCTCAATCCATCTCTTAACCTATGCTCTTCAAATCTCAATCTCAGACAAAAAGAGTAAAGAAAAGTAGAAACTGCCTAATAAACAAGAAAATGATGGAATTGAAGGATGGAGAAGTTGAAAACGTCAAATGAGGTTGAGAAAGTGCCTTTAAGAGAATGGGAGGTGACTATATAATTCTTCACACACATGCACACTAAATAGTTTGGTTTAGTATGGATTGGTTTCATATTAACCAAATTACTGTGTGTCCGCTTTCTTACACTTGAGTTCGAGTCTCATTACTCATAAATTAGAGTATTTTAAAATATTGTATTGTAAACAAACAAAAATATCGGCCAAGCTAAATGAAACAAATTAACTATTTTTTAGTTCGAAATGGTCCAAGGAATTAATCTAGTGGAAAGCGAGAAAATATATGAATTCGACCACCTTATCTAATACTTAGGCTACATGAAGAGAAAAATTAGTCTGCCAACTACATCTTGTATTAAAAAAATAAATAGTCTGATCACTCGAATTGGTTGATTTAGCTCATATTTTATTAATTTGAGCGTCCAATGCTTTTGCGAGCGATGCAAACATTTACCAAAAAATCTAATAAAATTTCCATCGTTTGAATAAAAAGAAAAAGAAACAGACCCAGCACAGGTAGCACAGAAATTCCATGCTACTTCCCCAATACATTTCGGTTCGCGCTTTCACGCATCAAAAGTTTCCAACAACTGCCACTTTTCCCAATTTTGGAGCCAAATGGCCAAAACGACACGTCGCCCAATATCTAATACTAATTAGAATTTTAATTTTAAGATTAATTTTAATTCTAATTATCCTCTAAATAATAATAAATTATATAAGCAATTCGTCGTTGTGTGCGAAACTGAAAATTGTGGTTTAAGGCAAACGGAACCTCTGTGTGTGTATGTGTGACGAACACAGCTCGAAGTTTTCTCTCTGCTAATTTTCCGGGGAAGTTTTTGCTTGATTTTCCTGAGAAAATTGTTCTGATTCCGTCATTACGACTGCAAGGTCAAAATTCCGAGCTCTGTTCTGCATATTACTATATTGTTGTCTGTGTTTGGGCGAAGAGAAAGTTTCAAAATCGTTTCAAATTTCTTCCGATTCTACTTTTTTTTGCTTGAATTAGGGTTTTCTCTTCCGAATTGGGGGGTTTTCATCGATTCCAGAAGGAGTATACTGTTTCCGAGAACGGTCGCAGATTTTAAAGCCTTTTACAATTCGATTTATTGAGGTTTTTTGTTGAAGGTTTAAGATTGGGGGTTCAATGTGAAATTAGGGTGTGGTTTATTGAAATCGAAGGCTGAGCTCGTCGAATTGGATGATTAGAATATGATAATCAAACGTCCGGAGAAATTGGAAATGCCGAATCTGAAACGCTGCACGCTCGAAGATCCCGAACCTCAAGCCTTTGAGTTTTCCGATAATCCGAAGAAGCGGAAAACAACTGGCTACGATGGAGCGGGCAATGGCGAGGCGGAGGATTTCAGCAGCGGTTCGGGTTCTTCGCACAACGACGAGCCGTTTTGGCCCGCGAGGGAGGGACCGTCGAATTTAGAGCGGTTGATTAATCAACGAGCAGTTATGGCGAAAGAGAAGATGAATCAACGACAATCTTTGGCTAAAGAGAAAACGGAGAAACCGGCATTGAACCGGAGCTTCGGGACGGTACGGAGGTCGAAGCGGGGGCGCATTCAAATGCCTCCTTCGAGGTTTAGTGATTCAGTTTTTGGTGTAAATAACAGTAGCAAAACTAATTTTGACGAAAGGGCAACGACATTTGATGACGAAGGTTTTCATGAAGTTTTAGTAGAAGAAGAAGATACAGAGGGAATTGAGAAATTGGGTTTTGTGAAAAAGAGCAAGGAGGATATTAACCGGCAAAAGAATTCAAAATTTTCGAAGAAAAAGTCAAAGAAGTATGAATATGTTGGGAAGGAAGAACCAGAAGAAAATGAAGTGGATTGTATAGGGTTTAAGGATTTTGATTGTAGAGGTGATTTTAGTTCAGGGGGCATGGACAGACAGAAAAATGCCAATTGTGCAAAGAAGAAAGAAGTATATAAGCCGCAGGACTTTGCTTTGGGTGACGTTGTTTGGGCTAAGTCTGGGAAGAGCTACCCGGCATGGCCGGCTGTGGTTATCGATCCCATTTTGCAGGCTCCCAAATCAGTTCTGAGCTGCTGCGTTCCAGGTGCCATATGCGTGATGTTCTATGGGTTCTCAATGACGACAAATGGATCACAGAGGGTAAATTTTTGCTCTCAAACTTTATGTTTTAGCAAATGTCGGTTGGACTAGTTCTCCAAGGCAGTTTACCTCCCCCTGCACTCATTTTTGAATGGGCTGTGATATTCACACACTCCATTTTACTTCTCACACATCATTCTAATTTTCAACCGTCGGATCGGATGAATTAAAAAAAGATCAACAGACAAAAATTAATAAGGGATGTGTGAGAAGTAATTTGGAGTGTGTGGGTAGCACACCCTTTTTGAATCCCCCTCTCTGTAGGTTGGGTAGTTTATAATATCGGTGAAAAATCTCCATGCTTTATTTTTTGTGTGGTTCGTGTACATTTGTTCAGTGTGGAATTTAAATGAACGTTAATGTGCAGGATTATGGGTGGGTGAAGCAGGGAATGATATTCCCCTTTACGCAGTTCTTGGACAGGTCTGTAGATAGTCTTCTGAAGTTTGCTTATTTGTTTAGGGAAAATCTTTGGGCATTTTTATAATTTTTGTTTGTTCAGATTTCAGGGTCAGACCCAGTTGTACAAGAGCAAGCCTAGTGATTTTCAGATGGCTATAGAGGAGGCGTTGTTAGCAGAAAATGGATTTCTGGACACAAGCTTCGGGAGTTATACAACTGATCCAGAGGCAAATCCTGCCCAATTTCGAGAGGCTAATGGTTTTTATGAAGATCAGGAATATTACACTCAGAACCAGGCACCTTTTTCATCTCTTTGACTTTCATTTATTTCTTTTTCTGGGAATCCTTCTCACCATGATTTCTGTTCAGGGTACATGACTTGAATAATATAATTCGGACCTTTTATATTTTGTGAAGAATGCTACATGACGTTCCTGAAAGAAAATGGTTTGGCATTTTTATAAGAACTGAAAAGGATTACTCTTTATAACTGAATTACACAGATGAATTTTATAGCAAGGATCCAAAAAACTCTCCTTGCTTTGTTTTCAGTTTTCATTTTGGTTGGGATATTTGTCATGCAGAGATTTTGATTTTTAGCGTAGCTTTAGGTAATTTTATGTTTCTTCTCGCAAAGTTTTGTTTCCAGGTTATGACTTGTATTTTTTGTTAACTAGCAAGGTGTAATTGTCTCTGTAATAAAATTTCATCCATTGAATTTATTTTGCAGGAGGCATATCCTAAAGATGCAAAAGCTTGTGACTGTTGTGGTTTGGTTACTCCCTCTAAAGCTATGAGAAGAATGAAGGGCTCAAGTTTGTGCACACATTGTTTCAAGGTTCGAATTGCCTCATCTTGGAATTTTCATTTTTACATATTTCTTGGTTCCTAATGGTGCTTACATTCATCTTATGTAGTTAAAAAAATCAAAGCAATATTGTGGCATATGCCTGAAGATATGGCACCACTCTGATGGTGGGAGTTGGGTGAGTTATCTGCAATATTTTTATCATGATCACTATTCTCGTATCATTTGTTTCTTTACCTATGTGGTTGAGTGGTTTGAGAGATTGTTGGTATCTCTGTTTTAGGTATGCTGTGATGGTTGTGATGTATGGGTGCATGCCGAGTGTGACAAAATTTCCAGTAAAGTTTTAGAGGTGTAACTTTCATGCTTAATTTGAAATTTATTTTTTTCTCTCCTATGCTGTTTTTTCCCACTTTTGTTAACGAATGGAGGGTTATTAAATGGTTCAGGACCCAGAGCACACTGATTACTATTGCCCTGCTTGCAAAGCGAAGTCCAAGTGTTGTTCGTCAGGTTTGGTAAAACATCAGCAAAAATCCAGGTATATTAGAAATGCTTTTTTGTATCTCCATTTCATTTGGAGGCAATTGAATTTGTGTGTTTATAGATTGTTTTTTTATATTGTTCCCATTGAGTTAACTGAATGTATGAACATTTTTGAAACAGTTCTATGCCCAACTTTCAGAAATCTTCTAAGTCAAATGTCCAGAAATCTTCTACACCAAATGTTCAGAAATCTTTTGCGCCAAATGTCCAGAAATCTTTGATTCCTGAGGAGGTATCTGTGGTTTGTAATGGAATGGAAGGAACGTATAATCCAAAACTGCATATGTAAGCCCTTGTCTTTTGTAAAAGGAGAACTTATATTGCAATGAAAGTACTTCATGAATTTTTGTGCCTTTTCATTCACCATATTGTTTTTGCTGGGAATCTGCCAGTTTTAGTTCACCAATTTAAGGCTCTCAGTTTCAACTTTCAACTATATGATGAAGTAAATTTGTTTTTGGGAAGGATTTTTTGAGCTTCTTCTAATTATTTTATGTTGCAGCATTGTTTGTAAGTGTGGTTCATGTGGGTCAAGGATGCAGACACCTAGTGAATGGGAAAAGCACACAGGCTGCAGAGCCAAAAAATGGAAGCATAGTGTGAAAGTGAAGGCCACAATGCAACCACTGGAAAAATGGGTTTGTGCAATATCTATCATCTTGAAAAATTGATTAGATTTTCCATAGTTGATCTTATTACATTTATTGGCATAGTTATGTTCAGTGTAATTCTGATAAGACATCAACAGTCTCATTTTCATGACCGTAAAAGTTTAACACTTTTAACTCTTTTCTGTTTTGATCAGAATTATGCATTATATTGAGTCTATATAGTATATACTAATGTTGGATGTGTTCCAGATTGAAGACTATAATAAACATGGCTGGAATCCTGTCAAGTTAGTTAAGCAGCGACTAATTGCTTTATTGCAAGGTGAAATTTGTGCCACATGCTTCACATGTTGATGCTGATTTTCTGTATGTATGTTTGTGTCCGTGCGTGTTGGGAAGGAGAAGGGGGTTTCTCTTGTGCTTATGTCACAATTGAGGCGTTTGTGTGATGAATTTGTATGGTTAGGAGACTCATGCGTATCTTTGCTTCAACAGAAAAGTACGAGCCAGTTAATACAAAGTGGACAACGGAAAGATGTGCTGTTTGTAGATGGGTTGAAGATTGGGAGGATAATAAAATTATTATATGCAACAGGTGTCTGTCTCTATTTTTTGTGTTCCAAATTTTTGTATTTTAGATAAGTGACTTAGTCTTGTTTTTGGAACAAGTCGGGCCTTTTATGTAGCTCTAAGTCTACAAGAAGTTTTAAAAATAATTTTTGTTGATGTCCAGGTGTCAAATAGCTGTGCACCAAGAATGCTATGGAGCAAATGATGTGCAGGATTTTACATCATGGGTTTGTAGAGCATGTGAAACGCCCGATGTCATTAGACAGTGTTGCCTTTGTCCTGTAAGAGGTATGTTACCTATATCTAGTCTCTTGAGTAGATATTACTTATGGAGTTTCTAATGACACTACTATAAATTGATTTTTCATTGCTTATTTAATATTTGTCCATCACATTTATTATTTCCTACTTCAGGTGTTTACTTTTGTTCTCATTTGACTATTATTTTTCATGCTATATCTATATTTTTTTCAACCGTATTTTGGAAGCTTGGGTGGATAGTCATGAATAGTCATGCATATTTTTGAATAAGTTTAATGGTGTACACTAAGTTTTTGTTTTTAATTAATTAAACTTTTGATGCATGTTGAGTGTGAAATTTACAGGACTGCCTCTTTATATATGAAGTTGACTGTATTCCCATGTTTATTTTCTGCTACTGACTTTAAAATTGTTTTTTCAGGAGGTGCTTTGAAGCCTACTGATGTTGACACCTTGTGGGTTCATGTCACTTGTGCTTGGTTTTGTCCTGGAGTTGGTTTCTTGGAGCATGACAAAATGGAACCTGCAGTAGGAATCCTTAGAATCCTACCATCTACATTTTTGAAGGTAAGGTTATGTTCTGAGTGATATTGCAATTGGGTTTTTTTTATTTTTTTTTACTGAAAAGCGGTAAATTTTCTTTATTTTTTTTTTGGGGGTGGTGGGGGGGGGTGGTGTTTCTATCCTCCATGTTTACTCTTTAAGTTCTGAATAAACTTATAGCCTGTAATTGTTGTTGTGTGATAACATGATGATTCAAATTTACAATCTGTATATTTCAATTTACCTTATCTTCTGGAATGCAGCGCTGTACAATCTGTAAGCAGATTCATGGTTCCTGCACCAAGTGTCGCAAATGTGAAACTGGTTTTCATATAATGTGTGCATCAAGAGCAGGCTACAGCATGGAAGTAAGTTTAATTTCGTTGAATTACATTGTGTACACAGCCTCAGTCAGAATCTACAATTTATGTATTATTCATTTTGGCTAAAAAGGTCATCTCACTAGGGGTGATGATGATTGTCCATTGAATCATCGTAAAAAGGTCATCTCAATTGACCTAAAAAAGAGATCATCTCAATTTATGTAGACATTCCCTTGTCTTATCCTAATGTGGCGATAATTTTTCTTTAGTAGTTTGTATAATTGCACCTATCTTTTATGGTTAGAATAAAGTGAAAAAGGTTGGTAGTTGTGATTAAATCGTATCTTGAACTTTCAGGTGCACAGTCTAGAGAAGAATGGCATACCAATAACAAGAAAGTTGATATATTGCCCATTTCATAGGTTAGAAGTGTGCCATATTTTTCTTATGTTTAATGAAACTAGTTTTTTCTATTGCTCCACCAATGAGAGGTGGTGGTTGGCTTTAATTGTAAGTCATTGTGCGCCGGATCTATTGATTTCTATCTTGTTTACATTTGTCTTAATGCAGCCCCCCAAATCCAGATGCTGTTGTAGTTGTTCATACTAATTCAGGGGTTTTCGCTGCCAGAGGCTCGCTTCAAAATCAGAAGGGGTGCTTCAGAGTTGCAAGGGCAGTGCCATCAGAGAGCACTGAACTTCCAGAATCAGAACCTTCGACCTCAGAGACTAACGAGTTTGAACCGCTCTCTGCTGCAAGAGGCAGTGCTTTTAAAAGATCAAATTTTAAGGTAATTTTCTGCTATATGATTTTGCATCTCTTTGATCTCATCATTTTTCATAGAATTATTTATTGTTTCGGAGTTGAATTATGGATTATTTTCTGTTTGTTATTCTTAACCAGGGAGGCGAACGGCTGCCAGTATTCCACCGACCAATGGGGCCAACACGTCATTCCTTGGGCACAATAAATAGCTTGAGTACATTTGAAGTAATATTCTTGTCCTTGTTGATTTAAACTTTTCTTTTATGGGGTATGATTTAAACTTTTCATTGATGTCTAAATGTTAAAAGTATTTTTTTTTTTTTTTTTTTTTTTTTTCTGTAGACAATATATATTTTTTTCTTTCTTTAGTTGGTTGGTTGGACAGTAATTATATCTATTGCCTTTTATTAGGAAGCAGAAGATTCTAAAGTTTTTTCCTCCTTCAAGGATCGCCTTTTCTACTTACAGGTAAGTCAACTCTCTCATATGTTGTAGTTGCTTTACTTTATTGAGATGGACATTCTCGTTAACATTTCTTCTGCAGAATTGATTTACTGTTGTTTTTGTTTCAGAAAACTGAGAATCATCGTGTTTGTTTTGGTAAATCTGGAATACATGGATGGGGCCTATTTGCTCGTAGGAATTTTGAAGAAGGAGAAATGGTATTTAATGCCATAGTTCCCTTTGCACTTACGTATATGTATATGCATCTATTTATAGTAATATGGATGCGCATTGTGAGTTCATATAGATTATTTGTAATATTATAGCCACTTAAAGGTTACATTACTGATAGAAGTTGATAAACTTGTGAATTCTTTAATTCCTTATTTTTGAAAATACAGTTTGATGAGTGACTTCTAGGAATTGTATTCGAGTATATGGTTTGAGTTTGATTTAGGCAACCAAATGTTTATTTCCAGGTTGTTGAGTATCGCGGAGAGAAGGTGAGGCCGAGCGTTGCAGATATGAGAGAAGCACGATACAGACGTGAAGGCAAAGACTGCTATGTGAGTCGATTTATCAAGATACTCCTTTGTTTCCATCAGGGTGTCTCATTGTCTGGGCAGTAGAAAATTAACTTGTATGAGTTGTATCATCTGACAACCCTGACGGATGCAAGAATGCTTAATAAGTCAATTTTATGTGGGAAAAAATGCTGGGAACTTGTAATTTCAAAAAGTGATTAGTTTACGTAGTGTTTCAAAAATTGTTTCTCCACTTACAATGAGTAGGAATGGTATAAGCTAGACACAAATACGAAGATAGAAAAAAAGTTATGGTGGTCGGGTTGAAGAGCATTGTACCGCTAGAAGTTCATTCTCTCTCAAATTTAATTTGTCTGTGGGGTGTGATTCTGAAGTCTATGAACTATCTTTTGCAGCTCTTCAAGATCAGTGAGGAAGTAGTAATTGATGCTACAAGCAAGGGAAATATAGCACGCTTAATCAACCATTCGGTAAGTTCTATTTTCCCTAATCTCTCTCCAGTTTTCTAAAGATGTAGCTAATCACTTGGTGGTTTTTTGGTTGGGGTAATAGAGATGGCATTTTGTAGCACTGCATACATGTACATCTTTGCTTACCTTGAATGCTAAATTGAACCGCATTTGCTGCAGTGCATGCCCAACTGCTATGCAAGGATTATGAGTGTCGGTGATGAAGACAGCCGGATTGTTCTCATTGCTAAGACCAGTGTGGCCACCGGTGAAGAACTAACGTAAAATCCTCCACTCTCTAATTGTGCCTTAAATTTCCCTTTCAATTAGTTTAGATTGACCTGTATTCTGTTCAGAAAAGTAACGTTTCCCGCTTACTCGTCATTCCTTAACAGGTACGATTACTTGTTTGATCCGGATGAACTTGATGAGCTGAAAGTTCCGTGCCTCTGTAAAGCACCCAACTGTCGAAAATTTATGAATTAAACAACAGTTCATACATTTCTTGCTCCCAATTCATGTCTGCAGAGCTCGAACCCGTCTCCTAACCATTTAGGATACCATTTTTTTTCACCTGAGCTTGTAATTTTCGGTTTCTTTACTGCGATTCGTGTTGTAACCACAGAGTAACAGAATAAAACTGTAAATTCCCTTCTATGGCACAGATTTTATTCGAGAAATTTGTTGAGCTTTTGGTCCTCCTTCACACCAAAAGAAAAGAAAGGGAAATAAAAAAAAGAACTTTGCAAATTAAAGAATCAATATTGAAAGTGTTTATTGTTAATTGTCCTTACTCTAATTATTTTTATTAATCAAGTGTTGGGCATTTGAAATCAGGATTTCTTCCAACAAAGCGGAGATTAAATTCGGTTTTATGTATCCGATCTCGCCATTCAGGTTGTAAGGAAATTCTTAATGAAGCAAGATTCTACTCATTACCAATGCACAAGAAGATAAGTGAGATGCACGAATAGAGCTAGTTCCAAATTTTCTATCAACAAGGATACTAAGCAGTCAATAAATTGCGTAATCTTCGACTAAAAAAATTGTGTAATCTTTATTGTTTGTTTAGTGTCCCTTAGAAAGTTTATAATCGGTTTAGTCTTGCATATTTCCCGCAAAATAAAACACCTAATTTTCTTTTAAAATCTAGTTAATCTAGAAATTTTAGGGATAGTTTTGATAACTATTATGTTTTTAGTTTTTGGTTTTCAGTTTTTACATTTTTGAAAATTGAAAACCAAAGTTAAAACTCGGGCCAAATTTTAAAAACTCAAGAAAATAATTTTGAATTTGTATTTTTTTTTTTTGAAACTGAAAATAGTTATCAGGTAACATTTCAATTTTAATTTTTAAAAAGTGAGGAAAAACAAAAAGAATGAAAACCAGCCAGCCTAGTCCACGTGGCAAGCCCAACTCAGTTGAAAGAGCATCGATATGCGGCCCATTAAATTTGGCCCATTAAATTCAAATGTGATTCTGTTACCTTTTTGAATTGGAGGATTGGCGCGCCTATAAATAGCGAGGGCTTGAAGCTCAGCTCTGAAAGAGAGTGATCGGTTTACTTATTTGCGCAGAACAACCGATCACTCACGCACTCAGTGATAATGCCTCCGAAGCGGAAGAGAACCACCGTCGCTCTGCCACGGCCTCCGCCGATGCAAAAGCGCATGCGAAGAGCCAAGACGATTTGCTCTTGCAGCTCCCCTCGCTTCACTCGCAGCTCCGCTCGCTCTGCCTTCTGCTGGTCCTCTCTCTCTCTCCCTACATTTCATTTTTTTCTTCGAAATTTCGTCCGCGATTGGATTTGATTGTGTTTGTTTTGTTTGAGCTCATGAATCGTGAATTCGAATGGAAGTGATGACTTGTGATTGAATTATTTTCAATTCTAATTCCGTTTCTTTGTAATTGAGCTTATATCTGTACGATTACATGCACGCAGTTGAGATTCAGTAGCTCGGATTCAAATCGGAGCTGCGATTTTGAAATCGTTCTGTTTTGCTCGAAATTTGACTGCGTTGCATGTGACCTTACTTCTTCGAGCTCGATCTTGACTTCGATCATCGTAATTTATATTATATTTTAAAAAATAAAAGTTTCCGATACGATTGTAAACTACCGCGATTTGAATTTTCGTAAGCAAGTATGCAGTCGTCTGTTTGGCTGCCGAGAAAACAGATGAAACGAGAAAACTACATTTTCTTCTCTTTCCTCTTCGTACATTACGCATTTTTCTGTCTTAAATCTCCAGTTTGTAAATATTTTAGATGATCAAATTTTCCAATTCGGATTTTCACTGCGAAATCTGAGAATATTTCTCTGTTTAATTTGGAAAGTATTTCACCAGTAACCAAACAGAGCGTAACTACTTTTCAAATCGATCCTAACTATTTTTATAATTTTAATTAATTAATTTTATTTATGTGAGTTTATTATGCATCAAAAGCTACGAAGAGGACGTTTGGACAGAGATCGCCAATCATCTAGACGCCAAGTCACTGGTGATGCTCGCGACGACATGTCGTTGGTTCCGCGGTCTGATCATGGAAGAAGGGAGCATATGGAAGCACGTGTGCCTACGTGATCTTCAGGTTCCTGAGCCTCGTCACGTGGCACTCAATTGGAGGAAGCTCTACGTTTCAGCCTTTGGTAAGAATCTGAGAGCCACCAGAAGTCAATTAGCATAATAATATGGATCAGATTAGTTTTAAGACGTATTTATTATCGTAATTGTCTGATTAAGTGGGATTTGCGGTTTTGCAGATGGGAGTCACTCTTACATGTTTCGCCAGCAGGAGAAGCATATCGGTGAGTGTCCCATTTTACCCCCGTTGGATTGTTTTTGTGGTGAGAATTTACAGGTGCATTCATGTAATTATGCTCAAGAAATTTATATAGCCCTGTTTATAATGTTTGTAAGATTTATAGGAAATTTGTACGAGCCTTTTTATGCGTAAGAAAACTCATAAAGTCTCGTTCTCTCGATCACCTGGTGAACTTTTTTATATGTACACATTTCGTTATTTCTGACTTCGGAAAAAGTCAGTGACTTGTGACATTTTTCCATCTGTTTAATTTTCAGCTGGTTTCCTTGCTCTCATTTGTCTGATTGAGAGTGCAGTGAAATATTTGGCTATCATGATGGGATTTTTCACTAAATTTTGGATGAATCACAGACTGGATGCGCATCGGTGCATTTTCCGTTGAATCCTCAGAAGCATTCCTAACAGAAAAGCTGATCAAACCATCAAGGCTCCCAGAAGGAGATACCATACAGAAAATGTTGGAGTCGTGCGGCAGTTGTGTGTTGGATAAAGTTAAAACTGGGATATGGATTGCTGGTAATTACTTGAGCTGCACTCAGTCATCCTGGTGCTTTATTTTTGGACTAATGAAGATGAAATAGTGCTAATGTTCAATTTAGTTAACTTGTGTTTTCAACTGTGATGGTGTTCAACAGATCTCCAGCTTGTCCGATGCCCCGTCTGCGAACTCAATACCTGTGATGGTAAGGCAAAACAAACCCATCACTGCTCAATATGTGTGTTTGTGAAAATGCTACACATTATCAAACTCTTCAAAACGACCTTGCTTTCGCAGTCTGCTTATGTTTCATTGTTATATTCGTTAACAGCAACTGAGAATGTTTGCATATATACGCAGGAACGATGCAGACACTGGATGCAAGGCATATTGAGCTGTTCTTGAGCGAGGGGTACAAGAATGGAAGCTGGGAATACGAACTTATAGGTCGCCATGATGTCAACAAGCATGCCGATGGTGCTTGTGGGGCTATTTTCGATATGAAACACCTCAAGGAATCTTCAACATCTGGTAACTTCAGATACTCTTTTCCCCTTAGTCATCTGTGACACTGGTATTTGCTGTTTCAGCAACCATAATTTTGACTCCTCGCGTTTGTTGAAAGTGTAAAGTGATCTCATTTAATTTTGAATGGAACTGCAGCAGTGTTTAATCTCAAGTCATGGGTGGGAAAACCAACAGACTGGCAACCAAAGGCTGTCATTACTCTACATGCAGTTGCAGTCAACACAAATCTGCAGAAGAATGAAGGTACTAGTTAGTCGATTTGCCATAGACATAACCAAAACTCAGCTTAACTAAGAATCTGAGTGACAAAATCCGTTTCTAACTTCAACGTTTTGTTCGATTTTCTCGATGCCAGGACTTCAAGTGAAGTACCATGCCATGAGAGATGGACCTCAAGGAGAAGTAGTATCCATCAGAATCTCACAGCAGCTCCTGTAAAGTCACACACCTCAAAACTTCCTCACCAAGCTACACGAAACAGATTCCCGGAACTCCACAGATTATTGCTAGTTGCCAATCTCCGAAAGGCAACTCAATAAAACGCCCTTCGAATAATCAGATACATGAAAATATTTCCTGTTAGCTTAGAGATAGATCGGTCTTCCTTGTAGAAATGATAAATACATATGCTACTACAGATACATGTTACCTGCTCACACACATATTTGTGAATCAATGAACGGCTCAGATCAATTGTTCAAAACATCTTTGAAATTAAATTTTTATATAAGTGATATTCTATATTAAATTCATCAAAATTACGTCAAACTTGGGTGCAGAAGGGGATTCGAAGCTGACTTTCGGGTTGTTAACAAAGCTATTATAACACTATTCCACCTTTGTCATTCTGGTTTTTGTCCTGAGATAACATGGACGTCTTACTCCTCGTCTCTCTCCTCTTCCTTCTCTTCCCCCACGTCTCTGCACTCAATGATTGCTCAGCTTCCAACTGTGGTGAAACCAGCTTCCCAATCCGATTCCCTTTCTGGTTAGTACCCAACCAACCCGAAAACTGCGGTTTCCCGGGCTTCAACGTGGACCGCAACAGCCACGGGCTAAAAACGCTAAAACTTCCAAAACCCAGAGACATTTTCGTCCGAGGAATCAGCTATGTCACACAAGAAATCCAACTTTTCAACCCCGAAAACTGCCTCCCTCGAAATTTCCTTACTCTCAATCTCTCAGGATCTCCTTTTGTTGCTCCCATGCACTAAAACTACACCTTCCTCAGCAAGTCAAGGTTCCCTCCCATTGACTGCCTCAGCAACTCCACCACCTCGGTTCTGGCCACCCCTTCCACCAGCTTGACGGATTCGATGTGCACCACTTGCCGGATTGTTGCCATATTGGCTGTTCCGGTTTCTGGGCAGGTTCAGACGGGGATGGATTCTCAACCAACCTTGACTCGGATCTTTGTTTTGACTTGGTATAAGCCTGCTTGCAGTACTTGCGATGTGTAAGGTGGCATTTGTGGATTTCTCAGCAATGCCACCAAGAACTTGGTTCCACTTTCAATTCAACAGCAGGTAAATTTCCTGATTCATATATTTGCCTAATTGCCATTTCCAATGGTGAGAGTTCGTTAAGCGTTTCACACTACCGCTTTCTCCTTCTGCACCATTTCCCGCCCTGTGATTGCCTGTTCTGCTTGCATCGAAGACAGGGCTAATGCTGCACAGCGAAGGTCCACCGCTGTTGACCGCCACCGCAAGCCCCACCGTTGTAAAATTGTTTGGATCAGACAACCATAGAATCCTACCAGATGCTAGTTCTTGGGGAGAGTAGGCGCCTTCCAGGACACAACGATACCACCTGCGCTATATGCTTGTCGGAGTATCTCACCAAAGAGACGGTGAGATGATACCAGAATGCAAAAACTGCTTCCATGGAGATTGTGTTGATGGGTGGCTGAAACTGAACAGTTCCTGCCCAGGTTGCCGGAACATCCCGTCCCCAAGTCAAGCCAACTCAACACCCCCAGCTCATGTAAAATGCCTACAATCGAACATGTAGTTTCGTGGAAAAAAGAAAACTAAATTATGGATGCGTACTACAATAGTGAATTTCACAAAACGAAAATTGCACAATATTATTGCATCAGTCAAAGCATCATGGTATACAAGTACAAAACTAGTCCGACAACCGGGCAGAGATTGAAATATACACACCGAACCCCGAGGGATTTTTCTCTACAAAGTATCAAGGTTAAATGAAGCACATAATGTGCTTATTTCTTTGCAAGGAGCTTCTTTGGAATCTTCTCGATTGGGGTAGTTTTTAGCATGAAAAGCCTCGCAGCTTGCTCCTGTAGAGTACCCCCACATTTTAACCCACGAGTTTGCAGTTCAGACTTTAACCTTTCCCGGCCAAGAACCTACAATAGAGAGGTGGAAAATTACGTTAATGATGCTTCCTAACGATTTATAGTCAGAGCCCTCCCTAACTAAAATGACCATGGTGGGAGAGATGATGGTTAAAGCTGTGATAACAAAAGCAATGAGACGGGGACGTAATAATATGAGCTTTAATTTTGCTTTCAAAGTGGACATGCCTAGTCATGTTCACAAGGCGGACTATACTATACATAATCAACAAACAAGGGAAAGCGAAAAATTCAGCTCCAAAAACTTAGTGTGAGGAAGGTGCCCTTAATAGATTTAATTACAGCGCCGTAAAAAATTTAACTGGAAGAGCAATAGAAGCGCTAAAAACCCTAAATCGCTTTAGCAACAACATAAAATTTCAATAAAAAAGATTATAAATCTGATTAAATACTCAGAAGCTTACCTCCATTTCTGCTGCTGAATTATACTCATCAAAATTCAGTGGCTTTTCCATCACTGCAGTGTTTCCACTCGCAACTGTTTCCTCCCGAACTTCTGGATTGGACTCTGAAGAACCATTGGCTTCAGCAACAAGTGATGCACTTTCAATTTCTTGCCCATGCCCTGAACTAGAAACCTTCTCAGATTGACCAACTACTTTCTCCAAATTTCCCATCTCAGGTCCATTGCAACCTATCTTTCTATCTTGCTCTGCTTCAGCTCCCGAAACCACATCAGGATCTGAACAAGTAACACTTGCACTCCAAACTATCTTCTCTTCTGAAATCACTGGTCCAACCATCTCATTCTTCTCAATATCAAGAGATCCTTGACTAGGGCATCCACCAAAAGCTAGTGGTCCCTGCACAACCATCTCTTTCTCTTCCTCCGAACCACTCTCACTTGAGCCCCCACTTGAGATCTCACCATCTTGTTTCCTACCAGTTACAGAATCCAAACTTCTCCCAGTTTCTTTACTTGAATCTGAGTTATTCCCATTATTCAATACGATGGGTTTCTCCATTGTATCTTCATTATCACTGTCATCATCCTCTGAATCACTTTCACCCACTTTCCTCTTGCCCATCCTGACAAAAACAACAAATCGGATATCAACACCAATGACAATCATATTTTAAAACAATATTAAAGAGAAATGGTAGGAAGATACAGTGTATCTCCAAAAAGTTTCTGAAATAAAGAAAATGTAGCATTTCCGAAACAAGTTTCACCAGAAATCAAAATTATACAATAAAAAAGACATCTAAGCAACCTTCCAGCTTAACCAAGCCCAGTTTTCCTTTCCTAAATGAACTTGATGGGTTCCTTTCCTTCACTCTATAACTTACAATCCCGATCATCCCCCGTAAATCAAAAGCAAACTGTGAAAGCAAAGGACTTGGCTTTGTTAACCAAATTATTTATCATGTGAGTTTTCTACTTCAATAATCATATTAACCTCTATACCTATAACTAACACATGCCCAAATCCTAATATTCATTTCAAAACATAAGAAAAATACCATTTTTCTCAAACCATCATATCAATTCCCCATTGCATTTCTTTATCTATTCTTCTGAAAGGATTCCTTCAAATTCATAATTTCCAATTCCCTAGCACAAAATCAACACAGCTAACATTAAAATTTAAAACCCAACACAAATGCTTACCAAATTTTCAGCCTTTTTGAATCCTCCACGGCCTCCTTGGCCGGCCCCTTACGCTTCCCCTTCACCGCCTCCTTAACTGAATCCAAAACCTCCGAAATGCAGCGCTCCGACTGCTCCCTATACTTGGCCACATACTTCTCAGCCAAATCATCCCCAGTTCCCCTTTTGCCCTTCTTCGCCACACCCTTCAGATAATCCTCAGCCATCTTCTCAAGCATCCTCTCTTCTTCCTCAGCCCTCCACTCCTCCAGCTTCTTCTCCGCATTTACATGCCTCAACCGCCGACCACTCATGTCGCGACAAGCGTCGAAATTGCTCGTCTTCTTCTGCCCGGCCTTCGTCGCCGCCCCGCGGAGCAGCGACCCGAACCCGCCCTTTCCTCCGGCGAGACGGAGCAGAAGATGCACGGTTGGGAAGTCCGGCGCGTGGGAGGAGGAGCACGAGAGGACGGAATCATCCTCGAGCTGGCGAGTCCCGGTGACGAGGCGCTGGTGCTGGAGGGGTATTTTGGTGAATTTGTATAGGAGGTGCTTGAGGGAAGTGGCGGGGATCTCCGGGGTTGTGAATTTTAGGGTTAGGGTTTTGCCCTCCAAGAGGTTCACGAAGAGGTTGTATGTGTTGGATTTGGTGACGGTGGATTCCGCCATTGATGAAAATTGAAGAGGATTATTAGGGTTTCGAAGGACGAAAGATTTGATGGCGATCGAGTCCAGGGAGAGAGATGGAAAAGGCGGTCCGATTTTGGATTGGGTTTCTGTGACAGCTAATCTGGGTCGGGTATTTATTTATTTATTTATTTTTTTTTGTGGAAATTATTTTTCCTTTCCGAAACTAAATTATATAAATAAGATTTGATATTGTTTTATTAAAAAAAAAAAAGGGTAAATACAAAAAACTACCTCAACTATTAGGATCACGACAGTTTCATACCTCATCTTTTAAAATTGACAATGTCATACCACATCTTACGAATGTGTGACAATATCATACTTCCGTTAATTTTTCCATTAAATGCTGACGTGGCTTGATTCGGAACCTATTTTCTATTAAAAAATTATTAAAAACTAAAAAACAATTATTTAATATTTTTTAAATATTAAAATAATAATAAAAAGTAGGAAAAAAAAAAAAAACCCTTATTTCGTCCCTCCCCTCCGCCCTCCTCCCTCCTCTCCCCATCTTCATCTTCTTCCCCCACCTGCAAATCCCAACAAACATAAAAATAAAAAATAAAAAAAATCCAATTTGTCTTCCCCCATACCCACACTCAGTTTCCCCCCACCCACACCTTTCTCCCTCCTACAACCCAGAAAAAAAAAAAAAAAAAAAAAAAAAAAACCCAGATCCCGTTGGCGAGATCTTGGGTGCGCAGAGAAGGTGGAGGATGGGTGCGGAAGAGGATGTAGAGAATGGATGAGAGTGGTGGATTTGGGGTTTGATGGGTTTTCAAATTTTTTTTTTTTTTTTTCCTCTTCTTCTTCTTCCTCCTTCTCCTTCTTCTTCTTCCGCAGGGGAGTTAATGGTTTTTCTTCTTCTTCTTCTTCTTCTTCTTCTTCTCCGCGCCGACTTGGGGAGGGGGGGAATTTTTTTTTTTTCCTCTTCTTCTTCTTCTTCCTCCTCCTCCTCCTCCTTCTCCTTCTTGTTCTTCGGGCGGCGCCCCGGGGGGATTGTTGGGTTTTCAAATTTTTTTTTTTTTTTTTTTTGGGTTTGCAGATGGGGAGAAGAGAGAGGAGGGGGAGGGGAGGGACGAACTGATGGTTTTTTTTATTTTTTATTTTTTACTTTTTATTATTATTTTAATATTTAAATAATATTAAATAATTTTTTTTAGTTTTTAATAATATTTTAATGATTTTTTAATAAAAAGTGGATCCCGAATCAAGCCACGTCAGCATTTAACTGAAAAGTAAACGGCCAAGTAACGGAAGGTATAACATTGGACCAAATTCTAAAGATAAGGTATGACATTGTCAATTTTAAAAGATGAGGTATGAAAATATCGTGACATCAATAATTGAGGTAGTTTTTTGTACTTTACCCAAAAAAAAAGGCAAATGTGTTATAAATGTACACAAGCCAAAGATATAACATTTGATAGAGGCAAGAACAAGACGGCTATAACTATAACATAAAAGAATTATAGGTAAAGAAAGAAAGAAAATGATATTGATATAATTACTTTCACTCTTTTTATCTTTTTTTTTTTTTTTAATGAGTGTTGCAATCATACACTAAATACTCTTTAGTTTTTTTTTTTTTTTGTCAAAACTAAATACTCTTTATATAAAACTACATGCGTGAAAGAATTATAAAAATAAAATAAATGCATTTTAAAAAACATCATGCAACAATAACAATGCTAGTATTCGTCTTCCCCACTTTTCTTCATAAAAAATTTCTTCCCCACGATTGTAATTCTTTATTTAAGAAAAACAAACAAACCGGAAGTCTGATGACTTTTGTGATCTCTCTTCTGCCAAGAAACAGAGAAAAAACCAAGTAAAAAACTGTCTCCGGTAATAATACAAGAGCCTTCCACTTTCACAAGGATTTAATGGGCGAAAGGGGTCGGAGCTTTCAGGTGGATCCGAACGTCCCAAGATATGCATGTCAGAACTGCCGTAACTATCTCTGCGTCGTCGGCGCCGATTCCTACGCCGAACAATTCTTCCACGATTTCTCTCGCTCCGGTTCGTTTTCTCTAATCCCGCTATTAATTTAGCTTAATCCTTATTATGTGCGCATATAATCGCCCAAATTTGTGTTCTGGGAATCGGATATGGAGTCCCAATTAGTCTCTTGGGGGTTTCAATTGAAGTTTCAAACGGGTGCGATTGCAAAATGTTTATCGTTGAGGGGCAGATTTATAATTAAAATGAGCTGGGTTTTGATTTAGTTAAGCTAAAGTGTTGTTCTTTTGAACTTTTAAAGATTTTATCATGGCTCGAAAAACTTAATTATGCTGTTATAGGCGTTAAGTTTTGCCATGGAGTGTTAATTTGTTGAGTTAGAAATGGGACTTGTTGCTGGGTGCTCCTTGTTGTGAAGAGCTAAGTTGACTAATCGATCCAAATAAGCGTATGATTTGACTAGAATCGAATAGCGTGTACTAAATATACGATTTCTTGAGTTGGCTGTTTTTTGTGGACGTTTGAGTTCGTGATTTTACGTGGGGTTAAGGGTTTGTTGACGGCCCGGTGCAGTGATGTGTGCAAGAAATGGTTTATTTGGTTTGTAATCATGAGTGGTTTGGTGATGAACACATGCAGGCATGCAGGATGAGTCCTTTGTGGTTGTTTATAAATCTGAGTCCTCAGCGGATGGTGGTGGGGTCCATTTGCCGTTACCTGATGCAGGACCCAATGGTCCTTTGCAGCCTAACAATTCTGGGTTTCACTCTACTATAACTCTCCTGGATCGTGCATTTGAAATTGCCACCACCCAAACACTGGTATGCATCAAAATGCAAAACAACTGGACATTTTATATATCTTGGTGCCGGTTATTGTTTTTGAAAAGTAGGTTATAATCTGTAGCTTTCTGCTAACATTTCCAGGTTGAGCAACCTTTATGCATTGAATGCATGAGGGTATTGTTTGATAAACTTGACAAGGAGGTTGAAGATGTGAATAGGGACATTAAAGCATGCGAAGCCTGTCTTAAACGCTTGGAGGGTGAGACAAGGGAAGTGCTTGGTGAGACTGATTTTCTCAAGGGAAAACTGAAGGTGCTTATTTCAAATATTTTCTAATGCAATAATCTCTGTGTGATCTGTCTATGGATAGTAAAAAAGGGGTTGTTTTATTGCCATTATGCCTTCATTCTGAGGAACGACGTGAATGACAACTCCAAACGTCACACATCTGTATTAGAGATTGCATGACCAGCTGGATGCATTTGTCTGCATTAATATAAAATACATTTGAGCTCTGATCCTACATTCAAGTGTTATGTTCTTTTTCTTTGTTTACTTGGTCATAACTGAACCTCTTATCCTTATTGATTACCCTTTTTTGTGGGAAGTATTCTATGACATGCATAATAGTTTAAAAATTATTTAGTTTGCTGTTTAGAGCATGCAGTTTGATCCAAAAATGGCACGAATATATGGGAATAATCTTAGGCTTGCAATGGTTTACATTCATTGGAACTTAATATTTGTGAAGGTATTTTTTCTAAATAATTTAAGGCCAGGATATTAGTTTGCCTACAATCCTGCAGCAATTGACCGATACCAAAACTTTTGTTTAATAAACCTTAAAAAATATGTTTGTTTTCATATCAGCTTATTTTGTATCATAATTTTCCAAAGGAAAGTCCAAATGCTCACTGATCATCTTTGGATGCTATTTAAGATTGAGGAAGAGGAGAGAAAACTTGAAGCAGCAATTGAAGAGATGGAGAAACAGAATGCAGAAGTAAATAATGAACTCAAGGGACTTGAGTTAAAATCTAGCAGATTTAAGGAGTTGGAGGAGCGGTAAATTTCTTTTCCTCATGCTGTTTGTTGAATTTGTTGGTATACTTCCTGATAAAATATCAAGTGTGCATCAGTTCGTATCAGATTTCATCGCTTATTGTTGGAGGACCTGGGAACTACTAATTGTTGATTTTGCTTAACGTGTGTCAGGTACTGGCACGAGTTCAATATTTTTCAGTTTCAATTAATTTTGAATCAGGTGTGCCACTTCTTCTCAATTACTTCCTCTGCATCTTTAGCTTTTGCATTACAAGCTGCTAGGAAGTACATTTGCCCTGTATGTCTGACTTTGTGCTGATATGTCTGGCTGTTGGTTGGTGTAGTTTAATGTGGGTTCAAAGTTTCTTTGACATTGAATTATTATACAATGTTTGTCTTCGACTCTTTGTAATGTAGCTTATGTTAATTCTATAGAGATTCGTCGCCATTAGTGTTTGTCATCTTCATAAAAGAAAAGAGTTGCATAGTGCACGTGTGTTCTACTTAATATCTAACTTGTGAATAGATATGTTCATAGGAGTAAAACAATCCTTTATGAGTTGTCTGTTTCCCCACTTTATCTGGATTGATGATACCTCTTTTTATAAAGCTCTTGCAAAAACGTTTAAGCAAGTTAGAAGAAAACATTGTTCCTTTGGTGCCCTGTGGGTATTTTGTCGTTTGTGTCTAAGAAAAATATTTTTGGCTAACAGGAAAAAAGAGATGCAATTTTGGCCAAAATAGAAGTTTCACAAGCACACTTAGAGTTGTTGAAATGAACTAATGTGCTCAATGATGCCTTTCCCATCGGGCATGATGGAGAATTTGGTACCACTAACAATTTTCGACTTGGACGACTTCCAAAAATTCCGGTTAGAAAGCCAAGCATGCATTTCCTTCTCCTTTGAGTTTGTCTTAGGACCAGTTAATTGAATCTTTACTTCTACCTTGAGACAGAGAATAGGCTCTGATATTGATGGTTACCATGTGAAAACAATTAGGTTGAGTGGGATGAGATAAATGCTGCCTGGGGTCAAGCCTGCCTTCTTCTCCATACAATGTGTCAACATTTCCAGCCAAAGTTTCAGTATCGAATAAAAATACTTCCTATGGGCAGCTACCCTCGGATTATGGACAACAACAACAATATTTATGAGCTGTAAGTATAGACTATGCCTATAACTTTAATCACCATTTAACGCCCCTAAAAGTCATCGTGCATTCCAAACTTCTAATAAATTTAAGGGAGAAAAGTGCTTGGGAATTGCCCAATGACTTTTTTGGAGAGCTACCATATTTTGATTTCATCGAATCTCACTATTGTTAAAATACAACTTTAGTAGATAACCCCTGGTTTAGCAGCATATGGTGCATGAGTGGTGATTTCGATTTACTATTTAATTGGAATCACCCAAATGTTGAGTGCCTTGGTTTGATGAAAATAAATGTGTAATCTATGTATCTGTTTCTAATGTACAAATGTAGATGTATAGTGGGGGGAAGAATCTCTAGAATTACCTGTGTACTGAAATTTAGACTCTATCGAGTTTACGTTCATCATTTTGTTGGGTGTTTTAGTTAACTTGAGTGTTGATTAGGTTTGGTCCGGTGAACTTGTTCTGGAGTACTCGCTATGACAAAGCAATGACATTGTTCTTGACATGCCTCAAGGACTTTGCTGAATTTGCAAATTCCAAGGACGAAGAAAACAACATACCACTCAAAGAACGCTTTAAATTGCCCTACAAGTAAGTTATGCAATCTGTACCAATAGTATGTTATATCGTGTCCAAGCATTTTCCATCTCTCCTCCATATTATTTTTTCATAAATGATACAATATTTGCATCTACGAACGACCATAACTTTATCTTGTTTACCCTTTCAACTGATTTAAAGCATATGACGTATGCAACATTGACATAAATTTTAAATCATTTGACAAGTTTTTCTTCTGCATTGTTATCTCATTTCTATTGGGAAAAAGGAGAGTCTTCGGTCACGATACTCTCTCCCAACCGTTAACCGTGTTGGACATTTTCATGTGCAGGATTGAGAATGACAAAGTGGAAACGTGTTCGATCACTCAAAGCTTCGATAAGCAGGAGAATTGGACTAAAGCTCTCAAGTACACCCTCAACAATTTGAAATGGGCTCTGTATTGGTTTGTTGGGAATACAAACTTCCAGCCTCGTTCTCCAGCAGCGTCTTCTTCACATGCTGAAGTCTCAGGTGTAGGCTCTTTGTACTCGAGACGCAGTACCGACTCCAAGTCTGAGTTCCGAAACTAATCAAATCCACGACATAGATATCGAATACATATTATACCGACTTGTATATAGAAACACCGTGGTTTAGTCTTGTGCAGTTAAAAGCATGATTTGTAGTGTATTGTAATTCTGAACTGAAGTGTTCATAATATTAGAGCAAAGGATTGCTGTTTTTTTCTGCATTACTTGTCGAATTCCAGTCTTAAAAAAGAAAAATAAACAAAAAAAATTTTAATAAACGGGTACCCATAGTCGTAATTATCAAATTTATATGGGTGGATAATTTCGGGTTTTTGCCCATCCCTAGAATTAGGACTGGGACGCTGGAGATGGAGAAGGGTGTCATTTTGTCTCACCAAACATATGGAATACATGGCATCAATTTGCTAACACTAAAATGGACATTTCCTAAATTTTTGCTGATTCCTTGCATGGCTGTTTAACATGATAAGTCCTTCGTATCCAAGCTGGCTAGAGCAGCACGCTCTTTCTTTTTGCATCAAAGTTTGAAAGCTCCTCCTTGTAACTTAAATTATATTAGAATATTCCTACAATGAAAACGAAAACATGAAAAGTTCCTATTTTTAGTTGTTATGGAAATAAAACCTTGGATGGCATGAATCTTGCATGATCATAAAAACAGCTGAAGAACTTGAAGGTGCAAAATCTTACACTCAAGCATTCATGTATATATAGAATACCTTGGTGTGTTGCAAAGACACAGCTCTCAGCTACAATTAAGACTTTGAGAACTAGCTAAGTGATCATCTTAAGAGTAAGGAGCAGCCATGTCTCGCCTAATCGGATTCTTCGCTGTTCTCATACTCCTTTCGATAACTGCACACTCGGCGCCTTCATGCCCTACGGTGTCACAGGAGGTGGCTCCGTGCGTCCCTTTCGTGAAAGGTGGAGCCGGCGCCAAACCATCGGAAGCGTGTTGCAAGGGTGTCAAGAACCTGAGTGTGAATGCCAATAACAAGGCAGACAAGGAAGCTGTTTGCCTGTGCCTCAAGCAAGCGTTGTCTACCATTGGAACCTATAGTCCTTCTCAAGTCTCGGCTCTTCCCAAGAAATGTGGCATCTCCCTCGTCCTCCCTCCAATTGACAAAAACACGGATTGCTCAAAGTAATTGATACGCTCCAACCGCTTAAGGTATAACATTTTATGATCACGTTACGTTGATATTTACTTGTTACGTCAGTTATATATATATTAACACATTAACTATCACATCAACTAATGTAATCATTTGAGTCACTGAATTATCTCCATTCTTTTTTCATGCAGGGATTAATGTTTTACGTGCAAAGTGGTCTTATGAAAAATAAATTGTACCATTGTCGAATAATAATACCACTTTTATGTGAAAAACCTATTAAATTATAAATTATCGAATCATATATGTTCTTGTTTTATATTTTTATCATGCAAAGGACAAAAATGAAAATTTTATTAATTTCAGTTGCTGAAACGATCAAAATCAAATAACGACGACATTACCTCATAGATATTGACACAATTTTCCAAAAAGTCATAATTTCAGTAATTAAGATTTTTATTTCATCATTTCAGCTATTTCCTTATCTTTATATTTCTTAAAAAATAAAGGAAATGTCATTAGTACTCCAAAAATCTTATTCTACACTCCTCACAAGTGTATTTTTCTTTCCAAATATAGAAAATTTGGAGTGTATAATGAGATTTTTAGAATGCCAATAACAATTCTAAAAAATAAAACTAAAATAATTGTCTACATACGAAATGACGTTTAAAATACAACATGGTGCGCATAGTACGACGCTTACCGAGGCTTCAATTTTCATGATAAGGCGTTTAACATCATATTTTTCTCTCTTCTAGGATTCTCTTCTCTTTTAATTTTTTTTTCTCTTTTCATTCCCTCCTATTTAAATGATTACGGTTAAGTTACGTCAACGTTATGTATTAATTTTTTAATAGGAAGAAGAAGATAAAAAATAATTTATGAGAGGAGGGGAGGGAAGAGAATAGGAATAGGAGGGAAAATAATCATACTTCCCTTTCAAAATAATCATACTTCCCTTTCAAACCCGCTTTGCTGGAAATTCATGAAAAAAATGAAGCATTTCTGCTGCTGATGGAGTTTCTGTCTCCTCGCATCTAGAAGAGAACTAAGAAGATTCAGAAAGGTAATTGCCTTTCAATAGTTCTCTTTCTGTTTTCTTATTTTCTGTTTGGATTCTGAGAAAATATGGTACAGCAACGGAAAATCTAATACTTTGTTGATTGTAACAACTCCTCCTATGATACAGCCACTGCTTGTATTCTTTTCAGCTTTCGTGTAAATACGATCTGGGTTCTTCGAATTCAAGCCCCAAGAAACTATGGGATGCTTTAATTCATAATTTGAGCAGTCTGTATTGGGTTCTTTTCATTGGGTGCTTAGCTACTGATCACACGTGTGTGCATATATATATATATATATATATATATATGTATATGTATGTATATATATATATATATATGTATATGTATGTATGTATGTATATATGTGTGTATTAATATTTGTATATATGGAGCCTATGACAATGCTTGTTGAGTAGTTATTTAAATTGTTTGAGAAATAAAATGTGAGAAATGAGAAAAAAAGTTAAATATCAGAGTGCGCCACATACAAAACTACAAAATAGAATATTATTAAATAAGAATATCAAAATGGCTACAAAATTTCAAGAGACTACATTATGAATGACTTGTTATTCTATAGAGTTACAAAGTACTATATATATAGAAATGAGAAATTAGGTTCTCATCCTTATTTTTTCTACTTCATTGATTGAAACCTTTTTTTTTCTTCAAATTTTAATTAAGGTCTTTTGGTCTTAATAAGCACCAATTAATTATTAAAAAATAAACTCTAAGATGCTACATTATGAACGACTTGTTATTAATTATGGATGCATTCTAGATTTTTTTAAAAAAAGGATTTTTTTATTTATTTATTTTTTATAAAATGAGTACATTTATATAATAAAATTTGGCTATATTTTATATATAAAAAATTGGTATATTTACCTAAAAACGTGGGTACATTTTATATTTAAAAAACAAAAGCAATGCTACATTTTAGATTAAAAAATAAATAGATTTTACATTAAAAAATGGTACTTAAAAAAAATAGGAATACATTTTATAAAAGAAAAATTTGTCATATCCCAGCCCGGGGCGGATCACTTTCCGGGCCCGCTCCACCACCGTAGCACGATATTGTCCGCTTTGGGCTTACCATTCCCTCACGATTTTGTTTTTGGGAACTCACGAGCAACTTCCCAGTGGGTCATCCATCATGGAATTGCTCTAACCTCCTTCTCGCTTAACTTCAGAGTTCCTACGGAATCCGAAACCAGTGAGCTCCCAAAAGACTTCGTGCTAGGTAGGGATGAAAATATACATTTAAGGATCACTCCCCTGGGCGATGTGGGATGTCACAATCCACCCCCCTTAGGTGCCCGACGTCCTCGTCAGCACATTTCCACCCAGGGATTGGCTCTGATACCAATTTGTCACATCCCAACCCGGGGCGGATCACTTCCCAGGTTCGCTCCACCACCGTAGCACGATATTGTCCGCTTTGGGCTTACCATTCCCTCACGGTTTTGTTTTTGGGAACTCACGAGCAACTTCCCAATGGGTCACCCATCATGGGATTGCTCTAACCCCCTTCTCGCTTAACTTCGAAGTTCCTACGGAACCCGAAGTCAGTGAGCTCTCAAAAAGCCTTGTGCTAGGTACGGATAGGAATATACATTGAAGGATCATTCCCCTGGACGATGTGGGATGTCAATTAGTATCCGGTCCCTAGTTAGGGACTAGAGACTTGAATTAAAAATCTAAAATATATAAGGTTTGAGTCTATAACAATTAGGAACCAGGGACCGTAACTAAAATATCTCTAAATTCTAACTATTTTTAATGATTTAGAGCTTATATATGCCTAATTAATAAAAATATATCATTGTTTAAGTCCAAAATAAAAATATGTCATTGATATATGACTTTATTGTAAATTTTTTATTGACTTTTGGCTAAATTACCTTTAATATTTTAATCCCACAAATTATGGGTTTTTATTTAAAATCTCATTAATATAATTAACTATAATTTTTAATTTTTAATTAAAAAATATAGTAACATACATAGAAATAAAGTATCACATTAATTTCAAGGAGTTCGATTAAAAATTGAAAATTAACAAGGTTTCCGTCAATAATATTGATAAATAGGGACCGCATCCAAAGTCTCCATATCACTTAAATCATCTCCAAATGAGATATCAAATTTTAAACATAAAATTTGGATTTGATAACCTATGTGGCATTTTGACATCTTTCAAAATTTTACTCTCTACCCGGTATGTCAAATTAAATATTATTTTATTACACTATTTTCTTCTTTTTATTTTATTAAACTATTTTTTATGCCCCTTCTTTCTAAACTTCTCCTATCATCTTAGTTCTCTATTTTTTGAATCTTTGTTACCTGCTTCTCTTCTCCATCACCCTCTACCATCACATCAATATACTCAAACTCACCTGAAATCCAAAGGCCACAACCAAAATTTTTTTTAACCTTTTAATTTCAATTTTTTATAAAATCTGTTTGGATGATGAGAAAGTGTGGGATTTTAAATTACCGACAGGGAAAGACAACAACTTCTCCCGTTTCGATTTGCAGGTGGAGGAATTGTAGCCGAGGGATTGCAATCTATCGGCGATGATCTTCCTCGAATTGTAGCCAAGGCATTGCAGTGAGGATTCGAGAGCTCTTGTTTAAGCAACAGTGCGAAATAGAGTCTTACATTTGGGTTTTAGGTTGAGATCATGAGGTTAGTTTCTGGGTTTGGTTATGAGAAAAGGAAAGAAGAAGGACGAGCGACACTTATCAGGTTCGAGTGAGAAAGGAGAGTTGCAGATCTGATAAAAAAAATTAATAAAATAACATTTAAAAATTAATTAAAAAATCTTTGAAGCTACTGTCAAATTTAACAGTAAAGGGGAGAGCTGCTATTCCATGTCATGCCACATCAGATTTGGCTTCTCAGTTGGAAAATATTGCAGCTGTCTTTTTTTTATTGTTATTGCTGATTTGGACATTTTGACATCTCTTTTGGAGATGCTCTTATAGCTAATCACTTAAAACATCTCCAAAAGAGATGCCAAAATGTACACATCAACTATAACAGTAAAAAAAAGACCACACTAATATTCTCCAACCAAAGTGCCAAATCCTATGTGGCGATGACATGGATTGGCAGCAAAAGAGGTTGTTGTCAAATTTGATAACAGTTTCAAATGTTTTTTTTTATATTTTATTAATTTTTAATTAGTTTAATCATTTATTATAATTAATGTTGAGTTGATCGATGCAATTATCCTTCTTTTATCTTCTTTTCAATCAAGAAAGGTGAACAGATTACTGATTAAATTTTAAATGTTGTTTATTAAATTTTAATTAGTTTAATAATTTATTTTATAAAATAATAATTTAATTTGACATATCGGTTAGAGAACAAAACTTTAAAAGATATCAAAGTGCCACATAAGATGTGAAAATTTAAATTTTATGTTCAAAATTTGACATTTTCTTTGAAAATAGTCTTATAGCTAATCACGAATAAGTTAGACTGCCAGCTGGCGTTAGCAGAAGGCTTGAGTTGTATCTGAGGCACACGATGAGGTTGTGAACCAACGGTCATATTCAATAAACAATATTAATACAAAAAAAATACTCTCAGCTACTTCATCTTCTTCCTTGTGATTCCTCCATTAATCCATACAGTAGCAGGTTGAGATAGGGTATTGGATTCTGGCTCCTATCAAGGACGAGTGCGATGACTATCGGCCATTACAGCTTTGCAGGTACGATTTCTCCTTTTTCCTCTGCATTTTAATGTTCCCTCCTCGCAATCCATCGAATCCTTTTCTTCCAAATTTGTTCCACTCGTTCAATTTTTCAATGGTTTCTTTCTAGGGGGATTTTTTTTATATATTTTTTCTTTATTTGGTCTGAGTCTCGGTCTCACCGTCTCAAATCCTCACCTGAATTCGTACGACGAGACGCAGTGTTCATGGGGAGACCTCGTCGCACGCGGCCACCGAGGATTTCTATGGTTTGATTTCTACAACTTGAATTATTTTCCGTGATTGATTTTTAGGGTTTGTGAAAATTGGGTTTCTGCAATTTTGATTGTTCTAAAACTGGATTTGTCAATTTGAATAACTTGAATTTCTGAGCATGCATGTCATTCATGTCAAGTAATCTTGTCGGCGGAGGAAAGAAGCAACCTTATATGTATGAACCTCTCTGTGAAAGGTCTCTCTGAAAGGAGGGAACTCCCCTTGCTTCGAAGTTGATCTATTTCCCGAAGCGTAGCGAAAATTAGAATCCCAAATTCGGGAATACCAAAATTTCGGTTCGATTTCAGTTTTTGAAATCCCGTCTCGAAAGGGATCGGTTCGGGATCCCGACCTGAACCACCCTCACTACCACCATAGCCAATGCCACCCCTATAATTAGCAGCCCCGCCAGAATCATGCACCATCCATATTTCGAATGATCACTCGGGACAATGAGCGATACCACCATAGCCATATAGGCCAATGGATTTTTTCCACATTGTAAGACACATGTCAAGGTAATCTTTGTAGGTGATCTCATGTGGTATAAATACATCACGACTCATGTCAAACGAGATGATTGCTAACCTAATCTTTCCTTCATCATCATAACGAGTGTTATCGCAAGATATGAACTCCTTTTGTTGCTCGCTTCCTAACCAAAGAAAGTGGTATCTGTTTCTAAAGAATAGGTCTTGATCTCTCTCCAACAATCTGTTTCCA
Organism: Pyrus communis; assembly: GCF_963583255.1. NCBI lineage: Eukaryota > Viridiplantae > Streptophyta > Magnoliopsida > Rosales > Rosaceae > Pyrus > Pyrus communis. The sequence continues at coordinate 10,262,014 of NC_084818.1, forward strand.
AGGTGTACACTTGTACTCAGAGAGGATTAACAATCAGATGTTCTTTCTCGCCGCACAATTTGAACCAGAAAATGCAATGCTAACAACTTTGTAACATTTAGATAAGGGATCATAGACAAATCCTAGAGGAAGTATGAGCCGGCCTGTTGCTGGAAGGTAGGGAGCTTCCACCGTGAGGGATCCAAATGGTGGGCTAGGCCAATTATTCTGAAGAAGTGGGGGAAGAAGCCTGAACTCCTGAATTGCCGGACTCCACAAAAACACCATAATAGAATTAGATAGGTCTAGACAAATGATCCCATTGACCTATAATACCAATTGATTCGTCCCCGACCTCTAGATTCATACAAAGAGGAACATGGATGTCCTCACCTTCAGAAATAAAGCTATAAGTCACCATAGTTGGTGTTGTCTGAGTCATCAACAACATCATTATTGTTGTCAAAATTTAGCATTGAGAATATGGATTGAATTTCATTACCATTACCCTTGGCCTTGGGGTCCTCCGACTCCCTAGTAGGGACTAGCATTTGCTTCAAAAGGACACGAGTGAATTGATTGATTTGCAAGGAATAGGAATTAGAGAGGTGCTTGTCAACGAAGCTGGGGTCATTGATGAAAGCATACCACCATTTAGTGACACACTTGAATTGCATCAGAGATTTCAGGAGTAGGGTTGAAAGAATTTTCACCAACAAATCTTGTCCAATTTTTCTTTTGCAAGACTTGTTTGTCATGATTTGTGCAATGTCAAGTGTCATGTTTCTCACTTAACATGCTCCAAGCAATATTATTTTAGTGCTGACAAAGAGGGCTCAGCCCAACCGTCTTATACTTTGCTCAATCCCATATGATTAAACCACTTGCATTTGCAGATGAGATAATGCAGCTTTCAGTAAAACGTTGAGTCTGGTAAAAGTTTCAGGCTGTCATGCTCAGAGGTTTTATAATTGAAAGCAACATTGCCAACAAAATCTGAGAAAAAGTTAAAATCACTTAACGTTCTAAAAATATGCATTATCACATTTAAGCATTGGATTAAAGTAACAAATCCCTGACTTCAATTCAGAGTACATTCACTAAATATTTACATACAAATTGAAGTTCACAATCTACAGGAAGAACTCATCTAATCCATATGCAAGGGAGAACAGGTTGGAGGGCAGCCAATAACATAAAAGCACCCGAAAAGACATGGGATTGAACAAAGAAAAAAACAAGATCATGCACATACCCTACCCCCAACTTACCAACTAACAAACCGAATTAGACAAAGAAAATGACAAGATCATACACATACCTACACCTAACCTACAAACCATTTAACCACCTTATCCTTGTCTTTAAAAAAACACCTTCTTCTGAATCTCTATGATAACCAAGACAAACAAAATGCATTGCTTCTTTAAGGTTTTTTTGTTTAACAATATAGTTGTTCTTAATGAAGCAACAACTCCTCATGAATTTTTTCCGTACGTACAACAATCATCGTTTGTATTCTGCAAATTTAAGTTCAATCTGGATGTGGAAATCAATTTGAACGTGCAACTTTCATCGCGCATGGTTTTTGGCCGAGTAGCGAATCCTTTCGCAACGCTCTTGTGCTCTCGCATAGCTTTCAACCCTTATGAGGTACATAATAACAAAAAAATAAAAGTTAAAATTAAAAATTAAGTTTTGTCTCTTCTTCCTTCACCCTTGCTCTTTTTATCTTGCTCCTTTTAGTTCCATATACAGTGAGTGCTTCTTTCATCTTCCATGATTCCATTTGGGCCCCACTTTTCTTTCCCAATCACCGAATCCCTGTTTCTCTACAACACCAACGACAAACATGTGTAGGTATACAGTTGGATGAAATCTCTTGGGCGAGTCCTCCCTTGGCATTTCTTTCTTCACATATATACTTATATCTTTGTTTGTCTTTTCTTTTTGTTCTTTTATTGTACCTTTTTCTTTTTTCCTGCGACTTTCTAATGTGATTTCTCGTCTTAGTTCACTCAAAATCATGAGATGTAAACAAACTTGTCAATATATTGGTCAAACCCGAATACAAGTAGCACGAATATGTTTTTTTGGCAAACAAAATATAATAAGCCTGGATTATGCTCTGAGGACACATTTTCCCCAACACAGTACTTTGAATGTGCTCATAGCTTATGGTCTGGTTATGATGTAGATATATTTTTTTTTCGAGCCATGGTTCTACCAGGCTCCCGATATCAGTTTAGCCAATTTGAACAAGCCATTCGTAGATCAACTTGAAGGACACCTACTCTATGTTGCCGAATGGACAACCACCATTTATTTCTACAGGAAGTTATTATTTGTTTTGACCACTATGCAACTGATTACTATCCATTTGGCAACGCAGAGTTGGTGTTTGTTCTTTTATTGATTTGCTAATGACTTGTTCAAGTTAGCTAAACTGATATTAGAAGCCTGGCAGAATTATCTCTTGAAACAACCGTATATCTGCATTATATGTGCTTGTTGAGAATAGTGTGTGTGAGAAAATATGTCATCGGAACATAATGCGTGCTTGTTATATCCTGGTTGCTAGAAATACATATCTGTGCTCCTCACATTCAGGTTTGGCCAAAATATTGACAAATTTCTTTCAGTTCATTATTTTGACTCATCTGAAACGATAATCACATTAAAATGTTGCTGAAAAAAATAAGAACAATAAAATGACAAAAGACAAACAAGACTAAAATCATATATATATATATATATATATATGTATGTATGTATGTATGTATGTATGTATGTATGTATGTATATAGATGTGTGTGTGGAGAGAAATGCCAAGAAGGACTTGCCCCAAAGCAGTTTTATCCGAACTCTGTACCTACGAGTGATGAGAGAAAGAAAAGTGTAGCCCAAATACATGGTAGAGAAACAAACACTCACTATATACGAAACAACAAAAAAGCAAGGGGAGGGAAGAATGGATAAAATTTAATTTTTAATTTCAACTTTTGTTTTATGTTACCTGTAAGGCTATAAGTGCTGAAAACTAGGCTAGTGCATATTAGCGGTGCGAAGGGGTTGGTTGTGTTACTCGGCCAAAGACCATGTGTGGTAGAAGTAGCGGGTTCAAATTGGTTTCCGCAAACCCAAGATTGAATGTGCAAAATACAAATGGTGATTGTTGTACGTATTGAAAGATTTCATGCGGCATTGGAAAAGCGTGATGAAGCAAGGCATTTTGTTTGTCCTAGGAAATTGGTTATCAGAGAGATTTAGAAGAAGTTGTTTTTGTTTTGAGACAAGATGCTTAAATACTGAGCTTTTTAGGTTTATTGGTTTGTAAGCCGGGTGTAGGTATATGCATGCTATTTTCATTTTCTTTGTTTAATTTGGTTGGTTGATTTGTAACTTTGGGGTAGAGTACGTGCATGATCCTGTATTTTTGTTTGTTTAATTCTATGTTTTTTTTGGGGCGCTGTTCCATTATTGACCGAACTCCTACCTATTCTCCCTTGCATATAAAAATATGGATTAGGTGAGTTCTTTCTGCAAATTGTCAACTCCAATTGTATGTAAATATTCTGTGACCACTCTGGAATTTGTATGTAATTTGGGATAGGTATGTCCAACTGCTTCCTAAACCCTCCTTATACTTGGCCACATACTTCCCAGCCCAGTTCCATCTTTGCCCTTCTTCGCCACATCTTTCAAATAATCCTCTGCCACATACTTCTCAATTATCGTCCCCAAATATGTCTGCCAGAAGTGTCGCAACTCTCTGGGGCTTTGAATTGAAGTTTCAAATGGGTGAGATTGCAAAATGTTTTTCCTTGAGGGGAAAATTTATAGTTAAAATGGGTTGGGTTTTGATTTAGTTAAGCCAAAGTGTTGTTCTCTTGAACTTTTAAAGTTTTGATTGTGGCTCGAAAACCTTAATTATGCTGTTATAGGCTTTAAGTTGTGCCATGAAGTGCTAATTTGTTGAGCAAATAGTTTGAGTTAGAAATGGGACTTGTTCCTGTGAAGAGCTAAGTTGACTAATCGATCCAAATAAGCGTATCATTTTACTAGACTCACATTGCGTGTACTAAATATACGATTTCTTGAGTTGGCTATTGTTTGTGGACATTGTTACTTGTTAGTGTTTATAGGATTGATTTACTGTAATTCTAGTTGGTTTCAATTTCTAGAAATCACAGAGAATGTGATGAGCTCATTTCAGAGAGCAGAGATGAAGAAGGAAGAAGAAGCAAAGTGTGAAACTTCAAGGAGAAATCTACGCTGGATTCTCTTGGATTCGGTTATGCCAAACATGCTGGAAGTGTGAGCAAAAATAGCTGTTGCTAGCTCACACCTCAACTAGTAGGTCATGTGAGTTGCATGCGAGCAACTTAAACGCTTATGTCAACTTGGACAGGTACAAAGCTTATACTTCAACAGACATTTGAGTTTGTGATTTTATGCAGGGTTAATGGTTTCTTGATGGCCCGGTGCAATAATGTGTGCGAGGGTTTATTCGGTTTGTAGTGCTGAAGCAGACAATCCAAGCCAGTCTGGAAAGGCAATGGATGAGTCCTTTTACAAGGAGATTGAAGATGTGAATAGGGACACTAAAGCATACGAAGCCTGTCTCAAATGCTTGGAGGGTGAGAGAAGGGAAGTGCTTGGTGAGACTGATTTTCTCAATGAAAAACTAAAGGTGCATATTTCAAATATTGTCTAATGCAATAATCTGTGTGTGATCTGTCTATGGATAGTGATAAAAGGGTTGTTTTATTGCCATTATGCCTTCATTCCGAGGAATGACGCAAATGACAACTCCAAACGTCACACCTCCGTTGCCTACCTACCATTTAGGTAGTACTTTTAGAGATTGTATGACCAGTAGGATGCATTTGTCTGCATTAATACAAAATACATTTGAGCTCTCATCCTACTGTGTCTCGGGTTGCCATATTCGTGTCTCTGTCTGTGCAACATAGATCCTATATTCAAGTGTTAGGTTCGTTTTCTTTGTTTTCTTGCTCATAACTGAACCGCTTATCCTTATTGATTACCATTTTTGTGGGAAGTATTCCATGACATGCAGAAGAGTTTAAAACTTACTTAGTTTTAATCACTCCTATATCCTTGGTTTGGATGAGTGGGAAACCGGGAAGGGTGGTTATATCTTGCTGACGGGATATTTACTTTGGATGAGTGGTCCTGAAGTAAAAAATTTCTAATTGAGGGTACATTTGTTATTTTGGTTCTTATTTAACATAGATTTTTCAAAAAATGACCAAAATAATTGACAGTAAACAAACTCAGGAACCACTTCTATTGATTTCAAATATCAAAGACCGAAGTGAGAAATTAAGCTAATCTTAGGGACTATTTTGGCTAAATCACCTAAATTTTGCACTCAACCAAAAACACTATTCATGAGTGCGTACAAGATGCGATCAAGAGGGTTTGCATATTTTTTTTCCAATTTTCACACTTGTAAATTAATTATTATAATAATAATAATAAAAAATTAATGTGCTTTAGTATTCTTAAATTACTTTGGTATTTTTAATGTGCTTTGGAATTTTTTGAAATGAGGGTTTAATTTATACATAGAAAACCATCCAGTGTGAATCTCATTTCACATATGGAGGTTGTAAATGGCTCGTAAAACAAGTGGAACCCTCAACGCATCAGAAAATCACTAAGAGCAATAAACTATACACAAAAATCTCTCTAAGAGTAAACTTGTATGTCTCTAGTGACGTTCTGCGGTAAAATCGGGCTCAGCGGGCTTCTGAGGCAGCAGAGGCAGCAATGTTGGTGACGGTCTAGTGTCGCGCTTACCCTTTTGTCGCAACCCTCGCAGCGCGTTGGCTGCAAACTTTGATGCATATACAGCGGCAAGGAGGCTAGGTGAGGTTCCTGCATCTCTTGTCAAAGCATCTTGCAATCTGTCCTCTTCTTCGCGTAATGACTTCTCGAGCTTTCTCTTCCAGTGCCGGCGCCATGCTGCTTGTATGAAACAGGCTGACCATGTTCTCCACTGCTGGGAGTAGAACCTGAGAAAGTAAAATTGTAGTTTACAGCATAAGAAAACTACATAACCGAAAACCAAAACTATAAACAAGAATACTAATCGCAATCCATATATCGGTTTAATGCTGCTTTTTCATAACACAAGTTTCCTTCAAGTCATTAGAATCACTGTAATCTGAAGCTTGCCTGAAAGTGTGTTGGAGCTGCTTGCTGTGCATGCGCCGAAACTGGGAGGCGACAAACTTCAAATCATCAGCCTTGAGTGCAAACGCTTCAACCTCGGTTTTAGCTTCCACTGTCCTAGTTGAGGTGGGGAGATTGGTGGAGGAGTTTGGATCCAAGGCCCATGTAAGAAGCTCTTCTCCACAGAAGTCACCAGCCTTAAGATCAGCAGTGTTAAAGAAGCCAGTTCTTCCACCATTTGTAGTCATGGTTGCTAAATTTCCCCGCATAATAAACAGCATCTCATCTACTGGATCACCTTCTCGGGTTATATAGCTCTTGTCCGTGTATAGAACTGGCTTGAGACGATCGCACATGGCGTCCATCAGTTGTTCATCCATTTTTTCGAAAATTGGCACCTACGACAAATTGAGCTGATTAACAAAACTGCTAATATTTGGAGAAAACGAGGATGCAGAAGTTATTAGTGAAAACACTCACTCTCTGGAGAAGACCCAAGCAAAGATGGCGCTTTATGTCCTTTCGTAGGTCCTTAGGAAGGTTACGAACTAGAGTATCTTCATCAACACCTCTTGTTTCTTGCCATTTGTACTGATCATACCGTCTAATCCTTTCCCTCAAGTTCTCCGGGAGCATTCGGTGTGCCATCCACTGTTCTGCATCGCGCCTTTTCACTCTCATTTCTTCAATTCTCACAGTTGTGGACTGCAGATATTTCTACAACATCACAAGAAACAAGGTCAGCATCTTAGACTTTTGCTCATTCAATCTAGGACAAAAGTAATTGCCGAATCAACTTTTACCTGCATATTGCCAATGAGCAACGAAAACAGAACTAATCCCAAAATCGATATGGTAACGGCAAAGATTATCTCCCAAACATATGTACTTGTTTTGAGGTTTTGGCCAAGTGAACTGCAAAACTTCAGAGTTTTAGCTGCTACACTTCACAATGCTGAGTGATTAAGAAAGGAGAGTTAAAGGATCACGATTACAAACCTAAGGTTGCGCAGTCCCCACCAGAAGCAGAACAAGAATTTCTTTGGAAAATCTCTTGTCTCCACCACACCAGACGCCAGAGCATCATAATATATCCCAAAGTTGAACACCGATGAATTTTTAATGTCGCCCGGGTCAATGAAAGGGCAAGAAGCGTTTTTATTTGCCACAAAGCTTGCAACAGTGTAATTGTTAGAATCACAGTACAGGGAACTCTTACAAGCATCGTCTCCATTGCACTGATCGCGCCAGCACCTATACTCCCGTTCCATGGAGAACAAATACCAAAAGGCTCCAACTATCTGGTATAACACATTCGCCACCGCATCAGAAATGCCACATCATTTTCTCAGATATTTCTGAGGACTTGCAAAACTATCAAAACATCAAATCAGACTTACATGACTGGCTAGCATGTAGAGCAGAAGATTGAAAGCAGCTCCGGCCCATGCTGTTTCGGTCAGGAAGCCAGAAGTTCTTGTTACTTCTTTGTAGAGCGGAAAGATCCTCCAAAATCTCGGCACATATTGCGCAACGATTACAAACTTCAGCAAGTCCTTTGTGAGCGGTGAAACCGGACGCGATATTGTAGGAATTACAATAAAAACTACAGCCTGAACAGATGTAGCAGAACCAGGAAAAACGTCAGTATTTGAGTTGCGGACATAAGTTCCAACGAGAGATATGGTTAACAGAAACCAATCCGTTATAATAAAATCCTGTGTAAACTCCTGACCATACCTGTGGCAATGGAAGAATGGCTAGAATGTCAATGATGAAGTACGAGGACAAGTATCTTTTCGCAATGGCCACAGGGTCATCAATTAGCTCACCCCTCCCAAATACGCGAGAAGATGGGGCAATAAACCCCGTGCGGAACTGAAAGATGATGTGAAGCACATGAAAGATGTCGGTAAATGATCGAAGAACACAAGCAATGATCTGCAATCTCTCGTCCATCTCGATGCATTTTTTTTTGCCATCAACCACCGGGGTATAAAGAAACAGCGGGTCCAAGGACACAGCAATGACACAAGAGAGCACAAATATCTTATTCCAATTCTGAAGAAATGACCCCTGAGGGTCAAGAATTTTCCTCCTCGAGCCTGACTCATTTGCTAGCCGGCTGCCTACGGAAGTGGAACTTAATGGTTTTTTCAAGCTTATAAACCTGTCGGAACCTCTATCTAGTCCTCTCCGAATACTCCTCAAAACTGCATTCACAGATGGTTTCGCTCTTCTTGGATTTTGTCCATCATCAGCAGAAGCTTCTCTTTCAGAACTTAGAGAACCCTCCGATTGCCAATCTTCAAACCTGGATAGAACAGCAAACATAGCAAGCAGCACCGAAGAAACTAGTTAGATAAGGCAGACAACGAAATCAAGGATCAACCGCATGGAAATGCTCCTAATTATGAATTCAGTGCTTGATTCAACATTAGTATCACAAGCACCGATCTTCTCTCAATTGAGTCAGTTACTGCATTTAAATGATAATATCTAAGTAAATGTAACTGTGTCGCTGCACCGGGGTTTCTACATATCTCAATCTGACTCCTACTACGTATGCTGATTGCTTTAGTCCCGTGAATTAGTAACATAACATAACGCAGGTGCACAAACAATTGCGTGAAAGTATATTAGATTCCGAAAGTACTAGCAGCAGCATTGAACAAACTAACCTTACAAATTTAAGCCTCTTGGAATTCATGCTTCTGATATTCAGATTCCCGTTGCTCACTGATCCTTGGTATTGAAATTTACTTATCTAGAGACTCGAAGAGGCGCACGATATAGTAGACCTAACAACAACAGCAATAGAGATAAATGTGATCAACCTCTAAAGCAAGAGTGATAAACATGGTCATAAATTTATAACAAAAATTTTCCAATGGAATCGTCAGTCTGAAAAATCGAAGTTTCCACACTCGAAAAAATCAACTATGCAGTGATCATTTTCTTCTAAGCTAATTAATCTAATCATTCCACATTCAAAGTAAAACATAGCATTGACTCAAAGTCCGAACAAAGATAGAATATTACCAAAAAAGGAGAAACAGGATGAAAACATGGCAATCGAGAATAATCCATAAACAAACATGGATTAGAAAAACCGTAACAAAATTCAGAAAAAATAAACTATATAACACCCTTTGTCTCCTCACACAAGTTATAACTTTCTGTTTGGTTGCTAAGAAAAGAAAGTTTCAACACCGCTGGACTTGTATTGTTATACCTTATTTTCCCACATCATGGAAACCCATGTCAGAAAAAGCTAGACTGATGTATCCGACCAAAACCCAACAAGGATGAAGCTTGTTATTGTTTCCTTCCTGATGTTCCCAAAGTTCTGAGTATTTTCTCTTCTTTTCCCACCTTTTTTCTCGGACCCCAAACAAAAAACCAAAGGCCAGAAAACTTTAGGACGAAGAAATCAAGGGAAAAAACAACTTGTAGGGAAATTTCGTTTCTGAATAAAGCAAAACAAGTTTTGCAGAGAGAGTCTACAAATGGCAGTTATATGTGTTCTTGTGTGAGTTAAGAGACAGAAATAATAAAGAGGGAGAGAAAAAAAACGCAAGGCACAGACGGAGTCCACGCTTGAGAAGAGTCCAAGTCAAGCCCAACGAAACTCCAAGGAAATTGAGGACGGCAAGACTAATTTCCTTGATTTTATTATTTTATATGTATTGTTGGGCTACTTGTCTCCAGTCATCAGTTTAGTTTGTATCGATCGTTTAATCGACTAATAATATAAATTTTTGAACACGTGGTAAGTATTTATTAGACGTTAATGATACTGAAGCTAAATTTTAATTGCGAAAAAATCTCTTATCTTTCATAACTTCATATGAATTAAAGCTCAGTTGATTAAAATCATTTGCTTTTGCACTTGAAATCCCATGTCCAAATCTCTCATCTTATGTCATTAGTTAAACATTTGACCTTGATATATTATTGATAGTAGCCCAAATGTGGCCAGGAAATTAAAGATTTGAATTATTTTTTTGTAATATGTGACAGTCTACCTTATTTAGTTATGGTTGCACTTAATATTTATTACTTAACATTTTTGGATTGAACAAATAATAAAAAAAATCCATTTAAATAAGAGTGGTTAAAAGACTTGGTCAAATCAAGCTCCACAAACATTTCAACCAAGTGTGCTTCTCCTCCTCCTTCCCCACGTTGATTAAAGAAATATATGTAGGGTGCGACTTCGACCAGTTTCTGAAATGTCAAAATTATATGAGTAAATTTTGGATGGTTCTATTTCATGCACTTTTGTTAATTTTTTTTACTTTAATCTTCGTCGATCCAACGATAAGAAATTGAGAAAAGTGTGTAAGGAGTAAAAATAGATGTGTGGATAGGCACTACCCTAAATTTTAGTAATCATGGTAGAAAAATTACTAATTGTAAAAAAGACGATTTAATGGTTCATTATTAATTACAAAAAAATTTTACGTAACTCAAAGTGAGATCGCTTAATACAAGTCATATTTGATTTGTAAATTTTTTGACATGTGATTTTTGTATTTTTAACACTAATTTGATCAAATACGGGGCGAAATCGAATTAGGGATCCAACACACGGGAATTTAGCTTGGAGCCACTCTAATGCGTTGAGTTTATTTAAACCTTGCCGTTGCACTCGAGTTGGCCGCCTAACTGGTCTAACTAGCCAATCTTGCACCTTAGGCAAATAGTTAGGAATTTTTATTAGCATTAAAAAATGGTAACATTACACTAGAAATGAATGTCGAATAACTATGTAAGAGTGTCAGTAGCAGTTCTCAGTATGGGCGGATTTATTTAGGACCTGGGTGATCTCAAAACCCTCTGAAGACCAAGGAAAAACGCATGTGAAGGTCCATCTGGAACTGTCCGAATATGATACTAAACTTTTTTCTGCCCATAAAGTGTTTGATAAAGGAACATCTCAGTAGCATACGACATTGAGTCTCCTCATCACTCGGCAGATTACTTTGGCATTTAATGTGATGCATACAAACGACGATTGACCCACTAAGTGCTCGACAAATTTCCTCACCAGCTTTGATGTTTTACCCAAGACCCCCTAAAATTAAAATCTTGAATCTGCCACTGGTTCTAGTAAATTGTCGAATTATGAATTACATTGTGTAGCATAATTATAAAAGAAAACTAACGAAAAGTCCAAACAAAACTTTAGTTTTAATGAAAAATGACAAATAAAGGTGTAATGAATAGTATCAGAGAAAAATAAAAATATAATTTTTTATTAAAAATAAACAGTACCGGAAATGTTTCGTTAAAACTTCCTAATTATAATTCAACAACTCTTAAGTAACATAGACATGACCTAATTGTGCATTATCATGTTTGGTCATTGGCACCATCCCAAGCACGACAAAAACGACTCTTGTCCTTCACACAAAGGGAGGGACCCCCAAATAAATGCCCCTTCAATCACTTCACAAGGAAATTTAATGTAACCTCATCCCCTCGCTTCACGTCTCAATAAATCCACAACCCCATCAATGTCATAGCCCATAGTGCAAAAACTTGTTGCATTTATGAAGTTTTGTTTTTCCATCCATACTAATACTCTCACGACGTGTACTTTTTTTTTTTTTTTAGTATATCGGTATTTTGACATTAAGGGGGAGTTCGGTTAAGTCACACAATAGATAATCTAATTTGGTATCAAATTCGCTATCCACAAGATTCGAACCTAAAACCTTTTATTTTCAAGTGAAAATGAATTTTATCAGACCGTAATACTAAGTGGCCTCACGACATATACTTTAGAGCTAACTATCTCGACTAAGCTATCTTATCTGTTAGGGGAGCTTAATCAAGAAAGTATTGCACCACAAAGTCATTTATATCTTCTCTACTAATTTCTTCGATTCGTCAAGAAATTTCGTTGAATGAGAATACAATGTTTGTGTTTTATTAAACACCGCTCAAATGGTATCTCCGATTGTCGAAAAAAATTAAAATTTAAGGATTGAGAGATCATTGATGACTTGAGAAAATTGAAGGATTAAGAAAAGATTAACGTTTTGATCCCACCAACCATCGTCTCAAAACAAAACCAAAAAACAGAAAAGGAGGCTACTTGTGGATAAGAAAAAGTACGTAGAAAAAGTACGGAGTGTGAATATAAAGACTTTTTATCATACGTGAATACAACATGGTTGTCCACATACGTAGAAAGGTCCATTACTTAATAAGTTGAAATTTGAATAGGTCTTCCTTGTGCACTGATTTAATTTAATAGGAAAATTAATAAAAATGATTTGAAAATTTTGAGTTTTAATGATAAAGGCAAAATAAAGGGTAAAGTGAATAGTATTATGATTGACTTTTTAGTATAAAAATGTGATTCTTCATTCAAACGAACAATACCAGAGCTTTTCCCTTAATTAATATCCAAATACGGTCTTTTTAGAATTAATTAGTCAATTAGCAATTTAGAAGCACTTCTGCAAGTTGGTTCAAGAATAACTACGGTTTCAATTGGAGAACTTAAAGAAAAAGTCAAGGAAATTGAATTAAGCGCGGAAAGGATTAAATGCGGTTGCTAGCATCAAAGAGAGCCGTCATTGACGATAAAGCAGAAGTTCGAACTTGGCAAATGAGCTCTTGCCACGCAAGAGAGGAAAGCAGGTCTGATCGCACCGTAGATCAAGTTGTAACCGAAGTAGACCAAGAAAGGAGTGGAAGCTTCGCACCTCACTCCGAGGTGCGTAGCTTGCTTGTTAAAGGGGGTGTTTGGATAGTTGTTCCCTAGACCACGGAAGTGGGTGGAAAAGTAAGTCAGGATTAAGCTAGTCAAGTTCGAGGACCTCCATTTTAGCGAAAAAAGTTACGAGTTCAAATAAAATCTCCCTCAAGTTCGAAACATCCTTCCGTAAGTTAGACTAGATTAGAATATTACTTGAACAAAAAGAATCTTGGTATAAATCCTGCATCCGGAAAGTCATGCACAAGGGCTCAACTGACCATGAGTTCGGCTTTGCCTTCCCATTAAATTGAAATCTGTAATGGTTACCAAACGGCCCAAAATTATATTCGAAAAGACTGGTTTAACTTCATCAATTTGCGGATAATATAAATAGCTCAAATATGTGGCAATTTATTTGCTGCGATTAACATGACAAGAAATGGAATTAGTCAACTTTCCTTGGGATCCTATTAAGCTCCCATGACAGCAAGATACGCAGAATTGGGGAAGAGGCAGATGATTACGAGTAAAAATGGCGATGATCATGCCGGTTTATCCAAATTACAGTACTGAACGTTCTCGGATAATTAAGTTTTTTGGGGAAAAGAAAATTACAATGCTAGACTAGCGAGTGATGTACCAAGTTTCCTATCCGTCTGCTAATACAGATCAAACTAGCTAACCAGAAATATTCAGTTCTGTTAACGATAAAATCCTGAAATGCCTACTAAATTTATTGTCCTTCCCTAACAATTTAAAGTGAAAAAAGGGGACTTTCCTCACCTTTGTCTAGGGTTTCTCCTCATCTGACTGAGAGCATGGCGGTCCGGGTACAGAATCAACAAAGAACTCCTCCACTGATGCAAGGAAAAGCTAGTAAGTTATATTTGAACCCGCCTGATCAATATTATTTTGTAAAAACTATATATAAAATAAAAAGGTAGAATAACTGATGCAACTCCAATTACCTATATCCTCTTGCTCTGGAGAATCGAGTAAAATTTCAGAATCAGACGGCAGAAAGGGTGAACCGGGGTAGTTTCCTAAGGCTCCTAAATCTGCACAGAAAATCAAGGCAGTGCAATTACGAAACCATGTGATATTATGCAAAAGCAGCTCTATTGCTCTGTTCATACTTGCATCCAACATTTTACCATATGTGCCTACTCATGTGATTCATTCAGAAGACTGTTGCTAACTTAAAAGCTATTAGGAAAAGGAAATGCTCAAAAATTTGTTTCGATGATTTTAGAATGTAACATTCCCGCTATACTTTTGGAGGAAGTAATGAAAAGCTTGTACCAGATATTGGGACTTAGCATGCATGCTTTTCTGCAATATTTTGGAGATAACTCCAGTGTGTCTGGATGGAAATTGTAACAACAGACACAACTCTACTTATGTATAGAAAATCTGACAAAGATTCCTATTACAACGGAAATGCTCTATACTAGTAAAAGGTAGCTCAAATGCTTTATGGCCATAACAGTCAAAAAGAAGAATGACACTTGATGACTGCTATAAGTGATTCAAATCAACTCAAAATTTAGACATATAATTGCGCAGAAATTACTCAAAACTATAAATTACCTCCCAAGTTTGATAAATCTGCTGTAAGATCTGATAAACTGAGATTCCACGGAATTGGAATTTGGTCCAGTGATCTGAGAGAATCCCGAGAATTTCCAGCTCCACCATCAGGTGCAAGTTGCAATCCAACAGAACTTGCCACATCAGATGTAAATGGAGTATCAAGTGCTGTGTCTACTCCCATTCCAGATATTTCTGAAGCAGAGAACGGGAAGTGACCACTCGATGCAACTGATGTAGGACTTACAGGCATCTCCGACATGGATGACATGGCACTGTTTGGTGGAATGACAGGAACCACATCAGCACCACTGCAGTCCATCATAATACTTCAAAAAGAATAGGAAAGCAAAATAAAAACTGCCATTAGAAAACTTTTATCGACCGAAACAGGAAACAGGTGCACAAGACAAGGGAATGTCATCCAATACATTAGTTCCATAGGGAAAAGAAAATGTTCAAACCTATGTAATTCCTAATAGAATGGGAAATGGGGTACAGAAGAACAAAAGCGTCTCTAAGGTTTCGGTAACAAATTAATTGGTATGTTGCATGACTAATCAAAGAGAGAATGAGGGAAAAGACAAATTCTCACTCATTCCCAGAATTCATCCGCATGGGATGAAAGTTGCTAGGTGCAGGTACCCCATTAACTACATGACAGTTGGATATTGCACATCCCATGGAATCGAGATGGGGTTGACCTGCTGCTGGCATCGGAGGTTGCTGAAGGACAGGGTATCCCATAGGTAAGTTGTTAACTGCACTGCAAACAAGTGGCAATGAATACTAACGAAAACTATCACATAAATATGTCATACTACAGATTGCCACAAACTGACGTGCATATAGAGATCCTTTAACGCCTTAGAACTTACAGAAATAATAATTCTTTAATTATCACTGTTGAGAATAACATTTGAACTCTTAAAGTCAAATGAGAGTTCATCCAAAGTTCTAAAGACGGAAGTATATCTCTGTTAGCATTGAGGAACCAAATTGTGATCCCTATGAATCCACCGAGAGAGATGAGGATAAAGTAGAGCTAATAGAATTAATTCATGCGTTTATACCATCATGTTACTGCAAGCTAAAAACTTACCAGGCATAGGATGGATCCCATTTTGTATAGGGGCCAAAGGAACCTTCAGAGGCATGGGATTATACTTCGAGAGATGATAGTGATGTTCCAGCAAATGATTGAAAAGGAGGATTTGTTTTTTCAATTTTAGCCTTATGTAATAGGCCCTGAAAAAGTCGGCATTTTCTTCTTCCAACTTCTGCCATACTGTATCAACAAATAAAAAAAAGAGTAAGCATTTTCTTCCAACTCATGATCAAAATTATAGGATAAACATGTAGCTTTTCGAGATTAGATGTTTTATTCATTAATTCCTCACTATACGAGAAGAGAAGAATTCAGGATTGTACTGTCAACAATAGCTATGGAAAACAACTACATCAGGATTCTCATTTCAGAATTAATCAAATTTATAGTATAAATACTTAAGTAAATGTAATGGCAGTACTGACAATACAAATACTTCAACATAAATAGGTTTCGAGTTGCCTACCCAAAGTTGTGAATCCAGGATCTATCCTTGCACGAGTCAAGAGGGTTTTAACTACCTCATCTCTATTCATATATAATTGTAAACACCGCTCTATAAGATTCTGGACCTAAAACATTTGTTGTACACAATATACCATCACGCAGATGAGAAACAGATTAGTCAAGCTTTTTCACAAACATTATTCAGAAAAGGAAACAAAGTAAGACGTAAAGAACAGAATAGAAAATGTAGAAAAGAAAAGAAAAGATTGCCGAAAAATGTCCTTACAAGTTCAATATCTTGGCGTGATACTTTCTTGTTATCATTGCCTGAATTAGATACTGAAGCTGAATCTGTTGCAGGAGGCTCATTACTTTGGTTTTTCACTTGGTCACCTTGTGAATCATGTAAAACTTGAGTTGATGATTGATTTTCTTGCGTGCTCTGTGAATCCAAAAATAGGAGTTTTCTCTTTAGTCAAAAGCGAAATGTGCAAACAACAAGATATGACATGCTAACAATGTGAAGAATTATGAAGTGGCACCTGTGAGTTCTTCATTTCATCTGAATGCAGGTGGACCGCATGTCTTCGGTATGGCCCTGGTATCCTCCAAGCAAAGGTCGTCTTTGCTGATATCAATACTTTTACACTTACATGGAATGAAAGACGAATGACAAAAAACATAAACCTATCCACTCAAATACTAGACCAAATAAGTCGTGAAAATTTCACGGTGAAAACACATAAACCCATCGCTAAAATAACACAGAAGCAAGATCTGTTTTATCAGTAAACAACACGTATTTCAAATTTTGAAGCATTTAGATTATAAGATTCTACGGGAATATATCGAACGAAGATGTACTTCTCATTTTTCATCTAATGTACCATAATGAGCTCAAAGAAAAGCATTAACAGTATAATTTAATAGTCATTATGTTATGCCCTATCTACTTTGGTCTGGAAAATTTGCCAGTATGAGATTTAAATACACAACAAGCACATGTAACAAATCGCGTTTAGAGCAAGCATACACCTAAAACAATTGCCTCATTACCATAACAAATGATGATTGCTTCCTCTATTCAAAGACGCTAGAACATAAATAACGAATAGATGTAATTCCAGTCCAGACAAGTTCCTTCCGAAATATTTGGAGTTTTCACTTTTGAGCAACAAAAGAGAATCTAAGGGTTACTGTATTTGCCATACTCTTTGGAGTAGCAAAGAATTGCAGCTTTGTTACCACACAATGCCTAATCTTGAATATTATGTAAGAATGTTAACACCCTAATAACTGACAAAATCTAGAAAATTCACAAATTATTGCAAATATGAAAATTAGGGTTCATCCTTCAAGATCTCAGAAATAAAAAGATTTTCAAAACCAATTAAGTTCAGTCAGATCTGAGTAAGTCCAAATATTTCAGCAAAGTTGCTGCCTTTACACTACATACAAGCTTAACCATTACAATCAACTAATTTTATCAAAGAATTCAACTTAATTAACCATTAAAAAATTAAAGACAGAAAGACATAGTTCTAAAAGAATCAATAGAAAAATGGAAAAAGAAGTGAAGATCTAGCAATAAAATAAAATATATTACCTTCAAATCCCAGGAACAAGAATCTCCAAGACAACAGAGCAGACACACTTTATTTCGACAAATTTGAGAAAACACAGTTCCAAAATCTCCCAGAAAACAGAAAGACACACGTTGTTTCGACGAATTAAGAAAACCCAGTTCCCCTTTTCAAGCTCAAGAGTCAGCAAAAATCCAACTGAGATCCCTCTCTCTCTCTCTCTCACTCTCTCTCTAGAAAAAGCTTCAGCATGTACCAAAAGAAACGGACTTGGCAGCTCAAATTATGGACTACGGCTTTTAATTAGCTGGTATTAGTTTAAGATTTACTTCCATTATATCTACATGGAAAAGAAGAAAACAAGAGGAAGGAGGAGTTGGGAGTTGAAAGGTTGCTGCTAGACAGCTATGGCATCAATGGAAGGTGAAGCATGAGAGAGACAATTGTAAAGAAACAAAAATCACGCCGGGTTTGAGATGATGTTTTCTTGAAAAATATGTACTTGACTTGACTTGGGCTTTCTATTTTCAAACTTAATTTTCCCGGAAAATTCAATTACGTGAGAAAGTGAAATTTTCTTGAAAAAGAAAATTTTTAAATGAATAAATATAAATTATCAAGCTATTTATTGGCTTGTTTATAAATGCTTTACAATGATTGAAAGCGTTTTGGTGAAAGTATTTTTGAAATCAATTTTTAGTAAAACGTTTGTGCTTCCTCCAGGAAAAACACTTATAAGAAGCACTTCAAATGCTTTTGAAACCTACAAATATTTTTTTCTAAAAACGATTTCAATCATTTTAAAAATATTTTCAAACGAGTCATATCATCTTGTAATGTTTTTGATGATCGGCATTGTCTAACTTCTTGATCATCTTAAAGATCAATTATGCAGAAAATCAATCAAATAAGAAATTGTGTAACCATTAGATTAGCGTTGTCAAAATTTCAATATTAATGTGAGAAAAATATTTTATCTATTTATTAAATAACTATTAGATTACTCAACAATTTCAAGTTTAGTTAATGTTTTTGCATATGTAATTTTTAAAAGGTTAATCAGAAAATAGACTATTTGAATCATTACAAAATATATCAACGATGAAGAATACCTGAAAATGTAAAACAAGAAAGTGCAAATAAGAAAGCTACTAGCATTTCTTTATTGTATTTAGGAGTTGATGGGCTTGGGCCATGGGCTCTTCGTGATTGCACGAACTTCATTTTGTATTATATTTTTTGGGAATTGCATTTTTACTTTAAAAATTTTATTTTGAATTTCATATTTTTAATAATTAGAGAAAAAAATATATATTTGTAAAGATCGTAGAATGAAATTTTTGAAATACTAAAAATAGTTTTTTTTTTTTTTTAATACAATGATATATGTATAATAAGGAGTAAGGATGATAAATTCCTACCGTAATAGACCTATTGTATATTCTCCCAATGATATTTGGTTGAAATTAAGTATAACATTACTAAATTCAATGTGAGACCTACTTACTTTTCAGTTCTTTGTTAGTAAACAAATGACATGTGAGGAATGAAAATGTTGCATAACTTTGCATACATATTTATGGTAAGTAAACATATCACTGTGCAAGCAGACTCTTAGGGTTTAGGAGATGGTGCACCACTCTAAGTACATCTCCTTAATTATTCACCATATTATGATTAATGAATAATCGTACACATGTCATTTTTGAAACCGTTCATTATTTTAATCACCATTTAAAGATTGAATCTACAAAAACCAATCAAATTATAAATCGTTTGGTCGCCTATTTATATCACGAGCATCTTAATTGTTACTAACCATCAATCTATTTGTACATTATCGATTACTAACTAGTCTCATTTGATTGATTTTTTTGCATAAATACATTTTAAATTGGAATTTAAGAGATGAACTCTTCAGTTACAAAATGTGTAGAGTGAAGATTTGTTAATCACAACTAAGGTGAAGGAATTGCATACTAGGGCACACGTTTATGAGTACCAAAATACATCCACTAACAACCCATTGGTAGAAAATTTAGCAGCCCTCAATCGCCTTTTCCAATGTTGCATCGTGATGATACAAGTCTTTTCAACCTTCACTGGTATGGATTGGAAAATGCGATCGACCAGATGTGATGTTGCGTTTAGAGCAATAAGTTAGTGGCAGGATTTCTTGAAGGCTTCTGGAACCACCAACTTTAATTGCTTATATAATAGGAGCCGTGGAGGTATCAGTGGATCGATCAAGTGGACCAAAACTCCTCCGGGAAAACTCAAAATAAATGTCGACGGGGCTTGAAGAGAGGTGGATAAAGTGGAAGGTGTTGGAGTTGTAGCTGCTGGAGTTCGAAGGTTCAAACATGTCTTCTCTTCCGCTCATATTGAAGCATCGGCAGCTAGGGAAGGAATAGCTTTGCCGGTCGAAAGGGTTTTTCAAAATTTAACAATTGAAGGAGATTCACTCCAAATTGCAACAGCGTAAAGGAGCGCACCAAAAACATGTCTCCTATTGGACACGTTGTGGAGGAGGCCAAAATTTATGTTGGTTGGGATTACTGGAGCATTATTTATCCATTGTGCGCCACCAAGCTAATGAGATTGCCGATCGTCTGGCTAGCCGAGCCTGTTCGGAGTATGTTGTCAAGTCATGGGTCGGAGCCACCGGATCTCATCATTGACCTTCTTCTGGAAGAGTGCTCTAGTGATTAGCCTGTTGTGGTTCTTTGTATGTCCTTGCTGTTTTCTTTGTAAGCTTGTCCTTTTAATCAATGAAACAGCTATGGTTGCTCTAAAAAAAAAAAAAAAATTCTTCTCTAATTTCCAATTTATAGTTACATTTTTCTAATAACAGAAGTGCACATGTAACAATATGATACAGACATGTGGCATGATATCATCACCGAAATCACACACACGTTACAGGTCAGAATTTGTTTTCATATCATTTTTTATGATCCGACCTCTCATTAAATAAGTTATTAGACTACTCACACATGTAACATGTTATACATTTCTTGAAAGTTACTATATGTTAGATTTAAGAGTTTATCATGTCTAGGATAGTTGTGTGTGCCACATAATTTTAGAACGAGGATTTGTAGACTTGAAACTCAAACTTGAATATCGAAGCAGAGACCAGAAACCCCTAGTTCTAAACCAAACAATAGAGAATTCATACTTGGATTCAACTTTCAACCAAACAATAGAGACTTGTTTTAAGGGTGGTGCTACATACATCATATTGTATACTAAATGATATGACACATTCTACAACATATCAATTTTTATTGCAATCATTAATCAAATTACTTGAATTAAAGCACAAATTGGATTGGTGCAACATCATTTAATGCACAAACTTAGTGCGTAAGTTTGATGTACCTAGCATTATTCTTGTTTCTAGTCCGTGGTTCATTGTTGTCGTTCTTCTAGTTCTATTCTAGTAATCAAATAACACATAGAAACTCATATACTCTTTCACGAGGGGTAAAGAAGAACTTCAATAAGCAAACCCGATACAACGTTCTGCATGCACAAGAGGTGGCTATAGAATTATATGGAAAAACTCCAAACAAGGAAAAAGAGCTACACATGCTATACTATATAAGTACATCATATTAATAATCAAATAATTGCACAATTCTTAGCTAATTAATGAACCATCAACCACGGAGAGGACCCGTATCCAACCATGCACATAGAGAAACCCGATCAAGCAAACCGACAGTAGACAGATTAAGAGATATCACAAAACCTACATTTATATATATTTGAACGGAAAAAACAACTTAAAATAAAATACATTCCAAAGAAAAGAACAAAAGTAGTAAGACATCGTGGGAGTGTGGCCATGAAGTGAACAAAAATTATGAGATTTGCGGTGTGGACTTATGGACGATCGATCTCCATAAGAAAAAAAAAGTGACCATCTTAATAATTAAAGAAGATATAAGAAAATGACAAGAGTGCTTGTAATAATGCATGCAAGAAAATCCAAGTTGTTTGTTTTTTGTTTCACTCATTTTTCTGAATACACATGCACTACACAGCATGGTGCATAATAATATCTAATTTGAACATATTTTTAAAGAGATAAATGCTAAGGAGACTCTCTTAAAGTAAGATTCTTTATGAACTCTTCGACACCTTATGTTTTAGCACAATGTTTTATAATGTTATTATGAAAATTATACAAAAAACATGAGGCGACAAAGAGTCTAAAAAGAGTTCCCCTTTTGAGAGAATAACATTTCTCTTTTAAATAAGCTCATATGGCAGTAGACGCTTTTGTGAACTTAGGACATAAGTATAATCATCCTTGTATTTCGTTATATATATATATATATATATATATATATATTAAAGAAACTATACATAGAATAAATTGTTTCTTTTTTTCAATATACCTAGAATAAGTTTTGATATGTACAGTTTATAAATTTGACGAGAATTTTCTTTGTAATTTTTTTAAGAAGGGGCCAATTATATCAGTGTGGTCCAACCATGGAAAAAATCTCATATCCCATCAGGCTGATTTTCCATTGTAATATGTAAAAATGTTTCAAGATATTATTCTTCAAAGAGACGATCGATCGACACAGGACCACCTTTGTAGTTTGTATACAATCATAGTGAAGTAGATCATGGTAGAAGACGACTTTGCCAGTTTGGTCGTATGTAGATTTCTGGATCCCAACTCGAGAAAGGCTACTCCAACACCTACTAATAATACTAATAAACATCATCAACAACAATTTATATATGAAAAAGTAAAACTCATGAGTTACTGCAAAACCCCGTTGGCTTGTTTTCTTTTTCTCACAATTATAGTTAATTTTCTCGTTAAGTCTTCAATTAGATTAGATGAAGCAAAATTATTTGCTTGGTATTTCCCAATATCAATATAACTAGGTTTTATCATGTGAATTTATTTACCCTTATGGATCCTGACATAATAATTGATGCTAGGGTTAGCTCAAGCTCAGAGAACTTCGATCATGCAAGCTTAACCTTAACACCAAAAAGAGAGAAGAAAGATGAGGAATTTTGATTCACAAAATTACACTAGAAAGAGAGAAAAATCATGAAGAGTTATTTTTAAAGTAGTTGTTATTAGAACTCTAAAAAACTCATATTGCACTCCAAATTTTCTATACTTAAAAAGAAAAATACACATGTAAACTAAGTTTTTAGAGTTCCAATAATATATATAGCATCCCTTTTTAATATGGATAAGTTATTTTTATGTATACCATCGCATAGTATCACTGTAAAAGCATCATATAGTGTTATTAATCCATACATATTATTAGACATGTTTTATTTGGAAGTGTTTTTAGAACATAGCAAAAACCGTTTTAAGGTAATCAAAAGCATATCTAGCTAATAACGGTTACTATAAAGTGTTAAAGGTGCTTATATGTAAAAAAAGTACCGGAAAGAGCATTATAGAAGAAACATCAAAATTTTGTATGTTCTTATTAATTAGATGTACATCGAAATATTTGATAAATTTTAAAATATTTGATAAATTTTCAATGTGCATCTATTAATAAGAACGTTTATACAAAAAGTGCTTATATGGGCATATATAAACGTTTTTTTTTTAAATATTTTCAAACTAGCCCTTAAAAATACAAAACTCTAAACTATATAAACTCCTCGTTTACTCAGAGATAAATCACACCACATGCACCCAAACTCATCAAAAAAATGAGATTCGAGTTAGAGTGAACACAATTGAATAAGTGTTCTACAACTAAACACGTATGTGAGTTAAGAGCTAGGGTTGTCGGCTTAGTCTCAAACTTTTAAATGAAAAGCATCCTAAGATACGTACGTAAGGCAGTTTGGTCTAAAACCATGTGAGTTTGAATGATGGTTACCTGGAAATCAGCTTTCTCAGGTAAATTCTGATCTTTATTTTCGCTCAAGTACTCATAAGCATACCGGGGCCATGCACCTCTCATCAACTTACAAATTGCCAACATTTCTATATGGCCGACCAACAAATATATGAACTCGATCCATCTACCTACCAAATCTAAACCGCATAAATCTAACAACGGCTCTAATTTGGTCGGGCAAGATAAAATTTCGCTACCCAACTGTATGGCGCCTGATAAAATTTCATCGGGCAAAATTCGTCGCATAAAGCTCATTGCACAAAGTTTTACCCAATGAAAAAAAAGAAATTGTCGGGCAAATATTCCAACAAAACATTCGTCTAGTAAAAATGAGTTGACCAACTTTGCTCGACCAACCTAACATGTCCGATCAAATAATTTTATAAAGCAAAGTGGTATTTTATGAAAATAAATAATAAAATTTATATAGGCCGACGAAATTTTCGTTGGCTAAGCTTTATAAAAAAATATTAAATACTTGTTCGACAACTTCTTTCGTCAGCCAAACTGTTTTAATTGTTTTAAGATAATATATAATATAGTGTAAATTAATTAATTTTTCTTATATTAATCTCAAAAGATATTACAATATAAAAAAAATTATAAGTTCTGAAAATAACGGCAGAGCCAGTGCCACTCGTCCATCCTATGCTCAAATTCTTGAGGTGGATGGGTCAAAGCTTCAAAAGTTCTGTAATGCCTACACAGGACGTGCACCCACTCCTTGAATTGCTAAGTCCACAACTAGGTTATGTAGTCGGACATGCCTGACTCTTCCAGGTCGATCTCGAAGAGTTCCGAATAATAAAAAATAAAAAAATAAAAAAAAAGAGCAAGTGTTGGTTTAAAAATACATTAAATAAGTAAAATTATTAAAAATAATAAAACTGAAAAAAAACACACTTAGTCATCGTTGCCCCCTTCACCTCAAGTGATATATTTTTCCATTTGGAGGCTTTCATCGGGCACCTCATGCGAATGACGACTCCCATCTCGCCAGCAACCGCATGTTGACTTCTGGTGTCCGCACACATATTTCGGGGGTTGTAAACAATTCTCATCGGACAGGGTATTTCGGGTATTGTAAACAATTCTCATCGGACAGGGAGCGATGACGACATCTATGGAAAAAAATTGTAAACAATTTCTAAAAATTTCAATATTTTGTAGAAGTTTTTAATATTTCCTACAAATTTATGATATATAATTTTTTTTATATTTCCTAAAACGTTATAATATATAAAAAAAATTCTAATATTTCCTATAAATTTATAATCTATCAAACATTCTAATTTTTCCTAAAATTTTCTTAAATTTATAACAAATTTCTAATATGTTTAAAAAAATTAGAATTATTTCCTAATAAGACTCGGATTAAATTAGGAAGACTCAAACTAAAATAGGAATGTAGAACTCACTGTGACATAAAATTCCGTTACAAAGCGGAATTTTTTTTTCACATAAATTAAAATATATACGTACATGTACAATACATAAATTATAAGCGAATTGATGAACTAGCTTGGGCATGGAAATAAGTTTAGATGTGTAGAAAATATGAAAGAGAATGCTTTGTGGAAAATATGGAAGAGAAGAGAATGCTTTGTGGAAAATATGGAAGAGAATGCTTTTTCTCATTAATTTTTCTCTACAAGATTACAAGGATATATATACATGATACAAATGTGTAGGTAGGACAAGGTAGACGTCCTAGTGTGTAGGTAGGACAACGTAGGACGGCTGTAGAGGACAAGGTAGCCGTCCTAGTGTGTAGGTAGGACAAGGTAGGACGGCTTGACGGCTGTAGGACGGCTAGTGTGTAGGTAGGATAAGGTAGGACGGCTGTAGGACGGCTTATTCTTCCAATAATAATATTATATACAATTACACAAGGACTCCAACCATATTCCTTATTTGTCTAACACTCCCTCTCAAGTTGGAGAGTGGATGTCAAGAACTCCCAACTTGCGTAACATACCCGAAAACTTTTCTTTCCCAAGAGGTTTGGTAAACAAGTCTACCAACTGTTGTGCCGTACCCACATGCTTGGTCTCTATTGTGCCATCTACAATCTTATCTCGTATAAAGTGACAATCCATCTTAATGTGACGAGTTCGTTCATGAAAAATAGGATTGGCAGCTATATGTAACGCTGCTTGATTATCACAAAATAAAATGGAAGGACCATCCAAAGGAATGTTCAAATCTTTCAACAAAAAACGAAGCCAAACTATCTCGCAACAAGCACATGCCATGGCCCTATATTCCGCCTCTGCTGAAGAGAGCGAAACGGTTTTCTGTCGTTTCGTCCGCTAAGAAATCAAAGAACCGCCCAAGAATACATAATACCCAGTAGTCGAACGGCGAGTGATAGGGCAACCTGCCCAATCAGAATCACAACACGCAGTTAACTTGGTCTGGTTGTCAGAACGAAATAATAAACCTTGACCTGGAATAGCCTTCAAATAACGAACAATACGAAGCGCAGCATCCATATGAGATATCCTTGGCTCGTGCATAAAACGGCTTAGAACATGCACAGAATAGGTGATATCCGGCCGAGTGATAGTGAGATATATTAACCGACCTACTAATCGTCGATACTTTTCAGGATCCTTGAGAAGTTCTCCTTTATCAGATAATTTTGTGTCATCCATAGGAAAAGCAATGGGTCGTGCTCCCAAAAAACCATAGTCCTTGAGAATCTCTAATGCATACTTGCGTTCAGAAATATAAATCCCTTGTTTGGAACGAGAAACCTCAATACCCAAAAAATATTTTAAATCACCAAGGTCTTTTATCCGAAAATGATCATGGAGAAAAGACTTCAGAGAATTAATGGCACTAGCATCATTGCCTGTAATCACAATATCATCCACATAAATGAGCAAAGTTGTGAAAGAAATACCAGACTTTTTAGTGAACAATGAATAGTCAGCTTTGGATTGTTGAAAACCGGCAGAAATGATGGCACTAGTGAATTTGGCAAACCATTGGCGAGAAGCCTGCTTAAGACCATAAAGTGACTTGTGAAGGCGACACACAAGATTCTCCCATGTCGCCGAAGACCAGGAGGAGGAGACATATAGATTTCTTCATGTAAGTCACCATGTAAGAAAGCATTATTAACATCAAGCTGATGAAGAGACCAAGACTGACTAGCAGCAAGAGCAAGAAGACAACGCACCGTAATCATCTTAGCAGTAGGAGAAAAAGTGTCATGATAATCAATACCTTCAGCCTGAGTGAAGCCTTTAGCAACCAAACGAGCTTTGTAGCGATCAATAGAGCCGTCGGAATTATGCTTGAGTTTGTACACCCACTTACAACCAATGGGAATTTTGTCAGGGGGTAAGGAAGTTAAAGTCCAAGTACCATTAGCATGTAAAGCTTGAAGCTCCTCAGTCATAGCACGTTGCCAATTAGGGTCAGTGGCAGCCTCGGCAAAGGAGGAAGGTTTCACAGTCCGACTGACAGAGTTAATGTAAGAAAAATGCCTGGGAGAGTAACGGTGATAAGAGAGAAAATTACAAAGTGGATATCGCGTACCTTGTGTAGAACCGGGTTGCGAAGTCGAAGATGGGTGGGATGGCAGAATCACCTGCGAGCAAACGTAGTCTTTTAAATAGGATGGAGGTTTATGGGCACGGGAAGAGGTAGGGAGACGATTGATGAGATAAGTAGCGGTAAGACGGGTAGGGAGACGATTGATGAGATAAGTAGCGGTAAGAACACATTCCCCCCAAAACTTGATAGGAAGATGAGATTGAAAACGAAGGGCGCGAGCGGTTTCAAGAAGATGACGATGTTTTCTTTCAACAACGCCATTTTGTTGGGGGGTATAAACACAAGAAGTTTGTAAAAGCACCCCATGATCAGAGAAAAAACTACGAAGAGATAAAAATTCACCACCATTGTCAGTACGAATGCATTGGATGGTAGTACGGAATTGGGTAGTGACATAAGCAAAAAAATCCTTAATTAATTGTTAAGTGTCGGATTTATGTTTCATGAGGAAGACCCACGTAAAGCGAGAAAAATCATCCACAATGGTTAGGAAATAATGAGCACCAGAAAGAGAAGATTGACGATTTGGGCCCCAAATATCACAATGAATTAAAGCAAAAGGGAAAGTTGATGAAATTGAACTCAAAAGAAAAGGTTGACGAGTTTGTTTTGCCAACGGACAAACATCACAAATATGACTAGAATCAAAAGTACAATTAAGAGAGCTAGATGCTAAAGCTTGCAAACGAGTGGAGGAGGGGTGACCAAGAAGCCTCTGCCAGAGGGAGGAGGGGATGGTAATGATGTTGCAGAGAGGTTGACGGGTGGGGAGAGAAGAGGTAAGGGCCACAAGGTAATACAGATCGCCACGTCGCTTACCCACACCAATCATCGCCTTCGAAACCAAGTCCTGCAAAACACACCAAGAAGGAAAGAAGGTTATGGAACACGATAATCCATTTGTAAGTTTACCAACCGATAAAAGGTCCACTCGGAAATTAGGGACACATAAAACATCCTTCAAAGTAACTGATGAATTTAAAGGAAGAGTGCCGGTAAAAGTAATGGGAGCGGAAGCACCACTAGGCAAAGAAACAGGCGGAAAATGTGAAGGAGAACGATTAACCAAACATGAAGCGGAAGAAGTAATATGATCCGTAGCACCACTGTCAAGAATCCATTGACCATGACGAGAGGTGACAGGTAACAAACCTTGGGCAAAATCAGTAGTGAGAACGGCATTGGCCTGAGGAGGGGTGGTGGTGTCACGTAGAGCAGCTAGAACACGGGAGTGCTGCTCGGCAGAGAGGTCAGGCATGGCAAGCTGTAAGTCATGCAAAGTGGGCTGGGCCCCGTGCACTTGGTGGGTCGCTGGAGTAGAAGAGGAGGCGGGGGCCTGGGTGAAATTATGGGGCCGGGAAGCAGAAAACCGTGGCTGCCGGGGAGGATTGGAAGGTGCATGGCTGCGGGAAGAACTGGAAGCAGTGGCATGGCACGGTGGTCGCCACAGTTGGCCATGGAGGGGATGGCCAACGGGATAGCCATGAAGTTTATGGCAGGTGTATCGGGTATGATAATCAAAATTGCAGTAGGTGCAGTGGAGGGGAGGACGATCAGAGGAGGGACGGGACGGGCCACGAACAGCCATGGGAACGGCAAAGAAAGCTGCAGAAAAAAAAATAGGGCTAGGGTTATAAACCTGCTCTGTATACCATGTAGAAAATATGGAAGAGAATGCTTTGTGAAAAATATGGAAGAGAAGAGAATGCTTTGTGGAAAATATGAAAGAGAATGCTTTTTCTCATTAATTTTTCTCTACAAGATTACAATGATATATATACATGATACAAATGTGTAGGTAGGACAAGGTAGTCGTCCTAGTGTGTAGGTAGGACAAGGTAGGACGGCTGTAGAGGACAAGGTAGCCGTCCTAGTGTGTAGGTAGGACAAGGTAGGACGGCTTATTCTTCCAATAATAATATTATATACAATTACACAAGGACTCCAACCATATTCCTTATTTGTCTAACAAGATGAGTCTTCAATCCAAAAATAAAAGTAAATTAAAAAAAAAAAAAAACAACTCGTACACATCGTGGATGAACTGTTTTGGTGTGTTTTACCCAAATATTCGGGGTCCCAAGGTTGTTCAAACCCATCAAGAGATTATTGGAGGGAAGGAAGTACCACTTCGATATTTCATCTTTCTTCACACTTTTGTGACGTTTGTCTATTCTTGGTAATTTTTTTAACCACTCAACGTTTTTTTAGCACAAGAAAAGGGAGCAAACCATAGTAATTTTGAAACAAGCTGAGTTAATCGTTATGAGACACACATTAATCAACGATTTTATAATTTCTTCTAATATTTCTCTATACAAGTTGTCATTTTTAGTAGGGGAATGATTGTCCCCGCCATATATCTCCGCTCCTAATTATGTTTTGTCCCTAATTGGTACCTTTTTGAATAATGATAAACTCTATAAAAAATACATCCCTTAAATATTATTAGATTTAGAGCTAGTTCGTATATGTTATTTTTTGTGAGCAAATAGTTTAATTTTTAATTTATGATAATATGAAATGCTTTGTCTCAAAAAGGGCAGCTGGCCCATGACCCAATTAGGCCCAAAAGAGAAAAGATCACCGGATGCTCTGCTGTGGGTTCATACACACTGCAAATCAGCTGAAACGGTGTCGTAGGCTTTGGAGCCCACACCACATCCTCTCTGAGAACTATAAAAACGAACGCTCACATTTCGTAAAACCCTAAACCCTAAATCCCCATTTCTGGGGACTCCTCGCACCTCTCCACCACACAAACCCACTTTCATGCCCGTCAGACTTGTACCCCAACTCCGACTCCTCAGCGCCTCTCTTCCGGCGGCCCGTTTCTCGCCCATGAAATTCGCGCCTTCCAGTTCCTCCTCTCGGGCTGTACCCATTTTGTCGCGGGTCTTCCCCGTAAGGCTCAGGTACCTAGGGTTTCGCCGTTCGCTGCAGACTGAGCGGGCATTCTCCACTCGGGCGTTCCGGGGATCCAGGACAGGGTCCGGGTCCGAGGTGCCACGTGGATACGAGAGAAGGGCGGGTGGAGCTTCGAAGAGTCTGCTTGAGGACGAGGCTGAGCTCAGTGACTGGGTCAGCGAGTTAAAGAGTGACTCGCGCGGCGAATCGGAGGGCTGTAGGGGGACGGTTAGAGAGAGGGGGACCGATGGGGAGTCTTATCCGATAAAGAGGAGCAGGAGAGATAGTGACTCTGGAGATTTTGGTGACTCGAGAAGGCGAGAGGTTCGGTCCCCGAATCAGTCCTCGTTTTCGAGAAATCCGGGGATGAGTAAGAGGTTCGATAATGATTCCGAGGGTGATTGGAAAGAGAGATCATTTCCACCCAGAAACAATCGTGGGAATTCGAATTCGAATGGCGATTTTGGAGATTCGAGTAGGCGAAGATTTCCGGCCCAAAATGACTTCTCGAGAAATGCAGGGGCAAGCAAGCGGTTTGATAACCAATTTCAGATTGATGACGACCAGGAAGGCAGATTTCCCCGTAGAAACAATCGTGGGGATTCGAAATCATTTTCAAAAGGGATTTCGAGTTCAACGGTGAAAGCAGAATCATTTACCAGGAATAGAGGTGGAAGAGATTCGGGTAAAGAATTGCGTGTAATGGATGATACTGAAGAGGAGGAGGTAAAACAGTTCAGTGTTATTGGGGATTTTCTTAGTGAGGGAGAGAGTGATACTGCTGCTTCTGATGATGATGGTTTTGGAGTATTAAGAGAAAAAAATGCAGCTTCTTTGTTTCGTGGTTCGGATGATGAGGCAAGCAAAAGGGTTCTGCCGAAAAGTTCAGCTGGAAGCTCCGACTCTTATTTGAGTGAATCACGGTATGTTTAACATCAACATTTTTCATAATGGATTGTTGACAAGTTTCTTGTTTAACTTATTTTGAATGTTTGCAGGTTTGATCAATGTTCCGTCTCTCCGCTGTCCTTGAAAGGAATCAAGGATGCAGGATATGAAAAGATGACTGTAGTACAAGAAGCTACTCTTCCAGTAATACTGAAAGGTTTATTTCTTTACGAATCATGCACTGACTTTAGGATACGGGGTGCCATCTTGTTGTAACCAATTCCTCATCACGAGGACACTGAAAGAAACAGAAACTTTGTTTAATCAGGATTGCCATAATATAAATAAGATCAAGTAACTACTATGTCCTCTTAAGGATGTCTGTTTTTGTTTTTCCTTCTAAAATTTGATCGATCTCCATTCGTGTCCATGAAATGGAAGTGCTTATTCTACTTAGTTTTGTTTTGTAGGCAAGGATGTCCTGGCCAAGGCTAAAACGGGCACTGGAAAAACTGTGGCGTTCTTGGTAAGATATTTCATTTGTTTCTCTATGCGTAATGTTCTCGTATTAAAAAAAGATGCAACATTTATGATAAATTCCATGCTGCTTTTGGTTTAATTGAGGCATTCCATCTGTATTCTCCATTTATGCAGTTACAGGAGATTTTTCATCTTACTTGACGTTGAGTTTCTTTGTTTCAGCTTCCATCAATTGAAGCTGTTGTAAATTCACCTCCTATCACCCATGATAATAAGCGACCCCCAATTTTTGTACTTGTTATATGCCCAACCCGGGAGTTGGCCAGTCAAGCTGCTACAGAAGCCAATAAGTTGTTGAAATATCATCCTTCTATTGGTGTCCAAGTTGTGATAGGTGGTACACGACTTGCTCTAGAACAAAAACGCATCCATGCCAACCCTTGCCAGGTAAGGTTTTCATCATTGCTGGAGAGCTTTGTCATTTACTGCATCGTCCTGTTTCATTAGCTTCACCAGCTAAATATAAACTGAGCTAATGATTTATCATGCATTGACATAGCACTAGAATTTCATGAGCTAGTCTAATGGGTGAACGGCTGAATCAAGCTAGTTGATAGGCTTTTATAAAGTTGACTTAAGGTTTAATGGGGAGTGAAGGTTCACATGTAGACCATTAGATTCCATCTACTTGAAACTGGCTCTTACTTTGTGTATGCTTTAGTACCGGTGCCAACTAAGGACAAAGAAGAAAATGCCTATCAACATAATTTGAGACATGTTTAAGAGGCCTGTTTATATGCGATGTAACACACTAAAAACATCCAGATTCTTGTCGCTACACCTGGAAGGCTCAAAGATCACATTGAGAATACCGCAGGTTTTGCAACTAAGCTGATGGGTGTCAAAGTCCTTATACTTGATGAAGCTGATCATTTACTGGATATGGGATTCCGTAAAGATATTGAAAGGATTATATCAGCTGTTCCCAAACAACGGCAGACACTTTTGTTTTCCGCCACTGTTCCTGAAGAGGTTTCTTTCACTACTTATTTTTGTGGTAATGTGTTTTTTTTTTTTTTTTGGAAAATGTGAAAAACCACACATTTAAATATTGTACATGAACAGCGGTTTCTTCCTGATTGTAGGTCCGTCAAATCTGTCATATTGCTTTGAAAAGAGATCACGAATATATCAATACGGTTGAAGAAGGCAGTGAAGAGACACATGCACAGGTTGGTTCTTTTATGACGTGTGTGTGTAGACGTATTGATATGACATATAATTTTGACAATTTGATGATTAATATCTATGTTTGAATTTTGTATGTATGATTTCAGGTTGCACAGGCGCATTTGGTCGCTCCATTGGACAGCCATTTTTCCATAGTATATAGTCTTCTTAAAAAGCATATTGCAGATGACGTTGACTATAAGGTAGGCATTGTATTACCCCAAAACCTTGGCTTGTTCAATTCATGCACCATGCTTTCAGGTGTTTTGTTAATATCTATTTAATACCATAGATATATTTCTTAGGAAGCATGGTTTATGTTGCCCACAATTATTGCGATTTTATATAACATATGTGAGCTGCATCACCTTTATTGCTATCTTATGTAGCACGTGATTCTTGTATTATGCACAGGTCCTTGTATTCTGCACTACCGCCATGGTCACACGACTGGTTGCGGACCTTCTTGGCGAGCTGAACTTGAATGTCAGAGAGATCCATTCTAGAAAGCCACAGAGTTATAGAACCAGGGTTTCTGATGAATTCCGGAAATCAAAGGGTCTTATCCTTGTGACTTCTGATGTATCTGCACGCGGCGTTGATTATCCAGATGTTTCCCTAGTCATACAGGCAATATGCAGGACTTAACTAGAAGTTCCTTTGCCATATATTCAGCATGCAATATTTAAATTGTGGCTTTCAGTTTCCCGAGTTCCATGGCTTTCAAAATCTTTTACCAAAGTTGCTTTACCTTGTTTAAGCATCATAAACAGCTTCAGTACATTCTTTCGCAACTTCAGCTGCTGTAGATTTGAACCTATAGTCCTCTTATTGTTGACACTCTCCCCTTTGTTGCAAACATAGGTGGGCGTGCCAGCTGATAGACAACAGTATATACATCGACTTGGAAGAACTGGTCGTAAAGGCAAAGTGGGGCAAGGAATATTGTTACTGGCTCCTTGGGAGGACTTCTTCGTGTCCAGTATTAAGGATTTGCCAATAACCAAGGCTTCTGTACCTTCAGTTGATCCAGATACTACGAAGAAGGTGGGTTTCCTCTCCCCCTTTATCTCCGTCACTTGTTTCTTCCCGGTTTTCCTTGAAGCATTTTGTTGGGTAATCCCTTGAAGCATATGCATATAGTTTGATGTTTTAATATTGGAAGTGTGTCTAACAGGTGGAACGAGCACTGTCCAAGGTGGAGATGAAGAACAAAGAAGCAGCATACCAAGCGTGGCTTGGGTATTACAATTCGAACAAGAAAGTGGGGCGCGATAAGCATAGGCTCGTGGAGCTTGCTAACGAATTTAGCCGAAGCATGGGGCTGGACAACCCTCCCGCCATTCCCAAGCTTGTTCTCGGGAAGATGGGGCTTAAGAATGTCCCTGGATTGCGTTCCAAGTAGCTCATGTAGCAGCTTAGTTGATTTGATTGTTTCGATTACTAGTTAACATCGGAAAAAACTAACCTCAAATCGAAGAGATTTCTGATATTTTACGTGTTGATTTAATACAAGTTATTCTGACACTGGCAACACTATTAAACACAAATTATTGTGGATGGGTTTAATATTCATGAAAAGCCGGGTTTGAAATGATCCATGTTACAGGAACCAAAACAACCTACTGAAAAAATGGGATTAAGGGCCTAAACAAATCCTAATCCATAGACATTTCATCTATATACACATTCCCTCGTTGTAAACACAATTATATCGTCGATTTCACCTGTCTGTTTTTGTCACAACCTTTCGTTAATTGGTCATTAATAATTTAATTATAAGTCGAGTGAGAAATAAAACATATGAATGAGCAGTAACCTAGAATTAAATGTCTCATTTTGGAAGCGCTATATTGAGGTTCAAAATTCAGAGCCCAATAAGCTTTGGACCGAAGCCCTACCCATTTCACGGTTTAGGGTTTGGGTCTATAACTTGCAATGCTTCGATGTCTAAGCATGGAGAATGTTTTCTAGGTTCTCGGAACACCAGCTCGTGTTGCCCGCCTGATTGTGTTCTGAGAAGCTGAACAAATTTCTCAAGCATGACATAAATCATCTACTTTGAACATGAAATGAATCTAAATGCACATCTGCTGTACCAGAAAAATGAAAAGGAACGAAAGAACTGTCAGCGAAACCGAAAATGTTTCAATTTCATCTATGGTGGTGTTATTGCTACACTGTAGAAAATCTTAGAGAGTACATCAAAGAGAAATGGTACACATATTCTTATCCAAAAACCCTAATACATTGTGTGCATGAGATTCCTGGTAGAACAGTTTCCTAACAGTAAAATCCTAAACTCTGAACCTAAACCCAAGTTTTCTACTTCAGTAGAGTTACAACGTGCCTAACCCTAAAACGGACATTAAAGCCGCAGAATCCCGCGGCCTCACCATCACATCACCATCATGTTACCACCGATCTTGTTCTTGACGAAAACAGAGTACGTAAATTACTATCTAGTGTACATAAGAACTCAAAGCAGGCATGATGTGATCAAGAAGATACCAAGAATCATGGAATGAAATAGTCTAATTCCTTCCCCTCCTAAGAATGGGGCAAGAGCAGGGAACGCTTGGTGCTGGGAGGGACTATCATTGTAGTTTCCACCGTCATCATTCCCCTCACTGTTCGGTTAATGCTAAAGGCGGAAACTCCTCATCTTTCATCTCATAATTCCCCCTGGGCCACTAATCTGGTAAAATGATCAAACTCCCCTGTAAAGATAATGGAAAGCATCACAATACAATCCCAGTGAAGTGATAGGTCGAGAATAACAAAATGAAAAGGAAATCGCTCCGAATAAAATC
This sequence comes from Pyrus communis, assembly GCF_963583255.1. NCBI lineage: Eukaryota > Viridiplantae > Streptophyta > Magnoliopsida > Rosales > Rosaceae > Pyrus > Pyrus communis. The sequence goes on from NC_084818.1 coordinate 10,297,434, forward strand.
TTCAGAAAAGTTGGCCACGAGACACTGCCATGGTACCCTGAACAACCTCCTTCCCCAAACAGAAAAAGGGATAATCTTGAACCAACTACCTTTGGAGGTGGGGTGAAGAAGGCTGATCAGGTGAAGATCGTTGAGTAGAGCCACCATGAAACCTTTGCTCCTCAAATACCCCACTCATCCGGCTCCCTTCATTTAGCTGTGCTTCATTCAAACCGGAGAATCCCACTGGTCCAAGAGAACCAAACTCAAGTTGTTCTGCAGGTTGCCCGTAGCCAGCATTATGATCATAAGGATAAAGCATGACAACAGGTGGCATGGAAGGTCCATTTGAAGATCCCCCACCGGGGTTCATGGTTGGTACCGGATACATGCCATGTGCAACACTGGTCGAACCACTCTGTGTAGTGTTTGTGCGGATAGGACCATTTTGAGATTGATATGATGGGAATGAGTCCTGCCTATGTGAACTCCATGACCTTTCAGCTCGGCTCTCACTGGCTGCCAAACGGTCTACTCTGGAATTTGGCTTTTCAGCTTGACTGCGACTGTGGTTGCGCCCAGAAGCTCGTGACTTTGAATTGGCATTCCAGTTCCCTTCTCTGTCACCATGGTGGTCATTTCTATCATAATTGTAATTCCCCCTTCTTGTATTTGAAGGCCGGTCCCGTACAGCAACCTTCTAAAGTAATTAAAGGAGGTAAGAGAAATAATCTGACGGCAGGTTCTCAGTTATAATAAATCTAGGGAAAACAGATTCTATATCATGTTTAACCAAAGACTTAACTTTCTAGAAACCACATGGCCCAACAAACAAGATTGGTAGATGCAACATGCTTAACTAAAAAGAAATCTAAAATAATCATTAATAAAGGAACAAGTTTATATTATCTTACGGGATTTGGCAGGTATGTACCAGTCCCAGCACGATATCTTGGAATCTCCTCCGCAAAGCGTTGGTAAACACCGGCAGGCCTGTTAGGAACAGACTGAAGAGGAGCAACAGGAACCATTCTAGGTCCATAACCCATAAGCTGAGTGTAGAGATTCATGTTGGCTGAAAGAGGTCTCCCAGGACCATCCCAAGGAAATCTTCCTTGTAAGTAACCAGGGGGCACCATAACTGGTGAAGGATAAACCACAGGTGAAGGGTGCTGAGAAGTTTGGTAAAACCGTCCGCATTTCAAATTCTGCCAATGTCTAGGGAAGTCACTGTGAAGAATGTCAGACTTATGCTCTGATGGCTCAATAGGAGCAGCCCTTCCCATAGAGCTAGAAGTACTTAACACCTCAGGCTGATCAGCTCCCTCAGACGAATCAAAATTTTGACCAGAATCACTATTATCTGGTCCCTCTTCTCTGCTAAATTGGCTTGTTGATACATCTGAAGTTCCTGTTTCTGACGAGAAATAATTAAAAGGAAGCATTGTAACAAATGGAACTGGAGGCCCCGTAGGATAAAATGTAAACATTCCAGAATCATTTGTAGCTCTCTGTCGTGAGCCAGGACCTAAGAGCAATGGAGCAAAAGGTACCATTGAATCTGATCCACTCGTCTGAGTTTGTTCAAAACCGGCCATTTGATGCCCTGGAAAATGGAAGGGCGCAACAGGTTGAGGTCCTGTGCTTCTTTCTACCATTTCGGCACCTAAAGCTGTAGGTGAGGAATTCCAATCTCTGTTGTCATCATCTGCCTGAGTAGATGAATGTTCGGACACACTCTTACCTCTCCCATATGCAGCAGATGGCACTGCTGAAAGAGCATTTCGCCTACCATGTTTTTCCCTTGTTGACTTTGAGACCTTGGATGACCCTTCCCAAGAACTTTCAGAGGAGGTTTTACTTCTCACTGAACTTGCATGCGTGGCAGACCTAGAACTCACACTTCGATCTTCAAAGTAAACCTCATTACCTCTTTTATCTTGGTACTGAAAATTATCCACATGCTCTTCCCCTCTTGTTGACTCTTGATTTTCTTTGGTAGACTTCGGTTGAGCTCGCACAGAATTTCCTGAGGTGCCTACGCGAGATGATGGATGAAAGTTATAACCAGCTGAGGTTGACTGTTGCTTATCATCTTCCTGAAGCATTTCATAACTTCCATTATCAAGATCAAACCCACCAGTAGATCCCCTCTCTTGCTGATGCCAGAAATCATGCTCCGTTTCCTCTGAGTTCATTTCCACAGATCCAAAATTTTCATTACCAGGTTCCACTGAATCTTCGGGATTTGAGGTCAACCCCATGCCAGGGAAATAAGGGGCCAGTGACGGCGGAACAACACCTTGGGGAAATTGCATATTTGTGCCCCAAGGAGTCTCCATCAAGGGGAAATTCGTAGGAACCATTCCACCCATATTTCTCTGAGCATATCCCATAGAAGCAAGAATGGAATGTGGGACTGGAAGCGGTAGGTGACCAGAAGCCAAATTGAGTGGAAGATGAACCTGCCCATTAAAACCATGAGCTGCAGAAGATGCCATCATGTTAACAAGATCTTGCTCCTCCTGGTGCATCCCTTGTGTCCCCGAAACAGAAGCATAATCGTCAGCAACGACACTCATGCCTGACTCATCAAGGTAGTTATTTGAATCAACAGCAGCATCAAGGCTTTGGCGGGATGAGATGGATCTAGTAGATGAAGGATCATCAGTTGATCTATTTCTGTGGCTTGTCATACTATCAGAATCCAAGTTTTTCCTCCTGCTATTATCTAACCTTGCTGAAGTTTGGCCTTTCCCACTCTCTGGGGCTTTGCGCCTACTTTGAGTGGAAACTTCACCATATGTATCAGTAAGCTCAGGACTAGAGTGTGTCCTTGCAAATAGAAACCTCCCTCGTAAGTCATTCACCAAGTTATCAGGTTTAGCACTTCTCTGACCTTTATCAATGTGTGCACCCAAGTCGGAATTCGTTTCCTTTCTAATCATATCAGAGGATCTAGTGAGGTTTATGTTCCCATGAATCCTTTGAGTTTGAGGATGAGTTACTGTAGACACGCTACTGTTACTGGATGTGCTTTCTGAAGGATAACTAGCATGCTGGGAAGGAACATTAATGGAGCCATGCATTCTCTCACCTTGAGTATCCTGACCAGAGGAACTTTCCTTTTTTCGGTTGCTTGAAATATTCCTAAGATTCCCAGATCCATGTAATTGGTCTGGATTTGAAGGTCTCAAGTGCCTCAAATCATTTCGCGGTGCATCAGGTCGATGACCACTCCCATGTCTGTCCCAAGTGTTTAGAAAAAACTGATTTACTTCGGAAAATAGATCCTCTTTGGCACAATCCAGCAATCTGGCCAGCCTTTTAGCCCCAAACGCAAATGCACTGCGTATCCTAAAGAAATTACCTGGAAATATACGTAGACATATATGATTCCAGCAACCAACAATTTGAACGGATAGACAATCAAGCCACAAAGTTACACCTTACAGGCAGGAAAGACAAATGAAGTACATATGTATAGTTGTGTGCAAACAAAAAAAAGGATTCTTTCGGTCTCCCATGCAATAACCCCACTCTCTTAAATATAAGACATGTTTCTTCTATTTGAATGAGGCTATTTCCAAGTAAAAATTGCATATTGTTGTCTTCCACATATTATCATCCAAGTTCCACACAGCTGTTTTCAGCTATATGTTTTCATTTGCCAAAGGTTGCACTGGAGTTGAATGATTTACACCTCCAAATCTTTTGCAAATGTAAATGGACAGTTATCATTTATCAGATATAAAAGAGGCATAAACACAAAAGCGACAAGGCACATTGTACATTTTCAGTGACAAAAAGTGGAACCTATTGGGAGGTTAGCGGCACATACAAAAAGCCAACAGAAAAATCATGGTTTCATCATCTTCTGTTCTACTTCCAGTAAAGAGGAATCTAAATCAGGTTCTTAATTATTTGAAGTCCAACGTTTTTCAATTTGTAATACACATAGTTATCTCCCAAATAGGAAACACCTTGAAAATAAACTATTTGACACACTTGTAATGAGCGTGACCAATGAGTAAACAATTTATTTCTCATACCACAGCCCAATAAGATGTTGGCTAATTACAAAATAATAACTTTAGAAACATAAGTAAATCCATTAGAAAGAGCTATCCAAAAACATATATTTTGGAACAACATACCTTTACTAACACTACGTCCCAGGTTGTTGTTGATTCGCAAAGGGTCAATAACGTTAAAATGTTTGGAAACAAAAGGTTGGCCCTGATTTTCTTGACCATCAGGGAAGACGGCATACACTGAGCTACAGGCATCAAGAAACAATTTGCTCAGTAGTAACTCTCCACCATCTTTTCGAGGAGGTTCCGCTGCGACATGAACAATCACAAATTAACCCAGAAACGAAAAAAATGAGAAAATTGGGTTGAAGGTCAAAAGTTTACTACGAATTTTAAGCAAAAAATCAGTACCAGATACATCTGGAAGTGAACCAATGGGTACAGGACCCCATAGGCTAACACAAAAATTATCCCAGTCAAATTTACTGAAAAACTCCAGAAAACGATACAGGACCTGCACAAGCAAGGAAAACCATTCAGTGGATCCACAAAGAATAATGCCAACATAATAAACCAAGGTAACAAGATTACCTCAAGTGGTCCAGAAAAAGAGTTGTTGAAAACATGAAATATGTATAAAACCAAAGTTTCCAATGCGTAAGTTGAGATAAGTCCATGATGAGCGCCCAGTATTCGGCTCTCATAATAACACCAGGCCTTTATCAGTATGATACTGCGCTTGAACAAATGATTCTGATTTATCAAATGATCAACCTGCAGAAGTAGAGAATACAATTAGTCAAAGCATACAAATGCTATTGACTGAAAAGTATACACATGTTAACAAGGTTATCAAATGAACCATTTACCTCCTCAAGGAAACAAAGGGTGCACAAGCCCCCGAGCTGATCGAATGATATGTCTACAACAATGTTTTCCACAAGGCACTTGATTATCTTAACCTGTAGTACAAAAATAAGTACTAAGGTTAAATCTAGTATCAAAAAAGCAAATACAAGATATAAAAGGAGTCAAACATAATAACAATAAAGAAAAAAAATTAACGAACATTGCAAAGATAATTAAAAAGGTAAAAGTATTAGTGATGCTAGGAGGAACTTACTTCTGCCTGAATGTACTGAACCTCTTTCACGCGGAATTCAGCGTTCTCGTTCTTCTCCTCATTCTGAAGCATATCACGAACTTGATGGGCCCATGTGTCCTTCATATTTGGACTCTTACTGAAGGCTGTCAGGTCAATATCTCCATCAGGCAAATAAGTCTTGAGGGGTACAGACCCAAAAGTGAACACCTGCGCATATTTATAAACAAAAATAAATGCATCAATCATATGAAACAGAAATACTTATGCACCAGTAGAACAAGTTAACAAAAACTTTTCATAAACATAACCACGACCATTGGCCCAACTTTGTCACAACGAATGACATGCTGAAAAAAATCACTGGCATTATATATCATTTCCAAAGTCTCCAAAGTTTACACGGTGTGAGCTTCTACACACCACTCTGGCCATACATAATTCATCTACCTCTTGGTTCTCATAAGCTCAAGCTAAAAACTTGTGCTTTCTCCCTTCTCCTTTTAGAACCTTAAACTTCCAAAAAAATCCTCATCCCAAAGAATTTATTGGTCTTCGCACATTATGTCTTTCGAAACTCAAAATTATCTGAGATATACAATATACAAACAATACTAACTTAAAGTACTTAACTTACGCATACTCTTCAAACACAATATCATGACTATTTCTACCCTATAGAACTAAATGAGAATACTGCAGCAAAATTGTTACAGCACAAATTGAAACTAAAATTTAGTTACAGTTTTTGAAACAAACAAATATTATGTATACACGCAAGTCCCACCTGGCAGGGGAAGCACTTCATGATGAGCCGCTGCACATAATCGGCAACAGCATTTCGGCGCTCTTCGGATGGTGAATTGGGCTGAATGCAGGCAATAAGCTCTGCAGTTCTCTCCTCCGCCTTCAACCATCGCTCTGAGTCGAGCACTCGCATCACCGAGGCAGCTTCATCGGGCAATAGGCCATTCGGCAACAGCCCACTTGGTGGCTCTGCCCACCCCTCAAGTTCGCCCATGCAAGCCTAAGCTTTCCCTTCACTTCCACACCAAACAATAACCCTTCCTTGTACCCAAAAATCCCAAAACCACCAGAGAAAAAAGAGAGCTAACTTCTTTCCCAATCCCAAAAATCAATGGCAACAACTAAATTACAAAAACACAAAAAATGAAAATCTTTGCTCAAAGGTAAACCCTTTCTCCAAAAAATACAAACGAATACAACCCAGATAGGAATTTTTTATGTGCTGCAGAAACACTAAACAATTTGGTATTCAGGGAAGGAAGATCATAAATTAGAATCCTACCCAGTATAAAAACAAAAACCAAAACATAAAATATCAAATCCCAATCTGATGAACAAGGATGAAACCCTAGAAAAACTACGGGAGAATTGGGGGATTGGTATGAAAAAGATGGGATTTTGGTGACCTAGAGGAACTGAGGAAACCAACTATTGGCAGTGTCGGCCAATCAGAAAATGGGGGAGAAGTAGAAGCTCGGCGAAGCAGGAAAAGAAAAGCAACCCCAGAAAAAATGTGGGTAGAAAGGCAGGGATTAGATTGAATAGGGCTTTCAGGGTTTGATCAAAATTAGGTCTTTTTAATTTTTTCGGTTTTCAAAGACGGAGAAAATTTGGATTGGAGGTTGAGGTGCATTTGTGAGGGGTTTTTCAAATGAAATTTTATTGGAGAAGGAAGGGAGAGAGAAATTGAGGAGGAGAGAGACAGCATATAAAAAAAAATCAGAAAAAAAAAAGTTTTTATTATAAGTGAAATTAAAATAAAATAAAATAAGATTTGATAGGTTATATTTCAGGAGTTTTAACGAAAAGTTATCGATATTATTTATTTTAACGAAAAATTACATTTTTATATTAAAAAGTCAATCTTGTTACTATTTATTTTATCTTTTATTTTGTTCTTATCATTAAAACTCAAAATTTTCAAATCATTTTCATTAATTTTCCTTATAATGATTTAGAATTAGTGTGCTTCAATCCAGATGTGGTTTTAATTGGACTATGGCCTCCAAAGTGAGGGTGTTTTGCTATATACATCCAAAAAGCTCATCACCACTAACTCCATCTTTCATCTCAAAACAATAATAATTTTCTAATACTACCCTTTCTCTAGTAAAGATAAAAAATTAAAAAAAATAAAAATCCCGGCTTTGCAGATGCCAACCTACCTTCGTTTCAAATAAAGAGATAAAAAAACAACTCAACATGCATATCAAATATGGCTTAGTGTTTATTTCACATGAAGGCTAGCGTAGCCTCCATTTTTCCATGGGGGTCGGCGATATATCTTAACCAAACCCAGTCAGCCTCTGCCAAAAGACGGAAGCTATACCGATGGGGTTACTAAATTACTAGAGGTGATGATTGGCCTCCATAGACCATAAGTTTTAAATAAATTTTTGGATTACATAATAAAGATGAAAGCTATACCGATTGCGTTACTGAATTAGTATTGGTTTGGTACTGACATGCTTTTATAAAAATTGGATATAAAAAACAGCTAAGCTCAAAAGGATGTTTGATAAATACTTAAAAACAACTTATTTTCACAGCTTTGGATGAAAAAAACTGAAACGTGAAGCAATAAAAATCAGCTTATTCTCATAGCACAATAGAAACAGTTTTTTTTCAAAGCACATCAATACTAAACCAACCCTTACTCGAGGGGCCCCCACAAGTTTTAAATAAATTATGGGAATTACATAATTAACTGGTACTCTGCACATCAAACCCTTCCTGGGGCAAGTTTTAAATAAATTATGGGAATTACATAATTAACTGGTAATCTGCACATCAAGCCCTTCCTTTAATACAAATAGGCAAAGTGTAAAATTAGGAAGTTGGGGAAAAGTTTTCAGAGTTTTGGGGTGTAAATACCAATTTCTAAGCCGTATCCAAAAATACAGGACAAAAAACTAGGAGTCCAGCAAGCCCATGGTGACCAAAATAGTCCATCCCCAAAAAGCCCAGCCCAGTTACAAGGTCAGCAGAGCGGTACCCATTCTTCTCTTCTTCTTCTTCTTCTTCAAACCCCTTCTTGTCTGTGGGGGACTCCAAAAGCAAATTCTGGGTGCTTCAGGCAGAGACTGCAGCGTCACGCCCAAAAGGTTTGAACTTTATTATGCGATTCAGAAGCAAATTCTTAGTGTTTAATCAAGTTTTAAATTTTGATTAGGGTCCCTCTAATTAATTTCAAATTGCATATTTATACTCCAAATAAATTCTGGGTTTATTGTCTTAAACATAAATCTCATACCCCACAAACTCAAATCTCCATCTATGTACTGAAATATTTTTACTTCTGTTGTTATTAATTCAACATTTGCTACCACCGGCAAAATGGTTATGGTAATTACTTTGGGAGGATTAAGGATGATTTCTGGGAGGATTAAGAGTAAATCATTCATGTTCCTTATGGTAGAGCAAGTGGTTGTGAAACTTTGGAAACTTTTAGATGTTTGTCAGCTTAATAATTGGGATTATTCGAACCTCGAAAAAGTGCGAAGAATATTTAGGAGCTAGGGATGCATAAGCAAGAAGAAGGCAAAACCAAAATGTTAACTTGGGAGACTTTTAGATTCTTGTCAGCTGGATTCGCAGCATTAGGGTATATAGACTAAGACCGTTTATAAAGCGCATGAACCCAGTTATATGAACTCCTTTCGGTTTTAGCAGGAAAGAAAAGGATCAATTAGTTAAAAGAGAAGCCAAGCTTGATGTGTATTCAACAGTTAGCTTTAGTATCCTATGTTCAACAGGTCTGTATTGGGAAATGCCAAAAACAAAATCGGCACATATTTGCCACTCAATACACGGATCTTCAATATACATATATATTTGGTTTGGAATGGGCTCAAGGATTCATGCGTCTTCCCTTCTATTTCATATGTTTCCCAGGAAAAAAAACAGTAATTTTGCAGGACTTTTTCACCAAAATGGTTAGGGTTTACTGATTTAGTATTGAGAAACCACATGATGCAATGAATTGTGAAACCTTCAAATTTCTTTCTTGTTTTCTTCGATAAAGTTTAAATTTTCACTTTGTATTGGTTGATCCACTTTCTTTTGAGTTGAACTTTGTTTTCCACTTTTTATTATTGTTGGTTGATTTCCATGCATGAACTTATGACTTTTCTCTATTTTCTGGAGTTTTTTTTGGTTAATTTATAAAGTGAACTTTGTTTTCCAGCAGCAGCCATAAAACGAGGAATTCAGAGCTAACTCTCAAATCCTTAGTTTGGCCACTCAGCTCCAATAGGCTCAAGTAGCGGCAATTGACCTAGGCCTTGGAACTGTACTTTGTTCTAAGTCCTTTGGTTGCCTGCATTTCTTTTCTTGCGTCTACATGGCGGATTCGGGTGAAAATAAAGAGCCTGGAGAAGGTAGTTTTTGTTCTTGATGAGTTTTATTTATATGCTTACGTTGCATATGCTATATACACTGTTCATAGCTTTTTTGCATTTACAGTTTGCAACTTCTTCCGGAAGCCATCAAGGAGGCAGAACATTAGAAAGCGAAGGACTGATGAAGATGACGAGGAGGACGATTCAAAGTCTGGGACATCCTTATCAAACCAAAGAAAAGCCCAAAAGTCTGATGGCAAGCTGTTTTTTTCTACCGGACCCTCCAAGACCTTTGTATCTGATGACAGAGCAGTCTTTGAGTTTGAGTCTTCAAAAGAAATCCAAGTTGAAAATGATAGCAGAGCAACAGCGACTATGGAGACTGAGACTGAGTTCTCTAGAGATGCACGAGCAGTTCGCGAGAGAGTTCTCAAGCAGGCAGAGGAGGCTTTGAAGGGAAAGGGCAAAAGTACTGGCAATGAAAAGTTGTATAAAGGGATCCATGGATATACTGATTACAAGGCTGGGTTCCGAAGAGAGCTAACAGTGGCCAGTGAGAAAGCAGGAGGTGCACATGGGCCTCTCAGGGCTTCTGCTCACATCAGGACTTCCACGAGATTTGATTATCAGCCAGACATCTGTAAGGATTACAAAGAGACTGGTTACTGTGGGTATGGAGATTCCTGCAAGTTTATGCACGATCGTGGGGACTACAAGTCGGGCTGGCAGATGGAAAAAGAGTGGGATGAAGCAGAGAAAGCAAGGAAGAGAAAATTAGCTATGGGTGAGGATGATGTCGACGAGACTGAGGAAGATGACGACGACGAAGATGATGGTGGGTTGCCCTTTGCATGTTTCATCTGCAGGCAACCTTTTGTTGATCCTGTAGTAACTAAGTGCAATCATTACTTCTGTGAGCATTGTGCACTAAAGGTGACCTCTCTTTCTTAACGTGTCCATCTGCATTCTCGTTGTTGCAGTAACTTTACGACATTCAGTTATGGTTTTTGATTTATGAATCAAGTGTATCAAGTATAACAGGCTCTTTCTGTTTCCATGTGTTTCTTTCAAGTATTTTCTAACCATATGCTTTTCATTCACAGCATCATTCGAAGAACAAGAAATGCTTTGTCTGCGACAAGCCTACACTTGGCATATTCAACACAGCTCATGAGATACGGAAAAGAATGGCTGCAGAGGGTAAATAGCTGCTACTACTTATTGCTTTCTTTGCTTTGAAGTCATGTGGCAGCATTAATTCTTCGCCTCTACCTCCTTTGTTTAAGCGTTGAAGTGAGAGTTCACTTTTCATTGTATGATAAAATTTAGAAATGCATAACAATTGTGGCAAAGCTAGTGGAAAACTTTATTACTCGCCTTTGCTAATTGGAATTAATAGTCAGCTTTATTTGATTTGGTGGTGGTGTTGTAATTCATGCTTGTGCTTATTTACTCCTCCTTGTTTAGTATTAAAGAAAATTACAATTCTGTACTCCCAGTTGTAGTACCCTTTTAACTGACCCTTTACAGGGACTGGAAAATTTACATTTTATTCAGGGCGAGTCAAGGATGAGTTCATAGATACAGAGACGGTTAGGATGTAAGAGATGTACACGAAACAGAGAGAATGAACTAAGTCCTCTACTTATTTTCTTATGAACATCCTCTATATGCACCACACACAAAACAATGGTTTTAAACTCCTGTGAGTATCTCCTTAGTTGCCAACCCGCTGCTCTCCAGATTACTTTCATGGTTCCAGGAGTGTGGAGATGGTGAAGTAAGTAGCGGCCACAATAGATTCTTTTCTTTTCTCACTTTCCGAACAGCTGTCCTTGTGTGTTTCCTTAGGACTTCATTCACAGCCTTTAGATAGTTGCTTGAGTCATGGTCTCTTAGAATTGTACCGTCTGAACCATAAGCTGTAGGATCACTTAGGGTTTCTAGTGGATGTGGAGAGTTCAAGAAAGTCGTAAGGACACTTGAAGAGAATCCACGTTGGGTCTTGTCCAAAGCATAGAGGGCACTCCCCGGAGGAAGTAGAGGGTGTGGAGGAGATTCATTCTCATCAGGTTGGAGAATAAATAGTTTGCCCATCGGAGAATATAATATTTTCTGCATTGAAACACACACAATAAGAAGTGAATTAGAAAACTTGCCCTAAGTAAAAGTTCAGTAGATAAGTTATCGATATCAAGTTATAGGTTTTCATATAACATTTTACTGCATAGTTAAAGCCTTCTGCGCACGAATAATATTCTCCGAGGTTAAAGTGGTAAGTTGCAGATGAGTTTAAAGCCGTAACCCATAATTTGTGATGGTATGATTTAATGATGGTGATACTTACATTTTTTATTAGACAAGGGTGTGACCGAAATGAATTTAAACGCTTGAGAAGTGTGGCCACATAGTTAGGGTAGTTGCAGGAGAAGGCTCTAGGGACGATATCTCTATGCATCATCACGGAATGGATTTGACCCTCATCCACTCCTAGTCTGTCGAGTACTTTCTGGCCTCCACAGAACACAAATGGTGAGCCAAATGTGACAACTGGCCGAAGAGTAGAGGGTTTTACACACTTCCTACTCAGCAGCATCAAGTGGACTAAGAGAGAAAGGCTTCCTCCAAGAGAGTGGCCTGTAAACTGAAGCTTCGCTCGCTCACCATGTCTATTCAAGTGTTCAGTTATTTCTGGAATAAATCGCTCGTACATTCCCTTCGCTGCTTCATAGATTCCTCTGTGAACAAGCACATCTGTCCCCTGTACAAGAATATGAAGATGTTATGACTAATCATTTTCCTTCCTTCTGAGACAGTAGCAAGGGTGGTATCTGTATCTATGCTTACCTCGAATTTGGTAGGTTCGAAGAACAGGTTTGCCTGCCAGGATGCGAGGGAGTCGGAACCCTGCAGGGAAGAACAATTTGCATGTCAAAGCATTTACAAATATGTTATTCGGTATCTCTTTCTTTCAGAAATCAGAATGATTTTGCCACATGAAATCTGTCTATTTAATCCCACATTTGGATTTGAAAGGCTGTTGGAGAGCTATTATCAAACACAGATCCAGAGGGATGAAGGGGTAAAAGTTTACCTGAATCACGAAACAACGAGTATACGTACTGGAATCATCACAGACAAACCATTCACAAGGTGAGGACTGGAGTGACCGAAGGTCCTTTGCTGTTTCTTGTTTCTCCTTTTCCCCTGCTGCAACCACTGCTGTCATTGTTGACGCTGCCATGGAAACTGCCACCTCTGGCTTATAGCTTCGAGGTGAGTACCCTCCTTCCTCTCGTGAATTTTCGCCATCGCCCTCCTGCTGCGATTTGGGCCCGAGTGAGAAGCTGTCCTGATTGCGTGACCGCACATAAGATGCAGCTGAGGCAGCAATATTGTAAGCAACAGCAGGACGGCATTGACGCTTGTGCCCAGCTTCTACAGCTTTCTCCGAACTGGATTCACTAGCTACTTCGGCAGCTTCAGGTACACGATTCGAGTCGTTATCTAGTTTTGCTTTGATTTCATCTTCGGCCTTCTTCTTTAGTGAAGTTGTTACTAATCGTAGGCCATAATATCTCTTTATATAATTTTCCTGCACATGAATTAGAAGTATGAATTTATTTATCGTGCTTGAAATATCGAAACTCAGTTCGTGCGTTATGCTGAACAAACACATACCTTCATTTGTGGCATCGCATAGGCCAAGTTGCACAAGAAGGATAGCTTCGAAAACAGCTTGGTATCAGACCATGGAACTCGAACCAAAAACCTCCGGAAAAATTCAGGACTGGTTTCTCCCCCATCGTCTTCTTCCGTATAATCCACCGCACAACCACCCTCATCTCTGCCACATTCACAATCACTATTTTCACCCGCTTCACAGACGCTGTCTTCATCCGCATCGTCCTTTTTCTGCATATCCCTCCATTTACTTCTGATTTCCACAAGTCGCTCCACCCAATTGGCTCTTTTGCTCTCCTCCTCACTGACGCTCTCCCCAGAGGTCTCCTTACTCATGTCCTTCGCCTTTATGCTTGTATGATTACTCGTGTCTGGATCAAACGAGAATGATCTCACCGAGTTTGGGAGAATGGAACTCGAAAACTGAAACGAGAAAATCCCCGAACGGCTGTTCTTTAGTTTTGGTTCTGTTGCTGCTGCGTGGATACGACTGATGCGGTAACAAAGATGGTTGTCCGAATAAGACCTCCGCATAGTAGCACGACGGTGAAGGTCTTGGTTGGAGTTGGACCGGCGGAGACCGTTGTGCTCTTGGAAAACGTCTACCGTCGTGGCGGAAGCCGGAGAGGTAGGAATAACTAGTGAACTGCATGGCATGATTGCACCAAAAACGCAAGTAATGAAGAATTTTCCTGAAAAATATTCAAACTTCCTGTTAACCAACGATGTGCAACTCTATCGCATAAGAAGCTTTGAGGGTTCAGAACTCAGAATTTTTTTTTATTTTTTGGCTGAGTTCTTGAAAGCAAATCTGCTTATGGTAATGGACTTTTATAATCACACACTAATCAGCTCCAACTCCTCGTTAACAACGGATACACTGCGGAATTACGTTTTTGTGCACAAGGATAATTCCCAGTCTTTGAATAATGCATTTTATGGTAAGGGTTTTGAAGTCATTTGACTTGCTACTTAGACAAAATGTAGCTTTAATCTTGACAAAAAAGACTGAAATTCGAGGAACATAATAAATCCATAAATTGTATATGTTTAGCATTTTAAGTATGATGTTATTGTAAACATCGAACGCAGCATATGTATTATAAGTTGGACCAAATAAGCATATAATTAAGGTAAAAACCACATGCCTAGGGACAATAATATCGGGAAAAACCATGCAACTTTTTTATGCCTAAAATGAGATTGCATTGGAGCAAATAACGGCCCGGTAACGTCTTGTAAAACAATTTTTGAAGAACTGTTTTATAAAAACGAAAACGACAATTTTTTTCTTTCTTTCTATGATTTGAGAATACACATAGTTTAATTCGAGAATGATTGCTGAAAAAAAAAACATAGAAAACGTGTATGGCACTAATATCTAAAATTTCAAAATAAATATAAATTCGTGTATGGTAGCAGTGGTGCGGTGGTGGCAGCAATGATGGTTGGAGTGGCGGTAGTAGTGAGGGCAATAGGGTGGAGATGGGGGAGGTGGTGATGGCCATGGTAAGGGTAATGAGGTGAAGATGTGGTGATGGTGGTGGAGGGTGGTGCTGGTGGCTGCAACGATAAGATGATGGAGGTGGTCATGGCCATGGTGGCGAGAATGATGGCGGTGGATCATCTGGTGGTGGTGGTGGCAGCAGAGGTGCATGTGGTGGTGGTCATTGTGAGACAGCGACGGTAGTGTTGGTTGTGGAAATAGTGTGACAGTGAAGGCGGTGGTGCCCATGGTGGCAAGGGTGATGGCGGTGTAGGATATGGTGGTGGCTGTGATGGTGGTGGGAGGTGGTAATGACAAAGATGGTGGTGGCGGTGGTGATGATGGTGAGACGGTGTACAATGTTGTGGTCATGGTGGCTACAGTGATGGTGACATACATGATTTTATCTTTTATGAAATAATTTTTTTTTTTTTATAAATGTATAAATATTTTCTTTTCTATTATTTTGAAAATTGTCCTTGAAAAATAGAGAAACATCAATTTGATGTTCTACAAAATTTAAGCTAAATATTGTTTTCTGCATTTTTCTTTTTCTGAATTTATTTTTAGAAAACAGTTTGTCAAACACATTTTTTACCCATTTTTGTATCTAAAAACAAAAAATTATTTCGGAAAACGTTAACGAACGAGCATCTTGAGGATCATAAATTCTAAGTTCCGTGAGTATATTACAAACCATCTTGAGGATGAACTCCTCCCCATCCATTGAGGAGCCAATTCCTTTTAAAATTCAGTCTCTAACATGCCCAAAAATTTAGATTCTGATTATCCCTATAAAACACTAATTTCGAGATTACTATTATTTTCAAAATTTGCTATAAAACGCTAACGTCAAGATTCAAAATAGTCAACTAGGTTTTATTACTATTACTTTTATTGTTCTTGCCACCACATACACGGTTTGTTTTGTTCAAATCCAAAAAATTTAAAGTTTGTTTGGCAACCATTGCGTTTTTTTAATTTTTTAATTTTTATGCTTGAACTACAATGGAATATATGAGACAAAAAAAAAGGATGAAGAGAGTAGAGAGAGAGGAATAAAAGTAACAAAGAAAAAAGTAAAAACAAAATCTCAAAAGTAAAAAAAAAAAAAACACCGCTTTTTGGTTTTCATTGTCTTTTATTGAACATGCATTCTTCTATAACTCTCTTACCATTCTTCATGTGTTCTTCTTCATTCTTAATTTATCCTAATTCCTCATTTATCCTATATATATTTTTTTTATCAGACTCTTGCTAACACAAAATATAACAAAAAGACGAAATGATTATCAAACGAACTTTTACTTTCTCATTTCTTAAACCCCTCAAGACCAAACGAACCATTGTTGAACATCTAGTAAGTTCTGCAAATCTCACGTGTCCTCACTTTATGGAGATGAAACCAAAACACAACAACCATGATGTCTGTCTTTGTAGTTTGTACTTGGAACCAAAAACGGTTTTTGGTACTTCAATCGGATGTTGATTTCAATGGTTTTACCTTGGCTCACCCGATTGACAGATTATCACCAAACCCTAGCTTTAACCCATCCGCCATGCTCTGATCTGTTTAGGAATCGCACCTAAATTATTTTTCTAATCACTTTTCCCCTTAACATCTTCAGCCAAAACAAACTTGTAAATCTTTGTTTTGCGTTTGGAATTCTAGGACATATCTTCTAACTACTTTTCCTCTCTATATTATCGTAATTAATTAGTTAATTAACAGAAGCTTAGAGCCGACAGTGTTATTAAAAACAAGCTCATAGACTCAAAACTCTAATTAGTTAATAAATCACAAATTACTAGAACTAGCTAGAGTCATCATAATTTTTCTCAGATTAATCAACGATCGATGTGAGACAAATGACTTGACCCTAATTAAAATGATGTCTTTACAAAACAACAGTTCTCGGTCATAACAAACATCCGATCATGTCAAATATAACGATTTTTGAAAGACATGTTTCTGGTTAATGTAATAAAATCGAACAAAAGTAGCCAATTTAACAAGAAGTCAAGAAAAATGAAAAAGGTCATTCTTCGAAAAGAGATTACAGAATCGAAAATAGAGTGGTCTCGTTAAAACCTTGCCGGAAAAAACCCTAGCGGAGGAAAATCCAAACAAAGAAAACGAAGGTCCCGAACACTCTTTATGTAATAAAAAGAAAAGGGTTCCCAAAATTCTTTATGTACTAAAAGAAAAAGGGTTTCCCCCCCCCCCCCCCCCCCCCTCCCTTTTTTTTTTTTGTTCTTCTCCTTGAAAAATGTGGGGAGGAATGAAGCCAATGCACTTATAATTAACAAAATGTAGAAGAACCCAGAAAAGATTAGAGATTAATTACCTCAAACAATTAACCCTAGCCTTCAAATGTCCTCCATAGCATCCACATTGTGAGGGAGATAGAGGACTGAAAGAAGCTCTAACAATGGAGGAGGATCGCCATATGTTTTCAGCCAGCCAACTGGAAATACCTGAAAATTTTCTGCAGTGAAGAAGTGCAGTACTGTATATCAAAACGGAATCTGGACTGGGACAATATTATAAATAATCGGGTTTTTGGGACTAAATTTTTTCATGTTGCCCTTGAATTTGAATGTGGACTTGTTCTTCCTTGTGGGTTCTTAATGTTTCTGCAGAGAGAGAGTAAGATCTGGCTTTTACTATAATTGGAGGTTCCGGTTTTAATGTGTTTAGGGTAGGGCGGTCCGGAGATTTTTTAGGCCCAGGGCAATACCAAAAAATGTGCCCTAACTTCATATAAGAAAAATATTTATTTTCATATGTAAGACATTGATAAAATTATATTTAGAAAAGCAGTTCAAACACAATAATTTAGAAACACATAAAGACTAATTTATTTTATATCCAGAGAAGGAAACAAAAAAACTCCGAGATTACATGTAGATAGACGATGAGTTTTGTTTTCCATCTGAACTGTTAAAGTGTTTTTGTATAAATCGTGATGTGTTTTTTCTTATTTACCAACCTTGTCAATATGAGACTAAAAAAATAATAATGTTTTCGAGTCTTTAATTAATATGTATAAGTAATAAATGTGCACTAAATTAAACCTTTTGATGATACGTCATATGATTTGCAAATTTGCTCTAAGAATTTGGTCTACGTATTACTCTTTGTAGAAAATTAGACTTGAATTTCAAACGAATATTTAAAAATAGTAACCCACATAGCTTGTCACATCCCGCCTGGGCTAGTCACGCCTGGATTTAGGTCGGGGCGTGTCATAGCTACTAGCTAGTAACTAAAAATAAATTAATAACCAAACAGATATTCGTAAAAATTGAAAAGAATAAACAAGCATATAGCATTTCGAACTTAGAAAATCTTGTTAATTTTACAACAAAAACCATTGCTTCTAATTAAACTTTTTGATCATTTAACCAAATTTTATAAATTTATACTCTTATGAAAAGAAATTTGTAAAAATTGAAAAGTAAATAAGCACAATTATTGTTTTGAACCCAAGACCTCTTCATTATTTTCAAATGACAAAACCACCACTTTCAGCTTTCTTTATCATCAAACCAAATTTTATAAGTTTATACTCTTGTGAAAATATGTATAAATATATCATCGTAATAATTTGAGTGCTTCAAATTTTTTTAGACTCTAGACGGTCGCTCTGCCCGCGCGAGATCTGGGCTGGCCCTGTTACAGAAACAGCCATGAAGAATCTGTTCACGTGGAATTGTGGAATTCAGAAGCTGACACCTTCGAACCAACTTTTTTATGGTCCAAAATACCCTTGATTCTTTTTTTTTTTTTTTTTTCATGTTCGTTCATGGTCCCTCTAAGAGTTGGGGTTTCCAGAACTTTTTTCTCAATAAGTTTTACTTCTAAACACAGTGGCGAAGCTATGGGGAATTTTTTTTTTTTTTTTTTTTTTGTCAAACAATAAATTTATTAAATTAAATTTTAGATTAATTAACAGACGAAGTTTGAATCATTGTCATTGTACAAAGATAACATTTATTTTTAATACTGTGGTAGATAACCATTAGCTAAAAATAATAATAATAATAATAAAGTTGGTTCGGGTCACCTCAATGGCTCGGCTTTGACTTTCACCAATCTTGTTCAACGTTCAGTTTTGACCACAGTATTTAATATCTTAAAATATTTGATAGAATGCATTTAAGAGCATCAAAGTTGAAGGAAAAAATTAAAGAACCGTTTGATAATTATTTCGTCTTTTGTTTTCAATTTTTGGTTTTTACATTTTTGAAATTTAAAAATAAAAATCTTGTTTAGTACCTACTTTTAATTTTCATTTCTTTTGTTTTTTGAAAGTTAAAAATTAAAAATAATTACTAAACAAGATTTCTCATTTTAATTTTATTTTTTAAAAGTGAAAATAAAAAACTACAAATAAAAAACGAAATAGCCCCAAAGAAATTAGGCATATTAATTGAAGGTCGTGAGGTTTGAAGCTTATCGTACTTCCATTGTGACAAAGTTATGGCTCCGTCCTATCTAAACAAATGCATTTTTGTGAACACTAACCTATACTAATGCAAGGCCCCTACAAAATGCACATAAGTTATAATCAATTTCATGTCTCTTTTATATGAAAACTCTAAAATGTGATTAGAAAATATGATACAAACCATGACATTGTCTACCATATTTTTCTGCTTTTTTTTTAAAAAAAAATTGTGAAGCCAAGAAAACAAGAACAATGTGTTTAGTAATTAGGGGTATTTTTTGTCAATTTAGACCCATAGATTCCTTTTTCACCTGGGAGTTGGGAGAAGTGAATCTGGATCCTCTTTGTGAAGATCTTGGGTATTCGTAAATTATGTTCATTTATTGTACATTATGCGGTAAGTTTTCATCAGGTACTGTTTGTGTTCAATTTAAAATAATTTCTAATCATATGATGTACGATGAACGAACACGACTCACGGATCCCCGAAATCTTCACAAAGAGGATTCGAATTCGGGAGAAGCATTGTGAGTATAAGAAGATTGTAAGTTACTCATTTTCATAAAAAGAGAAATACTAAGAAGACTTTGAGATTTTTTACGGACTCTCTGTCACCTTAGACCATCTTTAAAGAAGATGTCAAATTTTAAACGTAAAATTTAAATTTGAAGGCTTAGAGCATCTCCAAATGAGCTGTTAAATTCAAAACATCAAATTTAAATTTGATGGCCGACTTGACAATTTAACATATTGTTAATATTTTCCTTCCACCTGGTTGTCAAAATTTATTGCTTCATTTATGTTTTTTGTGAACAAAAATAATAAAAGTTGGGTTGTTATTAGTAAAAAAAAATAAAATAATACTTAAATATGCTAGCATTTAAGATAAGGCAAGTGGAATGCCTTTAGAAACAACAAAAATCAAAATTTGAAGGCAGCTTCAAATTTGACATCTCTTTGTCCATGTCAACTTAGTCTTATTTTCCATGTCATCTTTGACATCTCGGTTGAAGTAAATAGTACGTCATTTGTTACTGTCATACGTCTATGTGGCATTTTCGACATTTCCTTTGGAGATAATCTTATGTGACATATTGATTTTTTTTTTTAAATTCTATTCTCCACCTGATATGTCAAATTAAATTATTATTTATTATATTATTTACTTTTCATAAATGTAATTAATATTTTAAAATCAAGGGATAATAATAAAAAATTATACTCAAAATATGAGATGGTATAAAATACATAGGGTCTCTTCTAAGAGAATCTCTTTAACATTTCTCTTGATAGGTTTTGTCCCAGCTCCCACGTACAAACAAACCGTTGAGGAACAATGTATGTCGCAGGGACAACTGTGCGGCTGCATGCAGCACCCAGTCCCGGCGGCTTACACATTTCGTCCACCGCTAGTATACTGTGCTTCACCCAGTTTTCCCTACAAATTCCAGTGGCGCGACGTGGATACTCCATATATTTTTCCATCCTTGTAAAGCCCACCGAGGTTTAACAAAAAGCCCATCTCACAACCAAAACAAAGTCGGTTTTACCTGTTTTCGGCCTCAATATTTGGACTAGAGCCCATTTTGTTGGGTTCTACTTGGGCTCTAACTTCTTGCCAGACACAAACGATTGTGTTGGATAGGGATCCATTTGGGAAGCCCGATCAAAAAAATTTGTGGACTATATTTGGGTATTGTGGGAAATTCACTCAACCCACTCTCTTGTCATTTTTGTCGTTCAAGCGTTGTTAAACTATAGAAATGAAAATTCGAACTTGGATTCAGAAGAAAAATTACGTAATTTTAGGTCAACTTGATCATGTCCAATTTTTAAACTACGAGTGTTGGATAATTGCTCAGGTGGTGTATTGTGTTGTGATTGGTAGTTGACTCACGGGCAAAGATGTCGATGCAACTCATTGTGCAAGTTATGAATTCAAGGTAGAGGGGTTGCTTGATTCACGGTTCACCGGCTTTCCTCCAAACTACAGTTGAGTATAAAGTTTTAACTTAGTACATACGGATAAATTGAGGTGATTTCAACTATGTGTCCTTCCTCGCTGGTGATGGTCCCTCTCATGACAGAATACCTTATTCTTTAGTTTTTAAATTTTTGAAGGGGGTGTTTCCTCTTCTCCCCTCATTTTTTTGGTATGCCTTTAGGGTATTTTGGTGGTGTTTGCCTCTTCTTTCTAGGTTCTTTGATACTCTTTGTGTGATTAGGTAACACTTTTCTCTCCGTTGTGGGACTGGGAGTCGTAGTGTGACCTCTGCTTGTATTTCTCTTTGCTTCAATATATTGATATCTATCATACAAAAATAATAATAATAAATCTTTTTTTTTTTTTGCCACTTTGTACTACGGTAGTATTACTTTTTATTTAGGTTCAATTCTCGCCAAAGATGAGTTTGAACCATATTATTGTTAGCATATTATGAGGCTAAACCCACATCCTCTCCCCTAGTGTAGTTAATAAGCATGCCAATTCAACGCACATATAATATCCCAAGTTAGCTTGAATATCTCCTCGAATTGTTTTTAATATTTCCTTCTTCTTTTTGTATACGAAGGAGGGTCAAAGAAACAAGGTGGGATGTGGAAACGTCGATACAAACAAGATGATGAGATTGCGAGATGCTTTTGGTTTGATCTTCAGATTCTAAATGCATATTCTTCTACTTTTGGTGGTGTTTTAATTTACGTAATTCAAACCCCCCCAAAACCTTATCCACGACTAGCGAACAAATTAACAACAGCCAAAATTAAGTAGCAAGAAAGAACCAACTCTCTCAAAAATATCCGATCTCCTTGGAAAGCAAAGCTATTAATATGTACCTGAAACTGTGAAAACTACTCTTTGAAGAGAAAAACGGAAAGGAAAAAAAGAAGAAGAAAAGCTTTCTCTTCCAGAAATTAGGGTTTGCTATTTTGTGGTAGTGCGACTGTGTGCGTATATAATAATTGACAGCAACTTTGCATGCGACCCAACCCTAATACGACACGTCGGTCCTCACATGCACGCCTTGACGTTACGTTCAACTTTGGACCTATTTATTAATTTAGTTATATATTCCATTGAAGTTAGGTTAGGTTAAATGGAGTGGTGGTGGTCCAAATACTGTAGGATTATTTGTTGTATTTATTTCAGATTAGCTTCATGAAACTTATCATAATTTTTCACTTGTAGAGAGCACATACTTTGGGTATGTGACCAATTTTCTCTTAATAAGTGCATATTTTTTTTAATATTATATAATTATTGTTTTGTCCTCCTTATATAAATATTGTGTATCAAAAGTGAGGATAAAATTGAAAAAATAAGTATATGATTGTCATTTTCTAAAAAAAAGAGGGTAAAATAAGAAAAAAAATAGGAATATGATTGTTATTTTGTCAAAATGTACAAAATTACTATTTTGCCCTCTTTTTTGTCAATAATGTGTATCAAAAGTGAGAGCAAAATAGGAAAAAAAAAGGGGAAAAACGTTGACAAGGAGGGTTCTCTTGATAGAATAGAATAGATAGATAGATTTTCTACAACAGTCTGTCCTTGTTCAGTTCTCTTCGTAAGCTATTGGCTCTTTTCCTTTTTGTTCATTAACCAATACCCTAAAGCGACGCTGAATATCTGATATTATCAAGAGGTTTATCCAAAACGTAAACTGGATATATATCCGCTAACAAGTCTCTGTTCTCTATACAAGTCAAAGAACGAACAAAAACCATTGGATTTTTCAACATTAATGACCGATATTCGTCATAATTTCTCCTTTGATCATTTGAAACCAAGCTATTAATTAAAGTTCCAATTCAAACTTTCAAAGAAGTTCCGTTGCCGTCTCAATTAATGTCAAGGAAATGAAATACCAGAAAATACCATTTGTATGACGAAGTTTTGCCCAACAAACGACAGGTCGTTGGGCAAATAATCTTTACGCAACAACGTTTTGGTTTCTTCAGAAGTTTTTGCCCGACGAAAGTTACTCGGCGGTACTTTTGTTAGGCAAAGCTTTAGTCGTCCGGTAAAGTTTCCACGTCAAGGGAAAACCTTAGCGCGAATAATGGCTCCGAATCCAGCCCAAAAATCTCCGAGCCCAAACCTAGAAACCGGGCCCAACTCTTTAACCTGGGCCTAACCCATTACCTAGGCCCAACCTTGCAACCCAGAACCCATAACTGAACCGGATCCGAGTTGACCAACCGGATCCTAGTTTCCAGCTAGCGCGTGGAGTACATGCGCCTCCACTAGAGGTATTGTGCTCTGCCACCATTCGCCGTGGTGCCGACGACTTTTTCGGCCAACTATCCAGCCACCCAACTCGACGCCTGCGGCGGCGCATGGGGACACCCGAGGTCCTCTTAAGTTTTTTCGATGTCCTTCCGTTTATGATGTTCATTTTCCCAAATTCAATTGTTATAGTATAGTTTTGTTAATTGGTCCCTTTATGTGCTTAGGTGCGTTTGTTAGTGGTGTTTCCGTCTTCTCTTGTTTGCATTGCTCTTTGACAATGGAGTAAAGTGAGTGGACCCCATCCAAAATGCTTATTTTTATTACTAGAAATGCATACACGACAAACATGATCTTATGACTATGTTTTATGAAACGTTTATGAGTAAATTGGATTTATGCTTTATGAAATATCATGTTTTACTGGACTTATATTTACTGAGACATTTATGAATATGATTGAACATATGATGTTTGAGCTATTGAGCTCCATTGAGGTATATACATATATTTTGGAAATATTATGTTTATGATTTTCTATGCTTATATATATGCCTACAAGCGAATGATATCTATATATGGCTTCGGTCGGGGTAATGTAGGGGCCTACAGGCAAATGATATCTATACATGGCTTCGGTCGGGTGATGTAGGGGCCTACGATGATATCTATATATGGCTTCGGTCGAGTGATGTAGGGGCCTACGGGCGAATGAAGATTTATATATGCTTACGGGCGCGTGGTGATGCCTACTGGCACGTGACGAAGGGCCTTCGGGCGAATGAAGAATTATATATGCCTACAGGCGGGTGATGAAGTGCCTTCAGGCGAATGAAGATTTATATATACATATGCCTTTATGATGCTACTATGCACACTATATATGATATATGTTTTAAGAAAGTTTTATGGCATGCTAGGGTTTTTGGAAAACCTACTACATATTATGCTATTGAGTTTTCATAAACTTTAGGTGTTAGTACGTTGATGAATAACCGTTTTAGTATTACTATATATATAAACTTGGTCCACTCATGTTTTGTTTTGCGCCCCCTCAGGACTTAGAATTGAGGCATACAATCCCGGCGTCAAGGCACTCTCACATCAGCATCTTCGAGTCCTCTCGGTGTAGGACCCACTCCCTTGTCTGTACATCTTTATATTATTCCTTTTACAATATTCTGGATTAGTTGTATGCTCTGAACACATTCCCTAATTGCATATTCATTATAGTTAAATTTACAAGTTTTATTTATGTTTGTTCTTTCTTCATAGTTTTCATGCATGTTAGTATGGCTTCGTCATCTTTGAGTGTCGGCCAGCACGTGCCTATCCTGGTACTTGAAGGATATCGGGGTTAGGCGTGTCACCTTTATAGTTCGATTCCATCAAAATTATTTTTAAAAACTCATGCGTGCCCATATTCAATTCTCTTCCCTCATGATAGTTTGTCATTAATTATCCATCTCTTAAGATAAATATATAGTTGTATCAAAATAAATTATTTATTAAGAACAAGTAATTGGTTAAATACATTTGAAAAAGAAATGAGATTTAAAAAATGATGGCCAAAAACAGTTTACCTCCCCATCTTTTGGTTGGGTCTGGAGTCACTTTACCTACTCTGAGAAAAAATGAAGAAGAAAGAAAAATACATGCCGGGACATTTACCAAGACGTTCACAGTGACCATCCTTAACTATGAATAAAATTGCTTTATCTTGATCACTTTTCTGTTTTAAATTTTGTTCGGAAGTACGAAGTATCTTTATGGCTTTTTAATATAAATTTTGTGAAATTGCTTTCTTGAAGAGAAACAAAGATTAGGTCGAATCTGAGTGACCGAGTCAACTAGTGGTGACAAAGACCTCAAAAGAAAGAAAGGAAAAAACATTATTATTAACGCCTCATAATTATAGGATACGTATTCAGAGGTGCGTTGTATTCAGACCAATCGACTATGCAATCATATTCACACGTACGTGAGATTTTTCTATTTCAATCCTATCTATTAAAACTAGCACAATCTAATTGTCTCTAGTGTCGTATGCAAACTGTCAAATATAAGTAAGATAATCTCCCAAAAATAGACCCGCCTTAAGACTTGTGTTCAAGAAATTGGACTATCATTTTTTTTCTTCTTTAGTTTGCGGTATCATTGAGATTCACCGTATATGCTCAAGCAGCGCAACTGTTCTAGTTCTAAATATACATATGCACACAACACGTGAAGACTTACCAAACCTTCTCTTTTTCTTGCATGTAAAGTAAAGTGATCTGTGCAAGTTGGCGGGTAGTCACTCAAACCCTATCCACGATACATTCAATTTGGATTCCTACCGTTCGAGAAAATTGAAACTTCAAATCTCCTCTTAGAGAAAAATATGTTTTTAAACTTTGAAAGAGTTTTCAAGTTTTAGTTCCTAAATGTAGAAAGAAAAATGTCACTAAACAAAATCTAGCTTGTGAGTCCTCTTACAAGCTTATACCTTTGGATTAATACATTGAGCACACAAAGTGACAAAACAAAACTGTCCAAGAATACAAATGAGTATTGTTTTATATGAAGTTATAATTAAAGGGTTAGAATAGGGGGGACACACAGTTTTTTGACACATATTTTGTTGCGTCCACTTCGTAATGTATTTTAACGATCCGAAATGTCTATATTTCAGTACACAACACTTTGTAGCACCCACTTCATAATGGGTGTCAAAAAACGTGTGCCTCCGATCTTAACTCATAAACAGATAAATGTAAATTACATAATAAGTCTAAAGTCTTTGTTTTCTTTTAAAAAAACACAAGATTAAATATCTAAAGTCTAACATATATAAATTATATATCTTTTTTTTGTGTGTGTGAACAATGTAAATTATACATCCATATAGTCAAATATAACATCAAAAGTTAATTATTTAGATGTCACCAGTATTGTGTCTAGTGACATTTTTCATCACTTACAATAAAGAAACATAAACAAGTGTTTTAACCAGTTCAATACTATACTATTTTAACGGTCCATTATGGTAATTAGCCCAAATTTTCTGCTTTTAGTATAAAAGAAAGTTGTAGAAAAAGGAAAAAGAGATTACATATAGATAGGAGAGAAGTGAGGATTCTGGGGAAGAAGGTCCTAACCTAATGATAGGGGGCATTTTAGTTTGTTAATGTCGACCAAAGTAATATTCACAAAGAAGAACAAAGTTGCAATTGGAGGTAGGGTCCTAAATATATGGCTTTGCATAAATAAGAGAATAATATATTTTTTATTTTTGGTTTAATAATGAGAGAATAAGTCTGAAAGTGAGCAGAGAAAAAAAATATTAGGTTTAAAAAAAAAGTAGAAAATGACAAATGATGGACCAGAAAAGGAAAAAATAAAAAACAGAAACTGGCCACTTGGCTTCTGTTTCTTAGTACCAAACGGTGTCAGCGCTCTTGTCTTGTGTGGATTTCACATGGAAAGTGTGAAGAACTCGAAAGCAAGTGGCAAACATAACACAAACAAAAGCTAAAGCCACTTCAACCGAAAATGCTAAATATGGTCCCGTTTAGAATTATAACCCTGCAATAAAAATATTTTTTAATGAAACAGCGTCAGACCATGCTCAAGTATCATCTTCAACCGAATGGGCCAAACATAACCATCTTAATAATCTATTAGTTTGGTTTATACTTTAAATTTCTTAGTTAATTTAGTTAAACTAATGTCGAATTTTTCAAATATAGCCGTTGAATTTGAATTAATAATTGCAATTGAGGAGTTGGGTCCGAAATAAGAGACTAAGATGGGCTTACATTTGGCATGCCTTTTTGGTCAAATAATAGCATGGTAGGCTCTACAGAATTGTACCCTAACCATCGGTTGAAGATATTTTTTTGATAAATCAGATTATTTTTTTAGCTTTTAGACATTTAGTCCTTTCCATTAAAAATGATGCAACACAACTTGGACCACTAGCTGGGAATATGACCAAGGGAGATGGCTCTGTTGCCATGGAAGGATTTCAAAAGGTTCACGCTTGTATTCATCACATTCCATTTGTAGGTAAACAGTAAAACCCTAGATGATAGTAATTCCATGACTTGAGGGATTGGACTACTACTCTAATCATTATTCCTTATCTTTATTCCAACTCATTGATATTATCCTTTGATGTTGGTGGAACGAAGATTATATTCATTTATTTTCTAATTCAATCTTTGATTCGAATGCTGACGCAGTTATCATAACTCCCCCTTCGGTTGGTCATTTAATTGTGTAAAATGTTTGTCATTATCGATTAATCGACACAAGTTTTTTATTTAGATTTTAAATTTAAATGTTGAAATTTGGGTCCAATTCGAGAGTTGGAATTTCTATGTAAGCTCTTAAGTTTATTCTATTCCTTAAAAACAAGAGTAACTCAGCTAAGGGTCGGCAAACAAACCGATTCATGTTATAAAATCGAACCAAACCGAAAAAATTAGTTTCGTATGCAATTTCTCTCTCCTCCTAGCTAAATTTAGTTAGTCATTGTTTAAAAAGTTATGATAGCCAGGTATTTAGCTAATTTATTAGAGCATCTTCAAATGAAATATCAAAATTTTTAAACATAAAATATAAATTAGATAACCCATGCGACACTTTGTCATTTTAACAACTTTTAAAGTTTTGCGCTCTATCCGATATGTCAAATAGTTGTTTTAAGACATCTCACAAATTATTAACTACACCCCATATACTGAAATCACCCAACATTTACTTTTTAAATGAGAAAATATCTTAATACATCCATTTTAACTTTCCAAAAAACCCTCGCACCCCTCGCTTCCAAAATAAGGCACTCTTCATTGCTTAAAAAAAAAAAAAATCTGGTTCATGGATAACTATTATTTTTTATTAGAACATATTTTGATAGCAATTTTGACAGCAAGAATGAGGGCTGATAATTCATGTTTTGTCTCATCATATTTGAATTTTTTATTAGAAAATATTACGGCTGTTTTTCTTACCACTAGTACTAATTGAGACATTTTGACATTGATTTGGACGGAGATGCCCGAGTTTTTTTTATTGCATTTATTTATTTATTAAAGTAACAAAACAAATCTCATTTGGCTTGCGTTAAAGATGCTCTAACGCAGGCAAGTGGGCATCATCCCCAACCCCACTCCTTCAAATCTTGACTTTAAAAAACATCCACTTGCAAAGTGGCTAATAAAACAAAGCCAGCGGAATCCATACCTACTAAACCCATAAAGCTTACCCAATGAATGGCATCCCCACTTGACCCCCCAACAAACCAACCCACATAGTGGTCTGTCACCGCACAATTCATCACCACTGTGCCATCCTAGACAAAATTTTGTGGGAAAATATTTCCTATTATTTTACTGGTAAAAAAAAAAAAATGCAGATAAACTGTACAAAGGCATAAAGCACTTTTTTAATACAGGACAACAAATGGGGCCGAAGGAAGCTCGTTTTCGGTTAAATGGGCTAAAATTCTCCAACCCGAATTTGAATATCGCTTTTATAGTACACAAAGTAATTGATGTGTCCTAATTACATTGAAAGTGTAGTGTCTAATAATGATATGACAAGACATCTAAGTTTATATTCACATAAAATGTTACGTGACAGTGTACGCATATTATTTTATTTTATTTTATTTTGTCAAGTGTACACATATTTTATAAATGTACATATAATTTAAATAAATTAATTGTAATAATCTTATTATTTGTAAATTAGTATAAATGGACCCAATGGAAAAAGTGAAGGCTTTGGGGATAAATTTTGGAATTAAAAAATTAAATTGTCGGTGGGGAAGAGTGGACTCTCCTCCTCCTCTCATAGGTTTTTTGATAACCCGCCAAGCTAGCTAAGGCTCGCCTCTTTTCACACCGAAAGCCTGTCTCTCGTCCTCCTTCTCTCTCTCTCTCTCTCTCTCTCTCTCTCTCTCTCTCTCTCTCTCTTCAAGAAATAAAGAAAAGCATCTCTCTCTCTCTCTCTCTGTGTGGAAGCGTCCGTCTTGTATTGCCTTCTTCCTCATTTGTTTGTAGAGAAAAAGAAGGAAACGGTGTGAGGGATTGTGAGATTGAAAGGGAACAAAACTTTATCCGAAAATGAGCATCGGCGGCGGCGACTCGGTGGAGGCGGAGTACATAAGGAGGCACCACAGGCACGAGCCCAGAGAGAACCAGTGCACTTCGGCTCTGGTCAGGCACATCAAAGCCCCTGTGCATCTCGTAAGCCTCTCGCTCTTTCCCTCTCTCCTTATCTCTCTCTGAACCCTCTGACCGAGCTCTGAATTGTGGTTCTTTTGATTTGGGTGGTGTTGATTTGTTTGACTCTTTGTTAAAGATTGGATTTTTTTTAGTGGGTTTGACTTTTTTTGGGTTTTGGAGATCTGGGAAATTGGGGACGATGGGAAGTTTTTCTGGGTTCTTTCTTATGTTATTTCTTCGGGGGTTTTTATTACTTTGTTCAATTGGGTCGGATGTGTGTTGAGAAATTGTTATTAGCTTTTTGGTCTTTGTAATATTCGAGTTTGTTTGTTATTTTCACCTACTTTATGGTTGCTAAAAGTAATTTTGGTGTTGAGGATGGTGATTTGTGCAGTAATCAGGTTTATATATATGATGATTTAGTAAAATTGAATTTTGTATGGTTGGGCTTAATTTCAGTTTGTTGTACTTATTTTATTAGGTATAATCCATTTGGTTGTTGAAAAATTGTAAGATAATGTAAAAGAACTATGAAAATTTGAAGGGTGTTTCTTTTTCTTTTGCCATTTTTTTCTTTAATTTAGCTTGCACGCAAAGAAAATGCTTCCTGTTTTTTAGCACTTTCTCGGTAGCCAAACAAATTGTTAGTTTTTTAATGGCAAATATCTAGTGGAAGTTTGACGCTTTCCTTATGGGTTCACTGTTGTTTTGTTTTTGATAAGATGTTGATTTAATAGTGTGATCAAGTTGGTGTCTTTTATCAGGTCTGGTCATTGGTGAGGAGATTTGATCAACCCCAGAAGTACAAGCCGTTTGTTAGTCGGTGCACCATGAAGGGGGACCTTGGCATTGGGAGCCTTAGAGAAGTGAATGTTAAATCTGGTCTTCCTGCAACGACAAGCACTGAGAGGCTGGAGCTTCTTGATGATGATGAGCACATTCTTGGCATCAGGATTGTTGGCGGTGATCATAGGCTAAGGGTAAGAAGCTTTCTTTTTCTTTTTGCCTACTGGCGTGTTCTTGCTTTTCTCCAGCTGATTGTCAAACAGGAAGTACCCTTGTGTCTGGTGCTTTGTAGCCCTTGTGTTTTAATGCCACGCGTATGCGGCACATTCCACAATTCCACACTTTACAAATAACTGGTGCCATCACCATAGATGGCTATGTTAGTTTCAGGTTAACCCAAGTAAAACTTTTCCGGTACACATGGCAGTAAAAGTAAAAAAAGTAAAAAAAACTACCGTATTGATTTCTAGTTTGGGACTGTTGCATCTGCGTGCCTGAGGGTTTCTTATATGTTAATTTGTGACTGCTCTTTAATCACCAGCATATATTTTAGGGTTCCCTGTCTGTGAATACATCACGAGTGACCGTTTAGCTTGGATTTCAATGCTTTTGACAATGTTTTTTTCCTTTTAATATCTTAATTTTCCAAATCGTGTTGCAAATAATTGATTTGTTTTGCTTTCTATTTATAGATAGAGTGGATAGAGTTTGTGTTTGACTGCTAGCAATAGCTGCTTGTTTGTGATAGCCATAGGCACTCGGTCGTGGATTGGGCCATGTGTATGTCTAGGTCCCGTCGAATTATCTCACATGCTACATATGCATGGTATGAGGAATGCATGTAACATGTGCCTGCAGATATTGTTCCTTGGTGATTGCCCTTAGCAATATTCTCGACTTGTCTCAAGACTTAATCTTAGAACATGTAATATTGATAATGGCAATTTTTGTCGGGCTTTTAGTTTGTTGGAATTTTGTTTTAGGCAGATGACGCTGCCAGGATCTGGCCATCACATGCATGAAATATGTATATTTTGTTAATTTATCATGCTCAATTTAGTTTTCTATTTTTTCCGTTAATATTTGGATCATATTGTTTGCACTTCGGTATTATTATGTGGTACGAGAATGCTTTCCCAACCTCATTTCTATATGTTCTTTGGATTTGCAGAACTACGCTTCAATTATTACCGTCCACCGTGAGGTTATTGAAGGAAGACCAGGGACACTCGTTATTGAATCCTTTGTAGTGGATGTGCCTGATGGGAATACCAAGGATGAGACATGCTACTTTGTTGAGGCTCTGATCCGGTGCAACCTCAAGTCTTTGGCTGATGTCTCAGAGAGGATGGCTGTCCAGGACCGAACCGAACCTATCAATCAATAGTGGATTTGGGGGATGGTACAGGAGTACGATGGACTATAGCTATACCAACCATGTGGTTTTTTTGTCTCAGATGCTGTGTAGAGATAGTACGAACTTTCCTCCCATTCACAGAAGCTTTGGGAACATTGCTGCTTTTAGCATTTCCGACTGATGAACGTCCTTCCTACTCTCTTTCCAATTGGTCTCGCATCGTCTCTTCTCACTCTGGTAACGATGATGGGGTTTCTTGTATTTGTTTTTCAAGGACGAGCTTTCTCGGTTTTTATAAGCTCTCCATGAAGGGAAAGGGAAAGCAACTGTGAGTTTTATTGTTCCTGGGTTTCGTGCATGGTGATACCGATGTTAGTACGACTCTGATCTGTATATATTTGTCTTGGAAAGAGATGGTATCTATGGAATTGGGGTTTTCATCTCGTAGTACAGGGAGGATTCAGGGCGTCGAGCCGCTGTTCCGTTGTTGTTTGTGTGTATATACTTTATGTATTTGCATTCTTAATAAGTTATTGTAATCGCGTTACTTCCGTTTTTTCTTGTTGGATGATATGTCGAAACTTCAATAAAAATGGCCTATTCTTTCTTATGATATCTCTGTAAAAACTTAAGAACATGTACATCTCGGGGGCTTTCCTAGTAACCCAAGTTCTATTAATCTTAACCGGCCGGCGCTTGAAAAACCGGCTTCGGTAATCCTCGCAGAGCTCTGTGCATTGTACAGAGCATTCACCAAAAACTTGACCAATTTGGGCGAAGTTCTCACCCCATCTGCCTTGATCTTCCTCACCAGCAGTCATTGCAGGTACACTCTCCTTCCCTAAAACGGTGAAACCGGACACCATCCTTGAGTAAAATCTCGCGTTTACGTGCTAACGACATGTATTTTGCTGCTGTATGGCAATCGGAACAAACTCGTGTGTTCTTAATCACCCTGATAGGTTCTCCAATTTTCGTATTCATCAGTCCGTAAGTAATGGCCAGTTTCTCTGTGTGACTTAGCAGCACCTTCTTCTTCTCCTCCTCGTCAATATTCTGATGTACACTGCTAACGTCAGGCTCATACCCGAATTTCTTCATCTCATGAACCAGATGATACAGTTCAAAATATATTTCTCCTGCATCGGTATGAGGTTTCCCTTCGGCAGAGAACATATGAATTGTCTGATCAATTTGTATCCAGCTCCACACAGGCCCATTTTTCACCCCGGCATTCTTCATCAAATCTTTAAGACGCTCTACATCCTCCCATCTATTTGACATTGAATATAAGTTCATCATCGAGACATAATTGGCTGGATTATGAGGTTCCAACTCAAAGAGATTCTTTGCTGCAATCTCTGCAAACCTCAAGTTTTTGTGGATTCGACAGGATGTGAGGAAAGCACCCCATATAGTTGCATCCGGCTTCAATGGCATCGTTTGTATAAAATCCCAAGCTTCGTCAAGATAACTAGCTCTCCCGAGAAGATCTACCATGCAAGAGAAATGCTCAATTGTCGGAGATAAGTTATAATCGGTTGTCATACTATCAAACAAGTTCCATCCTTCATCAACTAAGATCGAGTTCTTGCAACCAGAGAGCAGAGCTGTAAAGGTTATAGCATCTGGCTGCACACCTACTCCTCGCATTTCTTCAAAAAGAGAAATAGCCTCTTTCCCAAAGCCATAAATGGCAAACCCCATAATCATGCAGTTCCAAGAAGCTAAGGTCTTGTTCTTAGTCTTCCTAAAAACCTCATGGGCACTTCTGAAATCACCTGCCTTACAGTACATGTCGATAAGTCCTGTGGCTACATATACATCCTCAACGAAACCTTTTCGTATACTGAGACAATGTATCTCTTCACCCTTGTGCAACAATGATAGGCCTGCACAAGCTTTAAGTAGGATGGATATGGTGGCAGAGTTTGCCCTGATACCTTCTTTTTGCATTTGGATGAAAAACTTGAGTGAGCCTGCGTAATTCTCATTGTTCGAGCAGCCTGATATAAGAGCAGTCCATGAAACCACATTAGGAGTTAACCCTGAACTTTTAATCCGATGAATCACAGCCAAAGCTTCCTTATGGTGGCCCCTCATTGCATACCCCGAAACCAGACCATTCCATGTAACTAAGTCGGGCTTGATTCCTTCCTGACTCATGTTATGTAATAGTCTTTCAGCATCTTTGAAAATACCCTTGAAGGAATACCCTGAGATCAATGAATTCCAAGCAAAAATGTTCTTGTTCTTCATATTATCAAAAACATTTTGAGCACTGGACAAACAATCATTCTTCACATACATGTCTACCAACGAAGTTCCTACGTAAACATCATACTCATCAAGCCCATTTCTTATCACGAAACCATGAACTTCTTTCCCATGTTTCAAGACACATAACTCAGTAACCGCCTGAAGAACACTAGTGATAGAGCTTGAATTTGGCTTAAAGCCCGCTTTTTGCATTCGCTGCAAAACCACCAGGACAGCTTCATATGAGCCATGGTTAAAATGTCCTGACAAAAGGCAATTCCAAGTCACAATGTCTGGCTTCACATAAGACAATTCCATTTCATGGAAAAGAATCCAAGCATCATTCAAACAACCAAGTGAAGCATAAGAAGAAATAATCGAGTTCCATGTCGATAAGTTACGATCTTTCATTGAATTAAAAACTTTCCTAGCTGATTCTAATCTGTCATTTCTTGAATACATGCTAATAAGTGAATTGCATATTGACAAATCTGAATCCAATGCCCATCTTAAAACATACCCATGAATCTGCTTTCCTGCATTGAGAGCTCTAACTTTTCCACAAGCTTGTAGTTCTTTGACAATTGTAGAACTGTTTGCTTCAGCACGTGAAAACTGCATACTTCTGAACAATTCCAATGCCTTCACCCATCTCCCATTCTTCAAGTTGAGCTTGATCACCTCATTCCACAACATGTCTTCCTTCTCAGGCATTTCATCAAACATTTGGTTGGCACTTTCTATGCCCCAACAACTCCCATAAAAATTGATCAATGCACACTTCAAATACACATCAAATTCAAAACCCCTTTTGATCAAATACCCATGAATTTCCACCCCAAGCCACAACTTCTTCAAACTTGCACAGATTTCCAAAACAACACAAACAACTTTGCTATCCAACATCACTCCACCTCCATGAAACTCACAAAAAAGCTCAAGAATTTGTGGGTCCCCCCCAAATCTTCTTAGTTCATGCAGGCAAGAACTCCATGAGTGATAGTTTTGTGCAGAACTGGCAAACAAAGCCATTGCAGCAGACCTACAATCACCAAATTCCAAGTAATATGTGACCAAATTATTTCCCTTGGCATCCATGTTACTCTTGTTAGACAATTTTATCATCTGGGCATGCATTGCTTTCACTAAATTCAGAGTTTTGACCTGACCCAAGTCATCCAGTAAGGTAAAGCCTGGAGCTTTTTGGGTTCTTGGGGGGTTGAAGATTGTCGGGTTTTGGAGGAAAGGTGTGGAGAGATGGTGAAATGGAGCTAGTTTGTCCATGGAGGTTTGGTAGTTAATGAGGAAAGCCAAGGTAGTTTGGCTGTGAAGAAATGGCAGTCATGAGAATATTGGGGAGCTTTCATATTTGCAATTGGAAATTGGGAAAGTATTTGGATTTTTGGATTCTTTTGGATAAGGTTGATCCTCTTACGTAATGCTTTTTGAACGGGCCGGTTCAGTCAGAATGATTGCTATTGGATCCGGCCGGAGTTCTAAGCTGGTTGAACCCGGTTAAAACACTTTTTGTATGCCATTATAAAAGTGGCAAACAATTTAGTTGGTGGAGTTTTGACACTTTACGTGTGTTAATTACTATATGTGATGTGGGTCAGAATTGGTGTTGTTATTATGTTGGTTAGAATATCTCCACCCGTTTTAAGAAGGCAAGGACAAGAACTGTAAAATTGCTTTCTATTCATTGAATATGAATTGTCTCTGTGCAAGTTCACTTTTGTAAGACGAGGAAGAGTAAGAGCAAATACTATTTACAATTTGTTTTTTTTCTTTTTTTTATATGCCTTGAAAGTGTGTACTATGTAAGTTTGTTTTTTGAAAACAATTTCTTTTTGTTTTAACTCCGATAATTTAATTTTAAATATAAAACAAACATGCCTTACAATTTACAAACAAGCATGATTAATTAAAAAATTAATTAATTTATTTAGGGATTAATCGGGACGGTGATCAATTGCCTAGTGTCTAGATACGACCTAGGCTATTGAGAATAAGTCCCGCATTGATGGAAGGAAGGACCTTGCATGGACTTATAAGAGGTTGGGTAATGTCCCCAAAAAAAAAAAATAGCAATATGAGAAGTAGCCCAACTTACTCAGAAGCCTATGCAAGGTCCTTCCTCTCATCAATGTGAGATTCCTTCTCAACACACTCTCTCGCATGTGGTGAATTTTCTAGCTTAACACATGGATATCACAACGGGTGACGTGGAACACGTGTGACCATTTGACTTCACACGTCCATTTGACTTCACACGTGGGATAATCTACTCTGATACTATGAAGAAGTTGAGGTTCTACCATAAAACCAATTAGCTTTGGCTTCGGAGCAGCCATCTTGGGCTTAGCAGCAACATCATTTGGCTTGGCAGTGTGGGCTTTAGGCTTAGCAGCAGGCTTAGGCTTTGTTGGAGCAGTAGCTTTGGGCGTCAGAGCAGTAGCTTTTGGCTTAGTTGCGGGTTTTGCCTTCGATTTCGCCTTAGGCTTGGCCTGACCTTTGGCAGCTGGCTTTTTCCCTCCCTTAGGCTTCGCACAACAACTTTTGCCTTCAGTTTAGCGGCAACCATCAGCTTCTTCTTCACCGGAGAAGCAAGCTTCGGCCCCGAGGACCTCACATGCAAGAGCTTGAAGGAGTTTTTGACCTTGACGATCTTATTAGAACTCACAAGCTTCTTCAAATGGAAGAGCAAAAGCTTCTTGAAGTTGGGCAGCATCTGCTTGTGTGTCTCCCCGATGAACTTAGTGATCGCGTATAGGCTCGAACCAATCATTTCCTTCAATGTAACAATCGCGTTCTTAACCATCTCTTCGTACGGAGGGTGAACTGGAGCACTTCTAGGCTTCCTCGGAGCGGGTGCCTTTTTCGCCTTAGGCTTCTTGGCCTTGCCGACCTTTGCCGCCGGTTTGTCATCCGCGGTATCGGTGGTAACCGGCTCAGGAGGAGGATTCTCAACCACCTCGGTCACGACGACCACGAAGGCTTCTTTGGTCGCCATAGGATAATTTGAATTTTAGGGTTAGGGTATGGAAATTAAGGGGAAATAGAGGACTGAAATTTGAAAGAGGGGAGAGAGATTTGGATCGACCAGCATGTACGTGTGTGAAGCCTAACTTTTTTCATATGATCAAAGCAGGATGGTTCACGCGTAAAGCCTAATGGCCACACGTGCTTCATGTCATCCAATTTGTGTTGTCCACATGTTTGGCTTGAAAATTCACCACACATGAGGCGGCGTGTGAGAATGTGACAATAAAAGAGTCCCACATTGGTGAAAGGAGAAACCTTGCAAGGGGCTTATAAGAGGTTAGGCTACTTCCCATATTGTCAATTGGTTTTATAGAGGAACCTCAACTGCTTCAACCAATTAGTTTTATGGTGGAACCCCAACTTTTTTCATAGGCGGCGCTAGGCAGTGGATTTTAGAATAGTGCCTCACAGTTATCGTGAATTTCTGTGCGCACATTATAAAACATTGTGCTAAAAATATAAGATGGTAAAGAGTCCATAAAGAATCTCACTTTGAATCTCCTTAACATTTCTCTTGTGCCGCATCTCACCCCTAAGGTTCACTTCAAAGTTCAGACCAGCTTAATATATAGTTAGTTAATTGATTAATAAGAGCAAGAACTATTAGTGGAGGTTTCACAAGAATAAAATTAATGACCAATTGTATCTGTCCACCTCATTCTCTTGTTGAATTCGAATATTCGTACCATCTCTTTAGATTATTGGTAATTTTTTTGGCGTTTCCCTACCTGCTTAAATCGATTACCTCACCAGATCCATCTATTCACTTCAAGACAAGTGGCGAGTATAAAGTATAATCTACTTAAATGACTTATCTTTTTGTTTCATTTGGAAGCCACCCGTCAAGGATGAAACCCTTAACCCATTCCTTTTTCACCTGTGCATTCTACATATTTAGTTGCACCTCGTAGCGGGCACATGCACAGAAATTTACATCTCAATATGACGTAGGACTGGAAGAGCAGTTCAGATAGGCGACTTTCAGCGTGAATAGTGATTTTCGTATGAATATTGTTGTCTGCGGTGAATAGTATTGTTGAAGTTTATACCAGTCTCAAGATACATTCCGAAAACAGAACAACGTGATGAAATGCATCAAACTCGTCCCTATTCCAGATGGATTTAAGGAGTTTAATGACGCCCGTTCACAAACTCTGTGTTGCAGGAATATTATTATGGGCGACGATCAAATGACCCCTTTGCAAAATGTAAATTTCTATAATAACCTAAATCAATTAGTGAAACCAATTAATTTGATTAGTTTCCATTTTAGTTTTATTAGTAAAGTAGTATTATTGTTAATTGGCAATATGAAGAGTAATCCAACTTACTTATAAGCTTATACAATGTCTCTTCTCTCATCAATATGGGTGCCTCGTCACGTGTGAGGAATTTTCAAGCCAAATACATATTTTCAAGCCAGATACGGGGACGACACAATTGGACTGACGTCGAGTACGAGTGACCATTGGACTTCATACATTGGATAACTTGCTTTGATACCATGAAGTTGAGGTTTTACATAAAACTAATTGACAATGTAAAGAATAACTCAACTTACTTATAAGCTCATATAAAATTTCTTGTCATCGTATAAGATTCATCTCAACAATATCATCATCGAGTCACCGACTATGGAGCATCCATTAATTAATTGTTGAGGGTAACAAATGAACATGGACCCCAATATCTTTTTTTTTTTTGGTACAGCATGAACCCCAATACTAATCATGAAGCCTAGTGAGATACAGATCCTGTGTGCGAGGACGGGCATCGGACGATGATGACCTACAGCTTCGATAAGCTATGGCTCAAAATTACAGCTCCGACGAGTAGAAAGAAACCAAATTCGAGAAAGAAGCAAACTCATCTTTCAAGGGTATCCCACGAGTACTAGAGTAGGTTGGCCCACATGTGAAGCTGAACAGTTACACTGCTTTACGTCACCCAATTCGTATTGTCCACGTTTTTTTACTTGAAAATTCGCCATACATGAGGAGTGGGTGAGGATGTGAAGGTAAAAGAGTCTCACATCAGTAACAGTATAAACATTATGTAAAGTCTTATAAAAGATTGAGTTACTTCTCATATTGTCAATTGATTTTATAATGGAACCTTAGCTTCCTTCAACTTCAGCTTTGGCGAGTTTTTTTTTTATTCTTCTACGTCTGTAATTCCTTTACTTATACTCTAAAACTTTGTTGCTCGATATCACATTGTATATATAAAAGGTGTTAACCCTGTCAATGAAATCCATCCAATTATATCAAATCCCTATATGGTATTAATAGTATTGATGGTCCGGATTCTTTTGTCCATTTGCGCTGTACACAGAGATTCAGAGGATCTAAATTCGTAGTTAAGGTTTATTTTTCTTGTGAGCCGCTCACACTCTCCTTTCTAGACCCTAGCTCGCTTTCGGCCACCATCTCTCTCCTTTTGACGTCAAAATTACACATCCTCAAAACACTTGATTTCAAGCCCTTCAAAATA
Source organism: Pyrus communis (assembly GCF_963583255.1). Classification (NCBI taxonomy): domain Eukaryota; kingdom Viridiplantae; phylum Streptophyta; class Magnoliopsida; order Rosales; family Rosaceae; genus Pyrus; species Pyrus communis. The sequence goes on from NC_084818.1 coordinate 10,336,926, forward strand.
ATTAACTTCCTCCAATTGGTGTACAGAAATGTACTGCTAAATAGAGACGAAATAGGTTGGAGAATTACAGTAGAAAAAATCAAAATTGGAATGAAAGTTCAAGGACTAGAAAACAACTAAAACGAAAATTGAGCCACTTTTAAATCAGAGGTTCTCCCTATCATATATATCCTAACGATATTTTGTACCAAATTGTGCGCCATCGTTTGTACTATTGTTCACTAACGTGCTGGTTTCTCTCAAATTGTTCAAAAACAACAATTATATAAATTGGAGCATTTTGTTTGATCAACGACTGTCTTATAGCTTTACAAAATTAAACATGATTTGAATACAATGTTTCTTTGAAAACTGCATTTACTCACCAATAATACAAGAACAAACATAGATTAAAGGGCCTTTTCGTGCCATTTAACTTTCTCCTCTTTACTTTTAATTTCACCAATTTAGTACTATTACCTTCCAAAATTCGCTCAATTAGGTGCAGTCATACGTTGCCTAATTGGTAACTTTTCTAACAGTATTAGTTACTTCAGCATGCATGTCGTCAATGCTGAAAATATAGTGCAGATGTTCTAAAGAGTTTATGCAACAAAGAACGTCTGGTATGAACCATAAGGTCCTATACATCTCAAGTTTTCTTTTATATTTTTTACTATTTTTCCATCGATCTTAAGGAAACATGCTTACAGCTTAAGAAATTTTGGTAAAAGATAAAAGACCAATGGGCAGCGACTGAAGAAGTATAATTATTGGAGAGTGGGAATTGAGAAGCTCTTACATGAAAGCAGGAACTGCTGTTCACTCTCCCTAGAGACTTCGACCGTTTGACAAATTATTGTCAAGTGGATGCAAGATCTCGTGACGGAGTCTGTCCACAGTCGGATCAAGCAACAACGGACCATATGTGGAAGCAAGGCACGTCTTGTTCCATACCCCGACAATGGCCTCCGACTATCTCTCAGTATCATGGTAGAGACGTTGAGATGGCAAAAGCCGGAAGCCCTTGAAAGGGAGGGAACAACCAGTGCCTTGAAGCTTAATGTATAAAGTGCCCTGCAAATACTTCTTGTCTTTATGAATTTTGAGCTACGGCATGCATATTTATAGGTTGTAGTATTGTAGATTTGTAATATTGTATGTGCCGATTATATATAATTTTTCTTGAACAGAACGCGTGGAGGACACATATCCTACATGTTATGGGAAACATATTAAATATAATCGGCACATACAATAATTCTTCATGCGATAGAAAAGAGATGAAGTTGTACATAGACTATGGAGCAATGTGGGATTGGGACATGCGCTGACTTGAAATGTGTGGCAGAACAAGAGATTCTCAGTGATTCCCATGAAGGGTTGGACTTTTGCTGCACTTGATATGAGTGGCATAACAAGAGATCCTCAGGGATTCCCACGAAGGTCTCCGAAAAAGTGGCTCTTAAGAGCCAATGCAAATGATCAATCACCATAAGCTGAGAACTGAAGAATAATAAAGCAGTGGTTTTCTGCATTATTAGGTCGCGATCTCCTACCATAAAAAAAATATATTTATTATTCCTCATCCTCCCCATACATATTCAACACTAAATCAACAAACGAATATAAAAGTTAGATGTTTCTTCATCCAATATTTTGAAGTTGTAAGTTTCTTCATCCAATCACAAAGGTTTGAAAACATGATTCTTAGATCTTCACCCAAAAGACTATTATTAGATTCCCTTATCACATATCATCTCATAGCCAGCTTCCAAATCCTCTTGAATCCTTTGCTGGTCAATGCCAAATGACATGTTTAGAAGCTTGCACTTTGTGCCGCATCTCACCCCTAAGCTTCACTTGAAAGTTCAGACCGGCTAACTATAGTTAATGAATTGACTAACAAGAGCAAGAACTATTAGTGGAGGATTACATAAGAATAAAAGGACCAATTGTATCTCTCCACCTCATTATCTCTTTGTTTCATTCGGATTGTATTATCTGCTTAGATTATTATTATTTTTGCTGGTGTTTCCCTACCTGCTTGGATCGATTACTTCACCATCCATCTATTCACCTCAAAACAAGTGAAGAGGATAAATATAATATCTACTTGGACTAATTATTATTTTGTTATGTTCGGATTGTACTTCACCAGGAAACCCTACCCTTTTTTTGGTCGAGAACATGAAACCCTACCTACAAGGGCGGATCCACATAGAGACTTGGGAGGTCCTAGGATCCGTTAGCGATCCTAAATCCCTGCTATAAATTTTCCGGGGACTCCTCGTACTCGAGCATGAGGTTTGTGCAGGTTGTAGGTTGCAAGTTGCAGTGTCTGTCTTCTTCTCGGAGAAGATGACCGCACACGAAGAAGAAAGAAAATAGGAACCCTTCCTGCTTGTCTCCTCCTTGCTTCTGCCATGGTCTCATCCGTCGGTGCCAGCCACTTCTCCTCCAACCTTTCTCTGTCGTTTGGTGGGGGTAGTACACAAGCCCAAATTTTCCCAAATTATTTCAACCATCTTAGTAATTTTTCTTATGGGTGAAATTTCCTTTATAATGTTAGTAAGATGGATATGATTTGTAATGGGTTGGTGAAATTTGGGGGTGAAGCTGCCATGGCTTCGGGAAAATGGGGAGGGAGGCGGTTGGTGGAGGTATGGCAACTTTGTTCTTAGTAAGAGAGAAGGTGAATGTTTGGAAACTAGTAAAAGAGAAAAATGGTGTGTTTGGTTAGAAAGATAGTGGGAGTTTGGGGAGAGTTTTAATTGACTGGTGTTTTAAATTTAGTGGTTCATATTAGATAATCAATAACTTAGGTACTCCCTAGTAACTTATGAAACCTCGTAATGGACGCTGGAATTATAATTTTATAATTTGTAATAATGCTTTGCATATGATTTTTGAATGAAATGTATTATATTTAAATTTTCAATGTTATTTTTGTCTATAAATTTTTTAACGTTTATAATTGGGAACCACACCCCACCTTCCCCCCCCTGTGCGCCCCCGCGAGTTTAAAATCTTGGATCCGCCATTACCTACCTACTATCCTCCATCTATGCATTTGACGACCTCGTAGTCGTACCGTGCATAAGAATTTACATACCAATTGACCAATAAATGTGTGTTTATTATTTTTTTGATTCATCTGAAAATGTTAAATGATTCATTTGTTTGAACTGAAAATATGACAAAAATTGGGTCTAAATGGTTCATCTGAAAATGTTAAATGATTCATTTGTTCGGATTGCTATGTCCACACATGCATTTTCTCACACACTCCTTTCAAATTTTGACCGTTGGATTGTGTGAATGGAAGAAGATTAATGGACAAAAATTAACAAGGATGTATAGAAAGTAAAATGAAGTGTGTGAATAGCATTACCCTTGTTTTAAGTGGGAGTTGATCATATTTGGGTTGTAGCCTTATGGGTTAAAGTGTGATTATGGGCAAACTGTTTGTGTGGTGAAAATTATGTGATTGTGAGGCATTCTTGGTAGTAGACTTCATATGAATATATTTTGATGAGGAGAAGTGACAGCTAGGGTTTGATGGAGCACTATGCATAGAGCAAGTGGAAAGAAGGGGACACACAAACAATATTTCTCAAATTCAAGCTTTCTAGCAAAATTATCGCCATTTCCATCACACACACACAAACACCGTCTACTATAGCGGCAATTAGTAGTGGCACACTTGAAATTATTAAATTCATGTTCATGTAAATTTTTAGCCTACGTATAAGGCCTGTGGGAAATTTTAGGAGCGAACATTTTGACACGTCTGGTAGAATACTTATAAGCAAAATTAAATCATGAACAATCCTAGTGTTTATCAACATACTGTCCATAATTATATGATGATAAGGGCAAGTGCTACTTTCTTGAGTAACTAATTTATATCTGGATGATTATCCAGTATTTCATTCTTTTTGTCACCAGCGAAGGGAACTGCTTAATTAACTCTGTAAGGTGGGCATAAAGCCGAGGTGGTTTTTTTTTTTTTTTTTTTTTTTTTTTTTAAAGAACAAACGACATTATCTACATTAAGGAAAGAGAGGGGGGGGGGGGCGGGTGGGCTTAGCCTCACAATGGTTTAGCAATAAAGTGGTTTAAATTCGCCTTTGGAGAAAATCGAACTTGTTTGTACCATACCTTTTTTTTTTTTTTTTGGAGTATATTTTTACACTAAGGGGAGGGGGAGTTCGGCAAAGCCACACAATGAGCAGCCTAATTTGGTATTAAATTCGTCATCTACAAGATTCAAACTTAAAACCTCTCACTTCCAAGTAAAGAGGAATATCACCAGACCGTAGTACTGAGTGGTTGTTTGTACCATACTTGACCAATCCTGAAACTACAAAGTACCAGTCAACTTCATACCTTCAAGGACCCATTGAGGGGGCTCATGCTAAGGCACCCTTGCAGAAGTACAAGAGTTTCCCTCCACCCAGGAGACCAATCACAACACGACACGTGTCAACATCAGAAAAAAAACTCCTAGAATCTCACATCGACCACGGATAAAAGATGAAGACTCTCCTCAACTTTAAAAGAAGACCATTCTCCTACAATTAATAACTAATGCCATTATTGTACATAAACTCGTCATCAGAACCCACTAATGATGATTATGCTTGAACCTATATATTGTGTAAACCCTTCATTATTAATGAGGACTGCTCTACCCCGTGGATGTAGCCAAACTTAAGGTGAACCACATACATCTTGTGTTTGCTTCCCTTTCTCTATCTCTTTACATTTCATCCTCAATAGGTGACTGGAGTAACCATGGGAATGTCACAAACTCAACACTTTACATTTGTTCCAAAGTCTCATCGATTTTGTGCATCAACAGAACTTAAGACCTCTCATTTACAAGTGAAGAGGAATACTACTAGACTGTAATACTAAGTGGCGGATCTCAAAGGTTAAAATGGCAAGAGATGCTTGATATGAAGAACAATTTTCTCAACCAACCCTACTTTTGGTATTCGACTTATATTCAGTAGCTTTTATTAGTTGGGAATGCACAGATGATAAATTTTTATTGTGTATTTTACAATTTTCTCATTTGCCAAACAGAAAAGTTTATGATCTTGTAGTGTTTTTATTGATAATGTGTTTTGATAAATTCACGACAATGCTAGGGTTTCAGAAAATTCAAGTGGCAGGCACTTTGCATATCCTGTATTGGCCATTCCTCCATGATATGTGTAATTTTCTCTTAAAAATTAAAAGTTAGGCGTTCAAATTCCATTATCTAACTCACTGTTTAGATAGGTACCACTATACATGAGAATGTCAGTTAACATTTGAGGATTTATTTGGTAACCGGACGCACTCGGAATCACAGTAAAGAATGCAGTAGAGTTTGAACAAGTTCATTGGTGTTTCTTGGTAGAAAGTGTTGGTCTTTTGGTCCAACATAGCTTGGTCGATCTAATATGATTATGCATTCAAGATTTACAAAGCTAAAGTTGAAAAGAAATTGGATTTGAAAATTAAAGTGGTGATGTCTGATAAGGGGAGAATACTATGGCAGATACACTGAAAGTGGTAGGAATTTAGGACCATTTTGCATCGTTTTCTAGACAAGAAGGTATCATTGCCCAATACACCAATCTTGATACACCACAACAAAATGATGTTTCAGAGAGAAGAAATCGAATTTTAATTGAAATGGCACGAAGTATGATGAGTACATGAGAGAACCAATGGTTTCAAGTTTTACTGCCCAAATCACACTACTGGATTCATTGAGATTGGAAACCCAAGGTTCTTAGAAGATGATTTTGAATCAACAGAAGAAAACAACAATTGTGTCATTGTCAACAAGAACCTCACCATAGAAACTGTTACTTGCATTGCAAGGAACAAGGAAGAACGCTATTCTAAAAATCTCCGCCTAAAGTCGCCTAGGTGTTATGCCGGCCTAGCCACCTCACCCTAGGTGTTTGAAAATTAAGAATGGGTGCATAGACTTGCCTAGGCACCCCTAGACTTACCTAGGCACCCGTCTAGGTCGCGACTCTCATTTAGACAAACAATAAATAACTTTCATTTTGCATTTTATTTTTTCTAGAAATTGTAAGAGATTTGTTGAATACTTGGATGAACATTCATTATATGCTTGCTCCTATGTTTTCAATATGTTCTATTATTTTATAACATATATGTCACTATATTTTGGAATTGATATATCCCAATACAATTATGTATTACTTTAAATATAAGTAGATATTTATATGTTATATAAATAAATTTAATTAAAACTAAAAAAAACACCTAGGCCTCTGCCTATACGCCTAGGCGCTAGGCCCTTACCCGCCGCCTAACTAGAGCCTGGCACCTTTTAGAACCTTGATGAGGAATAGACTCAAACACATGATCAAATGGACTCAAATAATGAAGATTGGTTGAAGACAATGAAGTCTGAATTGCAATCTATAAGTGATAATGGAGTGTGGGAGCTAGTTGAATTGCATGCAAGATGTAAACCAATTGGTTGTAAGTGGGTTTGTGAAACTAAAAGAAAGGCAGATCGTGAGATAGAGAGATATAAAGCTCGTTTGGTTGCAAATGGCTTCACTCGAAAGGAAGGAAAAGACTACAACGAGACATTCTCACTTGTCTCAACAAGTGATTCTTTTAGAGTCATTATGGCACTTGTTGCTCACTTTAATTTGCTTTTACATCCAATGGATGTGAATGTTGCGTTTTTAATGGTGATTTGGTTGGAGAATTTACATGAATCAACTTGAGTGTTTTGTGCAAGAAGGATAGGAAAGTTGGTCTATAAATTGAAAAAAATCAATTTATAGTTTGAAACAAGCTTCAAGGCAATGGCATTGAAGTCGATCAAGTGATATAGTCTTATGGTTTTACAAAAAATCTGCTAGATGAGTGTATATATCTTAAATTCAGAGGAAGAAACTTTGTTATCCTCATGCTTTATGTAGATGACATACTTTTGGCTGAGAGTAATTTAGCAATGATATGTGAGAACAACTTGTTTTTGTCAAAATATTTTGTAATGTGTAATAACCCATCCTTAATTTTAAAAGTGTGAATCTACAAAAATGCCCTTAGAGGCGAGGATGTTGATTTTCGTTGACCATCTTATCGTGCGATGTATGACTCATTATGTTAGTATATCCTTGTAGTGCTCGACGTTACGAACGCGTAAGTACAAGTGGAATCAATTTCGAAATTATGACGGACACTTTATGGAACTACGAATCCAAAAGATACCTTTGAAAATTACTATTTTAGATATTGTAATATTATCTTATTATTTTAAATAATTATGTTTTATTATATATTATTATTATAAACTTTGATCCACTCATCTTTTTGTTTTGCGTCCCTTTTAGGATTTAGAATTGAGGCGTAAAATCCCGATGTCAGGGCATTTCAGCATCGGTATCTTCCAGCCCTCTCGGTGTAGGACCCATTTTCTATTTTCTTTGTAATCTCATTTATTTCGTAATATTCCTTTCACACTTTTCTTAATTAGTTGTATACTCTAAACACGTTCCTGCATCCGCACATTTTCCTTATATTTAAATTCACTTATTTTATTTACGTTAGTTCTTTCTTCATAACTTGCACGCATGTTAAAATAGCTTCATCATTTTTGGGTGTTGGCCAGCACGTGTCCATTCTGATCTTTGGAGGATATCGAGATCGGGATATGTCATAATATCTGACATGACAGAAGCTAAGTGTGTGTTTGGTATTACGATCAGTTGTGACAAAGATAGAGGATTGTTAGGTTTGTCACAAAGAGGGTAATAGAGATTAGAGAAGGTTCTCGAATGTTTTAACATGGATAAGGGTGCGGAAAGCATTTTCTTAAATTTATGGGAACTTTAACGAAAAGTACCCGGTACTGTTCAATTTAACGAAAAACCATATTTTTACACTAAAAAGTCAATCCTAGTACTATTCACTTGACCCTTTATTTTGTTGTTTTCGTTAAAACTCAAAGTTTTCAAGCTATTTTCATTAATTTTCCTTAAATTTAATGCCTAAAATTAATTTTCGTACCACTAATATCGCCTAATTTAATAACTTACATAACTATCATCCTCACACATTTTACAAGATCAAATATCAACTTGGGATGAAAAGAAGTTGAGTACCAAACTGAATCCAACTTTTTTTATTTTATTTTTATTTTTATTTTTTATATTTTACATTAAGGGGAATAGTTCGATTAAATCACACAATAGACAACCTAATTTGTATCGAATTTGTCATTTATGAGATTCGAACATAAGACCACTCACTTTTAAATGAAGAAAAATAACATTAGACCGTAGTACTAAATGACTAATCTATTGAAGGGATCAAAATTTCAATTAACTCAAACTTGAAATACAAGCCACTAACGGGGAGGAATTAAAATCCAACGACATGACGTTTTCTTGAACCTACACGACCGCGTGAACAACGACATGTCATTTAACGTCAATCTTTCTCGTTTGTCTGTAAAAGTCCGTTAAACATTCCCCCGCCTTTCGACATAAAAATGGCCAAGAAAAGAGAGCGCCGAGTCGCCCCGAGTGCGAAACGCGGCTACGATCGAGTCGAACCGCCGGACCAGTTCTGCAGCGCAATCCGGAAGCACACAATCACCGCATTTCTCTTCTTCTGCGTCGCTGTAGCGACCGGCGTGCTCGCGTACCGCATCAAATATGCTCCGACGGCGAACCTGGCGGATTCCTACCCCGTCCACGAGCGAGGAATCGTGAAGCGTGATGTGAATTTCCAAGAGATCCTCACTGCAAGTACCCTCCATACTGATTCTTTAACCAGATTATTTATTGTGTTCTGCATTTGGCCTGTTTGGTTGCCGGGAAAATGCGGGGAAATTAAGACAAATTGAAGTTATAGCGAAATGCACGAAATGATAAGAAACTTTAGTGTTTATACCAATTTTATGATCTTACTGTGTTTTTATTGATGATGTGTTTTGAAAAAATTCAGGAAAATGGAAAGGTTTCCGAAAATACGAGTAGGAGGCACTTTGAATATCCTGTATTGGCCTACATTACTCCATGGTATGTCATGTCTTACGATCTTTTTCGATATAAATAAACTATGGGATTGTATTAGTTTCTAATACACTGTCTGGATTTGAACGAAATACAACGAGAATTATAGTTAATGTTTCGAATATGAGAAAAAAATGACTTGGCATCGAAGTACATGTAAAATTTGGGGGATTCATTTCGCAACGGAATTATAGTAAAGAATGTAGTGGAGTCTGAACCGATCCATTAGTCAGTCTTCGGTACAAAGTGCTGGTCTTTTGGTTTAACATAGCTTGGTGGATCTAATATGATTATGTAATGTTTTTCGTTTTAAAGTTTGGTGTTGTATAATAACCAAGTATTTGGTTAGTAATTTATTTAGCTTGGTTGCTCATATAATCATATTTAGACGTATTTGCATTACTTAGCTTGAAATTTTTGTGAACTCCTCATATTTCAAATTATACAGGAATTCCAAGGGCTATGATATGGCAAAAAGGTTCAACTCCAAGTTTACTCATTTATCTCCAATTTGGTATGACTTAAAGAGGTATGCTCCCTGTTTTCGTTGTTTGACAAAGTGATATGAGTAGTTGGGGTTCTGTTTTGCACCATGTTTTTAAAGAGTTATCACTGCCCAAATAAGCAGATGGTAACTGTCAAAACTCTGCTTAGTTATTTGCTTATAGACGTGACCATTGAGGTGTCTTTTTTCAAAACTCTAGATTAGAACTGTCTGCTAAATAAATTTGGAGCCGAATCAAACTTACCGTTATGATTACTTTTTTATTGTGGGGGGTTGGGGGGATGGTAATTGATGCTCTCATTTATGACCTTCAACCTCAAGAAGTAGTAGGAATATCTATTAAGATTAAGTAAGATGTAGATTTATGAAAATTAAGCGATAATTAAGAATTGTGCTGCCATTTTATTTGTGGATAAGTTTTCAGTATTTCACTCATTTGTCAACAGCCAAGGCAATAGCTTAATTCTGGAAGGTAGGCATAATGCTGATACGGGATGGATCTCAGAGATTAGGATGGCAGGCGATGCTAGGGTATGAAGAAGAACTCTTTAATCCCCTTCTCACTACTTTTCGCATTTGATTAATATTGAACAGCTGTGACATCAAATGTTCACAATCGAATCTGGGAAGTCATGGAATAAAATATGAGAGGTCTTTTCAACACTTTGTCAACTTAGAAACAATTTAAATTCTTTTTGATAAGTTGTAGATAAATTTCCTGTGCTTTTATATGCAGTTGAGGCACGCTTTTGATCTGGATTGATAGTAGTCTCACCTGTAGCACACCTCTATAATGTAGGTATTGCCTAGAGTCGTTCTGGAAGCATTTCCAGCAGAGCTGCTTACAAAGAAGAAGCAGAGGAGTAAAGCTATTAATCTTATAGTGAACGAGTGCAAGTAGGCCTCCGATCTTGACTACTTTTTGTTTGTTTGTCTGTTTGTTCTAATAAGATATTATGTATCTACCCATTTGGCTTCTGATCTTGTTGGACTTGTTTACTATTTAATGATTTATGCATTCTGTACCAAAACTTTGGTCATTATAAATCTAATGCAGATAAAGTACTAATTTTGTGGGGGGTGCTTTTTCTTTGATCAGGGAGATGGGATATGATGGTATTGTGCTGGAATCTTGGTCAAGGTGGGCAGCGTTCAGAATTTTGCATGATCCAAGCATGCGGAATATGGTAATGTACTAATTTTGCATGATCCAACTAGGCAAATGATGACAATACTAACTCTCATGCGGAATTTGGGAAAACTTCTGTTTGTTGTCTGTTCAAAATACTTTTCTACCTTTCACAAGTTAAGTATATAATTTTCACCTATTTTGAAGTGTCAGGACTTCGAACAACTGTAACTGCAATATTCCAAATTCGAACGTCATTTGCTATTTTGAGAAGCAACTGTTTATTATATTTGCCTCAATACAAAGAAGAAGGATATACAAAATTGTATTAGCTTGCTTATGAAATCTTTGAATCGGAGTCACTTTGTTACCAAATACAGCAAGCACTTGCCTTCTTCATACCTAAATCCAAGTTTGCTGAAAGTCATTATTGTTCGGAGGTGTAGATGTTTCCTATTGAACTTAGTTTGTGGCCATTCAATGGTGCTGTTTCCTAGAAAGTGATACCATACTTCTCAAATTATATAACATCTCTGGATCTTTGTTGTTCTGCCCGTGCAGGCATTGCAGTTTATTAAAGAGCTTGGAGATGCACTACATGGTGTGAGCTTAGAGAAGAATGATAAGCAACGGTTGCAATTAGTCTATGTTATAGGTCCACCACAATCAGAGAAGCTCCAACCGCATGATTTTGGACCAAAAGATCTTCGGAGCTTGGATGATGCTGTGGATGGGTTCTCACTTATGACGTATGATTTCTCTGGGCCCCATAATCCAGGTCCCAATGCACCTTTGAAGTGGATTCATTCCACCCTGTGGCTGCTCCTTGGTACCGATGAAGATTGTGCTCGAGCTCGCAGAATATTTCTTGGCATCAATTTCTACGGCAATGATTTCCTCCTCAAAGGAGGTATTTTTCTGGTTCTTCCTATTTGTACAATTTTCGCTGTTGATTGCCGTTGGAAAATCTCCACTGATTTATGATTTCTTGTTCGTTATAACCCATGGGGAGTGAACTTAGGTGAGTAAATAAACTTACCAATTCTTGTATGACTACTTTACGCGGTCTGGATTGATCATCTTAACATTGTACATTTGAGTAGTTTATCAAGTATCTGTCCGTTATTGTCTCCGACGTTCCAAATCCTTGTTAATTCATTTAGGAGGACATCTCTTGGAGTTTTTTTATATCTTGAACGTGAATGAATTCTCTAGCAGTTCCTCAACTTACGGAGAGTGCTTTAATGTTATCGAAAATGCAGGTCCGGGTGGTGGTGCTATCACTGGAAGGGATTACCTGTCCTTGTTGGAGAAGCACAAGCCCCAGTTGCAATGGGAAAAGAACAGTGCAGAACATTTGTTCTATTACTCCGACGATGAAAATAACTACCACGCCGTGTTCTATCCGTCACCGATGTCAATTTCCGTGCGGCTAGAGGTAGGTCGCTACTGGGGATGCGGCATCTCGATATGGGAAATTGGGCAAGGTCTGGATTTCTTTTTCGATCTTCTGTAAACCAGTCCTCATTTGATCTTCTACCTGCAACCAATTTTTTTTTTCAATTTGAGCATGTGCTCATTCTAACAAAGTTTTTGTTAGGGGTGACAATAATTTGAAGAATTCGTCTATAACGGGTCCTACATCTCAAGAAATATAACACATTTCAAGAATTCGATCTATCATTTATGTTTCGTTCTTGATATATATGCCGGGACGGGGAGGGAACGCGGTGGCGTTATTTGAAAGAAAAAGAAAAAATGTTCATTCCATGAACCAAACCGAACTGCCCGAATATTTTAGAAGCTACATCTAATAGATCGAGCTTGGTTTTTTCCTTTCTTTTTTGGCGCCATTGGTTGGTTGGATGATTTAAGTTTATAGATCAAAAGGATAGTGATTTTCACTTTTAATTTAAAGTGTCGGCAGTTAAAACCGATTGGCAAACTTGTCATGTGTTTTAATTTTGGTTTATTTGTCGATTTGCTCTCCAAACTTGTATAGAGGTGAACTTTAATTTTAACCATCTTCCACAACTTTTACAATTAGCGGATTTTTCTCTTGAACTTTAATTTTAGCCGATTATCTCTCTAAACTTTTATAAATAGGCAATTCTCCTCCTAATGCTAGATTTTAAAAAATTTCATCTAATTTTCCATCCATTTTGGTCGAACAAGCAACACATAACAAGTGTATGGGGGCAAAAAGAATGGAAAATTAGATGGATTAAATGAATGAAAATTAGATGAAATTTTTTAAAACTTAACGTTGTGGGAGAAATTAGCTATTTATAAAAATTTACGGGATTGTCGGTTAAAGATAAAGTTCAATGAGAGAAATTAGTCAATTATAAAAGGTTATATGTAATCGGCTAAAATCACAGTTCAAGAGAAAAATTGACAGTTGTATACAAATTTGGAGGGCAAATCAATAAATACCTCAATTTTTTCAATGCCACTACAGTTCCGTCTAAGTTGTATGAAAGTTGTTCGGAAATCCTCCAACGGCCACCATGTACTGTAGTCTGTACTGCACCCGCAAAGTTTCTCAGTACTTCTACCGACTCTTTTCTCAGCCACACATTAATTGCAACCCCAAGTCATCATCCCAGCAATCAAACAACATAAAGAGATCAACAACCTTGCAATCCATATTCGCCACGTGTCAATCCCTCAATGGGCAACATCTCATCCTGCATGACACGTCAGCGCCACCCTGCACCCAAAAGGCACCGGCCAAATTGCACCCACTGAAGCTAAGGCTTGTAAAGCCCTGCATCATCCTTAGAAGAAACAAAAAAATCCTGCACAAAAAACTTCAATCCTCTCATTGTGGCTCACGATTTTCCATCAATATTCTGAGAGCCCCAAAAGAGTCTTTTTCTCTGTTTCTCTCACTAGAATCCCCCTCTAGAATTATGCCATGGAGGCCCTCCATGCAGCAAGCTTGACCCCCATAAGATCACTTCTTGGTGACAGAAAAAAAATCCCATCACTGCCCTCCATTTCCGTTCCCAAATTCTCAAATCCCACAAGTTTGAGAGCTTCACAAGAGTCTTCATCTCGGAGTTTCCATTGCGGTTTGCTGCTCTTATCTTCGGTTTTCAATGCCGGGTTTGCCAAGGCTTTGACATATGAGGAAGCATTGGGGCAGTCTGTGAGTGGTGGAGGTGGAGACTTGGAAGTAGGTGGTGGGGTTCTTGACAATGTTATCAGTTTTGTGACCGATAATCCTGCAGTTATAGCTGGTGGTTTTGCGGTTTTGGCGGTTCCATTGGTTCTGTCTCAGGTTCTGAAGCCTCCTAAGCCGTTTGGTGTTGACTCTGCAAGAAGTGCTTATGCAAAATTGGGTGAGGATGCCAATGCTCAGTTGCTTGATATAAGACCTCCCGCGGAGTTTAGGCAGGTTGGTACTCCGGATGTCAAGGGTTTGGGGAAGAAGGCGGTGTCCATTGTTTACAAACGTGAAGATAAGCCGGGGTTCTTGAAGAAGCTTTCTTTGAAGTTCAAGGAGCCAGAAAATACCACATTGTTCATCCTAGATAAGTAAATTGTTAACCCAATTCTTTAGTTTTCATTTCCTCATTGTTTTATGAATAATGAGTCGTCACTTTCTGAGCTTATTTCGAAGCAGTTGTTGATAATCACGAGCTGCTATCAAGTGCGTAGAATTGAGATCACCTTAGAGTGTGTACATTGTGCAATTGGTTTATGTAGGGATCACTATTTCCACGGCGAAAGTAAATTTCAATTCACATTACCATTTAGTTTGGAGAAGAAACAATGGAGTAGATAATCCACACGATAGAACTCAGTTAATACTTCAAAGACGTTGGTTTTCATATAATTTCATACAAATTGTGATATGTTAGTTCAAAAATATAGAAGACAATGCTTGTAATCGGTGCTGTGAAAGGGGCGGAAGCAAGCTTAATTGAGTACCTTCATATAGAAGATAAATGAGACAGGAAAATAAGCTTGTTGCTATTTCCATTTATAGTTTACCGTAAAGTGGATTCCGATTTAATGTCCTTTCCTTGACATTCATTTTTCACAATGCTTGTGATTTTGTGACAAACCTGGTAATATGGGACTGGATTTGTGTTATTCCAAAAGCCAACATGTGAAGCTAATCCTGCAAACTTTCTGATGGAAGCCAGATTTGATGGGAACTCTGAGCTGGTTGCAGAATTAGTCGCTGTAAATGGGTTCAAAGCTGCTTATGCTATTAAAGATGGTGCGGAAGGACCACGAGGATGGGTGGTTAGTCCCATTTCTCCTTCCACGGCTAGTCTTTGTTTCCATAAAAGTCTTGCCGAGCTTTAATACTTGACGTGGATTATCATTTTGCAGAACAGCGGTCTTCCTTGGACACCACCACCGAAAGCACTGAGTCTTGATTTTGGAAATTTAGCAGATGCTCTTAGTGGTGCAGTTGGAGTAATTTTCTTCACTTTCATTTGTTGATTATTATTCACATGTGAAAAATTATTTTCTTGTTGAACGATAGAGTGCTATTTGGTTCGTACATTTCAAGAGGGATGTTATATTGCTGTTTATGTATTGAACACAAATATAAGACGTTGGATAGTCTACAAAGTTTAGTAGAAATGTTAGATGGATGAATGGCAAGGTTAGTGAACATGGGTGGAAGTCATAGACCAAAAGTTTAGTACATCTCGCTACCATAATTCATAATTCTTCAAGATGGGATAAGAAAGCTGTTGGTGTGTACTACGGTGGAAATCTGTTAATTATCAGTTTTCGGTGATTGATTCTCTCGTTTATGATTCTCTTCGAAGATTTTTGATTTTAGGACGGTTCTTAAAGAGCTATGTGGTACTTATGTACAGGAGGGATCGGGTGCCTTGTCTCTTTCCCTTGGGGTTGCTGCAGCAACCGGATTGGGTTTCTTGGCTTATACTGAGGTAAAGTCCGTTGCATTGTGATCTATCTTTTGTTTTCCTTTTGGTGTAACATGTATCCTTCTTGTAGATCTTTCGAACTGACTGTTGCACTCTATATTTTCAGGTAGAAACAATCCTCCAGTTTTTAGGCTCGGTTGCACTAGTTCAGTTTGTGAGCACGAAACTCCTTTTTGCCGAGGTGTGTCTCACATTCTTTTTTATACTTCAAAGTAGTTATTTTGATGGAATGTTTATCAGGGTTAATATCGTTCGTCTCTTAAATAATGCGCAGTGGCCAAAAGTTAATAGCATGCGGTTATATTATGGCATTTTCCCTCTTCGTTATTCCTGTGAAACATGTCTAACTCGTCATAAATATGGAGGTCTACTCATCATAAACATTCTTAATCTTCGCGGCCTTGAAAACTTGCTCCATTCTCAACCCGTGGATTAGCATTTAACTTCATTCACGTAACCTAAGTAACTTTTTATGACAGGATCGAAAAGAAACTGTACAACAAGTTGATAAGTTCTTGACCACGGAGGTTGCCCCAAAGGACCTCGTCGATGACATAAAGGTATAAGACTACAAATGTGTTAAAGCATTTTGAACGGATTCCCACATCGCTACATCAGACTAGTTATTTTAACCTCGACCGCCTTGAATTTCAGCAAATCGGGACAGCTTTTCTGCCAGTAACTGTTAGCAAGGTTCTTCCTGCACCTGCAGAACCAATTCCAGAGCCTACTGCTGCTAGTGATACCGTACAGAAAGCAGAAGCTGTGGTCGAACCAAAAGTAGAAGCAGCTGCAGAAGCCACACAGGAACCAAATTCAGTACCAAAACCAGAAGTTAAAGCGGAATCACTTCCCGGGATTTCGAAACCACTTTCCCCATTCCCCTATGTAAATCCTCACTTTACTTTCTGCTCGAATTTTGTGTGTGTACAATGTATATATATCATCACCCTCACGATTAATTAGTTTGTGCAAGAACTTACCAAATCTTGCTTTCTTTCATGTTTTTTAATGGTTGCAGTATCCGGATTTCAAGCCTCCGGCATCCCCCAGACCATCGCAGCCCTAGAGACGTATCTTAAAGCTCATTCCTTCGACAGCAAGCAATCAAGGATTCTTCAGAGCCATACTCTTAGCTATGCTCCTGTTAGTGTGATACAAGAAGTTTTGGAGGCTACATTTTATATGAAGATGATTCAGTGTCATGAGTTGGATAAAATAGTTTTCCATAAGTAGCCCTCTTGTTTTTTACTTTTTACTGCTTAAATTCAAATCCTAAAATTAGTTTTCTTTGGACTTACTATATAAATTCTCTCTCTCTAGGGCTTTTCGAGTGTATATGTGTGTTTGATTAGAAGATGGAATAGTCATGAACTAAGCTTATTATTTTCAATCTTTACTGGAAGGGATGCGTTTACTTACTGGCTAATTTACTTTTACCTTCAACTAATACAATATTTAGAAGTTATTCTTTCTATTAAATTTGAATTGTTCACTGAATAGTTTATTCTCTCATAGTTCATTCATACAAGGATACAAGCTTTATACAATCAGATGCAGCCTATTCTAGGAAATAAATCTCTAATTACAAGTTGATTGCAATCTGGTCCTAAGATAGATTTAACCAGATCATTGACTATTTACATTCCCTACAATCATGTTTAACCAAATATACTTTCCTTTAACACTCCCCCTCAAGTTGGAGCGTGGATGTCAAGAACGCCTAACTTGCGGAGAAGCAAATGGAAAGCAGGTGTTCGCAGTGGCTTAGTAAACATGTCAGCCACTTGTTCCCCAGTGTGCACATAGGCTGTCTTGATTTCTCCTCTTTGAATCCTTTCACGAATGGTGTGACAATCAAGCTCAATATGTTTGGTGCGTTCGTGAAACACAGGATTCACTGCAATGTGTAACGCAGCTTGATTATCACAAAACAGCTTCGCCGGACTAGGATGGGCTATTTGCAAATCCTTCAATAAGTATCTCAACCACGTGAGTTCACAAGTTGCTGCAGCCATGGAACGGTATTCTGCTTCGGCAGATGATCGTGCTACCGTGACCTGTTTCTTGCTCTTCCAGGATATGAGTGAGTCACCTAGAAAAATGCAATAACCTGTAATTGAACGGTGAGTAGTCGGACACTGTGCCCAATCCGCATCACAATAGCCAATCAAGCTCAGCTTACTTTGAGAAGGAAATAGCAAACCTTGTCCAGGAGCATTTTTAAGGTATCGAAGAAGTCTATGTGCTGCGTCAAGGTGATGTCGTCTAGGTTCCTGCATGAATTGACTCAAGGTGTTGACGGCATATGTGATCTCTGGCCTTGTAATTGTCAAGTATATTAATTTCCCAATCATTCGTCGGTATTGCGTAGGATCTTTGAGAGGGTCACCACCAGTGGGTAGTAGCACTAAATCAGGTTCCATTGGCACCTTGGATGGCTTCGCACCAAGTAAACCCGCCTCTTCCAGTATGTCAAGTGTGTACTTGCGTTGACTGATGGTAATTCCAGCTTTAGACCGTGCAACTTCAACTCCGAGAAAGTACTTTAGGGGTCCAAGGTCTTTAATTCGGAAGCAGCGGCTAAGGAATTACTTGAGATCATTGATTGCTCCATCATTATTTCCTGTAATAACCATGTCATCAACATATAATAAAACAATGGTAATGGAGCTGCCAGAGACCTTGGTAAACAAGGAATAATCCGCCCGAGATTGTGTGAATCCAATGTCGTGGATGGCTGAGGAAAATTTCTGAAACCAACTGCGGGATGCTTGCTTAAGTCCGTACAAAGATTTGTGAAGTCGACATACAACGCGCTCCCCCTGTCGACGATAACCAGGTGGAGGAACCATATACACTTCTTCGTGAAGTTCACCGTGAAGGAAAGCATTCTGTACATCCATCTGATGTAAGGGCCACTGACGGACAGCAGCAACAGTCAATAAGCATCGCACAGTGATCAGCTTAGCAACGGGGGCAAAAGTTTCTTTATAATCGATGCCTTCTTGTTGAGTAAAGCCCTTGGCAACGAGCCGGGCTTTGTACCGCTCAACTGTACCATCTGAATTGTATTTTATTTTGAAAACCCACTTGCATCCAATGGCACGATGACCGGCAGGCAGGGAAACCATGCTCCATGTCTGATTTGCTTCGAGAGCTCGGAGTTCAGTGTGCATGGAAGCGACCCAATGAGGGTCATGGCAAGCTTGTTCATAGGATGTGGGTTCCATATGAGAAGAAACATTATGAATGAATGTCTGATGAGCAGGAGATAAGGAGGCATAAGAGACATACCGGTGGAGGGGATGGCGGGTGCTGGACACGGAGGAAGAGGCGAGGGCAGGTGCAAGCAAACCAGCATGATGGGCCACATAATCGTTGAGATACGCAGGGGGTCGTGTCAACCGGGAGGAGTGTCGAATGGGGAGGTGTGGAGATGGTGTAGGTGGGGGGACATGGGGGGATAAGGTGGGGACGGTGTCGGGTAGAGATGAGGAAGGTGTGGGATCTTGGGAAACTGGAGCTGGGAAAGTGGGATGTTGGGGAGTGGGGTGGGCCAAGATATCAGGATGTGGACTAGGAGGAAGTGGGCCGAGAGTGAGTGGACTGGGTAAAGGGGGTGACGAGTCCGGAGAGATAATGGGAAGAACAAGGGAGTCAGCCTCATGTTCAGGTGGTGAGTGGGAAAAAGGAAAAATGGTTTCATGGAAGTGGACATCGCGGGAAGTAGAGATTTGATGCGTGTCGAGGTCATAAACCCGATAACCTTTCTGACCATGGGGATATCCAAGGAAAAGACAACGGCGAGCACGAGGGTCAAACTTGTGTTTGGGGTGAAGGTTGGTGACATAACAAAGACAACCGAAGACGCGAAGGTGAGAGTAATGTGGCAAGTGACCATGTAAAAGTTCGTAGGGAGATTTATGGAGTAATAAGGGTGTGGGAATGCGATTGATAAGATAGCATGCGGTTTGAACACTATCTCCCCAAAATTTTAGTGGTAAATTGGCTTGAAACCGAAGTGCACGCCCAATGTTCAAAAGATGGCGATGTTTACGTTCAACAACCCCATTTTGTTGAGGGGTGTGAACGCATGAATGCTGAAAAATAGTGCCATAGGTGTCTAAGAAGGTGCGCATGGAGAGAAACTCTCCACCATTGTCAGCGCGTAGGATTTTGATGTTTTTGTGGAATTGAGTCTTAACCCAAAAGAAGAATGATTTCAATAGTGTTTGTGTATCGGATTTAAAACGCATAAGGTGCACCCATGTAAAACAAGAAAAATCATCCACGATGGTGAGAAAATAACGTGTCCCGGAATATGTGGGAACTTTGTGAGGCCCCCAAATGTCACAATGAATTAAGTCAAAGGGTGCAGTGGATTGAATTGAACTAGAATTAAAAGACAATCGAGTTTGTTTGGCCAAAGGACAAACTTCACAAACATGTTTGGAATCGAACATAATCTCCGGGATTGTTTTTGACAAAAAATGTAAAGGATGTGTAGAGGGGTGACCCAAGCGTTGATGCCAGAGACTGGTGGTGCGGCTAACATGGTTGGTAAGATGGGGATTTTGACTTGGCGTAAGATAATAGAGCCCATTAAATTGCTTGCCCAGGCCAATCGTCCTCTTCGTATCCATGTCCTGTATGACACAAAAATCCGCAAAAAATATTACGATACAATGGAGAGCCCGTGTGAGTTTACCCACAGACAATAAATTGACACGAAATTTTGGAACATGAAGAACTCCATCAAGTAATAACTCATGTGATAGTTGTACGGAACCAATACTCTTAATGTCTGCCGTGCCCCCATTTGGTAATCCCACAAAATCATTCTTAGCATCAATCTGATTATGTGTTAAGGGTGAATGTGATATGTGATCAGAGGCCCCGCTATCTATAATCCAGTAAAGATTTGAATGCAAGTCATGTTCCGTCATATTACATGTGGGTGTGATAATACCTGTTGCATTCGCAAGTGGATGAGTTTTACCAGTTCCAGATCGAAGCAAGGCAAGAAGTTGATGGTACTCTTCAGTTGTGAATGTTGGCCCGTTGAAGGATGGAGCCTTGGGTGCGTCGGTATGAATGGCCGGTGACTGGGACGCTTCGACATTGTGGGCTGTTGGATTGGGGCGTTTGTTTCTGGGCAGCACCTGTTTCCCATGCCATTTATGACCTTCAGGAAACCCAATGAGGAAATAGCAGCACTCGACGGAATGTGAGCCATCATAGTAGCTACATTTGGACGATTTGCGGGAACTGGAACTCCCAGGTGCAAACCATCCCTTCGGCGTGGTGGACCGATGTGTTTGCATTGCATGCGCACCAGGTTCACGATGATTTGCCACATCCATTTGGCGTTCGTGTTGCAGAACCAACCCGTGGACACGTCGAGTATCAGGGAGCGGATTCATCATTAAGATGGAGCCGCGTATGGTTGAGTAAGTCTCGTTCAAACCCATTAAAAATTGCATGACTTTCTCTTTTTCTTTCCTTTCTACACGAGTCTTGGATCCCTCACAATCACAAGCAATTGGATCATAATACGAAGCCAATTCATCCCAGAGAGCCTTTAAATGGGTGTAATAGTCTGAAACAGATAGTTGTCCTTGTCGGTGTTCGACGATTTCTTGTCGAATTTGGTAGATCCTGGAATCGTTTCCTTGTGAGAATCGATCCTCAAGATCCTTCCATGCTGCGGATGCAGTTTTGCAGTAGAGTACGCTGCATGCAATGTTGCTTTGCACAGACTGCCAAATCCATGACAACACCATGTCGTTGCATCGCTGCCAAGTTGAAAATTTGGAGTCCGTAGTTGCAGGGCACTTGATGGATCCATCAATGAATCCAAGTTTGTTCTTGGCATTGAGGGCGATGCGCATAGATCGACTCCATTGTCCGTAGTTGTGTCCGTTGAGGAGTTGTGAAACCAAGACGAGACTGGGTGAATCTGAATGGTGTAGGATGAGGGGGTCTGATGCATGTGGCACCATCTCGGCTGATTTTTCATCGCCCATGTTGGTTGTGTATGCTGGAAAAAATTTGGGTTTTGTTTGTAGCGGAAGTGGAATGGACGCCTAGAGTCACCAGGATCGGTGCTCTGATGCCATATTAAATTTGAATTGTTCACTGAATAGTTTATTCTCTCATAGTTCATTCATACAAGGATACAAGCTTTATACAATCAGATGCAGCCTATTCTAGGAAATAAATCTCTAATTACAAGTTGATTGCAATCTGGTCCTAAGATAGATTTAACCAGATCATTGACTATTTACATTCCCTACAATCATGTTTAACCAAATATACTTTCCTTTAACACTTTCAGTCAATTAGTGGCGGTTGCATTGAGAGGCAAAGTGGGGTTAGCTGACCTCTCGAACTTCGATGAACGTCTATTAATACCTTAGGTGCTGACCCTCCGAACTTCGGTAAATGTTTATGGTTACCTTCGGTGTTGCTCTTTTGAAGATTAGAGTTGGTTTCATACATGCCCTCCAACTAACTTCAGGCCTACCAAGACTTGGTGAATGTCCATGGATACCTTGAGTGATGCCCCTTGCATACATTAACAGGTGTGCAATATGCATTTCCAAATGACTTTAGGCCTACCAAAACTAGATGAAATGGCGATATGCATACTATTTCTAGTAAAAAAAAAATTTGCGCCCTGCGTGCGCTATTCTTATTGACCCCCCTAATATTATTTCCTGGATCCACCACTTCAATCAATACAAAATGAATCTAGTGAATTGTCCATTTCAATTAAATAATTGTCACCAAACAAGGCCTTGGTACTTTGCAAAAAGAAATCAGTTAATGTTAATCAAATGTTAGCAATTCAGACTGTAAATTCAGAGAAGTCTCGCGTGAGACTAAAAGATTTTGAACAACCGTCAGCATAATTTTACTAATTCACATATTATAATATGGATGGATAAACTATACACTCATTAGACTTCTAATATAATATTTAATTAATAAATGTACGTGTTACAACATTAATAAATTAATAACCCCGTGACTCAAAAATTTATACCGATAAAAGCTTACCACTCCTCTTTTAATTATGGTTATGTAAACAAACCATAAAAGTCGATCCGTTCTATGTCAACCTTAAAAAAACTTGCCGTTGTCGCATTCGAAAAACAGTAATGCTAGAAAGACGAATATATATATATATATATATATATTTTTTTTGGGTGAAGAGGAAGACCAAATTTTTAAACCAAATGATGTAGATGTTGATGTTTGAATTATTATTTAAGTATTGATTAACGTGCTTATTTCATTTCATGTCGTTTCTTACAACCTCTAAGGATGTGTTTACGTATCCGTAATCGGAATGAAAATGTGGAATTGAATTCCAATTACAGAGTACTCCAATGTTTACTAAACACAGAGGAATCAAAAAAGCAGTGGGGTCCACACAAATTTTGGAATTCAATTCCTTATATTGGTGGAATTGGATTCCCTAGTTATAGGTGGTAATCTAATTCCTGCTTGTTTGGGCAATCGGAATGACACTTTTGTTCCCTTTATGCCCTTACTTACTTTTTTTTTATTTCCAAGACTATTCTTTATAAACCCATCAAAGTATATAAAATATTTGATTTGGGACAAGGACATTTTAGTAATCGGCTTATATTCCAATTCTGCTAAATTAGTAAACAGTTTTATGGAATTCTATTTCGATTCCAGAATATTTAAGTAAACAGCTTCAACAGGAACCCGATTCTGACTTCTCCTCATTCTAACTCCTCATCAATTCAATTCCTCTTATTTTCATTACCGTTACATAAATGCGCCATAAATGTTACCCGTTGGAGACGATTTTGCCTCTTAAATTAGTGCTCCACAAATAGTTTGTCCGGCGCCGTTTTATTTCTCACCGGCTACGAAACGACAGAGTTTTGAGCGGGAGTTTTTCACTTTAAATTTAAGTAACTGAAATTAGTGGTCGGAGACCCACGACGGCTCACCGAATCTGTAACAGTTTGAAACAACCAGCAAAACCAAACGACGTCGCTTCCCACAGCAGCGAAGAAGCTCCCTCTTCCTCCTTCTCTCTCGAACTTCAATGGCGAGAATCAAACACACCGCCGGAAGAAAAGTGAAGAAATCTACTCCCGCGCAAGCTGGTATCTCTCTCTCTCTCTCTCTCTCTCTCTCTCTCTCTCAAAATGGATGTATGTGTATTTTGCTGAGGATTGTGATTTTTGCGTCTTAAAAAACCCTAATTTTCTCTGTCTTCAGCTGCAGGAGGAAGCTCGACGGCCTCACCTGGAAATCAACCGGTACTCTCTCTCTTTATCGCACTTCAATTTCTCATTAGTTTCGGATTTTGCTTGTCCTGTGTTTGGTTCCCGAGAAAATGCGGGAATGTGAGGAGGGGAATTGGGGGAAATTTTATTTGGAAAGTTATTAGTTTTTTTTTTTTTTTTTTTTTTTTTTTTTTTTTTTTTTTTGCGTAATTTTCTCATTTGCCAAACGGAGCTTTAACCTTGTCGTTATTTTGTTGCGTTGTTCAATTTCTTGGAAATAGTAGGAAACCATTAAACTTGTCACTCATCTGCAATCTGGTGAAGAAAATTCATATCTTCAAATCTGACATTCCTAAATCCTAATGTGTTTTTTTTACCTTTTTTTGTTTCAATAAACTGAAGGAATCTTCTGGAGGAACGAGGAGGCCCGAGGTGAATCCGACAGGTAAATAAGTTTTCTTCATTGGTGGTGGTGGTGATGATGATGGTGGAAGTAAGATGATTTTGAATGATTATAGTTGTTATGCCTATAGGTCCAGGAACGTAGCGGAAGAAGCGGCGTTACAGGCCTGGAACAGTTGCTCTTCGGGAGATTCGTGGCCTCCAGAAGACAGTTAAGATGATTATCCCAGCTGCTCCATTCATCAGGACTGTGAGTTCTTATCTCCCTGTTTGTTATACATACGGATTACAGAGTTGCACCCACAAATGCATGTGCACTCAGAAACATGTGGGCGCGCACTGAAGGATGTCAACAAACAGAAATCAAAAAGCTGGGTATTGTTATTGCTAGTGTTGGAATTTTCTGTTCTCACAATCAAGAAATTTTTTTTTTTGGTGGCATGGAAACTCAAAATTGCACTTCCAATTTATTGATGTCGAGTTGATTTACTCATTTCGTATTGTATAAACAAGTTGACCTTTACATCTTTGCAATCTTAGAGTTAAGTAGGCTTTTGTTAGTTAGACTAGCATTGAATTTTGAAAAAGAATATGCTTTGTTTTTGCTTGATTTGCGTACGGTGATAATATTTATTTGGTTTTTTGCACTAGTTGTGCTATTGAGGTTTGATCACACAATGCTGACAATCTTTTCGTTCCTTGTAGGTAAGAGAGATCACCAACTCTGTGTCTAGAGAGCCTAAGCATTGGACGCCTGATGCTTTACTAGCAATTCAAGAGGTGGATAAATATGGCAAGTGAATTTAGTGGTATGTAACAGATTAACCATGCAAATGCTACTTTTCTTCCTCCACGTCATTTTCAATCTGTTTGATAAACTAGTGAATTTGTGCATTCCAATTTCAGAGAGTTGCAGTGTAATCTTTGCTTATCCATCTGTTCAAATATGTCGGTTGGAAACTTGGATGAGTGATGCCAATGCCATAGGTATCCTCATCATCATCTGTGGAAGTGCATTGGATGCTTCATGTATGCTTTGATTAAACAATGGCACTGCTGTGCCAACCCAAGATCCATGATGATTTTCCCATTACCACTACTGTTCTAACTTCTACCTATTACCCAATCAACTCAACAAATAAAGCCTATTGAACAAACTGGTTGGATTTGGATGCAGGAACTTTGTCTTATTATCCCAAACCACACACATCATCTAACCATAATATAGAAATCCTCTAAATTTCAGTAAATTGAAGTAGGTACTATGAATTATTTGAGACAAATTGGTAGTTTGTTCTTTTGCAGGCAGCAGAGGAGTATGTAATTCAGTTGTTTGAAGATTCCAACCTCTGTGCAATTCATGCAAAGCGAGTCACTCTTAGTAAGTAAACTTGAGATCCAATATCTGCTTAATTAATTGTTATTTCTCCCTAATGCTATGTAAATTTACAAGCTGTGACTGAGATGCTTGTAGTGAGATAAGATAACACCTAAACCATGAAAAAAATTGCATCTTTTAGATTATTCTGTTTGCTTTTCAAAAATATAGATTATATCCAATCCAATAAATCTTTGGTACTAGAGGAACTTAAATTGTGGGTAGTGGATTTCGACGAACTCAAAAGGGTTGTCCTTAGATGCATTACTACATTTTCTGTGTCCTTGGATTAACCGTCTGTTAAGACATTATGATTGTCCTAAAACATGTCAACTCTTTCTGCGTTTCATCTAACTGTTTCATCTTATACTTACTTCAAGTGTCAGTTAGTCTTTGATAGTTTGTACCATTATTGTACAATATAATTGTTAACAAACCTGTTTCATTTATTTTTGTATCCTCAGTGAAGAAGGATTTTGAGTTGGCTCGTCGGATTGGAGGGAAGGGCAGTATCTGGTGAGAGCGTGACAACAGTAACCGACTCCATACTCACTCATAGTAACAATTTTAAAAACAGTCAGCATTTTCTGTAATCACCTGTATACCAACTGCCTGTGATTCTGGATTCCCATGTCAGATTTCAATGATAGACGTATTATTGCAATTGTCGGGTTCGATCATTCATCGTTTTGGGATTCTGAGTGTGATTTAAGTTAGCCTATAAAGACGATCCAAAGTCTAGAAAGAGAAGACATCCTCCAATTATCCATAGCAAAGTTTTTGCTATTATTTTCTTATAAATCAATATTCTAAACTATTATTACGCGGAGGGAGAGTCGAACTTGGGTGCAAAGATGCAAGCACATTACTTAACTGACACACGTCTGCACCATCTTCAAAGTTTTAGGATTGGAATTTGTTAGACTTTTATGTTCTTTTTTTTTTTTTTTTTTTTTTTTCCTCCTGATGGGAAACTTGTTATGATTTGATTTGGTATATCTTAGCTCATTGTTTTTAAGTTTGTTTCGATTAATCCTGCATTATTTTTTGTCGTCAAATCGATTGATCATATATAGGTATGAGATTGTTGGATAATCACTTGTTTGTTTTCTCTACCTTGAGCGGTTTGAGGGGTGCTTAAGTTAGTTTGAAGTTATTAAGTCGGGATGAAAACTTTAATAATGTGCGAGATCGGTTCTGCATCTGCAAAGTCTGCAGCGTTAAGTGTGGCTTAGCGGGATAAGGTAGAGTTTCGATTGAACATTGATGATTAGCAAATTCGTTCATGTTTTATTGTACTGTCTCGATGGATGCTTAGAGTTGATGCCAGGGTTGATGCTGTTTTAGTGTGTACTCAACTTGCCTGCCTTATATCCCTCTATCCCATTGTGGCAGTGAGTTCACAATGTCATCTGTTTAAGTTCCGGAGGGGCAGTTCCTGTGGCAGGTTAGTGTTCACGCAGCCGCGTTCTTATCCCGTGTTGCTAATCGTCACATTCTTGCACTTGGATTTGTAAGTGCTATGACATCTTTGGCCATATGATTTTTATGAGTCTTCATCTCTTCTTTTTCTTTCGGTGATTTCCATCCCGGTTGCGGATCTTGAAATGTGAATATTTAGGAAGGGGTGAATTCATAACCTTCTAGTTACTTATCTGTCAATCGATCAATCCCGATCTTGTTAATTTTCTGTCAATTACAAACGCATTTGTTGCTTGCTCTGTAAGTAATCAGCTGGATTCATGGACTGGCTCAAAAGAAAATCATTTTCCAGAATTTGTCCCTGGTTTATTTCTTTCTACGCCACATTATTCTGCCTGTTTTTATAGCCTAGTTTGGCAGTGAGCTTGCATGTTTTGATACTGCAGACCGGAAATCCTATTTCATGTTCTTAGAGCTATACAATTTGAATTCATTTGGTAAATAACTTTGAAATGGGAAGGTTGGAATCGACATTCGACAACTCTGGGTAGCTTGTGTATGGTTGAACATCTTATTCAAAAATTCTATTATGCTACACGTATCTTATACTCCGGGGCTTTTGGCGGGTAGATTTTTGGGCAAAGAGGATAGCTTGTGTTATTCAACATCTTATCTAAAAAATTCTATTATACTTCACGGTACTTTATATTCTGAGATTTTTAGTCGTTAAATCTGGATCATTATATGTTTGCCCTAATAATAAAAAAATTCTGAAATATAAAAGCTTATTAGACAATGTCATCTTATTTATTTATTTTCTCTTTTTTGGACGATTCTTTGCTCTTTCTGTACGTCCAAGAATCAAGTTTATTAGATATTGGTAAGCCCAAAAAATAAAAGAAGGGTTTTTGGTGCTGGACAATGAAAGGCAGCGTTGGTCCAGAGATTTTTGAGGCTTGGGACGATGCTAAAAAATGTGTGCTCACTTTATATATGAAAAAATATTTATTTTTACACGTAAGACATCGATAAAATTATATTTAGAAAAACACTTCAAACTCAGTAATTTAGAAACACGGAAAAACTAATTTATTTTGTATCGAGAGAAGGAAACCAAAAAACTTTAGGCTTACAAGTAGATAAATTATGTGACACATCCCGACCTGGATTGTCCACTAGGACTCCGAATTGAGATGTGTTGGCCGACACCTGGAAGGTGATGAAGCCATAAAGTGTGGTGATGTGGAATATGTGAATAAATTTAAACCTAACACGAGAGTGCGTTGCGAGCGGGAATGATCTCATTTCACATGTGACGTCAGATCATAAGTAAAGTACAGTAGAGTGGATTGAAAATCATACCGTTGAAGGTAATTTTCAATACCAAGACTTGCCACGAATCCTCATCAATACGAAAACTCTGCTACTAGAACCTGAACGGATAAAAACAAGAGTGAGTGGGCCAGAATATAAAGCTTTAATAAAGACCTTTTAAATGATATAATCCTTCACTGTAATACCTGTATAGGTTCCAGGAAATCATACTACATATAAGTATGAAATCAAATGTAAATCAATAGTAAATCCAAGAATATTCCAAATCACTACATATCAGCAACTACAATATAAATCAAGTACTCATCAATCTATGGTAACCCACGAGTCGGAGTTGTCTAACACAACCTTTACAACTCATAAATTAATCCATGATAACACCTGAGTCGGAGTTGCCTAATGCAACATGTACGACTCATAAATTAATCCAAGATAACACCTGAGTCAGAGTTGCCTAATGCAACCTGTATGACCCATAGGCAACCTGTACGACAATGTCGGAGTTGCTTATCATTGCAACTTGTACAACAGTGTCGGAGTTGCCCAAAACACTAATATAGTCATGCCCTAACTCAATCATTTCAAATAATACTATAAACTCACATGAACTTACCTGTACGTCCCGCGTTCACCTTAGCACTTCAAAGCATTCACAACAATTATATGTAGGTAATATGCATATGGTTATGCCATAATGCAATCTAAAACTCAACCATATCATAGTATTTTAGAATATACAAATATATATATGACATGGCATAAAATGCATAAATCAATTTAAAAGCGTTTTGTGGAACTATCAATGATATACATACGATAAAAGGAAAAAGACCCATTCACCTGAGGTCCACGCTACGACTCTCTAGCACGAATATCGGGACATCACGAACGATCCTCACCTAGAATAATTATTCAGTCACGTCTCAGAACTCTTATTAGTAGAACACATAACTTACATAAAACACATCCCAATGACGTTCTAGAATGATTTGAGACTCATTGACCAAAGGTCAACCGTCGATCAAAGATCAACGGTAGGGTCCACAACCCTACATAACTCAATCCGAAAGATCCGCATCTCGGATTTCCGATCCGTAATTTCCAAAGATCCACATTTTGCTTCTAAAACCTCATACTAAAGTTTCATTACGATCCAACGGTTGGATCTCCGCTAAATGCCAATTCAAGTGGCGGTCAACGTTTTATTTTACGCACTTACAAATCTAATTCGGGAAGATCCGTACATTAGATTCCCAATCTATAAGTTTCTAATATCCTCAAATATTACATACTATAACGAATTAAAGTTTGGTGACGATCTAATGGTCGGATCATCAATTCACATAATGTTCAAGTAGCGGTCTTTAGCAAAACTATGCTCGAACGATGAGATTTCATCAATCGGACTTCACATATGGAATTGAGGTGTCAAACTTAGCTTAGAAAGGTTAGGGGGTGACTCGGCTCAAGCGTTGCCGTCACGCACCGCCGCACACGGCGGTCAGCCGCCCCGATTCGCCAAAAAATTCAACTATCTCCAAAAATTCTCAAATTTTACAAAAATGAAGATCTAAATGAGTAGAGAAAATTTTATACCTGTGACCAAGTCCAATTTGGCCGGGAAAGGCTCCAATTTCACTCAAACCCATCGGAACCCTAAAATGGGTGAACTTCGATACTCCTTCCTCGGTGTTCCAACGTCTCTACCACTGGTTGGGTCTTGTTCCTGGGTCTAAGGGAAGCTTAAGGGTAGTTTTAGGTGGTGGAACTTCCGGAATGGAGGAATTGCCGTTGATCACCTCTGGTGCTCCGGTGGAGTCCTACACGAAATGGGACCTAAAACCCTTCAATCTTGGGTGGAAATGGTAGAGGAGTGGTTGTGGAAGAGGTTACAGGTGGTAGATGATGGTGGTTCAACGGGAAGAATGGCCTAAATTGCCGGAATGGAGTCGGGTTGGTGCACGAGTGCACAGGCAACGGGAAGGCTAGGCTTTCCCTTTTTGATTGGCTACTGCCTTTTTTTCTCAAATTATGATTGGTCCTTTGTTCCTTTAATCTGATCGGTCCCCTTAAACCTACTTAAATCTAATTGGGCCTCTTTCCCATAAGAGGGAATTTATTTTCCTTTAAATCTATAATTTAGTGGAACAACTTCAAATGTCTGTAACTATACCGTTATAATCCGGACTCGCAAACGGTTTTCGTCTATACGTTCGTACCAACGAGTATTACACAAATACGCCAAAAGAATAAATCATACGTTCTTCTAGACGATGGTCAACAGAAATCAAAATCCTTGCCTCTAGGGCATTTTCGTCAATTCCATCGATTAAAATAAATAAAAACGAAATTTTAAGGACGGGTTGTCACAATCTACCCACCTTAAAAAAATTTCATCCCCGAAATTTTGAAATCATTTGCTAAACATAATGTACTCTAGAAGATAGGAAAAGGTCTATATACGTATATAATAACATAAAGTTATTGTACTAAAATTAAAACTAAACATAGACTATTTTTCACCTACGCACTCGTTGCGTTACATACCCCGAAAATGAACATGTAGTATCTTTGGGTCGAGCCCAGACAATAAATAACTAACTATATAAGTAAATACAAATGTTAACATAGGATGACTTACTTGTCTATTTGCTTAACGAACCCAACGAATAAGTCATTGATATTAGGGTCTGTAGCCCGCAATACCAACAACTTACTGTTGTCGCAACAAGCAAGTAACAAATTTCCGAGGGTGCAATATTACCATCTTGTCCCTCATTGGGAGATATACATACATCGTTGATCCAAGTCTCAATCATGCTCACGCACTAGCCTCACGGGCAACATTAACAATAATCATAATTTTTCTATATCATAATCTTGATCATCCAAATACCTGTTCACAATACTCATTTTTCAAACATGTTCATTGCGTAAAATCTCTTTACTAAGGCTCAGACAATACCATAGCCAAACCAGAAATGTAACCGTAGCTACACATAACTCTAACCAAGGTAAGTGCTTGCCATGACTGGCTAAAACTATAAAATATTCAAAAGCAACATGTCCTTCAATGTCCGGATAGTTCGTTCAGACTAACCATTAGCCTGAGGGTGAAATCCGATACGTGAGAAAGCTTAATACATACGACCCTCAAGAAAGCTTCCCAAGACTTGGAAATGAAACATGTGTCACGGTGATATATAGTAGCGACATACACACCACATAACCCAGCAATGCAGTTCATAACACTATAGTGAGCAAGTTCATATCGAATTTTCCCTCGAGTTTTGCAAAACTACACCAATAAAAACAATCAAGAATTTAAAAGTCAAATACGTCCAACAAATCTAGAATACCAAGAAATTGAAATTAATGTACAACATCTCGCTACAACGGTAGCTTCTGGAACATTCAATCACTAACGGTTAAGATTCGTTTAGCAGAGTATTTGTTGGGTGATTGAGAATTTAACGTTCACGACTAAATGTCAAAGTCCTAGCAACTCCTCTAGACGATTTGCTTGTTTAAAAAATAATACAAAGTGTAGTAGGGTAGACACGGACCCAAAATTGACTAGAATACCTTCCAGCACAAATAGGTGAATATGGAATCCCCATCAGAATATACGCTGGTCTAAATGCCCTAGAAATCTGACAATTTCATGAATGAGGACTTTTACTAAGTGATAAAAAATGTAGTCCCTCCAGAACAATAAAAATGGATTGACCTATCAAGTCTATCTATAAACATCGAAGCCTCATCATCATTTACACATGTACAAGATACCTTGTATTGAAAGTGTATATTGATACTTCCCAACTCCCTTCATATACAAGAAGTAATTACAACTATTCAAACCATTTCTTGATATCTTGCAAGTAACCTCAAAATAATACCTGTGAACTCCAACTGAGGTAGGATAGGACAAGCCGAAAATGTTCAAGTATACATAAGTATTTTGCTACATTAAATAGTAATACATTAGCACAATTGGGATAATACACGATAGGGCAATCGTAGAAGTTGATTTAGTTCTTCCATCATCACTATCAGAAATCTTAGCTTATCTCAACTGAAAATGTATTTGAGAAATCTAAGGTTGGTAAAGGTTTTAGACACATTCTCACTGAGAATTGTCATTCGAGGGAGTTTCTAAAATCTAGGCACGATCCTAAAGCTCGGTCTTTCACCTTCGCGGTTAAGTTTGAGATTTCCAAGATAAAGTGTTTAATAACTAAGTTCTTTCAATGAAGTAGGACTGGTTCGAAAAGTCATAAGGAAAACTGATATAGGAGTTGTTCGATAAGAAATAGGGAGAATAAATGTGATATTACTAAGGTGGATCAACGGTGTATTCTACTTCTCGCATTTGTTGGATTCCCAAGTAAAAATTTGAGAATGGATGCCAAAGGTAAACATCCTCAAAACATGCTATACTACTAACCAACTTTACAACACGAACTAAAAAGTCTTCACAGTTTTCTCGACACTCAAATCACTCCAACAGAGATATCATCTTGTCTTTCGATTCTACTATCTACCTGTGGAAGTGATCAAGGGTGGCCAATCGAAGAAGTTTTGATTGTCTAAATAGGTAATATGGTTAACAAACCGTGAGTTTACTATCTAAATACAGAGTTTGCCCCTAACTTTCCTAAATTTAGTTTTTTAGGCTCCAGCAGTAACTGTTAGTCATTCTATTGGTAAAGAACTGGTTCCACAATTCTAAGGAAAATACTTACTACTTCGAAGATTTTTACTGACCGTAGATATAACAATTCTTACTTCCGTGCCAATGCTCATCAAAATTATGGGTATAGCACCAAAAGTAACGTGGAAAATTAGTATTGGTTGGAGAAATTAGTATTGGTTGGAGTGTTCTAAAGTCGAAAAATAGAAGTTTCAAGTAATCTACTTTAGAATGGACCTAAACAGAAGTCCATCTTCCCCCTGAAGATTCGGAATGATCACTAGCGTGTTTGGAAAAAATTGTGCTATCAGGGACCAAAAGTGATTATCCTAAGACACTCTTTCGTCGAGTGCTGCCCCTATAGTATTACATTGTCACTCGGACTTTTTTGAAAATTTCGACGAAAACTAAAACTTCATAAAGATTATAGTAAGTGAAACATTAACGGGTACTGCCAAGGAATCAATACTATCAATGGTTTCCTAACTCGAAAAGATTGGAAAAATGACTAGATAGTAGTGGAATTGATAGGAAATTCTCCCCCTGAGATACACAACTATCAATATAATAGCCCTGCTTCAGGGCCATCAACTTATCCTAAATCTACCTTTTTCCTTGGCAGGGAAATTCTTCCCTTATAATTTAGAGGCATTCACCAAAATGATCTTCTAAAACGTTGACAAGTCGACAAAATTGCCTAAACTTAGGAAAACTAACACATTTTTTGTATTGGACGAGGTGGTAAGATTCGGAAATCAGGTTCAAGAATCAAGAATGCTTACGTCACGTGTGTGATGAACGCTATACTACCCAACTTATGCTTTGATACCAAACTGACATATCCCGATCTGGATTGTCCACTAGGACTCCGAATTGAGATGTGTTGGCCGACACCTGGAAGGTGACGAAGCCATAAAGTGTGGTGATGTGGAATATGTAAATAAATTTAAACCTAAAAGTGCCTAAACACGAGAGTGCGCTGTGAGCGGGAATGACCCCATTTCACACGTGACGTCAGAGCATAAGTAAATTACAGTAGAGTGGATTGAAAATCATACTGTCAAAGGTAATCTTCAATACCAAGACTTGCCACGAATCCTCGTCGATACGAAAACTCTGCTACTAGAACCTGGAGGGATGATAACAAGAGTGAGTGGGCCAGAATATAAAGCTTTAATAAAGATCTTTTAAACGATATAATCCCTCACTGTAATACATGTATAGGTTCCAGGAAATCATACTACATATAAGTATGAAATCAAATGTAAATCAATAGTAAATCCAAGAATATTCCAAATCACTACATATCGGCAACAACAATATAAATCAAGTGCTCATCAATCTATGGCAACCCACGAGTTGGAGTTGCCTAACGCAACCTGTACGACTCATAAATCAAACCAAGATAACACTTGAGTCGGAGTTGCCTAATGCAACTTGTAGGACTCACAAATCAATCCAAGATAACACCTAAGTCGGAGTTGTCTAAGGCAACCTGTACGACAGTGTCGAAGTTGCCCAAAACATTAATATAGTCATGCCCTAACTTAATCATTTCAAATAATACTATAAACTCACCTGAACTTACCTGTACGTCCCACGTTCACCTTAGCACTTCAAGGCATTCACAACAATTATATGTAGGTAATATGCATATGGTTATATCATAATGCAATCTAAAACTCAACCATATCATAGTATTTTAGAATATACAAATATATATATATATATATATATATATGACATGACATAAAATGCATAAATCAATTTACAAGCGTTTTGTGGAACTATCAATGATATACATACGATAAAAGGAAAAGACCCACTCACCTAAGGTCCACGCTACGACTCCCTAGCACGAATGTCGAGATGTCACGAACGATCCTCACCTAGAACAATTATTCAGTCACGTCTCAGAACTCTTATCAATAGAACACATAACTTATATAAAACACATCCCAATGACGTTCTAGAAAGATTTGAGATTCATTGACCAAAAGTCAACTGTCGATTAAAGATTAACGGTAGGGTCCACAACCCTACGTAACTCAATCCGAAAGATCTGCATATTGGATTTTTCATCCGTAACTTCCAAAGATCCACATTTTTCTTCTAAAACCTCATACTAAAGTTTCATTATGATCCAACGGTTGGATCTCCGCTAAATGCCAATTCAAGTGGCGGTCAACGTTTTATTTTACGCACTTACAAATCCAATTTGGGAAGATCCGTACATCAAATTCCCAATATGTGAGTTTCTAATATCCTCAAATATTACATACTATAACGTATTAAAGTTTGGTGACGATCCAACGGTCGGATCGTCAATTCACATAATATTCAAGTAACGGTCTTTATCAAAACTATGCTCGAACGATGAGATTTCATCAATCGGACTTCACCTATGGAATTGGAGTGTCAAACTTAGGTTAGAAAGGTTAGGGGGTGACTCCGCTCACACGCCGCCGTTACACCCCGCCGCACACTGCTGTCGGCCGTCCCGATTCGTCGGAAAATTCAACTATCTCCAAAAATTCTCAAATTTTACAAAAATAAAGTTCTCAAGGAGTAGAGAAAATTTTATACTTGTGACCAAGTCCAATTTGGCTGGGAAAGGCTCAAATTTCACTCAAACCCACCGGAATCCTAAAATGGGTGAACTTCGATTCTCCTTCCTCGATGTTCCAACGTCTCTACCACTGGTCGGGTCTTGTTCCTGGGTCCAAGGGAAGTTGATTATGGGTAGTTTTAGGTGGTGGAACTCGCCGAAATGGAGGAATTACCGTTGAGCACCTCCGGTGCTTCGGTGGAGTCCTACACGAAATGAGACCTAAAACCCTTCAATCTTGGGTGGAAATGGTAGAGGAGTGGTTGTGGAAAAGGTTACAGGTGGTGATGGTGGTTCGACGGGAAGACCCAACCAGTGGTTCGACCGAAATGGAGTCGTGTTGGTGCACGAGTGCACATGCAACGGGAAGGTTGGGCTTTCCTTTTTTGATTGGCTGATGTCCTTTTTTCTCAAATTATGATTGGTCCTTAGTTCCTTTAATCTGATTGGTCCCCTTAAACATACTTAAATCTAATTGGGCCTCTTTCCCACAAGTGGGTGTTTATTTTCCTTTAAATCTATAGTTTAGTGAAACAACTTCAAATGTCCGTAACTATACCGTTATAATCCGGACTCGCGAACGGCTTTCGCTTATGCGTTCATACCAACGAGTATTACACAAATACACCAAAAGAATAAGTCATACATTCCTCTAGACGATGGTCAACAGAAGTCAAAATCCTTGTCTCTAGGGCATTTTTGTCAATTCCCTTGATTAAAATAAATAAAAACGAAATTTTAAGGACCACATTATGAGGTTTTGTTTTCCATCTGAACCTTTAAAGTGTTTTTATATAAATCATGAGGTGTTTCTTCTTATTTACTAACCTCGTCAATATAAGACTAAAAAAATAATTATATTTTTGAGTCTTTAAGGATATGTAT
This sequence comes from Pyrus communis, assembly GCF_963583255.1. Taxonomy (NCBI): domain Eukaryota; kingdom Viridiplantae; phylum Streptophyta; class Magnoliopsida; order Rosales; family Rosaceae; genus Pyrus; species Pyrus communis. The sequence goes on from NC_084818.1 coordinate 10,373,531, forward strand.
AAGTAATGAATGGGCACCAAATTAAACCTTTTGATGACACATCATATAATTTGCAAATTTGGTCTAAAAATTTAGTCTACACATTACCCCTTATTGAAGATTAGACTTGAATTGGAACAAATGTTTGAAAATAGCAACCCACATAATTACTAGCTAGTAATTAAAAATAAATTAACAACCAAACAAAAATTCGTAAAAATTGAAAAAATAAACATGTACATAACATTTCGAACTTAGGACCTCTCGTTAATTTTAAATACAAAAATCATTGCTTCTAATTAAACTTCCAATCATTTAGCCAAATTTTATAAATTTATACTGTTTTGAAAAGAAATTTGCAAAAATTGGAATTTAAATAAGCACACATAGTGTTTTGAGTCCAAGACCTCCTCATTAATTTCAAACAACAAAATCACCGATTCTAGTTAAATTTCTTTGTCATTAAACCAAATTTTATAAATTTATACTCTTATGAAAGCGCATATAAATTTGCCACACTAATAATTTTGGTGCCCCTAATTTTTTTGGACCCCAGACGATCGCCCTGCCCACTTTGGGCTTGGGGCAACCTTGATGAAAGGTTGTGGCTGCAAATTTTAGTTATTAATGGAGAGATTTTTCAGTGTACTAGAAATATCACAATGTCATAATACAAATGATTGAAATTTTTTTTTTTAAGTATCCAGCTACTTATATTATGACACTTTATGTACCAGCACCCGAAAAAATCTTTCATATTGATTGGCAGGCAATCCTGCATTGGGGCAATCAACATATTTAGCATTTGGAGATAAGCTAAATTTGGTTTTCATGCATTTGCACTATGAGACACCAGATAACTATTTTGTTCTTGACAAAAGAGTGCGTATTATGATTCACTCCTTCCCGCTTATGATGCTGGCTGATGGCAACCTACTTTTCGAGAGGATGCTAAAAAGGTAGCAACATGCATTCCGTTCCTTGTCACAGGATAGGAGAGCAATGGATATTTTGGTTTTGCCGGGGGTTAGGACATCAACTCAATTTGGGATCCAGATCCTCTCCTTGTATTTTCTCGACTTTTTCTTTGTCGCGTATTGTAAGCATAAGGGTGTGCGAGCGAGTAGAAGAGAAAATGAATTTGTAACACTTTTCGGGTGTTAGGTCACATCTGTGAACTTGTAATCTTAAATTTGTGTAACATAAACAAGTAAGACACAATTAACAAAAATCCAGTTTCATATGATTTTCTTAGATCTAGGTAAGATACTGCAACAGGATAACACAATAATGTATTTTGACTGATTTTGTCCTCAAATAATTATCTGTGTTCATATATATTGAATCATAGCCAAGCTCCCACCATATATAAATGCAAAGTTGCTAGCTTCTTCAATATATGTCACTGCTGGTTGGCATGAACTTCCATGATTCAAGCTGGTAAGCCTTAAATTCTATGGCCTAACAAAACGACCAAATCCTCTATGGATAAAGCCATGAACTGGTCCACCTCATGTTCTCTTCTGATCGATGATTGTGACTGGTTTTTTATCATGTCTATTTCCTTTGAAAGATGAGAAGATACGCAAAAACATGGATATGCAAGTTATGATTGAATTTTTATCAGTGTCGGCATTCATATAGCTCTCTAGTTTTGCCTAACCAATCCATAGTTTCCATAGTCATGACGAGACAATAAATGCATGGACCAAGGGGTATTGGAAATAATTTCTCGACATTCTTTTTCTCATTCTGGACGTTCATGTTTATTTATCTCCAATGATTCTGTTTTGTTTTATTTGATCTCAAAGCCAGAAATAAACAGAAGTGTTGATTGTGAGAGAAGTTGTGCTCGAGAGATCCTGAGGTGGGTTTGAACATAGCTCGAAGGGACTCTCGATAAAGTCTCGGGTGGCTATATTTCTAAATCTATATTTAAAATTAATAATAAGAGTTATGTTTGTACTTATCAATCGAAATTGCATTCACAATCCAACCAAAAAGGATCAATACAACTTCAAGAGGGTGTACCTCAGTATCTAAAAAAGTATGATCATATTCATATGTGCATAAAACTATCCACCACATCAACAAAAATCAATACATATCCACCGCATAAGTCAAATAGGCTAAGTGATTATATGGTTTGTTAGATTTCTTTATGTCCAAGCATTTGGCTTGTTCGTATGTGCACAAAACTATGAGTCAACATATTCATTTATTCATTTATGTTCCCTTTTCTGTCACAATACAACATTTCTTCCTTAATAGGCAATCAATAATTTTCTTTATTACTAAATTAAGGAACTAGATAGCTTCTAATTTCTATCCCTAATAAACACAATTTTGTTTTCCCTCTTGAATCCTACAGCCCCCGGCTGCTAGGTTGTGGTGCAATTGGTCGTTTGTTGCAGGAGGTTAATGCCATAAAATGTATTTCCCTATCACTAATATTTTTAGTACAATTCTATCTCTATTCTCTATAATTAAGCACTTTTCGCCGAATCACGTTCAGATTTTAACTTTGATTTATATTTTAATTATCTAAGAACTATTAGTGTAGTTTATTAACATGATACAAATCATGATGAGCAAGTTCCACATTATAGCTTTCATTGTTGTTGTACTCTGATTGAATGTGAGACTCACACGTTATGACTTGGATCGGTCGAGCCAAACTACGCCAACGGAAAGCATCTTATATAAAGAATGGATGTGAGAAAAAAAAAAAAAAAAAAAAAGGAAAATATTCCGAACCAGTGGTTTTCATTCTACAAGTGACCAGGTCTACTATTTGCAGGCCTTACAACAATGACAGATATATATTCCTCGAGGCTAGAGCAAAACATGCATTCCCTCTTTTCCATCCACCGTTCTGCTTGCCCAAAAGCCAAAGTCAAAACTAATTTTTTAGTTGTACACACAACGTTAGTATATCAACCCGATGGTATTGATATTATATTTCGGATAGTATCAATCAACTCATTGGCTGATTAATTGGGTCCTATAAATCAATTATGTAATTCAACTTGACACATAGAGAATCCGACATTCTCTTGTACTCGATCTATGTATCAAACTAAATAATGGATGTGGTTGTCAGGCTGCACACAACACAACCAAAGTATTCTCCCATTCCAATTAGGATAGTGTTATTAACACTCTTGTTTTTACTTTTCATATTATTTTGTAAATTTTTGTTTATTGATCTTCTTCAATTAATTCGATTCAAATGACAAAAAAATGAGAAGGATACGTGAAAAGTAAAAATGAGTGTGTAAATAGCACTACTCTAAAATTATAAATTCTCCTTGAAGGAAAATATTGAATCCGAACTTCTACATTTAACTTCTATAAATTTTTCGCGCTTTGCTCCATTTTTACTATTACAATGATCCAACAATTTAAAACAAGACACAACATATAAGATAAATTTTAGTTTTATTTTTGTTTTCGTCCGTTAATTTTTACATAGATCCTATACAAATAACTTATATAGAGATTAATTCTTCTTTGGAATGAATCTATGTTCTTACACACATAACTTTTTAGATCGAGTGTGATGAAAACTGTAAATATAATTGTCAAAAATTTGGAGAAAACTGTCAACAATATAATGGTGTGATATCGTAGGATCATATTATTGTTTGATTACAGGAGTATTGAAATTTAGGGAATATTTGCTTAAACATACAAAAATTAAGACCTAATGGTTTAAACATCCATAACCTGTACTTCATATAACCAATAATTTTTGCTTTCACAAATCAAGTTTAGGGAAGAGAGATGTTCTTTTGTGCACTTTTGTTTTTATCATATATTGACAATTGCGCACTTGCATTTGGCATTCTGGTACTTATCTTTTACTGTGCAATCCAACCGTATTTTTCAATGATTTACTTCTGGAGTTATCCATTAATTTATGTATGAAGTTGTGATGAGATGAAAATCCATGTTGGTGTCAGTTACCTAGGCTCAGAAACAAACACCAAGATCTGAGCTCGAATCAAGAACATGAAAATGCATCAAGAAACCTACTTCAAGAACTTTATTAACTTCAAAAGGCTGAGAAATTAAGTTATTAAACTAAGCTTTTCAAAAGCTGTCAAACGTGATTTATAGGGAGCCCTTTTTTAAGGCCAACCACAAAGGTTTTATATCTATGTTTTTCTTTGTACAAAGACCCAGCATAAATTCGAAAGAAGACATAATCTTAAAAGTCAATCTTTTTCCTCTCCTTTTTTTGACCTTTCTAATTGTCCTACCAAACATTCATCCATGCAAGAATCTTCTCCTTCTCTAGGTATAGGCTAACCTTCAACTTTAATTAAGATATTTTGGAATATATAGTTTTGTGTATTGTCTACGTCCTACTAATGTGTAAAGTTTACAAAGTCATGCACAAACCTTAGAGTTTATCTTTTTATCAACTTCCCTAACAAATTTCAGCTTTTTGGTAAAATTTAAGTGCCTTCAAATAAAGTTCGATATGAAGGGTGAAAGCAACCATGCATTTTGCAGTTTACTGGATACACTTTAGATTTTTTTTCCCTTTTGGACTAGTATGATGACCAGCGTTCAGAATCAAATCTCGTTGATTAATTTCATAATTTTGTATGGTTAATTCTTGAAAGTGATGGGCTTCACCAAATAGAACAAACAAGAAAGACAAATTTTTTTTGGATTTACTCCTCTGAATGTTTTCTCATGATTCATGCATTTTTTTTCCTCCCAATGTGTTAACTGTAGTAGGAAGAAAGAAGCTTAAAAGGGTGAGTGACTAAACACCGAGTGAAAAAGTAGAGAATAAGCAAAACTACTTTTAATAATATATTTTAAGGGGTTTTTGAACTTTAACTTTTAAGAAAATTAGAATTTAATAAAAACCGGATGTTAGACTGTATATTGATTTTAATCTTTTAATGTGTACTTAATTTAAATTTATATTATATTTTTGTTTTAATATTTAATAGATATCTTATTTAATGTCATTACATTAAATTTTAAATTTATTATTATACACATTTTAATTCATTAATTTTATTTAACTTCTTTTAATTAATATACCTAAATGTCTGTATCATAATATATTAGGTAAATCTTAGTTTATTACCCTCAAGTTTTGTGGTTTTCAACATTTGGTACATGAAATTTTTTTCGTCCCACCTAAAGTGTTAATTTTGGGACAGTCTCATACATTGGTTAGTCTGACTGTTAATTCTTCCGTTAACTGATTATGTGGCGCCTATGTGGACAATAACTGGGCGCCACGTGTCATTAAGGGTCCACTTGGAAATAAAAAAAAAACTAAAAAAATAAAAAAACTTAAAAAAAGTTAATAAATTAAAAACATATTAAAATTAAAAAAAAAATAGAAAAAGGTGGGGATAATTGCTTCTTCTTCCCCGTCCCTTCTCGTCTGTAATTAGTTCTTCTGCAGATCTGGTTGGGATCTGGGTTGGCGAGTTTGGCGTCCATTTTTTCTCTCCACTACCATCCCTTTTTCTCTTCGCTGCCGTCTTTCTTTCTCTTCTCTCCCACAAATCTCAGATCCCCAGCAACCTTACCCTCGCGACTTCGTAACCCTCAACAGAGGTTTCCGGACCTCAGAATCGTCGTCCTTCATCTCACTGCCACTGGCAATGGGTAGGCGGAGATCGATTCGGCCCTCATGACCTCGCAACCCTCACCAGGACCCGCACTTGTGGCTTCAATGATGGCTTGCTCGGCGTGTTCGAGCAGCCAACGGATGGTTTGTCTGTCGGACTTGTGGTCGAGTTTCCGCGTCAGCTGGAAGATCCTGGCAGCATAAGTAGTGGGTATTCAAATCCGTCGGTCACGGCCCTCAACTTTCGTATGGCGGTCTTTGGTGGAGGATCGTTGAGTCGGGCCAGAGACGGATACCTGTACAGACATGGGCATTTGCATTGTGACCGGGAGCATTCCGATGGGGTGAGCTTACAACTATTGTTATGGGTCGGAGTCATAGGCTCCTCCTTCAGTGAACCATCGTTTCCTGGGAGTTGGGTTGCATCGAAAAGACACCGTCTCCGTTGGTATGGTCGTTGTCTCCCAGGTCTCCGGTGCTGGTGCTGAGATCAAAGACACCTTCATCGTTGTCCTGATCCTCCTAATACGACATCATTCTTGCAAACTAAAACAAAAGAAACGGAAAATATTTGTATCGAAGGAAACTTTGAGAGAGAATTGGAGTGTTTGGTTGCCGAGAAACTGCGGGAAAATGATAAGGGTTTTGATCAGTTTCTTTTTTTAAGTTTTTTAATTTTTTAGTTTTTTTTTTTAATTTCCACATGGATCCCTAATGATGTGTGGCGTCCAGTTATTGTCCACGTGAGCGCCCCATCAGCAGTTAACGGAAGACTTAACAATCAAACTAACGGATGTATGAGACTATCCCAAAATTAACACTTTAGGTATGACTTTGAGATGAAAAAGACTTTATGTACCAAATGTTGAAAACCACAAAACTTGAGGTTAGTAAACTGATATTTAATATATTTTACTAAATCAATGTATCGAAATGTCTGTACCTAAATATATTATAGTGAACTAGTGGCACATAAGAAATATGCAAAAACATAAGTGTACCGAAAATTCTGTACCTAACTATATGATACTAAACTAGTGTATTGAAATGTCGGTACCTAAATATATTATACTAAACTAGTTTACCAAAATGTCTGTACCTAATCATATTATACTAACTTAGTGTATCGAAATGTTCATACTTAAATATATTGTAATGAATTAGTGGCATATAAGAAAATATGAAAAAATATAAGTGTATCAAAAAATCTTTACGAAAATATTTTCTTATATAAGATACTTATCATAATGAGAATTAAAATTTATATTTTCATAAAATTATCCAATAAAAAAGAGAGACATTGAATACATATGTTGTCATTAAATAGAGTCCAGGAACTAAAATCAATTTTTAATCTTGTATAAGACATTTTTCTAAACTTCATCTTATTTAGGTATTAAAATATAGTTTTCTAATATTTTAATAAAACTGTTATTAGCACCTCAAAAATCTCATTCTATATTTCTCATAGATGTATTTTTCTTTCTAATTATAAAAAATTTAGATTGCAAATGAAAATTTTAAAATACTAATAATAATTTTCTATTTTAAAGGTGACAAATTATATTATTTTTAATGCAGTTTCTGGAAAAGGTTTTGCGAAAAATAAAAAATCAACAACTCAAAAAAGCATTACAAACAAAGTGGATTCTTTCGATCAGAAAAAACAAAGTGGATTATAAGTTTTAACTAAAAAGTAGCCAACAACCCCCTCTTTTGACGGAAAATGATACTCGTCAGATCTTTTTTTTAAGAATTTCGGAAATTTTGTGATCGTGACTGTTCATCGTATATCGTACAATTAATTTTCATTAGTTATACTATTTATATTTAATTTTAAATTTTAAATTTCAAATGATTTCTCACCATACAATATACGATGAACGGTCACGATTATAAGATTTTCGGAATCCCCAAAAAAAGGATGTGGCGAGAATCCTTTCCCTCTTTTGACTGCATATCCTCTCCGAATCTTAAAAAAACGGAACATAAGGATCAATACTCATAAAAAAATGATTACAACACTACATTTGACAGATTAACATCCGGAAGAAAAAAGGAAAAAGAAACAAAGAAAGACTATTTACACAAACAAATTGGATTTAAACAGTCCATCCAAATTGCATGGCTGTTGTAGGAGAAATTTTGTTGAATAAAGTTAAAAATCTCACATCCGTCGTTACAAAACAAATTACAATTTATATAAAGCAGTTTTAGTTTTAATTGTATTGAAGCATTTTGTATAAGAACTTCACAGCCATTGATTGTATGGGTATTAAAAGAGGACAATATCGATGCTATTAGTTGTGGACTATGTCTCGTTGAAAATTTAACACTTTCATAAATGTCACTATACAACTTTGTATTTTATTTACTTATTATGTAGTTGATTACATGATGAATGAGATAAAAAAATATTATGATCTACACACACACCAATGTTAGGAATTTTCTTTTAAGCGAAGCGATAGTAATTTTATTAAAACATTAAAAATAATAAAAATTTCAAAGATTACAACTAGACTTAGTCGGCACTCTAAAGTCAACTTAACTCTATTCCTGATTACAAATTCAATCACTTGGCAAATTGACACTTGAGAGATTATGCATACAAAACCCAGAACATAGCTAACAGGATAACACTATCTGAAGACAAACTACACCGACTCCTAAAAGAAATTGCAGAAGAAACAGTTAGTGTTAGTACCAACATGAATTATGCGCTCAACACCATCAACAAAACTACTGAGAACAACAAAACAGGTTCAGAAGTAGCCAATAACACAAACACAAAATTAAAACATTCACTTGCAGTGACATCCAAGAAACCTCACCATATATGTACTTATTGACCAAAAGTACGAAAACAAAATACAGATTCAACAACATATGAATGTAAAGTAAGAAGAAACAAACTACGACACATCATGTGACCAATCACCAAATCAGGATGAGGATCCTCTCCTTATCCTTTTTTGTAAGAATTTTAAGAATTTTCACATTATTATCGTTCATCGTACATTATAAGATCAGTTCGTTAAGTACTATTTATGTTTAATTTTAAATTAAAAAATTTAAAATAATTTCTGACCATATTATATACGATAATTGATTAAAATGTAAGAATCTATAAAATTTTCACAATTTAAATCTGGAGATCCAAATCCATCGAAACAAAATACAAACCGAGGGAGCACAATTTCTCTTTGAGATAGGCTTTTCTAGCAAGTAGTCTCTTTGTGCTTGTAGGTATTTCGTGTGTCAGTCAATATCAAGAACTAGTTGTCTTGTCAAGAACACATCGAATTATGTGTTAATTAATGTTATCCATAGTACTAACTACTAACTAATACCTGAAGGATTAACATCTTGTTAGTTAATTAGTGATGGTGATTATGTACCAATTATCTGGCCACTCATGTTTCGACCTAGGGAATTATGGAGCACTAGTTAGCTTGGGAGTGTAACACTTCACCTTGTACAAGTGTAACCATCACAAACCCTCTGGCAAAATACAATAGAAACCCCAAATTCCACATGATAAAACAAATTTACATACACAATTTAAAGGGTATTGATGTAAATTAACAAGTGTGGATTCAACAACCCTTTGAGTCTTTGACCTTGTAAAGTAATGTCTACAGGGATAACTACAATTGTCTACAGGGACAACTACAAGTCAACAGAATTTTATTTTGTTTGTTCGGTAGGACCTGCCATTCCATATTTCCATTGCTTTCTTCTCCAAGGCATTCACTCTCTTCTCTCAGTAAAACTTAAAAAAAAAAAAAAAAATGCTCCTTAAAAACCCAGCAATCTGTTTTTCCTGAAATCCCTTTCAGAAAACTATTAATCCGATTCTTCCTGTTAGTTTTATCCCTCATCAAATTTTACTTGGGTTCCTCTCCCTCTGTTCAGTCTAAGATTCTCTCAAATTCACTACCACCAACTTTTGAAAAAAAAGAAAAAGAAGAAAGAAGCCATGGACAGACGCCGCAGAAAACAAGCCAAGACTAGCACTTCTCGCTCTGAAGGCAAACCATCCAACCCTTTCTCTTTCCCCAAAATAATTTTCTGGGTTCTCATCTTTTTGTTCAATCTTTAATGGGTTTTCTTCATTTCTTCTTTTTGCTCAAATTTCACTCTTTCTTTGGTTGATTTTTCATTTGAAAAAAATGTAAAAAAGAAGCAAACTTTAGGTTAATTTATTTGCTTCTTTCTACTAATTTGTTACCATGCTACACCATTTTAATTGATGCAGCATTGGTTGTTTCCAATATTTAAAGTCTCTATTTCTGTTTGTTGCATGTAATTTTCAGAGGTGAGCAGCATTGAGTGGGAGTTCATAAACATGACTGAACAAGAAGAAGATCTCATTTGCAGAATGTATAAGCTCGTCGGAGACAGGTAATTGCAAATGTGCCATTTTTTCGTCTTTCTGACTTTCACCATAAAAAAAGACTGGTCTTTTTCCTTTTCGCCCTTTTAGGCAAAAAAGATATATGATCCTTTATTCTAAAGGTGAGAAGCAGAGCATTCGACCGGGCCAGATCATGAGTGAAATATCATGATCGGGTCGACCAGGTGATTGAGATTGTGATTGTGATGACTGCAGCCTTCACATTTAAGAATTTTTGAAACCTAAGTACTTCCACCTCAACCACCACCATTATATTTATTATTATTTTTTTTTAACCATATAATAGTTTACGAGTGTCATCTAAATATCCGTTTAGTGATTTTTTTTTATTCTCAATATTTAGAGGTCATCAATTCGAACCTACTTCCTGGTTGACAAAAGTTAAAAAATTTGCTCCCTTATATCCATATGCTAAGGAAAATGCTTTAGAAGTTAGAAACCTACTCTTTCGCAGATTTTGCGAAAGAGCCCTAACGGGAGGGAGAAATCTTGGTTAGGGGGTGATCTCCCTCCACGGTTAGAGAGAGGGGCACTAACATGGAACATGGTTGATTGCCAATCCAACCACCAATTTAATTAAGAGTGTGTGGAAAATCATCATGGGTCAGGATAGGTGAATACCCCTCCGGGCTTAAGTTGGCTTTCGAAATAACTCTGTAAAACAATTGGGTTTAGCAGCAATTTAAAAATATTGTTATGTAATTTTATATTTTATTGGTGAGAGAAGATTCGAACTTTGAGCGTTTTTCAACAAAATGGACCGAAGTACCTTTCAACCAATTTTATATGAGAGATTAAGAACCATATGTACTTCTCTTATTATTAGAATGTGCAAAGTGCAAGAATCATGCAATGATTTTCTCTTATTTCGGTCTTAGCTAGTGCAATATATATATATATATATATATATATAAGTGATTTTGTAGAATGGGTTCTAACTAGACTTGTATATCGCTCAGGTGGGCTCTTATAGCTGGGAGGATTCCAGGTCGGAAAGCAGAAGAAATAGAGAGGTTCTGGTTGATGAGACATGGAGAAGTATTTGCGAGTAGAAGAAGAACGGAGCTTACGACGACCAATAACCGATACAATTCCTGATGATTATTTTTCCCCTTGTCAGTAGCTAGGCAGTAATTAGGTTAGGCTAAAGAAAAATTAATTTTCCCTTTATTTGTTTTCTTTAGTTTTTTTCTTTATTTTTCCATTTTAACTCCTATCTACGTGTGTCACAAGGTGAGGTAGTTGTAGCTCACCTGTCCTGCTAAATTATTGAATTGAGACCACTTACCCTCTCTCTCTCTCTCTCTCTCTCTCTCAAGTACTGCAAAGACAAAGACAACATTGGAGAATGATCAATGAAAGATCTTTGAGCTTTTACTTGGCATTTACTGTTTGGCCTATACAGCTTTGTCTTGTTCTCCTTTGTGAACAGATGACTGGCCTCGATCTTCCCCTCGCTGAATTTTAGGGTTTCATTCAGTATATATACGTATATATACGTATATATATACATATATATATATATATATCCATGCAACTTCGAAGTTTAAATTCTCCAACAACCCTCATTCCCAACCAAAAAAAAAAAAAAAAAAAAAGGAAAAATCCATTTGAAAGTATATCTCTAGTCATGTTTATGGGCGATGCTATAATGCTATAATCGTTAGAGTTGATTTAAGTGATGGAACATTCAATACTCTAAGATTTCGTAAAATTTTCTTATGTTTATATCACAATTCATTCATCTTGACATTTGATAAATACAAAGCAAGAATAACTTGTGCAGTACTATTTTTGCCCAATCTTTATTGCTAACGTTCTTACATACAATAAATGTATACAAGAAGCGATTAGTCTACAAATACTTGAAACATGTACGCAAAACGGGCGATGGGGGATGAACGGAAAATGCATGCACTTCATTTCTGTGAGAATCATGAGCATCAATAACGAACACGATTCTTTTATCAAAGAGTAGTAGTACTCATTCATTAAAGATCGCGGAGACTAGGGTTGTACGTGGAATTGCAATTAAAGCCACAAACGAACATGCAACATGAATGCGAGTTGGTGTAGCAACTGCTTGCTCGACTGTGTCAATGGGGTCTTTCATCTAGTAATCTTCAATGTAATTTTGGATTTTGTGGTGTCTTATATGTCCAAAAAGTAAAGTTTCATATGAGTCGTATGATGATACGACACATCTCAATTAGGTACTCACCACTTTCTGACCACAATCTGATTCGGAGTTGTGATAGGTGCATTACTTTTTATATTTTCATGCCAATTATTTTTATGTTTGGCTAAGGAATTGATTTTAAAAGAGCTTTATTACTTTTCTTTTTAATTTCAACTAATATGTGCACTCAGAATGCTTTTCTTGATAAATTGACTTTATGGAGAAATTTTTATGCGAGGCCAATTGGAGAAGAAGGCTAAGAGGTTGAAGATTGTGGTGTCCAAATTTCATAATTTTTCATGGAGCCATTCACAGTCTTGAAAGTTTATCTGACAGAAGTTGAATTCACGTCAGAACTGTGTAGCTGTGGGGGAAGATTCGAAAGCTTCCCCAATTTTTTCTAGTGACGTGAAATATACGTTTAAAAAGCTAAGACATAGAACTACAAGTTCTCTATTTTCAAGAATTTTCCAGTAGCTGAATCGACCCAAATTAGGCATGATGTGTCTATGTGTTTCCTAAGCCAAGAAGGATTTAATTTGTGTCATTAGTTGTTGCGGAATTTGAATTGTTTTACGAGAATTTCTACAATAACTTTTAGTGTTTTGACTCGAGTATGAATATGGTGTTCTAAGCTCTCTATCATATCCCCCACATAATCACATACCATCATAACACACCATCTACACAATTCGTGAAGAAGAGCCTAGGGTCGTACCTTGCTATGATCATTGGTTCTATTTTTCTTTTATTTTTATTTTTATGTGTAACCAAGTTATTTTCTAAGGTTTATGATGATGCCACGACATAAATATTTGCGAAGTACTTTGTTAATTGTTATTCGATTATATGTCGTGTTATATTCTTAATCTTTGTGGTTAATTTATTCTAGATTCTAATTTCTAATGATTGATCATCCTTAGGAATTTTTCATCTAGATACTTAAATAAATCTACGAGTATGACCAATCAATTAGGTCTATTGTAACTAGGATTAAAAGAGTAGATAAATTAGTGAGGATGACCAATATCGAGCTAGTCTTACTTGGTTGACATGATTTTTCTCAAAAATAAACATATAAATCAAAGGGTAAATTGTCGATTTAGTCCCTGAATTATCACCTCAGTGAAAGTTAGGTTCTTGAATTTTTTTTTTTTTGTTAAATAAGTCCTTATATTCATTAAAAATTGCTAAATTAATCTCTAATATTATATTCAAAGCTATTTTGTCAACTTAAGTCACATGACACATTTTAGAGAGTAATGTCATCGTTTTCTTGCCTATAAGCCCTTAAAGTTGAGTAGTTTGCGACTAATTCACCTCCAAAATTAAGTCCACACACTATTTCTTAAAAAATATAAGTCCTTAAACTTTGAAAAACTACCTATGTACCCTCCAATGTGTATCCATCAAGTCATGTGAATTAAATTTGGGGAGACTTAAGATCCGGTCCCTAGCCACTAACATTCTTTGACTATACCTTAATGGTATTCAGTTTTTTATCAAAGTCCCTTGATTTTGTACATCTCATTATTGCTATTAATATGTATTTTCATATGTTTGATTGTCACATCCCGACCTGAGCTCCCACCACATCCCGGGCTCAACTCCACCGTAGCACGATATTGTCCGCTTTGGGCCCCAACCATGCCCTCACGGTTTTGTTTCTAGGAACTCACACGAGAACTTCCCACCCATCATGGGATTGCTCTCGCGCGCTACTCGCTTAACTTCAGAGTTCCGATGGACTCCGAAGCCAGTGAGATTCCAAAAGGCCTCGTGCTAGGTAAAGATGGGAATATAAGGCTTATAGGATCCACACCCCTGGGCGATGTGGGATGTTACAATCTACCCCCTTTAGGGGCCCGACCTCCTCGTCAGCACATCACGGCCAAGGTTAGGCTCTGATACCAAATTGTCACACCCCAAATTCGAGAATAAGGATAATAATCGAATTAGGGTATGAAGAGTAACTAAAAAAAAATTTACTATTACAACAAAGGTATGATGGAACCAGAGCCATCTAAAAGTTCACTTAAACCTGTTTATTTAAAACATCATGAGTTTAAAGAGTTCAACTCTTACAACATACTCTTAAGATACTAAAACACTTTATTCTAAGTACAACTAGGAAACAAGCACACACATGATATGGCTATCCATTTAGAGATAGGTCATCCTCAAATTCCTCCATGCTCCCATGTTGCCAAAGAACCTTTACCAAAGGAATAATTTTGGTATGTAGAATCTGTTCCTTGTGATCCAATATTTGAATAGGTCTGTCCTCAAATGACAATTGATCATCTTGGATTGGGGAGAATTAAACCTGGATGATCAATTGTCATTTGAGGACAGACCTATTCAAATATTGGATCACAAGGAACAGATTATACGTACCAAAACTATTCCTTTGGTAAAGGTTCTTTGGCAACATGGGAGCATGGAGGAATTTGAGGATGATCTGTCTCTAAATGGATAGCTATATCATGTGTGTGCTTGTTTCCTAGTTGTACTTAGAATAAAGTGTTTTAGTATCTTAAGAGTATGTTGTAAGAGTTGAACTCTTTAAACTCATGATGTTTTAAATAAACAAGTTTAAGTGAACTTTTAGATGGCTCTGGTTCCATTATACCTTTGTTGTAATAGTAAAAAAAAAAAATTTAGTTACTCTTCATGCCCTAATTCAATTATTATCCTTATTCTCGAATTTGAGGTGTGACATTGATATTGATTACTTGAAATGTCATGAGGTTTCAACTGTCGTGAAGCATAAGCAATCACCCTACCATGCTGCATCAACACACATCTCAGACCATTCAAGGAAGCATCGCTATAAACCTCGAAATCACCACTATCGTCTGGGAGTGCCAAAACCGGTGCATGAGTGAGACAATGCTTCAACTGCTGGAAACTCTGTTCACACTTATCATCCCACTCAAATTTAACATCCTTCCTCGTTAACTTCGTTAGTGGCAAGGCAATCAACCAAAAATCCTTAACGAATCTCCGATAATACCCCGCCAAACCAAGGAAACTTCTCACCTCAGTGACGGTTCGCGGTTGCTCCCAACTCTCCACAGCTGTAACCTTCTGAGGGTCCACCAAAATACCCTGAGCAGAAATGATGTGCCCCAAGAACGCAACTTGATCTAACCAGAACTGGCACTTGCTAAACTTAGCATACAATTGGTGTTCCCTCAACCTCTTCAACACCAAAGTAAGATACCGAACATGCTCTGATTTAGACTTAGAATACACCAGAATATCGTCAATGAAGACAATAACAAATCTATCCAAATAAGGCTGGAACACCCGGTTCATTAAATCCATAAAAGCAGCTGGTACATTCGTCAACCCAAACGGCATAACCAGAAACTCGTAATGACCATAACGAGTCCTGAACGCCGTCTTAGGGACGTCATCCCTACTGATCTTCAGCTGATAATAACCAGACCTCAAGTCAATCTTGGAGAACACACAAGCACCTCGAAGCTGGTCAAACAGATCATCAATACGAGGCAATGGATAATGGTTTTTAATCGTCACCCGATTCAATTGCCTGTAGTCGATACACAGCCTCAAAGTTCCGTCTTTCTTCCTCACAGACAAAACTGGAGCGCCCCAAGGCGAAGTACTAGGTTGGATGAATCCCTTATCCACTAACTCCTGCAACTGAACTTTCAATTCCCTTAACTCCGCGGGAGCCATACGATAAGAAGTTAAAGAAATAGGATTAGTACCTGGAAGCAACTCAATAGTGAACTCCACGTCTCGATCTGGGGGTAAACCAGGTAAATCCTCAGGGAAAACATCAGGAAAGTGTCTGACCACTCTCACATCCTCAACTCTGTTAGGAACAGCCTCATTTAGCACCACATGAGCTAGGTACCCCTGGCAACCTTTAGATAACAACTTTTTCGCTCGCAACGCCGAAATAACGCCATGTCTCACCCCACTATACTCACCCACAAAAGTAACCGCAGGTAGTCCAGGACGATGAAATGTAACTATTTTCCCGTAACAATCAATATTGGCACGATAAAAGTGCAACCAATCCGTGCCCAGAATCACATTAAAGTCAACAATAGCTAACGGGACAAGATCGGCTGACAAAACAACACCCTCTACAATCACTGGACATCCTGGGTACACACAATCTACAATACATCTCTCTCCTTTAGGCATAGCGAACTCTAAATCATATCCTAGAGGTGTGGGGCGACGTTGCGTCACTTGAGCAAATGTATGAGAAATCACGGAATGTGTAGTTCCACAATCAATTAAGACTCTAGCAAAACAACCAAGAATGTTTAACGTACCCATAATCAGATCCGGGTTGTTCTGAGCATCCTGCAGAGAAATATTGTGAAGACGCCCCTGGCCCTGCTGACGTCCGTCGCGGCCTCCGCTCGCCTGAACACCGTGTCCCTGAGCACCACGCCCCTGACTGGGCTGACCCGACTGTCTCGAATACCCTGCACTACTAGTGGCAATCTCTCCCTGCTGATACTGTCATCCCTGGTACCACTGAGAACCGTCGGCTGCAGCTGGAGGATACGGCATATAGCCGCCAGAATACTAAGGATAACCACCCTAAGAACAGGGATCCTGGGGATACTGATACTGTCCCGGAGCATAAGGGACAACATCACCCTGATAGTGGTAGGCACCACCTCGACCTGTCTGGCCGTAGCTACTCGGACCCTGGATTTGCTGGATCGGTGCAGGTGGTGGCATAAAAGTCTGCTGCGGTTTCTGCTGCTGACTCTGGGGACAATTCGCAGCTCTATGTCCCACCTGTCCACACGTGAAGCAACCACTGCTGCCACGCCTACACTCGCCGAAATGCCGGTTGTTACACTTGCGGCAAACTGGGGCTCTGCCTCGACCACCATCGCCCTGCCTCTGGCCTCTAGCACCACCAGAAAATCTACCTCCACGACCCTGTCCTGTGGCACTAAAGCCACCACTAGAAGAACTCGAACTAGCACCACCTCTCTTGAAGTTCTGAGTCTTACGAGGCCCGAGCGACGCTTGACCTTTACCCTTGTCATCTTTCTTCTGATTGCCATCTTTTTCTTCTTCCTCACTCTCGCTCGACATGTTCTCAGAATCCTCAATCCTCAACAATATCTCGTAGAAATCCTGGTAGGTCTCACAGTGAGTAGTAGTCGTCATCGAACGCCACTTCTTCTTAGTACCTAGGCGGAAACGACGAAGTATCTCCGCTGGATTACCAGCGACATCAGGATGGTAACGAGACAGATCAGTAAACCTGCGATAGTACTCATTAGCTGTCATCTTCCGCTGTCTCAGCTCGGTGAACTTCTGCTTCTTACGATCAATGTACTCAGGGGGCACAAATCTCCTCTTGAACAACTCCTTGAAAACGTCCCAATCAGTCCTCTCAGCTAGAGTCAGGCGACGGAGCTCCTGCTCCCACCAGGCTGCAGACTCCGTACCCAGAAACCATGAGGTCGTCTCGACCCACATCTCAACAGGAAGGTTCCCCTGATTGTGTAACACACAGAAAGTCTTCTCTATGTGCTCTAACCATCGCTCTGCGCCCTCGTGACCCTCATTACCTTCGAACTTATCCAATTTCAGATTGTACATAGTCTCCAGAGGAGTCTTCTGGGGAGGGCGCATCATTGACTGAAGGGCTGTAGCAATAACTTCCCCCAGCTGAACAACATCGGGGAAGCTAGACTCAGAAGAGCGACGTGCTTCCCGACGAGGCGACATAATTCTGACAGAAGACACCAAAAACCATTAGAACACTCACAAAGACATAGGACTGCCAAACCTAGGCTCTGATACCAAACTGACACACCCCGACCGAGATCAGGGCGTGCTGGCCGTCACATGAATGTGACGTAACCATGAGCACGTGCGGAAGCTAAAAAAGTAGTAATATAAAAAGTACGAATAATTAAAAACTACTAGCATACAGAGTACTAAAACAAATGCTAGCGTAAGTAAGACACTAAGTTCAGAGCAAGTCTACAGCAGTCCAAAAGAAAATATGCGACAATAGTACACCCGAAGGTGACCCTACGCTGGTGAGTGGCTGTCAGAAATGCCGGAAAAGCCCTCTGGGAAACCACCGAAACTACTAAGCAACTAGAACCTGGAGGGGCGCAAAACAAAAGCGTGAGTGGGCAAAAACAAAGCTTTTCGAAAACCATTTAGTAAAATACATTATAACCCCTCGTCGTAAAACCTGTATACTTCTCAGAAAATAAACATATATACATATGTATAGATATGCCAAACGTGCTCAAGGGTATGCCAATCATGCTCAAGAATATGCCATGTCAAAACCTCATAATGAAATGCAAGTGCTCAGGTATATCTCATAACGATAACATATAATCTGGCAGCCGGAGTCACCTAACGTGACCTATACGGCTGCACATAGAGCTCAAATCTCAAACTCAATAAATGAACCTGCCCACGAGTCGGAACCACCTAAAGTGGTCTGTACGACATGCCTGGGTGTAATACATATATATACGCTCTAGTGCTACGATCACATGAAGGCTGTGCGAATAATCGCGGGTCACCTACGAGTCGGAACCACCTAAAGTGGTCTGTACGACAAGACTGTGCACCTAACTTGGATCCAAGTTGAGCGTGTGGTGCGGGAGGTGAACATCACGTGAAGGACTGTGCCCTACTCTGGGCGGGAGCACTAACACCGGGGGTGCAGGTTATGAGCTCTCTAAGCATCTCAAACCATTACTGAAATATAAACATGAATAACACTTACCTGGCACTTACCTATGCGTCCACAGCACCCAATATGCATATGTATGTGTATGCAACTAATAATGCGGCTAAGGGTGCATAATCAATAATAATAATATGCATGGCATAAGACAAATAACCCTTTTTACTCAATCTTCTGGGAGAATAAGTGTATATAGGTATATACGGAAAACCAAAAGCCCACTCACTGGTATGTGGAAGGGTCGTAGCCCCCCTGTCTCGAGTGACCACGCTTGTCCTCGGGATACGTATCACCTATATGCGAAACAACTATAAAAACGTCAATTTTAAAGCACATAACCAACTTCTCGTAATAACTTCTCATACATTGCTTAAATTGGACAAATGAATATACCAACGTTCTCTAGATCACACCCATATTTTTAGAAAAAAATTTCTCCGCCGCACGCGCCGGCCAAACGCCGGCCACACGCAGGCACGTACCTGGCACGCTGACGGCGTCAACTGACGCCGTGAGGAATATTCCGTTAGTTCTAACGGATTCCGTCAATGGCGTCAGGAATATTCCGTCAGACTTGACGGAATATTCCGTCTCCTTCCCCGGCGAACCTCCGGTGCCGTCGCCGGCGCCGGAAAATCGCAAAACCTGTAAATCGTGATTTGTCTCTCGTTTTTCAACCATTTTTCGTGATTCTTGTACCAAAATGACGCCTAGAACTAGGAGAACACAACCATACCATTTTTAAGAGGTAAAACCTACGAAATCTCACCTGTCACCAACCTCCAAAACCGGCCAACTTCGAACGGGGCGATCCCGACGTCCAAATTCTTCCAACGAAGCACTCCGATGCTCCTTGGGACCTCACCAAGTCACCTACGAGCTTCAAAATCCCAAAAACGTGCTAGATTAATTTTTCATGAATAGTACTCAAAACTGCCATTGTCGAATCGACGTGAAAACGACGGAGTTCTTACCTGAAAATGGTACGCTCGTGCTCCTCTCAACCTCACGAGCTCGAATATGGGTTTAGTTCCCTCGATCTGCAAAGATTTGATGGGTTCTTGGTGTGTCCGTACGTATGTGTTTGAAAGGGGGAGGAAAGGGAGCACGGGAGAGAGACAGGGAAAAAGACAGAGAGAAGTGGAGTGTGTGGGAGTGTGTGTAAGGTTCCAAACATGCCAACAAGGCTCACAACGACGATTAAACGTAAAAGAAACGAACTAGGGGTAAAAGTGTCATTTCACACGTACGTTTTCGATAATTCCGGGACGGGATATCACAATTCTATAAGGATCTTAGGCTAATTTTGGAGTAGTTAGAATGTCGAAATACTCGAGTTTGTCGAGTTTCAAGTTTGGCCAGTTGTGTCAAGCTATTTTCCGACTGTTTCCTGTCGGTTTTAGGACCTTTAAGAGAAACCGGTGACGTAGCGGCGACCGACATT
Source organism: Pyrus communis (assembly GCF_963583255.1). Lineage (NCBI taxonomy): Eukaryota > Viridiplantae > Streptophyta > Magnoliopsida > Rosales > Rosaceae > Pyrus > Pyrus communis. Next base: position 10,393,894 of record NC_084818.1, read on the forward strand.
GGATTTCGGCAAAGCCACCGGAGAAGACAAGGCATATTCTATCAACTTTGACGGAATATACTAACGGCGTCAGGTGAGACGTTTCCGGAGGACGAGCACAGCCAGACGAAACTTGGGGGTTACGACCCTGTTACATACCAATGAGTGGGCTTTTGGTTTTCTATATATGCATTTCCCAGAAACTGTTTTAAAGAGAATTTCGTTTAAAATGCCATGTCATGTTTGCTTTACATTTTAGCATATGCATTAGTATAGCTTTGCATAATATTGCATGATATTGCAGAGGCTCAGGTAAGCTTAGGTGAGTATATATTGACGGTATGGTTGCATGGTAGTTGATTATGAGTTGATGCACATAAAGCTCATTGTCATGTACCCCAGTGTTAGTGCTCTGCCAGTGGCCAAGGCCTAGCCTTCACGTGATCGTTCACTTTCCGCACCACACGCTCAGCTTGGATCCAAGTCAGGTGCCAGCCTATCGTACAGACCACATTAGGTGGTTTCGACTCGTAGGTGACTTGCGATTCATCGCACAGCCTTCACTCCTAGGTACGGATCCTATTTCCTTAACTTATTATTGAATGGCTTTCACGGAGTTGAGGGAATTGAAAACTCAGTTGTAGGAATTGGTTGATAAAGGTTTCATTCAGAATAGTTTTTCACCTTGGGGAGCTCCAGTTTTATTTGTACGAAAGAAAGACGGGACCTTGAGGCTGTGTATCGATTATTGATAGCTGAATAGGGTAACGATTAAAAATCGTTATCCGTTGCCACGAATAGATGATTTATTTGACCAGCTTGCGAGGTGCTTGCGTGTTTTCTAAGATTGATTTGAGATCTGGGTATTATCAATTAAAGATCAGAAGTGAAGATGTACCTAAAATGACTTTTAGGACTCGATATGGTCATTACGAATTTCTAGTGATGCCATTCAGGTTAACGAATGTACCCGCAACTTTTATGGACATGAAGAATCGGGTATTCAAGCCATACCTCAACAGGTTCGTTATTGTCTTTATTGACGATATTTTGGTGTATTCTAAGTCTAAGGTAGAGTATACTTGACGTCTCATTTTGGTTTTAAAGAAATTGAGGGAGCACCAATTATATGCTAAGTTCAGCAAATGCTAGTTTTGGATAGATCAAGTGGCATTTTTGGGGCATGTAATATCAGCTCAGGGCATTCAGGTGAACCCACGAAAAGTAGCTGCAGTTGAAAATTGGCAGTAGCCACAAAGAATATTCCGTCAACTTTGACGAAATATACTAACGGCGTCAGGTGAGATGTTTTCGGAGGACGAGCGCAGCTAGGCAAGACTCGAGGGTTACGACCTTGCTACATACCAGTGAGTGGGCTTTTGGTTTTCTATATATGTGTGTGTGTGTGTGTGTGTGTGTGTGTGTTTCCCAGAAACTATTTTAAATAGAATTTCGTTTAAAATGCCATGTCATGTTTGCTTTACATTTTAGCATATGCATTAGTATAGTTTTGCATAATATTGCATGATGCTGCGGAGGCCCAGGTAAGCTCAGGTGAGTATATATTGACAATATGGTTGCATGGTAGTTGATTATGAGTTGATGCACGTAGAGCTCATTGTCCTGCACCCCGATGTTAGTGCTCTGCCTGTGGCCAGGGCCTAGCCTTCACGTGATCGTTCACCTCCTACACCGTACGCTCAGCTTGGATCCAAGTCAGGTGCCATCTTGTTGTACAGACCACATTAGGTGGTTTCGACTCGTAAGTGACCTGGGATTCGTCGCACAGCCTTTACTTGAGTGTACTTATTTACACCCAGCCTGTCGTACATACCACATTAGGTGGTTCTGACTCGTGTGCAGGTTTAGTGTCGTACATGTCACATTAGGTGACTCCAGTTGGCATATCACTTTTACATTGATTTATATCACCTGGCTTACATATTTACTGCTGAGATAGTGACATGGCATATACCTGGTTTTCGTTACTATCAAGCTTGATTTCTATAAATACATATGTATTACTATTTTCTGGGAAATTATACGGGTTTTACGGTGAGAGGTTATTACTTTTGAAAAGAGAAATGGTTTTTAAAAGCTTTGTTTTTGCCCACTCATGTTTTCTGTTTTGCACCTCTCCAGGTTTTAGTTAGACGTTCATGTTGATGGCTCACGAGGACTCTACGATGGTTTTGATAGACTCCAAACAATGTAGGGTTCCTTTACATCTTGTATAATTAACACTTTGTTTGCTGGACTGCACTTAGGTTATCTATGCACTGATGATGTGTATCCGTGCTTTAAACATCTTCACTCACACTTATTTACTTACCTAGTGTAAATTAGCTAGTTTGGTTTTTAATTACCCTCATATTCGTATCATTATCACTTCCGCATTGCACACATGGCTATATCACTCTCACGTGACGGTCAGTATGTCTCGATTTAGGTCGGGGTGTGTCAGTTAATATGTAAATAATGTATAACTAAAATAATGACATTCATTAAAAGCTAGGGACCTTGATAAAAAAAAATTAAAAAGAAATAAGTTTTTAATCAATGCAATAGAAGAAAGAGGGATGAGAACCTAATTTCTCCTTAAATTTGACAAAAAATTGATCTAATGGCCTTGAATCTAATATTAGAGAGGTAATTAGCAATTTCTTATTAGTTTAAGAGCTGATTTTTTAGAAGGAAAAAAAATTTGTTTAAGGACCTAATTTTCACTTAGGTAATAATGTAATGACTAAATTGGTAGTTCACTTTATTTCAAATAATAGTAAAAACCAACCCTAATTAAATTATAATCCAAGGTTTAAACCTCAAGCAACCACCATAATGATCTTAAAGATCATTCATGCCTTCGCGAAGTGAGATTGTGAGAAAGACGAGTATGAGCTTTATAAAAAGCCTGCCTAAATCCAATGGCGAAGCTAGGAATAGATGGGGGGAGGGGCGAAGTTAAAAGATTGCAAGGTTCAAAAGAATAGCAACAACCAAATTCTATTATATAGTAATGTCTTCCATAATTTATCAATACAAACAAATTACAATTGTTGTCGGCGAGGTTTCATATCATGAAAATGTCGCATAATAGGCTCATTATCAATAAAAGCAAATATATCTCTCTCAATGTAAACAAGCATGCTATCACTCAACCATTGATCTCCCATTTTTTTACGCAATGGTGTTTTCATAATCTTCATAGTAGAAAAAGCTCTCTCCACCGAAGCGATTGCAACTGGTAACACCAAAGCCATGCAAGAAGCTTATACACTACCATATAGCTTGTTGTACAACTTTATTATGAAGACTTCCAACACCTCCCTCGTAGACTCAAAAATTTTGGGGTCCTTTCTTCCAATTTGTAAACCCTTTCTCAGTGAAGACATCACTTCCGGTGCTACCCATTTGATCGAAATCACATTTGAAAAGATAGCAATAACAACAAAATACAACATTTTTTGATATACTATACTCCAACCACTTAAACTTATCAAACCAACTGATGATAAAACATCTTTTGTCGCTAACTTTTCTTGGCATGATGTGGTCTCTAGGTTGACAAAGATCATTTTGGAGATAGTGTCTATGAATTGCTTCATGATAATTAGGTGGATAATCAAGCATTCGACGTCTATGTCCAGGGTCTGCAGGAAGATTAGCCAATATTTCATCCAACTCAATGGCCTCAAAATTCGTATTAAATAATTTATTAGGGTTAGGATTATAAATTTATGGTGCGTTTGTTACACCAGACTATCTCGGACTAGACTGGCTTAGCATGGACTAACTGGTATAAGAATAATGGAACATTTGATGCAGTGTTGGACTAAGTCACGAACTAAATTATTTTTAAAATCTAAATATTATTTTATCATTTTTAAAATTCTCTCTCAACCTTTTCTTTTCCTTTTTTTTTTCTCTTGCTTTTCATTTCCAGAGGTTTTCTCCTCTTTACTTTTTTTTTTTTTTTTTCTTCCTTCGAATTCAGGAACTGGGCACAACCTGGTTGAACCCCAACCAGAACCTGAAAGACTTGTCGATCGATTCATGAAGGAAAATGCAGAATGCGCAGATCGACAGCGAGGTTTTCATGATTTGGCGGGATCGATTGTTGCGTTGCCTTTGGACCTGAGTTGTAGATGATGCAAGCAGTGGAGTTTCAGACAATGCAGGCGTTGAACCTGAGTTGTAGACGGTGGAGTCATTGAAGTTTTTGGCCTGGGTGTTTTGAAAAAAAATTAAACGCGGCTCTGCTGCGTGCAAAGCAGAACCAGACAACACCGAAGGAGACAAAGAGCAATAGTGGTTCGACAATGCCTCAAGCATGTCTCTCAAACACCTAGATGAGCATATAGCCAACTCTTGTTAGGCATAGGTGTTTTGTTGATAGCCCCACCCAAAAACTGCCTAGGCTAGTCTCAATACTAGTTTTGTGAACATTGTCATGGAAAGAAAGTAAGATTGTCATTGGTGGATTCACAACATTGGGCTTCATTGTTTCTCAAACATGTGTGTCATGTGTTTATTTTATTTATTTGTCTTTTTCTTTTCTTGTTAATTTTAGTCTTTAATCCGTTCAATTCAATCTATCCTTTAGTTGTTTAATTAGGTCTAGCATGATTTATTGGTTACATGCACTTTCAAGTATAATTTGGTTTAATTTAATCTATTACTTAAGTTAGTTTAAATACACATTAGATTCCAATTAGGAATCTATTAAAAATTGGAAAGTAGCTCAACTCTTTATAAAGTTATACAAGGTTTCGTAACTTTTCGTTTTGTAACTTTTGAATGTGGGATGCTTCTACACATCTCTCACGCATCCTAGCACTTCAGTCAAACACATATCGGGTGATTTGAAGAACTTATAAATTAATTTGTTTTGATATCATAAAAAAGTTAAGGTGCCACTCCAAAATTAATTCAATTGACAATGAAAAAAATAGCCCAACTCCATTTAAATTTCTGTAAACATCCTTAACTTTCTCATATGAACAACTTTCCACATGCTCATACCTCCCTGTCACTTAAGCTAACCCCAATAACTTATTTGGAAATATTATTCCTCTGAAGATGAAACTACCACTTTTTGACTTGTAAAGGAAAACTCAATTGAGAGTTTGTTTGTCTGTAATATGTTACTGTTTACATTATCGGTTCAAGTAATCGAGGTCGTTGAATGAACAGAATTTTAGAACGTTGAATGACAAAGTGGTTGAGATGATTATTAATTATTATTGAAACATTATATTATGATTTTAATCATGATATTATTTTTTTTTAGTAATATATTAAATTATTTAAACCTAATATTTATCTAAATCCCAATTGATTTGAATAACAAGGGAATATTGAGATATGCACGAGGTATCAGATGAAGAAGTATTCAGCAAGTGAGATAAGGGTGGAATTCTATGCATGAGTGGAAGTGAAGTGATTGGGATGAAAGACATTTTGGTCAAATGTCTATGTTCTGATTAGGTACAGGGATGCACGTGGATTGGTGATTGGATTGGATGAGCATTGTTTGTTAGTTCATGCATACAAATTGCACTAAAGAGATCAGGATTTGACTGAAGCTTGAACGGTGGAAGAGTTTTAGTAGCGTGGTGGAATTTCAGAGCTTATCAGTCGCGTACTCGTCTTTATAAATATTTGGGGTGGTTCGGTATGGGATACCATACCGAAACTAGTATTCTGAATCTCAAACCGAAATTTTTCGGGACGGGAATTTGAAGACCAATTCCAAACCAAATTTTCGGAAATCCCGAAATATTTTCGGGATTTTGGGACAAATCGGGAATCCCAAATTGAAATATGAAATTATGAATTGTTCTTCAAATATATAATTCAAGAACACATTCATGAACTATGAATTTCATTTCATTCACACTACCATTTAATTGAACACTGGCATGCCTGACTGTTTTTATCATAATCAAAATTCAAATTAATTAAACCCTTTTTGCAATCTGTTGAGAGACAAAAGAATCAAGCCTTCTGAAATCATCAGTTATGGCAGTAGCAATAATAAAATTCACATGAATATCAAACAGAACATGAAAAATATGCAAGGTGTAGGCCATTCCAGGTTGCAGAGCATGAATTAGAAACTACTAGCATCAAATATAAAAGAATAATATATATATATATAATAATTAATATTATATATTTTCGGTTCGGTATGGGATTCCCGAAATAACGAGAAGTCAATCCCGAATCCCATACCAAAATTTTGGGATCGGTTCGGGATAGCATCCCGAAAATTTCAGAAATTTTGGTTTGGGATTGGGATTTTTTTCGGTTCGGTTCGGGAATTTTTTCCACCCCTAATAAATACAGAGGCAGTGGCAATGAGTGAAGTCATGTGCAAACTCTCGCTTTACGTGAAACTTCTCAACAATCTTGAGATTTTTATTTTGTTTTTCCATCAACACATCTTCAATTTGGATAAACAACATATTGAAAGTCGATTTTGATATTGAACTGCCAAATTTGATATTGAACTTCGTAGAACTTGTAGCCTTGTCTTCAAGGTCTAGAACCCGAAGGCCGAGATATGTTTCTTCCTCGACCGTAGTCGTGAGATCAAGAAATCAGCAACGCGCCCAACTTTGTAGTTAAAGGGATTGTGTAGACCTAAGGTTAGTTTGTCGTGCAAATTGTAGTCAAAGAGATTGTAGTTTGAACTTTTGTTTAGTGTATTGACGATGGTGCTTGATGTAACCAAGTTTGTTGACTTTTTAGCAACAAATCTGTACTGGTCTTTTATAATTGGTGACTAGAGGAAAATCTTGCATTTATATATGCTATTGATTTACCGACCCTCTAGAACTTTGAATTACATTTTCATTGATTTTTTTTTTTTCAAGAATTTTCATTTGATTCAAACAATAAAAATTGAAGCAAAAGTGGATATTAACTAATTAATCCAAGATCACCAATAGGTGACACAACTCACAAGCCCCAAGGTGTTCACCTGTCTGAAATTCCATCAACTGACTTAAATGCTAATGAAATGTTTTGGGTTTTAAATGTATTAAACCTAATTAGCATCAATTGACTTCAATTATTCACTATTTAATGAAAACTAAAATGCCTACAAGAGAAAAATAAAATATGAAATGATCAGATTTACATTATTAGTTAAGCATATGTAATCTAATTTTGTAAAAATAGAAACAATAATATCTAGTTGGAAAGTACTTCCTTGATTTATAGTCTCTGACACATGAAATGCAAATGAAGATAATATAGGTACATGTTGTAAATTGAAGGGTTTCTTTTTGTATTTTCTGTGTTATGTAGAAGTGCATATCACCATTACATACAGCAACATAAGGGAGCATGCAGAACACGCACACATCACCCTTGGTCCTTAAAGTCAAGAAAAGAGGATAAAGTAAGATACACCGTAATTGCTTATTTGACAAGAAGGGTGCAACTAGGGGACATCTAGGGTAGAGAAGATTTGCACATTTATTTCCTCCTTTGCTGCTAACTGGAATCGATGCATCCATGCAAACATCCATGCATGCATCAATGCAAACCGATAAAATTGAGCACAGGCCAATGCCTTGGTAAACAAGTCCGTCAGTTGATCATAACTGTGGGTAAACATTGTTTGAATAACCTTAGATTGGACTTGGGCTCAAACATAATGACAATCAACTTCAATATGTTTAGTGCGTTCATGGAAGACAGGATTAGAGATGATGTGCATCGCAACTTGGTTGTTGCACATAAGAGACATGGGTGTACAATCGGATATTTCCAAATCACAAAGAAGACTTTTAAGCCATACGAGTTCACAAGCCGTTTATTGCATAGCTCTGTATTTAGCCTTAGCATTTGATCAAGCAATAACATTCTATTTTTTATTCTTCAAGTGACTAGATTCCCTCTCACAAATGTGCAGTAACATGTGGTTGACTTTCGATCAAGGGCGTTGCCTGCCCAATCAGCATCAGTGTAACCTTGAATGGTTGTGGAAACATGATTTTGCATGAAAATTCCATGTCCTACAGAGCCTTTGATGTATCGCAGTTTTCGTTTGACAGCATGCATATGTTTGACAGTGGGTGAATGCATGAATTGACTCACTGACTCACTAAACTCACAACATGTGTGATATTAGGTCTAGTAATAGTAAGGTAAATCAATTTGCCTACTAACTTTTGATAATAGCTAACATTAGAAAGCAAGTCACCTTCCATATCAACCTTGAACTTGCAATCCAAAAGAGTAGAAGCTGGTTTACTGTCAAGCATTTCTGACTCGTTTAGGAGATCTAACACATATTTGCGTTGATTTAGAAACAAACCCTTAGAAGAGGTTGCCATCTCAATGTCAAGAAAATATTTTAACTTGCCCAGATCATTGATAGCAAACTGCCTATGAAGATCCCTTTTAAGTGAAGTAATCTCATCCATATTATCACTAGTGATAATACGATCGTCAACATAAATCAAAACCACAAGTTCACCCACTGAGCCAATACAAACAAACAGTTAGGAGTCGGCATTGCTTCTTGTAAAACCCACCATTTCCAAGACTGAACTTAATTTTGAGTACCAAGCACAAGTAGATTGTTTCAAGCAATAAATCGCCTTGTGCAACTTACAAACCAAGCCTTCAATGGATGATTGAGAGTGACCTGGAGGTAATTGTATATACACCTCCTCTTCAAGTTCTCCATGAAGGAACACATTTTTTTACATCCATTTAGAATAGGGTAATAAACTGCCATTTGACCCCTTAAACTATTAGCCCAGTTGAAATTGACCCCCTAAACTATTTGAAACTAGCCAATTAACCCTTTGTCGATAGAATTTCATCCACTATTTCGTCAAATTCAAGAGCAAACTAGTTTTCCATCATCAATTTTTACTTGTCAACTATAACCACGAATAAAATTATGACACATGGACACAAAATAATGTGTAATGACAATGTGAAATGGTTCGTTATATAAACGTTTGGTTTTTTTTATTTTTTATGTTTTCTTATTATGCTCTATGTTTTACACATTATTTTGTGTCCATGTGTCATAATTTTATTAGTGGTTACCATTGACAAGTAAGAACTGATAATGAAATGACTAATTTTCCTTTGCATTTGACAGAATGGTGGATGAAATTTAATGGCAAGGGGTTAATTGATTGATTTTAAATAGTTTAGGGGGTTAATTTACCAAAAAAAATAGTTCAGAAGGTTAAACCGTAGTTTACCCTTTGGAATAATGACCAACCTTAATTCACGACGACAGAAAGAAGAACTTTGATTGTATTCATCTTTGCCATTGGAGCGATAGTTTCTTTATGGTCCACCCCAAAGGTTTGAATGAAATCCCTAACCACCAATCTGGTCTTGTGTATCTCGATAGAGCCATCAGAGTTGAATTTATTTTGTAAATCCAACAGCTGCATACAGTCTTCTTGCCTTATGGAAGAGTGACAATACTCCAAGTGTTGTTGTCGTTTACTACACGCAGCTCTTCTGCCATAACTGTTTGCCATTCTGAATGAAGAATGGCCTTTTGAAAAGTATTTGGCTCTCGATACTCAGAGATCTCACCAAGAAATGCTGCATATGAGGGTGAACATTTATGATAAGCTAAAATATTTGAGAGAAGATGACAAGCTGCAAACGTAACGTAGTTATTTAGTTTGGCCGTAAGTCTTTAATTTTAGAAAAATTACGTCTCATGTGAGAATGTGGTTTAGACGTAGTAACAATGTCTGGTGATGTCGCAAGAGAACGAATATAGTGATCATACGATTATGATGTGGCCTCCTGTTTAATTGGTTTAATCTCTAGATAGATAGGACTGAGTGAGTAAGTGACTGTGCTTCATGGTGACATACATGCTTATCATGGCTAGGGTTTGGCAGCGAAAAGAGATCACCTAATAGCTCATCTTGAGATGAATTATTATCCTGCGTGAAGTAAGGACTATCCTCCTCGAACTTTACATTTATTGACACAAACATTTTGTTAGTAATAGGATTAAAACACTTGTATCATCGTTAAGTGGAGAAATATCCCATGAAAATGCACTTAACTACCCTAAGATTCAATTTATCATGGTGTAGGCTTCGTACATGGGAAAACACACACCCAAATACCCTTAAATGAGACAAGTCAATGAGACAATTTTTGAGTACTTCATAAAGGGATATGAATTCTAACACTCGACTAGAGAGTCGATTGATAGGTATACGGTAGTTAGCATACCTTGAGACCAAAAACGCTTTGGAATGTTCATTTGAATCATAAGTGCATGAGTTTTCTCGAGTAACTCTTTATTTTTCCTCTTGGCCACCCATTTTGTTGTGGTGTGCCAACACAATTAGTTTAATGAAGAATGTCATTTGTGCTCAAGTATTGTGACATGGTGTTAGACTTGTATTCGATGCCATTATCCGATCTTAGAGTTTAAATTTTGGAACCAAATTGGGTGATGACAAGATTGTAAAAGTCTTTAAACATATTGACAACTTCACTTTTAGACTTCAAAAGATACAACCAAGTCATTCTTGTAAGATCATCAACAAATGTTACAAAGTACTTATAGCCAACAAAGGACTCAAAATGCGACCCCAAGCATCTTAATGCACAAATTCAAAAGGCTTACTATCTATAGACAAAAAGGAACTAAAAGGTAACCTAGCAAATTTGAAGAAATGACATATGTCACACTTGATATGGGATTGACACAAACTAGGAAACAACTTCAGCAAAATGGGATCAGATGGGTGGGCTAGACGTTGATGTCATAAGTGTGGATCTTGAGGTTTATTTGAACTAACATGTAGTCTTCTTGATGGTTGGAAATCCTTTGACAAGTAGTAAAGATACCTTCACCAATCTTCTTCTTGGTGGCTATGTCCTGAAATATCAAGTTATAAGGTGAGAAAATTGCAAGACAATTTAAAGTTTGAGTCATTTTTGTTGGAACCCCCAGTCCCACATCGGACAGAGGGAGAAGAGAAGAGTGCTTTAAATAGAAATACCCCTCTCTAATTAATACCGAGACCTTTTGTGATAAAAACCCCACACCTGAGGATTGTGCAGGTGGTTAAGTGGGGACAGTATCGGTGTTGTTGGAGTGGGCCTTCGGCCCGTCGACCTGAAAATTTCCACATGGTATCAGAGCCAGGGGACGGGCCCGTACTGCCACGTGATTGGGTGGGTCCCCATTGGCCCCGCGTGATTGTCCACGTAGGCCAAAGATGCCACGTGTTTGGGTGGGTCCCCATTGGCCCCGCGTGATTGGGTGAGTCCCGACATGGCTCCACGTGGTTGCCGATGTGTGGAAATTCACGTGTGACCCATAAGTGGGGTCTCACGTGCGGGGGAGTGTTGGAACCCCCGGTCCCACATCGGACAGAGGGAGAAGAGAAGAGTGCTTTAAATAGAAATACCTCTCTCTAATTAATACCGAGGCCTTTTGTGATAAAAACCCCACACCTGAGGATTGTGCAGGTGGTTAAGTGGGGACAGTATCGGTGTTGTTGGAGTGGGCCCTCGGCCCGTCAACCTGAAAATTTCCACAATTTTTTCTATGGACATGAGTTGAAATGGAAATGAAAGAAAATAAAGAGTTGTGCATTCTTGTTTTGAGACTAAATTGATCTTCCCGCTTCCCATGACAGAGACTCTTTTCCCATTGGCAACAGAAACTTTAGATGACATATTTTTAAAATCACTCAGGCTTTGAATTTTGTTTGTCATGTGACTAGTGGCACCATAACCAATAATCCAGCAATCATGTATAAAACTTGTACTTAGAGCATTTGAGAAGGCATTAAGTATATCTGCAGTGTCTCCATGGTTTACTTCCTTAGCCAGAAATCCAGCAAATTTGCTAAGTAAGGCAATGTGTTCTCAGCTCCCACTTCTGTTGCTTCCTCATATTCAAGATTCCCTCTCTTTCTTGAAAGGTTAGCAGCAAAATTATTCAACAACGTAACTGGATTAGAAACGCAATCCAATTGGTTGTTATTTGATGAAGATGCTGCACTTGCTGCATGGTTTGTTCTATATGAAAAGCCTTGAAAAAACTTGGGATTTCCCTTGCTATCCTTGTTGAACTTTGGTTTCAATTCTGATGGGAGTATCCAACATCTATCCTTGGTGTGGCCAATCCAATGTGACCAATCCCAATGCAATGCTCACATTTCAAACCTAGCTGTTTTCTTTAGAAACCCTTGTCTCACCAAACTTGTGGCGTGACGAGTAGGCTCGAGACTCTTGCATGGTTGCCTTTCTATCACATTGGATGGTTCATGACACGCCTTATGAATTCTTCACGCTGGATGGTAACACATACGTTGGAGAATGAGGGAAGCTCAGAACTCATCAAAACATGGCTTGTGAGGTCTTCATATTTTTTCATTCTAGCTAGCAAGAAGTTGGAAGATTTTATCTTCCTCGGCCTTTTTTAATAACACATCAACATTTGTAGTCTGAGGACGATAGACATCTAGCTCGTTCCACATACCAATGAGATCACTAAGGTGTTGCACAAAGGACTTGGATTCTTGTTGAAGAGTTGCAACATCTCTTTTGAGCTGGAATATTTTAGCTGTGTTGTGTTGATTTTCATACACGTCCGTCACTTTCTCCCATAGGGGTTGAGATGATCTGAATAACTGAAGATTTCTGCAATTTTTCTCTCCATTGAGTTGAGTAGCCATGACATGACCAATTGGTCTCTGCACAGTCATGTATCGTAGTTTGAAGAGGTGGCTTCTGAAGCTTGAACAACCCCATTGATGAAGCCGAGTTTGGTCCTTCCACTAAGAGCCAAAGTGACTGCTCTTGATCAAGGGAGATAGTTGAGCTCATTTAGTACAACTGAACACAACCTTTGATTAGGGTTGACATCACCCTCGAGATTGAAGGAGGAGAAGCAAGTGAGCTTTATGCCCCTTGGTTTACCAAACCTTTTTCCGCCATTTGTGTTGGCTAAAAAAACATACAAGGATATGTAGAGACATACTAAACAAAGACACTGCTCTGATACCATGTTGTAAATTGAAGAGTTTCTTTTTGTATTTTCTGTATTATGTTAAGAAGTTCAAAGCACATTACACACGCCACCCTTGGTCCTTAAAGTCAAGAAAGGAGGATAAAGTAACATACATCCATAATTGCTCTTTTGACAACAAGGGAGCAACTAGGGAATAGCTAGGGTGGAGAAGATTTGCACGCTAATTTCCTCCTTTGTTGCTAACTGGAATCGATGCATCCATGCCAACATCCATGCTCATGCATGATCCATGCAAAATGAACACTTTCAATAGCATATATAATTGAGACAGAGATAAGACAATTATTAAGTTAATAATTAATAAATTTTAAAATTAAGGAGTAATTACGAAATAGCATTATTCTTCCGAAACTATTCCTTTGCAGAAATTTTTATTCAATTAGTGTGTTGTATTTTTTTTTTTTTTTAACAAACGATATTATTTATACTAAGGAAAGGGGATGGACTTGGACTCACAATTGGCTAGTAATAATATGGTTCAAATTTTCCTTTGACGAGAATCAAACATAAGACCTCTCACTTACAAGTGAAGAGGAATACCACTAGACCATAGTACTAAGCGGCAATTAGTGTGTTGCTCCTTGATTAGATTAGAGGAGTATTTTTTGTTAAAGCACAACATGACTTTGTCAATCTATTTTATATGTAGCAAGGAATGCCCGCCGTATTTACTTTAGAAGGATGGTACAACGAAATTAGGGATACTTTGATTTAGGTTCAAAATTTTGAGCTGTTATTGGATTTAGTGTAGTTTTTCTATTTTTAAGTTTTAATTAAATTTCTTAATTTTATGCAACTTTACTTGAATTTTTAATTTGAATTTGTTTTTGAACAAATAATATTATCTATACCAAGAGGAGCGGGTGGGCTTAGCCTCACAATGAGTTAACAATAATATAATTCAAATTCGCATGTGGTGATAATAGAACCTAAGAATATGAAAATATAATCTCTTTCAATGAAAAATAGTTAAAAGAAAATTGATGTCATCATATATGATACCTATACCATATGTTGATAAATATATTTAACATGTAATATGGGTATATATGAAAATAAATAAAACTTAATGTATCTATCATCCATAAAAATATTTCAAAGAGATTTCATCTTCCATACATTTATAAGTCCATACCTACAACATAGATTACACGGACATGTGATGTGGTAGAAGAAAAAATTGAGATAAGGAGAAACAATATTCAATTTGTATATTTAATCATAAAATTAAGTAAAAGATAATCATATAAGTAAAGGGATATTTGTAACAATTTAATAAAATAAAATAAAAATAAACTGATGTGAATAATTAATGAGTAGACTAACTCAATAATGACTCACAAAAGTAAACATATATCAAGTTTATTCACGACAACTAAACATTTAAAAAGAGCATGTTAGTCAACCCATAAAAAAATAAGTGCATTTTCCTACTAGATTTGGGCAAGTGAAAGTGTATAAGTTGCTAGATGACATTGGACTACTGTTGCAAGGTTTTTATTCTGCTAATCAAACTTTGGGTGACTAAGAAGTTGCACTCGTAAGGTGGATAGTCCTTTAATAACCCATTACCCAATCTAATAACCACTCATCCCATTTGCTCCCAAAGACAATTGACAGTGTGGAGAAATAATGAATCTAGTTGGTTGATCCCATTTCATTTGATAATTGAAAGGCATTGTTCCATCAAGCAAGGAAAGATAATTGAAGATCGAATCAATGGATTTGATTACTTTGAATCTCCTATAAATGAAAGAGGTAGGACGAACCCCTTGAACACTCTGACTGAGTCCTTTGAAACCGAGTGGGTAGGATGGCATGTCCACTGGGAATATGTCGGGTTCTCACCGCTTTTGACTTGGTTCAATAATTCAATCCCACAAACTATCCTCGACCCAAAAAAACCTATAAAAGATTTTATTTTTAATATACAAACGATATTTTATTTTAACCTAATTTGAAGTGCATGATTCATAGAGAGAAGCACATATATTATAATCAATGTGATTCCATCATGTCTGTTAATTTCTTTAAAAAAACGGAAAAAAAAATAAAAATAAATTGAGCTCACAATGAAACAACCAACGCGAAAAGAACTGGGGCCACTTCGGAACAAGAAAAATAGAACATTAGAAGGGCCCCAATAAATTCATGTTTTATTTCACTATTCTTTCGTTTCTGCACAAAGACTTGGCAGGTTCTTGGAAATTTATAAGTTTTGTGGTCTCTTTAATACTGACAGGGACGGAAAGCTAAGAAAAAGGATGCTTAAATTTGCATGCATGTGATCAATTAAATACCGAGAAAGCAAATGTAAATTGAAATGAGTTCGTTTTGGTTTGGTAGCCAGTGTTTGTTCTAACATGTTTTTTGATAGTAGATTCAAAGATTCTCACAATCTTAATAAAGTTCTTGAAGACTTCGTCATGATAATTATACTTGAGTTGTGATGTTGATATATATTTTGATGGAATAAACCAAATCAAAAGCGTGTAACTCACGTAATTAAAAACATTTATTCACGCACCGATATCTTGTATTCATTTTAACCTTTTCCTAATTTTGTTTAGTAAAGAAGGTTGCGAGCAACAAGAAGTTACCGACAGGAATACAGCATTGAACTATTGCAACTGCAGGTGTTAAAGAATAAAAACAGTTGCATTAATGTTAGTATCTTAAGCTTTGCGATTCGCAAATTGCAAGCTAAATGAACAATTAATAGAAGCAATCAGCACATGCTTATCATCAAAAGAATAAAAGAAAATTTTAGTTTCGGACAAATGCTCTTCCACCCACATATTAGTTTAAAAAATTTTCCCCAAAAAACCTATATATATTCTTTCTTGTTTTAATTATGGGTAATGCTAGAAAAATTAAATTTACAAATTAAATGATATGTCGTCAATAAAAATAAGCATGTTTATCAATGTTTAAGTAATAAACTAATGATCAACTTCTATGTCCTTTAGTTTTTAAAACTTTGTCTAGCATTACTCTTTAACTATCTATATTGTCTCTTTAATGAATTAGCGACTTAACTGGATATGTCATGTAAATTTTTTCTTCTAATTTATTATAAAGGGGAAAGGAAAGTTTTAATTTGAAACTGATGGGTGAAAACTAAACTTAGAAATATAACATTGTATCCACTAATTATCCTATGTCTTGAGTTTAAATTTAAATCCCGCAGCTTTATCTTAAAATTAAAAACATTTGACTTTCTTCGTTTTTGCAAGTACGTGGAAAAGAACAAAAGAACACAAAGAAAAATCAGCAAAAGGACAAATCACTCTGACAACTAGCAAGGCAAATTATATTCTTAGAATTAAAAAAAAATATTATAAAAAGGGTAAATGGTTCAAAATATGATGATTAAACATGTCAATATGTTCTTAACTGATACTTTTATAAAAAGGGAGTGTGCATGTTACACTCTCAAACAAAAGTACAAAACTTCAAGAAAACCAACTATCATTCAAATCTAAATTGAGTGAAAGGTTGTGATTTTCACACTCAATTTGGTCTCTCAAATATTTTCAGTTGTTTAGTAGTTTTTTTATTTTTTATTTTTTATAGTGTGTGAGATAAAATGTGGCGTAAGAGATAAGTTTCACACACCCTTCTGTTAAACAAAGGGGCATATCTATTGTTAGCAATGTTACGAAAGTAGGGGGCAAAGCTAAGAACATTTTATCCCTAGATATAAGATCAAGAGGTTCTAGCATGTAATGATTTAAAGAAAGAATGGTACGTAGCACGGTAGCAGAGAGAAAATAGTTAAAAAAATCGAAGCTCATAATATCCAGAAGTTTATATTTTGGGTTACAAAATGACATTCTTGAACTTGACGATTTGATCCATAAAAAAATATGGTATATGTTGCCGATTCACTTTAGTTAATCAATCTTTTTGATGAATCTTTGCCTTATATAATACTAGAAGATGAGCACATACTTTGTATGTGAACAATTTCATTTTCTTTTTTGTTTTTGATTAAGATGTGTGATTAGTTTTTAAAATTTTAAAAAAGAGTACAAGACAATGATTATGAAATATCTTAATAAGGGCATTTTTTTTCTTAATATTACATAATTATTGTTTTGTCTTCCTTATATAAATATCGTGTATCAAAAGTGAGGGTAAAATTGAAAAAAATAAGTATATGATTGTCATTTTCTTAAAAAAAAAAAGCGGATAAAATAGGAAAAATAAAGATATAATTGTTATTTTGTATCAAAAGTAAGGGTAAAATAAAAAAATAAAAAAAAATAAAAAAAGTTGACAACGAGAGTTTTCTTAATAGAATAGATAAGTTGCGATGTGATGTGCATTTAATCTTCTAGATGAAAGGGTTGAATTAAAAGAAACTTTTTTGTAAAAATAGAAACTAGTTATGGGACCTACTCCTCAAAGAACTTCAAAGATTCAAATTGTTTATTTTTCAAGTTGGGCTTCAGAAATCATCATTGCAAAATATTTCTAAATAAAAAATGTTTAAGACATCTAATTAAGTTCAAAGAAATTAACGAATGCTATGTTGTAAGAAATATTGAAATTTTATCGTGACAGCCAAACGAGTAAACGACTTTGGCTTAAATTGATTTTTTGCAAGTATAATTTATAAATGAAGATTTAAAAAAAAGACGGTTTGGATCGTTGAAGTTCGACATATAATTGGCATCACATATTCACGACTAGTCCCCAGTTTACCCAAAAAATAGAGATCCCTTTTGAACAAAGGCGCTGTACATGTAATATATGCACGTCCTTGTGTGCTAGATCATAATAAAATTAATGTTTGAAAATATGGTTGCAAACAAGAATTTCACATCATCATTAGAAAAAGAACACCAGTAATTAGGTGTGAAAACAGATAGATAACTCTAGAAACAAGAACCGATAGATGATAATATGATATTTATAATGTATATTACAATATACATCTTGGAACTAGCTAGTTGAAGGGTTGAAGATGATAAGATATTATATGTGTAATATTCAATTAATATGTAGGAGTATTAGAAAAATAAAGCTTCAAGCACACATGGGTTTTATATTTATCAACACATCAACGTAAGCAAAAGCTTTTCACACTACGTACTACTATACGTCATTTTTAGTTTTTTTTTTTCTTTCCCCTAAAATGAATGAAAATTATTGGCAATTCAAGTATTAACTATGTTGAGAGCGTAACTCCAAATAATAAATATATATGTTGAGAGCATTGAATGATAAAAGTTGTTTAAGCGCAAATAAAATTCATCTGACCAAGCTAGCTTATCAGCATCTTAGCACACCATTTCGAAAAATATGTATACATATATTTGATGAAAACGCCATAAGTAATTATGCCAATCAATCAACAAAAACCAAGGCATTATAATTGGAGCCTTTTATAAAAAAAAAAACGAAGAACCAAAGTGGAATATATGTTTCTATCCAAAGGGGCTTCCAATCACATTAGTTATTATTAGCACTCTCAAAAAATTGAGTGAATTTGCTTGTTTGTGCTTTATAATAAAGCAGTGTAGGATGTTTTGGAATGTCAATAACAATATTCAAAAAGTTGAACCGTAATTTCTTGAAAGACAATGGACATTTCTACTTATAGTGACAATTAGTCTTGACTTAAATGCTCACATTCTAACATAAACAGAATATCCATATGACCCCTTAGCATCTCCAAGCGTTTCTCTAAATTAGCTAGTGAACATGATCAAAAATCTATTTTAGCTAGTTAATTTAAAAAAAATTAGAGAAAATTTGAAATAGGTCCAATTTTATAGGCCACCTTTTGAAATAGGTCTAATTTTTAGTGACTTTTTACTTTTGAAATAGGTCCAATTTTTAATTACTTTGGACTCATATCAAAAGACCCTTTTAAATTAACATCTCCAACAATATTATGTATTTTAATAAATCTTTAATATTTTATTAGTTCCTTAAGAGAGTTTTAAGAGGAGAGAAATAATTGAATAGTTGGAGAGTTTTAAAATTTTAATAATTCTGTAATAGTTCGCAAATGTGAAAATCTATCTTCTTCTTTATAAGTTTAGAGAGCGATTATTCACAATGTTAGTTTAAAGAGCCATTTATGGAGTCTCTTGGAGCAATATTTTGTTGGATTTTTGCTAAAACGCTCTAATATCACCCAATAAAAATTGCCCACGTTAGGCGCAAAGGGGGCGTGTTGAATTAAACCCTAGAGGATAGGACCAAGAATCTTCAAACCTTCTTCCGCGTTGCTTCTCACTGGTTACGACTATAGTTTTGAGAGAGAGAGAGAGAGAGAGAGAGAGAGAGAGAGAGTATGTGAGTCTAATGGAATTTCATTGGGGTTGAATTGGTCAGGAAGACTTTTCATACACATTTGTTTTCAAAATTACTATTTCGCCATCACTACCCTAACAAATTGATCATAACCAGAAAACTAGTCTTATTTGCTTAAGGCAAAAGAGAATCAAATTAATTTGGTTTTCTTCGGTCAAATCTGTCTCTTTTCCTTCTCTTTTCCATCCCCTTATATCCACCCCTTCTTCCTCACACTTTCACTAAGAAATTCACACACAACATTTCCCTTCTCTCCATAATATCACATCACGGCTCTCTCTCTTCCTCTCTCCCTCTCTCCCTCTCTCTCTCTCTCTCTCTCTCTCTCTATCTACTTAAGCAAACTACCCATCAATCTCATTTGGTAGCTTTGGTGTTTCTAGTGCTTCACGCATTATTACTTTTGTTTTTTTGGGTTCACATTTTTGCAAATGGAGAAGAGAAAGAGCATGGAGCGGGAGCAGGAGAGTCTAACCAGTGAGCTAACGCAAGGGAAGGAGCTGGCTGAGCAGCTCATGAGCCACCTCCACCATTCCTCCTCAGAAGAAACAAGAGATTTTCTGATTTCAAAGATACTGTTTTCATATGAGAAGGCACTCTCACTGCTCACAGGTAGTGGGGATGGATCTGATGGAGAATCCAAACACATCACAGCTCGTGAAACTATGTTGGAATCACCAACTTCATTTGGCAATAGTAGCCCACTGAGTGAGATCTCTAACCAGGATTGCAAGCACAAAAATGTCTTCAAGAAGACGTAATTTTTTTATCTGGTTTAATTTCGTTGAAGGGGTAGTTTTTTTTATCAGTTCAATTCGATTGTTGAAATTGGATATTGATCAAATTGTTGGGATTTTTTTGTGCTGCAGGAAAACAATGCCCAGCTGGACCGAGGAAGTGAAGGTTTCCTCTGGAACAGGGTTAGATGGGAGTCTTGATGATGGCTATAGTTGGAGAAAATATGGCCAAAAGAATATCCTCGGAGCTAATCATCCAAGGTGAGAACTTTTACTTTTTGAAGTGCGAATTACTATTTCTTTATTTGAGCGATGTTCTAATTTGATCTAATCTATGAGGACTTAAATTTAAAATTAAGTGTAAAAGCACGGTTATACTGCTCTAATTGAAGAAGATAACAAGAATATAAAAAAAATAAAAGCATGATGTGGCTGGATTTCCATCAGTCAAGTATCTATTTGCTCATAGAGGGATAACCCTTTTGCTTTATGTCATCAGTCAATCATCAGGCTGCTCATGTGTGTCCTGAAACATATGCAGGACGTGAAAATTCCTTGACATCAAACACCTTTTTCTTTTTCTTCTTTTTTGCTTAAGAATTATATGCACTAATTATAGAAGATGATAATTTTTCTTTTTCTTTTGGCATTTTTATTTCTACAATTGCATATATAAAGGAAGTAAAAGTACTTTGAAGTTAGAACTTATCCAAATGTGAATATATGTGGCTGCTAAAAGCGTCCTTCAAATTTTTTTGCCAGTTGGTCTGTATACAAGTACTGGTTCTGTTTTTTGCCTATAAAATTCTAAAGCGTCTAGCAGTACAGCTCCTTTTAGCTTAAATGTGTCTTGGCATGGTCACTGATCCAAGTCCAAAACCCGATCTATGGACGGCCTAAAACTTACCTGCAACGACGTATATATTACCAAAATCATGTACGGACCACAAAACAGCTGTTTGTACTTTGGCCCAAATTTGGATTCTTGATATTTAATCAAAAAAATACCATCTAAAATATCACTTTCAATGAAAATCTGCGGTACATGTAACATTTACTGAGAGAATAAATTAATTTATAAAGAGGGTTTTTGTTTTCTTGCATTGCAGAGGCTACTACAGATGCACACATCGTGGAACACAGGGTTGCGTAGCTACCAAGCAAGTTCAGAAATCAGATGCAGATCCAACAACCTTCGTGCTAACCTACAGGGGAGTCCATACTTGTAACAAAGCCTCTCAGTTGGCTAGGGTTAAGCAAGGGTTAAAGGGCAACCAAAATAAAACCCTAGAAGTAAAAAAAGCGAAACAATTTTCACCAGAGATGTCGTTCAGTTTTGGAAGAGCAGGGCTTAGAGTTAAAACTGAACATTTGGACGCTAGAGAGGATGATATATTTTCACCCTTCTACTTCCCTTCCACTCCGATTGAATCCGAAAAAGTTGGGGACCATATTTTCTGCTCAACGATGATGGAGAACAATTTGGTCGATGGCTATGCTCCAATATTTGGATCTCCATCAGCAACGTTTGAGTCGGACTACTTGGCGGTGTCACCGTGCCATATGAGCAGTTTCGGACTAGCGCATGATGTGCAGACTTCAGAATCTGGTCTCACTGAGATAATCTCAGCTCCAACTTCAGTTACCAATTCACCAATTGGGGATTTTGATTTCTCAATTGATGATTTGGAATTTCCCCCAGAATATTTGACTTAAAATGTTTACTTTTTCCCTTTCCACATGAGAAGGAAAAAAACCCCAAAAAAAAATTGCAGAGGAGAAGATGAGGTTTGTTAAAATAGCTTTCCTCTGCCTAGGTAGAAGTAACGCGTGAGGTAGCATTTCTGTGTCTCTTTTGTCTTTCTTTTTCTTCTTTCCACTTATAGTCTCATTGATTTGTAAATTCTTTGGTCCAAGAGGATTAGTGCTGATTTTAAAAAATAAAATTGCATTCGAGATAAAGATTATATTAAATACATTTAAGTATTGTAACCAAATCCGTAAATATTATCACAATATGAACTTCTTAACTGCTGCAATTGACTGATCACTGATCAGAGGCAAGTTATTTAATTGTCATTGGTCATTACTTGGGGACAACAGTATTTTGGCTGGAAGCAAACTCACCCATCTTTTGGGCCCACTTTAAAGTGTCATCTAATATCACCTTGGCATCAAATTTGTACTCAAATCCAATTTTCTTCAGCTTTGTGGAACCCCAGCCAATGTCTCTCCCTGAATCCTCCACAAACCTGAAACAAGGATAGGATAATCTTGTAAAGTTCTGAATGTGTATTGTTAGGAACCATTGTAGATTTTAGAAGTTGTTATTAGTGCTCTAAAAGCGTTATCATGTGGTCCACCTTTGCAAAAATATAAAGGAGGAATTGCAAATTGAAGAGTGCATGATAACTTTTTTGGAATTACAGAACACCTGTACTGTAAAATTTTCTTAATAGCTTGTGTAGCAAGTTAGAACTTACTCTTCAGCTATTCTGAGACCTGGGTAATTTTTTTCCCAGTGAGATGCTATTTCTGCTGAAGACAAATATGCACTGGCACATAGAAATCTG
Source organism: Pyrus communis (assembly GCF_963583255.1). Classification (NCBI taxonomy): domain Eukaryota; kingdom Viridiplantae; phylum Streptophyta; class Magnoliopsida; order Rosales; family Rosaceae; genus Pyrus; species Pyrus communis. Next base: position 10,416,576 of record NC_084818.1, read on the forward strand.
CCATTGATGGAAGGCTTCTCCATGCATAGTATGTGTGCCTCACAAACATCTTCAATGTGCACAATTGGAACTTTACCAAGCAATTCCTCCAAAAATCTCAGGGTTTGGTATCTCCTACTATCTTTTGTGATTTGTGAAATGAGCACTCCCATGCTCTCAGGCATAGCAGTGAGAAGTGTGTCCCCTCCCACAAGGGCACAGGCAATGCTGACTACTTCAAGGTCACCACTAGCGTGCTTCAACACTTCTTTCTCTGAAAGGCTCTTTGAGTGTGTATAGTCCTACAAACACATTTTAACCACTCTTTCGTTTTTTTTTTCCTTTTCTTTTAAAAAAAGCAAAGTACTAACAAATAATAGAGGAATCCATTATTAAGGAAGAAACATGCTAGAGTCAGTTGCACGTCGGCACGTGAAGAAATGCGGTCCACTGACTTATTTCCCACTCTTACCATCAATGCTTGAGATTTCTTCATAAGCGACTTGACGATAGAACAACTTTCTTACACATTAATTATAAATTTTGCTTCTTAATTGAAATAAATTTGATATACTTACAATCAATACTTTATTGGCAAGGGCAAATGAAAGATTGAGGGGAGTCCAACAGGACTCATCCATAAACTGTTTGAAGCCATTTCCAGAGTCCTTGATTGGTGATGCGGCCACCACAGAGGCTGTGTAAATGAGCCGCTTTATGGTGCCTGATTTGATACAAGACCTCACTATGCTCTTAATTCCCGAAACTGCAGCTTCAGAAGTGTCTTTGAACTAGTCCAGTAATAAACAAGCGTGGCATTAGAGCATCTCCAAGGAGATGTCAAGTCTTAAGAGGAGATGTCATTATGCATGTTTGACATAAAAAATCATTTTAATCCAAGTATTATTTGTTGATCAGATTTGAAACCTTTATGATTAGGAGTTGGATTTGACATCAAAATCAAATTTATTTTTAATTAGTTTTAATGATGTGTTCCTTATTCTACTAACATTCTAACCAGCAACAAACCAGTCTATAATTAACACAAAACAGTACTGTCACACATAAAATAATATTTTCTAGTGAGGAAGGCACAGGACAAAAAACCAGTAACTTTTCGCAACACACAAAATAAATTTACTTTCTCGATCAGATAAGTAGAAATAATAATAATTAACAATTCTTTCAAACCTTTTCAGATCTAGATCTCCCCTTTTTCTTTTCTTTTTCTATTCTTGTAATATTTTAAGTCAGTAAGACAAGACGATGAGGAAGATAAGAACAGACCTGAGTATCCTTGGGCTCGTGCTGCAATGGGGTGGCCAAGTGAAAAATATAGTTGCACCCTTGAATTGCTGTCTCAAACTCATCAGGATTATATATATCTGCTTGAAACAATTTCAGTCTGTTGTCTGCACCAAGAGTAGGAAGACCCTTGAGAAGTCCCACTTTAAATGGATCACCTGCAAAAATATTTATCCACAATATTAATTAAGCAAGTTTTGTGTGTGTGTGTGTGTGAGAGAGAGAGAGAGAGATAGAGAGAACCCAGATTTCTTAGGGTTGGATGGACGGTGTATCCTTTCTCTAAGAGCCTTTTGATGTGTGTGTGTGTGTGTGAGAGAGAGAGAGAGAGAGAGAGAGAGAGAGAGAGAACCCAGATTTCTTAGGGTTGCATGGACGGTGTATCCTTTCTCTAAGAGCCTTTTGATAAGTGAAGAGCCGAGGTAGCTTGAGCCTCCAGTAACGCAAACCCTTGTGTTCTCCATTTGCAAATTCGATCAGCAATTCTAAGCAAAATCCCAAGTACTACTATATCTAGTCTTGTGCTTTTTATACAAATTAAATTTGCAAAACACATGATGTACCACTAAAAAAAATGAACACGATTTATAATATTTAAGTAATAATTCAATTTTTCTAACATTACTTTTTTTATACAGCAATATATTAAATCTCGGAAGTAACGTCATCGAAACGGCATCGTGAGGAATTTCCGAACACTCCAAATTCTTGAATAATGGTGCATTGCGCCGCAGTGCCACGTTGTGGTTATTCCCCACTCATAATATAATAATGCCAAAAGAGACGTGTTACTTTATACACTTCTAAAACCCGTGGAAAAGTATTGTTCATTAACAGTGCTTCACCGGTTTTGCCCCTCTCTTGGTATGTAATTTTTCGGTTTTTTTGGATTATGCAGTGAGTTGACGGTTTTGCCCCCCTTTTTATTTCTGGTGCCGCGTGTTGCCCATCTTGGAAAGAGGGGGAGGATTCTCTTCACGCTATTCTTATTTCATTTCTTCTCCTTATCTTATACATTATTTTTTTATTAATATAAAATATTAACGTAGTTTAACTATGACGGTTTAAATAAAAAAAATAAAATAGTAAAGAGAATAAGAAGATAAATGAATCTTAGAAAAGTGCTCTGGCCGTTGCTTTTCTCATTTGACCAGTTGCCCACGCGTCCTCCATTGTCTTCCACGATCATCCTTTCCGATTCGATCTCTCCAATTTTCTTTCGCCTTTCCATTTGCCTCTCTCAGTCCTCATTTTTTCAGTTTGATTTGCGTCTATCGTTCTCTCGAATTTTCTTGGGGCTTTCATTTCTTTCTATCTTATACTTGATTTTCTCAGTTTGTTTCCGCTGATCTTTTGTTTCTTCCGCACATTCCACTTCTTTTTCGTCATTTTCGGTGTGGATTTGAAGAGGATTTGTGAAGTGGCTTTGATTTGATGGTAAGTTGGTTTGAACGGCTTTTAGACTTTGGGATCGTTTGGGCTGATTTGGAGTTTTTTTCATTGGTGGAAAAAGGATGGCTAACGGTAAATTGATTGTATTTTCATTTTTATTGAATTCAGGTAACCATGTTCAGTATTTCGGTTTGATTTGAAGGAATTTCTTGCGTAGAAGAGCTAGGGTTTCTTGGTGAGTTCTTCGGGTTGTGCATCTGGGTAATTTTCTTTTGTTAAAATTTGGGGCTTTTGTTATCGTTATTTCGGGTATCGTGATTTTGGGGATTTTGTTTTTGTAGGTTCGGATTCCCCATCATGGTGTATAATTTTGTTTTGCTTTTGGCCTTAGGAAATCGTGGTTTTTTGGATTTGGGGCTTTTGATTGTAGCCTTCAGAGCCTGTGGATTTTGGATTTTAGACTTCTGATTTAGAGTTTTGTTTGGTTTTTGGTTATATTGGACTTGAATTTGCTTTTTTTTTTGTCCGATTATATTGAAATTAGAGCTTGGGTTTAGATTTTTATTTGGTTTTGATTATAATTTTCTGCACTGATTAGATTTGATAAGTTGAGAATAGGTTATTAGTTTGGTTTGACAACTGATGGAGGTAGAGGGAGGGAGGGAGGGAGAGAGAGAGAGAGAGAGAGAGAAATTGTGGTTTGTCATTTTAAGTTAGTGGTCTGCTGCTTTAGACTCATTAGTTCAACCTCTGCTGATTAACCAAAACCAGGTATACAAACAAGACTCAAGACTTGATCAAGTAGGTGCTTTAATCAAATGAATTTATTAATAAAAGAGTGCAAGACTTGAGAAAGAAAAGAAAGAAATTTGTGACACAGATCTCCAGGCTAGAAGCCAAACTACACTCCCACAGGCCACATCCAAGCAGCAAACAGATCAGCTTTTGGGTTTATCATCAAATAAACATATTCATCATAAATTAACGTTTAAGTTTGTTTTTAATTTAGTTCACAAATGAAATCAACCAACTTTTCTTACCCTTTTGATAGGAAATTATAAAGCAATGTTGACCGCATTTTGTGTATTTTTTTTTTCGTTCTTTTGAGATGTATTGTTTGTGTATATCATAGATGATGAAGAATTAAAGAAATTAAATACCGCTTTGGATGAAAAGTTCATGTTGATGACAAGTACTATTGCTGATATAACTGTCCCTCATCTGCTTTAATGATATATATATATATATATATATATATAGGGAATTGTTATTAGCACTCCAAAAATCTCATTCTACACTCCTCACAAGTGTATTTTTCTTTCTAATTATAGAAAGTTTGTAGTGCAAAATGAGATTTTTGGAGTGCTAATAACAATTCCATATATATATATATATATATATATATATATATATATATATATATTATGTAACAAGTTTTCTATCAGTTTGTTAATATGCATAACCAATGCAGGTTTTTTAACGCTAACACTGGTTTGTATTTCTGTGAAAAATTTTTAGGAAAAACAAAAGTAGGTTCAATCGATCTACATCGTGAGTCGAAAGAGAAATTAAACTCAAGAGCTACAGAATGAGAAATGGTCTGATAAAAAATAGGAAGTGAACACATATCAGGATGATCTCACAAGGTGAGATTTCAGTATAAATTTTTCATTGCCATACTGATTGCTGCTTTTAAACCAATTTCTATAGATTCTGTTTTTAGTTTCCTTTTGCTTTATCAATTTACCTTACTTCTTTGAACCAAATGCAAGTTCCAATATTGCATTACTAACAAAATAAGTTGCATGAAACCGAAGCTTTCTCTGATTGAGAAATCTCTTTTTGTTTAAATAGTGTTACAAGTTTTGTGTTTATTTTTTTCCCAACAGGTGCCCTTAAAAGGAATCAAGTATGTAGGGGAATAGTAGGATCTTCACATCAAAGGTAGAGATCTACTCCTTCTCTGATGTTAAACTTCTACTGTGACGTTTTTTATTATAAATTTTGGTAAAATCATTGCTTATCATAAATCTTATCACAATACCAAAGAACAGGGAGAGAGATCAAAAATAGAGAGGTGTATATTTGAACGTAGGTTTACTTTGGGGATTTTGGATAATGATCATGAATTGTGGTGTTAGTGCATCTCTAAGTTTTTTTTTCCCCATGTTTCTGCATACTGTTTATAGCTAAATGATTTATATATGGGGTCTTCCAAATTTTTTAACTGTTTCTCTATATGAAGTTGTATTAATTTTTGATTCATTTATTTCAAATCTTTTGTTTCGCTGTGTCTATCTTTTTACCTTGCCCTTCAATGCACCAAAAGATGTGGCCTTTTCTGTAATGTTGTTCTTACCCATGCCTTTCTTCATATTTTCTCTGTCATGATTCTTAGTAAGCTACTGAGCTATCTTGGTATGTTTTTGTACTCACCTCTCAAGTTTTAGACATTACTTTGTATGTCAGAGATGTCAGTAAGCTACTGAGCTATCATGCAATTTGTTTTCAAATCACTACAGTTGGGTATGTTTTCTTGGTTTGGAGAGAGTTTTGAGAGATAATGTGTAGTAATTTTACTGCTTCTCAAAATTTATCGAATCGTTTCTTTTTAAATTTTTTTATCGCTTTTCAGTCTTAATTTTTTGTTCTTTCTTGGAATTTTGAAATAATTATTTCAACTAGGAATGAAAAGACACTATTTTTTTTACAACATTGTTGAGAGTGTTGGTGAAGGTGTTAAAAGAGCAGTGTTCTTTGTTTTGATGAAAATTCTTGCAGATTTTGGTGTTTAATTTTATTTGAATTTCTTAATTTGATCAAAGGATGCTCTGGTTAGTAGCCACTTTTATTCATTGGTTTTTTATTCGAATTTATAACATTGAGGGTATAGGTGAATGATGAAGTAATTTGTTTGGTTTCGGAGGCAGTGGTTTTGAGATTATGGGCCTTTTTATTCAAGGTGAGCAATTTTAATTTCTTGGATTATTGAATAATTATCGTGAATGATGTGGAGTTGGTTTGAATGATTTCTGTGAATTTACATTTAGACTTTCTGGAATTTGGGTTTTAATTTCAGTAATTCCAATTTTTTTCATGGTTTGTAGTCTGTACCCCTATCCCTTCTTTATCGTTTGTGAAGCTTTTTAATTTCAGTGATTACCCAAGTTATTTAGTTTTGACTGTTGGTTTTTTCTTTACTGATTTTTTCTTAATAATGTCGTGTATTTAATTGAGTTGTAATATATAAATTCTTGCTAGATTGAAGGGTTTTTAACTTATTCGTTTGCAGTGTGGGAAGATTATTGATTATCTCATTGACCCTGGCCTTTGTTGCTGGCACAAGTGGTTGACATCCCTAATCACTTTAAGTAATGTCTCTATCTTTGCGCGCATTTCAGACTTGAGTTGTTAATGGGATTGTTCCTTAACTAGACAATTGTTTCCCGAAATCTGTATTTATGCCGTTGCCATGCATTGAGCTATCTCATGAATCTTCTTATGTTTTTAGTAATTCTTTTGTGTTGCCATGTGATCCTTCAAACAGATGCACCTGCATTCTTTTCCAAATTTATGGAACATAGAGAAAAGGTCCAAGTTTCCTTGTTCTTTGTTAACAAAGATAATTGTTGCTTAATGTTTTTCTTGGCTATCCTACTTTTATAGTAGGTCGTGGGAAAATTCCCAAATTACTGCTTAGGAGTATTAGAATAGGCATCCTGATTCTCTTTTTTCTTTCATAAATATCTATTCGATTGGAAAATAGGCCAGTGTTTTGCTTACCTACACATTGTTCATAGACTAACCCGAGTGTTTAGAGTCGTACTTTCTATGACTTTTTTGTGAAGTGAACAGATCAAGCTCCACTCTCAACCTGGTTAGTCTTCAATCTACCAATTACTTGAATGTCCTGTCTTCTAATTTGTATTTGTTCGGGTTTTCAAAATTAATGTCTGATTTCTACCATTTTCATTATTGTTCTATTGTTTTAAGCTACAGATGAAGTGTTATACATGCATGTTAGGTAGAATTAAGAAGTGAATTAGGTCCTTTTGAGAATGCAGGCGATAATTCTATGGGTGTTAACTTGGTTTTTAGATTGATTGTTTAGTTATAACATAAATTAAATCACTGAAAAAAAGTCCTCTCTAACTGGTATAAAAGCATATTCTTTTCCACCAATAAAAAAAACTAGGTAACCATACTTTATCCTTTTTTTTTATATATATATATAGTATAAACATGTTGATGTATGAATTAATTGCATGTATTTTAATATTTCATAGTGTTCCTTGCCTAGGTTGTTTTCTTGACAATCAAGAGTAATGGAGGGAAACCTTAGGTGCTTCCGTGAATGACTGATTTTTTTCCTATGTAGAGACAAAAGTTCTACGATTGTTTGTTTGTGGACTGTATCAATTAAATCTTTTGTTTGTTGAAATTTTCTAACATTTTTAATGTAAGTAATATTAATCGTCTATGACATAATTTTTCTTATAATTTCTAATCTTGCAGCAACGCGGTACCAATTTCTAGTTTTCTACTATTTCCCCGTATAACTAAATTACTAATTAGGTGGTGAACAAATAATGTTGAATTTAAGTGACCACACTAATTTAAAGAATCCGGATCCTTGCCAGATCCTTTTTAAAGAATCTCGAAGATTAGTGATTCATATTTGTTTATCATATATTGTGTGGTTAGAAATCATTTTAAATATTTTTATTTAAAATTAAATACAAATAGTACATGATAGAAATTGATCGTACGATGTATTATAAACGGATAAGATTTTTGGATCTTCAGGATCCTCTTCAAAAGGATATGGAGAAGATCCTGTTGATAATTTAAAGATTTTATTCTTTTAACGAAAGATTAGCGTATAATAAGTTAGTAATAATGTGGTTTAAATTCGCATAATTAATTTAAAGTTTTAAACTACCTATCAACCGGAAAAAAAATCGCCAATTAAAAGTGGGTGAAAATATAGTTTGATCTTCTATCACAAAATAAAATAAAAAATATTAATGTAACTTTGCACAAACCAAATTTTATTTTATTTTTCTCTTACCAAGTGTTATCGTAAGACCGTCTCTAATTTCAAATATAAATTGAAGTTTAAATATAAATTCAAATTGCTATTCGAAATTCAATTCTGATGGTGTACATAAAAAGCTACAAGCCTGGATCAGTAGTCATTGGAAGTCAGTGCCACCTCTTTTCCTCGCACACCTTATGCAATCATCTAATATCATCTTGGTGCAGTACTTGTATTCAAAACCCTTCTCTTCAAGCTTTGTAGAACCCCACACAATTTCTCTTTTTGGTCCATCCAAATACCTGAAACCGAATTCCAGAATCCTATTAATCTCGAAATTTAATCTCAAAAAAATTTGAAAAAATACCTTTGGAAAAAAAGATGGCTACATACTCTGGCTTCACTTGAAATATTGGGTAGTTTTGTTGGTAGTACGTAGCAATTTCTGCTGATGAAACAATGAGCTTGCGCACAAAAATCTACCACTTATTGAAGGTTTTTCCATGCAGAAGATATGGGCATCACACACATCATGGATGTGTACTATGGGAATTTTCCCAACCAATTCCTCCAGAAATCTGAGTAATTGGTACTCGGTTGCACTGTTTGTAAGCTGAGAAATAAAAACAGCCACACTCGAGGATCTGAAGGGCAGAAGCGCATCACCCCCAACAAGGCCACAGGCCAGAGTCACAACCTCCAGTCCACCATTTTTTTGGTTCCCATAGCTCAAGATTTCTCTCTCTGCAAGTGTTTTTGAATCCACATAGGCCTGCAATTATAATTGAAAAGATAGCGTAAGGCAGACCATAAAAGTCCGAGTAGAAACATTTGGCATGACATTGAATTTAGAGGAGCAATATATGATAAGCTAGGAAATTTGCAAGGGCTTGTAACGTAAGTGGTTAAGAGCATTTACCCCAGTACTTGAAGTTCTGTATTCAATTCTTCTCTCCCCAACATCGATTCCGTGAGAATGATAAACTAAAAGTAAGAAAAATCCAAGAGAAAAGGCTATGAAATTTATGTACCTTACGATAAGCGTTAGAACAAGCAAATGAAAGACCGAGAGGAGTCCAACAGGTTTCATCCACCACGTTTCCAAAGCCACTCCCATCCTCTTTCAGTGGAGATGCAGCCACCACGGATGCTGTGTAGATTAGCCTCTTAACTGTTCCTGATTTAAGACAACAGTCTGCAATGCTCTTTGCCCCAGCTATGGCAGCCTCAGTTATGTTCTTGTACTGCTTTGCAATTTGATCACGTCATATATAAATATCAATTTTTATGTTCTTGTACTGCTTTGCAGTAATTTGATCACATTATATATAAATATCAAATTTTTAACATAGGAAAAATAGGAAAGCTGGTTTAGATCAACAAATAGTTTCATACTTTAACATAAGTCCATGGTCATTTCATTTTCTAGCATACATGAATAAAAACACTTCTTCTCTTCAAGTAAGGGTAGCAGAGCTAAGGTCAATACCACAAAAGGTTGATTGACCCAATCTTAATATTGAAAATATATTTGTGATCTCGAGCAAATTACCCCTTTTGAAAATAGATTTCGGATCAAATATGAGCTAAACTATAGGACTGTATATGGGGAAACCTGGGAATTTTCAGTGTGTTGTAAGGGAGTTGCTACATGGAAAACAAACACACAGCCTTCAATTGCATGCTCATACTCAATTGGGTTGTAAATGTCGGCTTCAAACAGCACTAATCTAGGATCAGCATCAGGAAGGCTCTTCAGAAGGCTCACTTTGGTCACATCATCTGTCAATATTTCATAAAAGCAAAATTCATTTTAGGAGACACAAAAATAGAAAGCAGGAGAGACGAGAAACGTATTATGTTCTACGAGGACTGTGAATTAACGATTCTAATTCATAATCTGATAATTATAAATGTCACGCACGTACCCAAGTTGCGGAGTGTTGCATGGACAGTGTATCCTTTTTCTAAAAGCTGCTTGACAAGCCAAGAACCAATGTAGCCTGCACCGCCTATAACACATACCTTGCAGCTAGTACTCATGCTCATGGAAAAATCGGTGAGTTCTATTAAGAAATATCCTTGTGATATGTTGTGGAATCCTTGTAATATATCATCATTAATATCCTTGTGATATGTTGTGGAATCCTTGTAATATATCATCATTACTGTAGAATATTTACTTTCTTATATTAGTTTGGTCAAATCCCACTTTAGGTGGATTACTTTTAGACAAGAATTGTCTGCCCTCCCACTTCGAGTGCCTTCCTATTTGTATGATCACGGTTAAGCTCCATCAACATTTTATATTATTATTCATGTTTGTCTTATTATCTCTATAAAAACATAATATAAAATGTTGACGTAACTTAACCGTTATCACACAAAATAAGAGGGCACGGAGAACACCGGAAGTGGAAGGACAGGCAAACCTTGCCCATTACTTTTTCTATGCCGTAGAAGAAGACATGATTGGATTGATATATTTGTATATATTTTGGTTTCTTTGCTGTTGATGAAAACGGAAAACAATTCAACCACTGCCTGCTATTATTCTAGCCTTCTATCAGTTTCACTCCTGCAGTCTACCAAGACTACAATTGTTGTTTTTTCATTCTGCATCAAACACCCCATTATAAAACAAATTGAAGGTCCCAGTATCTCACATAATTACGGTGTACACATTTTATTTTATTCTCTTTTATTAATCTGCTTGACGTACGCTGTAAGCACATTTCGTGTTATCAGATCGAAGACAAATAGCAGTTTTCCTTCTAGATAATTGAAGGATATAATACATTTTGAATTGATCAGAAGGGCAACGGCCACCCCGGCACAGAAGTCGGGATTTTGCAAGAATAAACAAAAGATGCAGGATCAATGCAACGTCACAAGCATGGATTTCGTTTGACCAAAAACTTTTAAAATGTGTGACGATGAATAGCAAACGAAATCCGTGGTTTAAATTCTCTTTTAGTGAAATATTGGGTAGTTTTGTTGGTAGTAAGTAGCAATTTCTGCTGATGAAACATTTGAGCTTGCGCACAAAAATCTACCACTTATTGAAGGTTTTCCCATGCAGAAGATATGGGCATCACACACATCATCGATGTGTACTATGGGAATTTTCCCAACCAATTCCTCCAGAAATCTGAGTAATTAGTACTCGGTTGCACTGTTTGTAAGCTGAGAAATAAAAACAGCCACACTCGAGGATCTGAAAGGCAGAAGCGCATCACCCCCAACAAGGCCACCGGCCAGAGTCACAACCTCCAGTCCACCATTTTTTTGGTTCCCATAGCTCAAGATTTCTCTCTCTGCAAGTGTTTTTGAATCCTCATAGGCCTGCAATTATAATTGAAAAGATAGCGTAAGGCAGACCATAAAAGTCCGAATAGAAACATTTGGCATAACATTGAGTTTAGAGGAGCAATATATGATTAGCTAGGAAATTTGCAAGGGCTTGTAACGTAAGTGGTTAAGAGCATTTACCCCGGTACTTGAGGCTCTGTATTCAATTCTTCTCTCCCCAACATCGACTCCGTGAGAATGATAAACTAAAAGTAAGAAAAATCCAAGAGAAAATGCTATGAAATTTATGTACCTTACGATAAGCATTAGAACAAGCAAATGAAAGACCGAGAGGAGTCCAACAGGTTTCATCCACCACGTTTCCAAAGCCACTCCCATCCTCTTTCAGTGGAGATGCAGCCACCACGGATGCTGTGTAGATTAGCCTCTTAACTGTTCCTGATTTAAGACAACAGTCTGCAATGCTCTTTGCCCCAGCTATGGCAGCCTCAGTTATGTTCTTGTACTGCTTTGCAATTTGATCACGTCATATATAAATATCAATTTTTATGTTCTTGTACTGCTTTGCAGTAATTTGATCACATTATATATAAATATCAAATTTTTAACATAGGAAAAATAGGAAAGCTGGTTTAGATCAACAAATAGTTTCATACTTTAACATAAGTCCATGGTCATTTCATTTTCTAGCATTCATGAATAAAAAGGCCTCGTTTGGCATGTCGTATAAGGGATCGGATATGACTAATAGTATGAACATGGCCGCTTGGTGTCCTCTCGTATTAAATAGTTGTCAGATTAATTTAATTAGCCGGACTGCTGCTCTCCTGGTACTGTCGCTCTTCGTGAAATCTGTAAGTACCAGAAGAGTACTGAGCTCTTGATCAGGAAATTGCCATTCTAGAGGCTTGTTCGTGAAATTGCCCAGGATTTCAAGACTGATCTGCGTTTCCAGAGCCACGCGGTGTTGGCACTGCAGGAGGCTGCTGAGGCCTACCTTGTGGGTCTATTTGAGGACACCAACCTATGCGCCATCCATGCCAAGCGGGTTACCATCATGCCTGCTGAACAATATTTCATCTGGGCAATTTTTTGGTATTTTTATGTATTTTTGTTCAACATTTAATTTGTTTATTTTTGTTCATTTGGTTGTCTGCACCCTGACTGTTGAACAATATTTCATCTGGGCAATTTTTTATTTTTTTTTTTAAATTAGATTTTGCTTAATTTGGGGCTTTTTAATTTGTTTTTATTTTGAAGTTTAGGATTTGAAAAGTATTTGGGTTTTAGATAATTACATATTTATATTCGATACAGTATGAATAATACGGTTATAGTCTGATACTGCACCAAATATCCGATTAATTTAGTCAATATTATCCGGTATTTATCCTATCCAACAGAAATAGTCAGTACAGTCCAAACTGTCAAACGAGCACTTCTTCTCTTCAAGTAAGGGTAGCAGAGCTAAGGTCAATACCACAAAAGGTTGATTGACCCAATCTTAATATTGAAAATATATTTGTGATCTCGAGCAAATTACCCCTTTTGAAAATAGGTTTCGGATCAAATATGTGCTAAACTATAGGACTGTATATCAAGATCATGAAGGGGGAAACCTGGGAATTTTCAGTGTGTTGTAAGGGAGTTGCTACACGGAAAACAAACACACAGCCTTCAATTGCATGCTCATACCCAATTGGGTTGTAAATGTCAGCTTCAAACAGCACTAATCTAGCATCAGCATCAGGAAGGCTCTTCAGAAGGCTCACTTTGGCCACATCATCTGTCAATATATCATAAAAGCAAAATTCATTTTAGGAGACACAAAAATAGAAAGCAGGAGAGACAAGAAATGTATTATGTTCTAAGAGGAGTGTGAATTAACGATTCTAATTCATAATCTGACAATTATAAACATCGCGCACGTACCCAAGTTGCGGAGTGTTACATGGACAGTGTATCCTATTTCTAAAAGCTGCTTGACAAGCCAAGAACCAATGTAGCCTGCACCGCCTATAACACATACCTTGTAGCTAGTACTCATGCGCATGGAAAAATCGGGGAGTTCTATTAAGAAATATCCTTGTAATATGTTGTAGAATCCTTGTAATATATCATCATTACTATAGAATATTTACTTTCTTATATTAGTTTGGTCAAATCCCACTTTAGGTGGATTACTTTTGAATAAGGATTGTTTGTCATCCCACTTTCAGTGCTTTTCTATTTGTGTAGTCACGGTTAAACCACGTCAATATTTTATATTACTATTCATTTTTGTTTTATTATCTCTATAAAAAAATAATATAAAATGTTAATGTCACTTAACCGTGATCACACAAAATAAAAAAGCACGAGAGAATATCGAAAATGGGAAGGAAGACAATCCTTGTCCATTACTTTTTCTATGCCGTAGAAGAGGACATGATTGGATTGATATATTTGTATATATTTTGGTTTCTTTGCTGTTGATGAAAACGGAAAACAATTCAACCACTGCCTGCTATTATTCTTTTTCTATGCCGTAGAAGAGGACATGATTGGATTGATATATTTGTATATATTTTGGTTTCTTTGCTGTTGAAGAAAACGGAAAACAATTCAACCACTGCCTGCTATTATTCTAGCCTTCTATCAGTTTCACTCCTGCAGTCTACCAAGACTACAATTGTTGTTTTTTCATTCTGCATCAAACACCCCATTATATAACAAATTGAAGGTCCCAGTATCTCACATAATTACGGTGTACACATTTTATTTTATTCTCATTTATTAATCTGCTTGACGTACGCTGTAAGCACATTTCGTGTTATCAGATCGAAGACAAATAGCAGTTTTCCTTCTAGATAATTGAAGGATATAATACATTTTGAATTGATCAAAAGGGCAACGGCCACCCCGGCACAGAAGTCGGGATTTTGCAAGAATAAACAAAAGATGCAGGATCAATGCAACGTCACAAGCATGGATTTCGTTTGACCAAAAAATTTTAAAATGTGTGATGTTGAATAGCAAACGAAATCCGTGGTTTAACTTCTCTTTTAACGAGAATCGAATTTAAAATCTTTTACTTACAAGTAAAAAAGAATATTACTAGATCGTAGTACTAAGTGGCAATTAAATTATTATTTAAGTATTGATTAACGTGTTTATTTTCTATTGATGTGGAAAAGTTGTGTATGGCTTTGCTTGCCACTAGATTTGCTGAGTAACATTAAAATTCAATTAAATCTCGCCACATGATAAGTCTTAAATAAAATTTTATCAATTCTTTATTTAAAAGTCTCATAATGTTGCACTCGTATTAGATTAGGAATGTGATTGTTTAAATCCTAGTGGATCTAGTAATATCTTTTATCTTCCTATTAGGAGTTGATTACCTATGAAGAGTTGTAATCCTAAAAGAGCAAGGATTTTACTTATCCTACTACTAGAAATAAAGGCACAATGGGATGGAATAGAACATACCTCACAATTACACATCTTTCTCTTCTCTCTATTATTGCCACACCCCTCTCTTTATGGTCTCCATAATTGTTTAGTAAATTATGCCTACAACACGTTCTTGACGCTATGCTAAAGAGAGTTTGATCTTCAATTAGGAGAGTATTACATTTTAATCATTCTTTTTATGATTAATTTATTATTTTATTAAATTGATCTACATGGTATTGATTCAATTTAATTTTTCTATGTTGAACGTGATACAACGCACTGGAGATGCAATTCCGGCTTTTCGAGAAGGATCTTCTACAAATTCTAAGGCTTTTGTTGTTTTCTGCCAATCAGGTATGCTTAAAATAAAAGAAGATATTTGAAAACATCATGAAGCATGAAAACATTCCCCATGATGCATGAACCCCCTACATTTATATTTACCTTCGGATATATATATTACATATGTTTCATATATTTGTCAATATATATACATACATTCATGCATTACGCAATTATAAAATCGCTATGTGGAATTTGTGAGTCAAAGAATTGAAAGAAAATAGAAGCAATTTTGGTTCTTTTTACAAACCCTAGAATTCGAAAAGATAAAAAGAGGAAATTCAAATTTGGGAAATCTACGGCTGAGCCGCAGCTTGGAGCCACACCACCACACTAACCTTACCCTAAGCTGAGCCTGCAGCTCGAGGCTTGGACGCTGGAACAGTAAGGCAGCAGCCTTTTTGGGTTTGCTGCATATGTGTGAGAATCAGGCATATGCATGGGCTCCTTACTGAAGGCCTGCAACTTTTGGCCCACATACTAGCAATTTTTTTCGCTAGGCCTATCACACTGCGGCCCATGCCAAAACCAAGCTAGTGCAGCTGGGCTTTTCTTGCGCACTCGACCCACATCTAACTAAGGTTGAGGTGTCTTTCCTTCACAGCCCTATTAGGCTTGTTTTCCTTTGCTGCAAGTCTACAACTTGCGTGCTTTTATGGGCTGCTGTGCAGCCATGTTATGTAGACCAAGGCCTGTAAGTTGCTGCAAGGCCGTGCTTCACACAACCAACCCACACGTGTTGAGCTATGATTTTTTTTTTTAATCCAATATCCTGTTTTTAGCATTCTTGCTTCATAACCATACCCAAATATTTTTTTGACGTTTTTGGTTAAAGCCACACTAGGCTATATTTTCTTAATTATTTGGCCCGAAGCCATCTAAAGTGAATATGACCCGTAGTCATTATTTTTGCTTCTACGATCGACCCCGAATGGTCCCGATCTATTGAATTAATTAAAAATGACCTGTAGTCCCTTAGTCTGACAAGATATCCAAAATTATTGACTTGAAGATCATTGACTTGAAGATCACTTTTGGCCATTAACGATTCAATATTTTATTTATTTTCTTTGAACCATTGACTCACTTTCGTAGTCCCGAAGCGCTCACACTTAAGTTTCCGAAGCAACTCAAATCCACTACACTTAAATCAGCATATTGCATTCTGTGTTCTTGCAGGAACCTCTTTTTTATGAACTAAACGTTCATAAACCAAATAGAACCTGTATTTTCAAATTTAGTGCCTTTGAAACTCGAAGTTTTCATAAAACAAATACACCTATGAAAGCCCGACGTTTTTCATGAAAACCATGTCTTAGAACTCGAATGTTCTAACTTTGATGCTTATGGATGATTCATTTCCATAGCACCAATCACAATGTTGTTCCCTCTAATTCAATGGATTGTTGAACCATCACAAGTTCAATTTCCCTTATTTGGACGTTTCTAATGGAAACCATTTTATGTGGGGTATAAGACGTGAATCTCCACTTGACTATCAAGAAGCTGAGAAACCATTGTAGCCAACAATGGCATGGAAGAGCTGGATAAACCTCTACCATGATCTTCATTTGAAGACTTATGCCCGAAGCATTATAAACGGAAGTACCTCTCGAACAAGGATTCCATGGCTCCTTGGCTTGTTCCTACATAATGTCTAATCATACAAGACATTGCTTGAAGCACAACATGATTACGTTTATGAATGAGTACGATTCTAAAGTTTATAAATCCGATTGAATTTTGACTGGAGAATATTTTTCTCGTCCTTCCATGTTTCAAACTCGCTTCTGAAGCAGCAGTGAAAAAATGGAAGTTTACCAAATTCTCGGATCTGATTACTACAACAAACGTGAAAGAAATGTATATACCCAGTTCGGTTGAAGTCTACCGAACGGTATAGACTCAGTTAGGCTGGAGTCTACCGAATAGCTCGACCTAGTTCAGTCAGAGCTTACCAAATGGTGATGCCCTATTTCGGAAAGATGCACCGAAGGGCATGCTCTGCTTCGGTAGAGGTGCACCGAATAGTACTACTCTACTTTGGCAGAGACCTACCAAATAGACCCCTTCAGCTTCACCCTACCAAACCCAATTCGGGGTCTGTCTTTCTCATAATCCAATTTTGAGTTTGTTTTTACAGCAAATGGTAGAATCAGGGCCTGCCAAAGTGTGGCATTATGCCCAAAGCATGATCTTTGGCACCTAAGACCTAAAACTTCAAGAAGAAATGATAGTATTCCCAAGCCTTAACCCTGCAGAATCTACTTCCGTCTCAATGAAATAGATCATTGGTTATGCACTTATTCGTGCCCATACCAATGTCGTTAAGGAGTACCATTCTCATAGTCAATACATGAGACTAATTGTGCTCCACCAAACATCTTTGGAAGAGCAGAATTTTGATATGAATGGCCTTGTTGGCCGAATCCCTTAGTAAACCATTTACTTTGTGAACATTTTTCCATGTTCTTGGATTCACGTTTAGTGTTTGGTTTACTTATGGATAATCTTATTGATATTGTCCTCGAATATGAGTTAATTGAATCATGTTTCTTGTATACATGTGACCGAATTCAATTAAACACATGATTAGGTAAGAATGTGAGAAAGTTAGTTGTCTAGATGAATGCGAGACTACGCACACTAATTTTACACCTAAATCACATCTCTAACAACGACTTCAGGTTTATCCAACCTAATTAAGAGCATTGGCACGCTTCTCGTTGTATAAATGGTACTGAATTACCATTTAAAGGACCTTAAATTCTCCATGTCGTTGAGTTTTAAAGGATACTCGAGATGACAATGATCATGAATGAAACCACTGACAAAAATAGAGTGAAATATCTTTGCACCACCTCCAAAAATGACCGTGAAACTTTGATTTGGGGCCAATGGGTTGTCTCTTAACTGGGAACACATCACATGTGGCCAGCTTGGAGCCTGGTGATTAAGCAGTTTACTTGTTTTGGCATGACCTTTTAGGACACTTAGGTTGAACAATGATACTACAATGCATTTCCTTACTTGAAGTAAGGATCTTGTGCTTCTAAGCACACCTTGCCAAGCCTGCTCATTAGGGAAATTGATTTTCTAATCATTCCTTGCAAAGATATGAAACGACCCTCTTTTGACAGTGGATTTAAGGGAATATATGTGGACTAATCCAACCAAAATGCGGAACATATAAATACTTATGGTTTTGGTTGATGAATCGACAAACTGGTTACATGTTTGTCCACACACATTGCTGCTAAACCTCTTGGCCGATTAAGGGTTCACCACCATACTTATCCCATAAAGTTTGAGAGACTGGATAATGTCGAAGAGTTTATATCGACGATGTTTCGATAAAGTATTGCATGTCTTTTGGGTTTATAATTGAACATCAAATTTCTATGTTCACCCCAAATAGCCTCGCCTAGCAATCATGAAGCACAATTTCAATGATCGCTCGGATTTTGGTAAATGTACCAAGTTTTTGGTTTATGCCTAGGTCTATGGAATCTTGTACACAATTATGTTGGTCCGCCTTGCGGCCCATTGCCATTTAACTTATATGACGTTACAGTTGGTTACCGGGTACGAACCTGACACTTTTCGTATTTATGCATTTGGGTGTGCATTCCATGTGCCAAGTTGCGCCCCCACAACATACCGACATTGGTCCTCAAAGAAGAATGTGAACCTTTGTCGATTATGATTCTCCTTCACACTATGTAACATCCTACATCGACCAACAGAGAGGGGGTGATGTGCCTTATATGTACATATTCCCCTCTCTATAGCACGAGGCCTTTTGGGAATTCATTGGCTTCGGATTCCATCGGAACTCCAAAGTTAAGCGAGTTCAGGTGAGAGCAATCCTAGGATGGGTGACCCACTGGGAAATTGCTCGTGAGTTCCTAGAAACAAAATCATGAGGGATGGTAAGCCCAAATTGGACAATATCGTGCCCCGGCAGAGCCGGTTTGGGATGTGACAGAATGGTATTAGAGCCACTCTGCCGTGTGGTGCGATTGTGCCGACATTTAGCCCCTTAGGGGATGGATTATAACATCCCGCATCAACCAATGAAGAAGAGGTGATGTGCCTTATATGTATATACTCCCCTCCTTATAGCACGAGGCCTTTTGGGAACTCACTGGCTTCGGATTCCATCGGAACTCTGAAGTTAAGAGAGTTCGGGCAAGAGAAATCCTAGGATGGGTGACCCACTAGGAAGTTGCTCGTGAGTTCCCAAAAACAAAACTGTAATGGAATAGTAAGCCCAGATCGGACAATATCGTGCTTCAGTGGAGCCGGTCTGGGATGTGACATATTAGCTCTCTTAGAGCCTTTGCACGCAATCTCTTTATCGTTCATTTGTGGATTGTCACTTTAATGAGACAGTTTTCCCGTTGTTATAGGAAGATAAGTTCGTCAACGTTCCTGTAAAACGACGCAAATTTACGTGGACGTTGCCCACTATGTCTTATCTCGATCCCCGTACAGCATAAGTGTGATAAGCACATGCGATGTATTCTGACTTTCAGAATGTTGCTCCAGACTTATTCCTTTGATCTAGCTAAAGTGACGAGATCATATACCAGCTGCAAACATGCTTGCAAGGATATATGTACTTAGCGAACATTAAGTCAACATCCTTGAAGGGTGTCCTGCCTCTGTTGGACGGTCTGGTACACCGGCGAATAGCCAATCAATTTGTCTTGGTCTAAAGAATGACAGATCACTTGGTTTATAAGATTCACTTCCCTAGAAGAGGAAGGCACGACACACAATGAATCCATATTCAATCGTTGTCTCAAATCATTTCCATCTCATGAGATTAATCCAGATTACTACCAAAACTTGAAGTTCTTAGTCTAGTTTACTAGTTTGGATGAGATAATGGAATTAGAATGAGATTATCATTGATGATGTTTTCACTTATATGGTAGCTACCGACATAAATGAAAAGCGACAATATTGAACCATGTTTCGTTGATTAAAGTGGCAACGTAGAACTGATTGGACAACTGAAATTACAATCCAGGTTAAATTCCTTACCAAAGTGTGTTTGGACCTATCGTTCCTACACTACCTAAAGTAACCCTGTTGTGTTACAAGTAGGAAATGAAGCGTTATGAGATGAATGAAATTGTGCGATATGATGCACGTCTTACGACGCAAGGTTTCTCTTAAACGCCCTGTGATTGATTGTGGCATTATGAAATGTGGTTAGTGTTTCTTTATAGGATATAGATACGGAGATTTACATGTAAGTTCCCAAAGAATTACATGGACTGATTCAAATAGTTTCAAACCACGGAAGACCCTCTTAACTTGTTTGAGGCGTTCACTTATAGATTGAAGCAATCCGACGGATGTGGTATACTCGTTTAAGTGATTATTTGATCAGTTAGGGATATAAATTATGCCTTGCGTGTTAAACTGTGAAGTCTTATTCTGAATTGCTAGAGTTACAGTATATGTTAAATGGCATGAATCTCACTAAGATTCCGAAAGAGCTTGAGAAAACTGCCTCGCACCTAAAGATGGAATTTGAGATAAAGGATCTTGGGAAAACTCGTTTATGCCTTGACCTGAAATTGAAGCATTGTTCTAAGGATAATTTGGTCTATCAGTCAAACTACACCCTGGAGGTGTTACTTTTAAGTATACATGTGATCGTCTATACGTTATATGCAAATGAGACCCTTGAAGAGGTTATGGAATCCGAAATTCCATATCTAAAGTTCAACTTTGTGCTTTGTTGTACTTAGCTCGTTGTATTAGACATGACATCTCATTCGCTGTTGATCTATTGGTAAAGATACAGCACCACGCCTACATACAGCCACTTAATTGGTATTAAAGGCATACCCTAAAGGTACTATGAGGGTAAATCCCAACGTATCTTGAACGGATCCAATCCCCTGATCCTCAGAATGATGTTTGTCTTGTTTGTTATGCTGACGTTGGTTACTTATCAAACTCGTACAAGGCAAAATCCCTGAATGGTTATGTCTTTACCGTTAGGGATATCACAATATCTTGGAGGTCCACAATATGACCTTGGTTGCGAAATCTTCGAATCATTTCAAGACTCACCATACTTCACTACGCCACAAGTGAGACATGGTTATGAGTTCTGGTTAAGCATATTCGAAGTACTTACTGTGTTTTCACATATCGTTGAGTCCCAACAACGATCCATGAAGACCATGCCACATGTATCAACCCGGCCAAGCCTTAATACATCAACGAAGTCAATGCCAAGACATATTGCATCTACATCTACATCAGCAAAGCATCAGGAGATTAAAGTCATGCAAGCCGATCCCAGATAACCTTGCCGACCTCTACACGATGTCACTACCGAAGTCAACTTTCCATAACCTTGTCCGAGGAATTGGTATGCCTAACTATTATATGCAATGCTTCTAGTTCTCATTTGAAAGTTCTGTCAAACTCAGGAAGAGTATCCAGAAGTATACTCACTTGATCTTAATGTACTTTTTTTCCCTACAATTAGGAGCATTTTTTCCACTGAGTTTTTGCTACCTAACTAGGTTTTGACGAGGCACCCATCCTGGGTTGATCATACCATTGTGAGCTCTTCTACTTGCGTCTAGAAAACGTATAGTTTTGACTCAATGTAACTTCTCACATTTCTCCTTAGTCTATGAGTTTTTCTCCCACCTTGGATTTTACCATACTGAGGTTTTGTGAGTTTTACCTTTTTATGCCTTCTTCTGTTGATCTGAGACTCATATTCGCTCATTGTATCGACGACTTCATCAACTGTACTTACTTTATCGCTGAAGACCTGATACGCCATTTACTTGAGTTTTACACACTCAAGAGGGAGTGTTATAGTCTTATTAGATTATGAATCTGATTGTGTAAATCCTAGTGGATCTAGTGTAAATCCAAATGTACCTAAAAACGAAGTGTACAAAAAATCCCAAATGTACCACAAAATCAAATTTCTCTATCAGATAACCTTTTTGGTACATTTACATTCCAAATGTATTAAGAAATACAAAAAATCAAATACATTATAAAACAAAATATGTCCATATTATAGGTAACTAGACATAGCTATAGAATCAAACAAATGTTTATTATGAGCTGGGTTTTTTCAAATAATCAAATATGACAAATTTTTCTTTTTTATTAATATTCTACCATGTTAAAAAAAAATTATAACAAACAATAAAAATGCATAGAGATGAATAATAAATGCCTAAATATAGGGATAATAGGTAAAGAAAAAAAAGGGAAATGAAATGCCCAGGAATGGCGAGAGCATATTAGAGGTCGTAATTGGACCTGTGAGAAAGATGTTGCTTTATGCTTGGCATGGGTTTCTGTTAGTGAAGATGGTGCAGTTGGCACAAATCAAAATAAAAAAATTTTGTGAGATAAAATCATTGCAAAGTTTCAAGAAAACTGCAACGGCGGCGGGCGGGATGGTGGTGGTGTTTATAATCGGTGGAAGACTATCAACAAAGTTGAACGGTTGGTGAAAGTTGAAAGTTTGGTGTTGAACGGTTGATGAAAGTTGAAAGTTTAGTGTTCAACGGTTGGTGAATTGAAAATTTGGTGTTGAATGGTTGGTGAATTGAACGTTAGTCCAGGGTTGAAAGATTGGTGAAAGTTGAACGCTTGATTTGTGGAAAATTTAGTGATTTTTCAATATTTATCGGAATTTAAATTTTTTAGATTAAAATGTTCATAAAATTAATTTACGATAGTCTACATATTTATTTATTTTTTAAATTTAATTTAAGAAAAAAAATAGCCTAAGTTCATTCTTTAATAATCTCAGGTTAAAATTTTAGGCCATAACGATTGGAGCAGAAAAGTTGTTTCTAGGCTAAAAAATTTGGCTTTTAGCCCAACCATTGGAGATGGTCTTAGGGGCATAAAATTAATTTTTGTTTTTTATTTATTCAAGGACATATTTGGAAGTTTAGTAGACAAATTTATTTAGTTGGGCGTAGAGATCAAAAAACTGAGTTCAAATAAAATTTCTCTTTCCAAAATGCTTCATCATAATGGTTTTATAGTTGCCTAGCTTTAATTGAATCTAAGGTGATCCGTAGATATCTTCAATCTAGGTAAAAACATGGAACCAGCCTCGGCTTGAATCATGATTTCTCTCTTTGACGGCTTCTCAATAATGAAGCAACTCAGTCTATTTGCTAGACTGTCAATTTATTGGGCATCTTGGAATATTGAGAAACCTAAAAGTCTACATCCAAGAATAAAGTTGCAATACTATTGCTACATTTCAATTATTCCATCTTTGACAAACAAACAACAAATTATGATATTAGTCACTCACATGAGTTTACAAATATGTGATCGACAATCACTGTTAAAATAGTCTTCATATTTTGGAACGTACTAGATAAACGTATTGATTACGAACATGTACGTGAACGATTGGATTTTCATAAAGATCCTACTAAAAGCGTTTGCAAATTGGTACTAACTTCTCATTTACTTGAGGGTTTAGAATTTGAGTGTAAATCTACATAAGCGTTTACCACTCTCAGCCCTTGTTTCCTCGAAATCCTTATCGCCCTCTCCCAAAAAAAAAAAAAAAAAAAAAAAATGTTATCATATTACATTAGGCCGGAAAAAGTTAGTGTAATACTAATATATTGAGTTTGTATAAGAATCATATTCTTTCACTTCAGAGTGTGTTAAAAAATTTGAGTGTGATATAAACTAGTTGAAGAATGACTCTCACAATTATTGAACTCATACTAATTTAGCAGTAATGTTAAAAATATTAAACGAAAACCGTCTGATTCCTCTAAATAGTAGAGACAAAATTGATAACGTTGTTGACACTTTCTCCTAGAAATAAGTCATTTCATTGTATGTAAGATTAACAATCTGATCAAATATTAATTGTTTGTGTCCAATTAGCACTTCTCAAAATAAAAATTAAACAAAATCCACTAAAGCCGTCGGCTTTTCAAAATTTTGGACCTATCAAAAAATGTTTCAACATTTTGGTATATGAATATTCTGCACATCAATGATTAAGATAAAGCAATCGAAATTGACCGGAATTAAGTGCAATCGAGTGCAACTTCATAACTAACAAGTACCAACAGATGGACAGCAAATGACACGCAGCTGACGCGATGGCTTGCTAATAATTTGTGTAGTCTCTTTGCATGAATCTTCGACAATTGTACTTGTATATTATTTGTAATACAAAAATTTTGTATCTCAAACCATGCAATACATAGGCATCTCTGAGACATAACTAAATATCACATGAATTTGATTCACCTTTTTAGTTTTTTTTTAATCAAATTATAAGTGTGGATTACCGTAAGCTGATAGAAAAATGAGATATTTACAAAAGGGTAATTTTGAAGATTTAAAATAGTATTAACGTTTGTAATTTAAAAAAAAAAATGAAACTACCAAATATAGCAATTGAGTAGCAAAGTTATATTTACTATGTTGGGCAGGAAAAATGAATCTCTAAAAGTTTGAAAATAAAACTTGGGCCCCATAAGATTAGATAAACTTAAGATATTAATATTTTGAAGTGAAAAGTAAAATTTGAAGAGTTGATTGAAGAGTTGGTTGGAGTAATATAAAGTGCCACATGGGTTACACAAGTAGAAAAAACCATTTGCGAGACAAAACTTTATGCGACGAAAGGAATTTTGTCGCATAAAATAGGTTAGCGCAATGAATATACCACTCTGTCGCGCTAGGTTGTTGGACAAAATTTAATGGGCTAAACAACTTGCGCAACGCCCTGTTTCGTCGCGCAAAAACTATTTGCAAAACAAAAAAATGCTCTTCGTCGCGCAAAGGTTCAAACATTTACTAAACTGTCAATTGTTTAGCCAAAGTGTTGAATGTGGTATTTACAACATGGTTTTGCATGATGAAGGTTTCGTCGTGCAAAGAAGCCATATTTCCTTTAAATTGACAGTTTTGCTCTTCCTCTTCACAATTCAATCCGAAAACTCTTTACTTTTACCGAATTATTATTCCAATTTTTGTTTCTTTTTTTGTACACGATGGCAGACTCTGGTGGTCATTCGTCAAAAAGAGTTCAGGGTGAAGGTTCTCGGAAAGGTAATACATACTAATTTTTGTTGGTTGTGTAAATTTATTAAATATTTAAGTAGACTATTATAAGTGTTTATTTTGTTGGTAGACAAGAAGAAGAAGAGAGTTGCGACATTCGTTCGATACACTTCTGCAGAATTACTAGGATATGAGAAGTCGGATATGGTCAAAAGTTTAGGGTCGACGTTGGGGTATTGGTGCGTGACAGATGCGAAATGAATTGGCAATCTTGGAGAGGCATCCCAGATGAAATAAAGATGGTCATGATCGATGCGTTAGCAGTACGTGTTAATTATTAATTAGTTAAATAATAATTTTAGTTCTTTAGATAAAACATATTAGTGATATGTATAATTTATTTATTTTTGCATATCAGCCTGATTGGGACATTGACAAAAGTGACGCAAAATTGATGAAGTACATTGACATCGTGTTCAAGTATCGTTTTCGGGAGTTGAAGTTTAATGTTGAGCGTGACGGAGAACGGTAATGAGTGGCTGGACCAGCGGATGATTAGAATAGTTTTTTTTTTTTTTTTATTAGGGTCCTTATGGTTTATTAAATAATGACACTCAATTAGTATTTGGAAGAATAAATTTATATGGACTGTATTTATTTTGTTTCGTCTCGCGAACAGATTTTCAAAATACTATAATATTGACATTAATATTTTTAAAAACTGCTTTTGAGACGGAATAAAATAAATATGTACAATTAGTTGCGTAAATCTTTACGCAGCAAAAAGATTGTTGCTAAAAACACTATGAAACGGTCAGTCAGCGTTCAAGTCGTCATATTTATTACGTATTCAACACTTAATTAGGCGACGAAATTTTGGTCACGCAAACAGGTGCGGGACGAGATTTCATCATGCAAAGCGATGGTCGGCGGCGTTGAAGTATCATTTATTGCATATTTATTTCGTACTTTGCACGACGAGTTTCTAGTCCTCAATGCGCAACCAAGTGGTTCGTCACGTACAGTGTTATGTGTTCTTTATAAGTGCATATTGTTTTTAATTGGGAGGAATTTAATTTGGGTTACTTTTTAATTAGGGTTAATGTGAAAACCCATCCCTAATTTTTACGATTTTATAAATTTTAACATGTGAATTTACGAGAATACCCTAGTAGCGAAGGTATTGATTTTCGTTGATCGCTAGTTCATGAAACGTATGAACGATTACCTTACTATATTCCAAAAGTATGTTGGTAAAGACTGTTATTTATTATTTCATTCATTTCATATTTTTATTATTATATTTATTATTAGGGGTGGTTGGAAAAGAAAGGGAGGAAGAAACGAAAAGGGGGTATACGGGGAGGAAGAAGAAGGGAGAACCAAAAGAGAGAAGTGGAAAGGGATGCTGCCCTATCAGAAAGAAGGAGATGAGGATTGGATGAATTAGGAGAAGGGAGAGGAAGAAACTGCCCAATCAGAAAGAGAAGAAATAAGGGAAATGAAAGATAAGAAAATAAGGGAGAAACGGGCTCAGCCGCCGACCCATGTACCCGGCGGTGACCCAGTTTGATTCCGGCTGATTTCCGCCATATTTCAGTCGAATTTCACCATTCCTTCACCCAAAATCTACTCCACAACTCCCTATCTACCACATTAGCTCAAATTTGAGGGTCTTGGAGTTCAATTTCGTGAAAGAAGAAGCATGATGCCGAAGACATCATTGACGGCGATCCGCCATTTTTGAATGAAATTTCGTCAATCTCCACCATCATTAGCATCCCCTTGAGCTCTGGAACAAAGCCCATGCAGTGGTTGGGGCATTGGAACAGTTTTGGAGTCGAATTGAAAACACCCATTTCTAGGGTTTCCGACAAGTTTGAGAGAAATTGGGGCTTTTTCCGCCCAAATTGGCCTTAGCTGCAGGTAAAGTTTTCTCTACTCTTTGAGATCTTCATTTCTATAATTTTTGAGAATTTTTAGAAATAGTTGGATTTTCCAGCAAGTCTGGGCGGCCGACCGCCACCCACGGCGGCGGGTACAGCGGCACATGGCCAGTGGGCCACCAATGCTATTTTTAGGCTATGTTAAATTTCTTGAATTCATTTTTTATATTTGAATGACGTAGGTTGATCGTTGGAACCCAAATTCTTTACGATACGTTAATAGGTATTTATATAAATCGACGATCCGACCGTTGGATCGTCACCAAACTTTGTTACATTGTAGTATGTAATATTTGAAGAATGTAGGAACTTATGGATTGGGAATCCGATGTACGAATCTTCCCAAATTGGAATTGTAAATTCGTACAATAAAACGTTGACCGCCACTTGAATTGGCAATTGGCGGAGATCCAACCGTTGAATCATAATGAAACTTTATTATTATGTTCTAGAAGTATAATTTGGATCAAGTTTTGGATCGGAAATCCGAGATACGGATTTTTCGATTTGAGTTACGTAGGGTCGTGGACCATACCGTTGATCTTTGACCGAAGGTTGACTTTTGGTCAATGGATCTCAAATCATTCTAGAAAATCCTTGGGATGTGTTTTATGTAAATTATGGGTTCTATGGATAAGAGTTCTGAGACGTGACTGAATAATTGTTCTAGGTGAGGATCATTCGTGACGTCTCGATATTCGTGTGTGTGAACTACAAATGGCTTGATCCCTATTTGGGGTACGTAGGCAGTCTAATCAGACGTTAGATGCAGCTATACAAGAAGTGAGATTAAATAATTGAGACAATAGCTTTGTTTGGGGAATTGAACAATGTGAGGGACATTGGTGTAAAATGTGAGATTTAAGCTTATGTGTTGGTGGTTAAATGTTGGTTATAAATCAATGTGTGAAGAATCAAGAAATTAAAGTAAGGAAACATAAGTAGTGATAGTTAATTAAACTAGTGTCTAGTTGGTCTTATCACCGATGATTATCCCCGAAAATAAATAGTTCGGGCGTATTATATATATGTATATAATCGAAAATGCTATGACATGGTTGAGTATTAGATTGCATCATGGTATATCCATATGTATATTACATGCACACAATTATTGTGAATGCTTTGAAGATGCAAGACACCCAGGTAAGTTTAGGTGAGTTTATGGTATTAGTTGAATTGTTGGAGTTATGGCATGACTACATTTATGTGTTAGGAAACTTCGACACTGTCATACAGGTTGCCCATGAGTTATACATGTTATATTGAGATGCATTGAGAGCTCATAAACCTGCATCTTGGTGTTAATGTTCCCGCCTGTGGCCAGGACATAGTCATTCACGTGATGTTCACCTCCCGCACCTTACGCTCACCTTAGACTCAAGGTAGGTGCAGAGGCCTGTCGTACATACCACTATAGGTGGTTCTAACTCGTGTGCAGGGATGTTTGATGAGTTATGGATAAGTCGTACAGGTCACTATAAGTGACTCCCGACTTATGTGCTAGCATTGATTGATAAGATATAGATAAGTCGTACAGGTCACTATAGGTGACTTTCGATTTATGTGCTAACATTAATTGATGAGATATAGATAAGTGGTACCGGTCATTATAGGTGACTCCCGACTTATGTGCTAGCATTGATTGATGAGATATGGATAAGTAGTACAAGTCACTATAGGTGATTCCCAACTTATGTGCTAGCATTGATTGATGAGATATGGATAAGTCGTACAGGTCACGTGAGGTGACTCTTGCTAGCATGTTGATGAGCTATTGGTTTAGCCATACAGACCATAATAAGTGGATTCGGCTGACATACCATTTCATATTGATTTATTTCACCTGGGTTACTTATTCTTGTTGAGATATTTGACACGGCATAACTGTGAGACTGTTACTTTGGTTAAACTTTAGAGTTATAGTCACGCATGTTATTTTCTGGGAAATTATACAAGTATAACGACGAGGGGCTACTGCCTTGGGTAATTGAAATTGGATTCGTGGCACTTTTCAATACAGATGTCTTGTTATAATGGTATGATCATTATCTTACCTTACTGTACTATACCTATGCCCTGTATCACGAGTGAAATGGGTCCAAATCCACTCATCGTGCACTCGTGTACTTAGCATTTTTTAGATTTTAATTTATTCATATTTTATACATTATCATACTTTATGGCCTCGTGACCTTCCAAGTGTCGGCCAGTACAGTTCGATTCAGGGTCTTAGTCGACTTTCCGAGTCGGGGTGTGTTAGTTAATTTGTAATCAGTGGTACTTTTTAATTAGGGGGAATTTAATTAGAGAATGTAATTTGGGGGATTAGGGTTAGGGGTAGGCAC
This sequence comes from Pyrus communis, assembly GCF_963583255.1. Classification (NCBI taxonomy): domain Eukaryota; kingdom Viridiplantae; phylum Streptophyta; class Magnoliopsida; order Rosales; family Rosaceae; genus Pyrus; species Pyrus communis. Next base: position 10,445,738 of record NC_084818.1, read on the forward strand.
AGATTAGATTAGGGTTAAGGAAAATTTCTAATTCAGGGGAATGAAATATAATTAAGGTTAATTTTTTTAATTAGGGCTTAATTTGTAATAGGGGTACTTTTTAATTAGGGGAAATTTAATAGAGAATGTAATTTGGGGGGTTAGGGTTAAGGGAACGTTATATTAAAATTACATTTAGTTTATTTTTCTAAATAATAGTTAGAGCATTTTAATTTTAAAATTAATACTTCTAGTTTTAATTATACTTAGACAAATTGTGAAAATTATAAAATTTGGTTTTAATTGTTAATCTTACTTATTAAATTAAGGTTAGGGTTGGTTTTTAGTGACCGGATTAGGTTAGGGTTCTAGGAGAATAGGTTACGGATCTAGTGGATTAATTTCAATTTGTACAAGATAGTTATATAATATTATTTTGTAATTACGCTTTTAGTTTTTAATTTGTTTACCTATACAATTTAATTTTAATTTTGCAGATGTCTCGCCTTATATCTACCTGGAGGGCTGCGAGCAATAGGTCCCCCGCACCACCTCCACCACCTCCTACTGCGAGGAGTGCTCCATTGATAGTGGAGCCTCCAGTGGTTGCGTCAGGAGGACCTGATGTGGCACAGGCGCTGGAATCACCGACATCTTCAGTGACGCTTCCGCCTAGTGCATGTCATATTCATCGGCGTGTCCAGACTGCCGACATGGCATCTGCATCCGCATCTAAGGCCATACGCCCAAATAAAATAACAAAATTCATTCAATTTTGCTAAATGAAATGAAGTTATTAGCCACTTTAACCAAAAAAAAAAAAAAAAATTGGAGAAGAAAAATCTGAACCTAGCTAAATGACTAGTTAAATATATTTACAAAACTTTGATTTTTATCTTAAAAAATATGAGTTTTAGATTATAACCTTGTGTAAGATTTAAATCCAATTTTCCTCCCTTATAAAATTGTTGACAATGTTGTTTGTCTGTGCTTTATTGTTTATTACTGTTTGCAGGTTTTGGGAATTGGTATAAATGTAGGGGAGGTTCTGCCGAAATTTCAGTAAATTTTGAATTGTATGTTTGATGTTTGTTTTGTTGTTTTGCAGCTAAGAAAAACACTCGGGGATCTTACCGACACCTTAAGACGGAGCAGGTCACTCAGGTGACAAACGATCGTATCACGACAGGATACGACAAGAGGCATCGGGCTACACCTACAGCGGAGCTACATAGTGCATTGGCCCACGACGTGGGACATGTCGTTAAGAGTGAGTGCCCTATGCTGTGGATATTGTGGCGCGAGATCTCGGTGGAGACGAAGACCATGGTCCTAAGGGTGGGTTCAAAAAATCGAACCGAAACTAAAAAAAACCAAACCGAAAATTAAACTGAGCCAATATATGAAAACCATATATAAATACTCAAAACCTGGTGGCGTGAGGATTCTAACCCCTTCCTTCTAGGTTGCAAATAGTTGCTTCAAGTCAACTTGACTGTAGGCTTTGTGTTGCTATAATTGTACGAGTAAGTTATTTATAGGTATTCTAATATTTAATGCTTTATAAAATTTCTAAAGTTTACAAACCCTCACCGTCACTCCCATTTCACTTCTTGGTTTTCTCAAACTCTCTCTCTCATCTCCTCTGCGTTATTCCTCTCTGCTTTCTCAATCTCTCTCTTTCTCTCCTTTCTTCCTCTCTTCCTCCAAATCACACACACTCTCTCTCCAGTCTTCTCATGCCCTCCTCATGGATTCCTTCTTCCAAACCATGATTTTCCCTCGCCCCTTTCGAATCTAAACCCCATCCAAATTGGAAGATTCTAATCTGAATTTTCCAATCTCTCACAGGTAATTTTTGAATCAAAACAAATGTGATTTATATTGTGGTTTTGCTGAATTAAAATGGATTTTTCTTTTAATTATTTTGTTGGGGTTTTGCTTATTGTTCATATTTTGGGGTTTTCCATATTTCTCATATTTGTTTGTCGCGTTTTTGATATTTTGTTTCTCATTTGCCTTTTTTATTTTTTTTCCTTTTTTTTTATATTTATTTATATCTGAAGTATATATTAAACAAAAGATTGGGACCAAATATCACATTAACTTGATTCGGGTTGAAATTTCTTTCAACTTGTTTTGATTATATTTACTTAGTGTTGCATGCCATTAGAGATCTGACTTTAATTTGGTTTTATGTAGGTTTTGACTTGCAGTTTGTTTTGTGCATAATTTCTGCATGAACGGACAAAAGATTAAAAAAAAATAATTAAAAAAACCGAAACTGAACTGAAATTGAACCGAATAAAAATAGCAAAAAAAGTTGAACCAAACCGAATCAAACCGAAAATTCGGTTTGGTTTCGGTTTTGACAAAAAACCGAACCGATTCAAATCGAACCCACCCCTACCTGCTTCACAACTATTTGTCGGTAAGTTCCTAACTTTGGTTTATTCAATTATATATCAAGTTAATATTTTTATGGGTTAATCTCAGTTTGCTACCCTTATGTTTCTTAGTTTTCAACATTTATTACATCAAGTTTTTTTCATCCCAAAAGTGGTACCTGAAGTAAAAAATTTGGGACAGTTTCATACATCCATTAATGTTGTTATTAAGTTAGCATTTAATTGATAATGTGGTGCCCATGTGGATATTAAAAAAATTAAAAAAATTTAAAAAAAAATAGAAATTAAAAGTACCAAAAATATATATATAAAAAAATCTTCTTCTCTCCCCCTTTGATCTCCACCCTTAGTATCCCCTGTACCAGGACTCAAGGTCGAGTCCTTCTAGTTCGCGGAAGAAATTCACCGACTCATGACCATTAATATCCCCTTTACTGTGCCGTCAGAGAACGCTAGCTCTGTGCCTTTAGAACTTCCGCCGACCCATGCTTCTCCACCTATTGCTAGAACCCAACCCTCCCAACACACGCCTTACGTCCAGTAACCCACTTTCGATTCCGACCTAAATTTCCCTACAAAGCCCGCTCTAATTGAACACGCCGCCAAGTTCTCTATCACCATCGCCCTTGGATCTCCACCATCAGGAGCTCATGCTACTTCGTCTTCAGTTTTAGGGTTCTGAACGAGAAGTTGCAGATGAGATCTGACATGGATGTAACTGGGGGGCTGCAACGAGAAGAGCAAGTAGGGTTTCCGTTGATTTGACCGTAGTCACCCTAGAAAAAGAGATAGGGGATGGAAGAAAATCCACCGTTACCCTTCCCCACGCCATTAACGCGAGCTCCCATCACATAGCAACCATCCACCTCCATCACCAGTCGGTGATTTCATCGACGATTGTACCTTTTGTCCTTCCCGAACTTAAGAGAGGTGAAATAGAAAAAAGTGGAAGAGAGAGAGAGATGAGAAGAAGAAGGAAGGGATGGGTGGGTCGGTGGGAGAGATGGTGGATAGTGGAAAGACTCTCTTCGTGATGGTAGAGATTAAAGGGGAGAAAATAATATTTCTTTTCTACTCTTTTTTTTAATTTTTAATTTTTTTAACTTTGTTTATATTCACATGATGCCCAGTTATTGTCCACGTGGGTGTCACGTCACCAGTTAATGGCTGACTTAATAGCAACCTTAACGGATGTATGAAATTGTCCCAAAATTTTGACTTCAGGTACTACTCTGGGATGAAAAAAACTTGAAGTACTAAATGTTGAAAACCAAGAAACTTAAGCAGTAGTAAATTGAGATTAACACTATTTTTACATTAATTTTTTTTTCCTTTTTCAACTTTAACTTTAATTTTAGTTTTGGTTTTTTTATTATTATTTTAATTTAATACTCGGTAAATTGTGGACAGACTACAATTTTGACGACATAAACGAGTCGATGAACAGCTACCTGGACAGGTTGTTTTATGAGCAGTACAAGCAGTGGAAGAGCAACCTCCACAAACATTTTGACTTGTTTGATGATCCAGAGGTCGCTCTAGAGAAGGATTGCCTGCTAAAGTTGAAAGATCAATCGGACGAGTGGGCGTGGCTCGACGACCATTTTCTGGAGCCCGCCTATGTGGTATATTTTTACATATGTATTACTTATTTAATTTTAATTTTTTTAAATTATTCCCACTTTGAGTTATGCATTTGTTTCATTTTCTTTAAATATTACACTAATACATTTATTTTATGTTAACAGAAGAAGGCGAAGGCGAACAAGATCAACTGGGAGAAGAAGGCTCTTATCCACCATTCTGGTTCGAGACCCTTCTCCTATAGGATGAAGGCGTGACAACAAGTAATGAGTGTTTAATATTTACAATTCCAATTTCTTACAAATATTCAATTTATTTTCTGTTGTCTTAATGTTTTTTTTTTTTTTAATTTGTTTTTTGTTTCAGGGATTCTAAATTCCTCAAGATAGACGTCTTTAAGGATGTTTATGTTCTGCCAGGGGATGAGCTTGCCGAAAGTTGCACGTAAGTACAACTTCATTTCAAATTCCTATTTTACGCTTCCAAATATTACAAAATTTAATTAATATTAATTCTTACCAATTCATTTCTTGTCTTATTGTTATAGGTGACAATGGTGGAGAAGAGCCAAACCATCCTTCAGGAGTCTGCCTTCTAGCTTCCCCTAGACACTTCTATCGAGTCCATGGCTCCACCCGAGGATGCGGGGTTTTGAGATCTTGATTGAGACCTTGGATGCGACCATCGAGTGGAGGCCGGGGAAGTATTGACGGAGGAGGGGGCAGGCTCGTCAGCGCGCTGCTGGGGCCTCATCATCATCACAACCACAAGGCCTTGGCGTCACTAGATTGACGCATGAGGTGGCCGACCTGAGGAGTAAGCTCGCGTTGATCGTTGAGGCCTTTAACTCGAATGGCATCTATCTCCCACCCGGCATTGCAATCCCCTCCACCTCCGAGCCACAGAACCCGTCGACCTCTGAGCTCATCCACGAGCCCAACCGTCATCCTTCCCAACACACTAACTCGCAGCCCGTTCAACGGCCAAACTTCCAACCCGACCAGCAGACTACCCCATTTAATGACCAAATAGATTATAGGTTTCTTTTTTCTTTAGTTTTAAACGTTTTACTTGTACGTACATTTTTATTTGATATATAAATGTTATTTTTTTCCTCCATTCATTATAGTAGTAATTTTAATAAAAACAAAAAAAAATATTATTATTTAAATAAATTATGTAACCAGAACAAAAAAAAAAAGGGAAAAAATTAACAAAAAAATAATAATTAAAAATTGATCCCTACATGACCACATGTTCATCGCATAAAGTAATATCGACAATTTCTTATGTTTTTAAAGTTAAAATTACTTTAAAAATTTGACCCCGCGCGAAGAATTACTAGTCGCGCAAAGTTTTCGTTAACTAATGTCCGATATCACATACTCGTCGTGCAAACTTATTGGCCACAAGCACCAACCGTCCCATATATTGTATCTCGTTGAGCTCACTTTGTTGCATCAGCTTACGCGCGACAAATTGCTTTCGTTCCCTTAAATTCTATGCGACATCTCTATCGTTGTGCATGTTTAATCTTGTGTGACAAAAATTTTTATGTCGTTGCACAAAGTCTGTTTTCACGACCCTTGTGCAACAATTTCTACCCAATGAAGTTTTGGTCGCATAAATTCCAATGTGACGCTATGACAATTTACGCGATGAATTTCCCTTTGTTGCGAAAAGTGTTAAAGGTAGTAGTGTTAGCAAATAACATTTTTAAAGAAAAACATTGCTAACTCCCTTGGAGTTGGAGATGCTTTAAAACAAATGTTAGAAATAATTCATACATTTAATCCAGTCTAATGCATCAATATTATTATCCAAAAAAAAAAAAAACACTTGCATAATGACATAATCTTTTTCCTTTATCACCAAGAGGTGTTTTGATCTGTCTTCATACTTATGGATTTAGAGCTCATTTAGATGTGTTTTTAAAATGACTGAAAGTGTTTTCGGTGAAAATATTTTTTAAACCCATCCTTAGTAAAAATGCAAGTAAATCTTGGAAAAACACTTAAAGTGCTTCCTAAAATAAGCACATAACTGGTGTTTCTTGTAGAAAGTACTTAAAGTGTTTTTGGAACTCAAAAATATTTTCTCTAAAACCGCTTTGAACCATTTTAAAAGTACATCCAAACGAGCTCTTAGTTTTGCTAATGCTTATTATAGAAAGTTTCTAAAGGTTACTTAACAGCTAACAAAATGACGAAATTAGTGTATTTTATGTTTCACACGTTCTTCCTAATAAGCATCCATATATTAGTAATAATTCAAGCTCGAGCTGTAGATTAATCACCATCACTCATTCGTCAGCCTGCACAACCATGACTTACTTTCCCGACTTGCATAAAATAAGACCTTATCTACTAGAATTTTCAGTGCCGTAGCATTTTTGAAGAATTGCATAAAATAAGACCTTATCTACTAGAATTTTTAGTGCCGTAGCATTTTTCAAGAAGATTATATTAAAACAAAGATCTAAAACTTGATGAATGCGACATAAGTTTGAGACACCGCTGTTTTAGCATCCTAGTTTCATGTTGATTTCCATTTTTTCTTCCCTTTAAAAATGAGAACTAATATTATTTCTCTCTCTCTCTCTCTCTCTCTCTCTCTCTCTCTCTCGTGTGACATAATTATGATATAAAAAACATCACATTTGAATATAAATTGCACTTTAGTTGAAATTCTTATTTATAAAAAGAGCACTTGTATGTTACGGAAATTCTGATCCTATTTATAAAAAGAACACTAGGCATGATATTTAAGAAAATAACATTATAGACATAATATCCAACTTCAAATAAAACCAGTAAAATAAGTTGGGTGATATAATTCAGTTTTTTCTAGCCAATCAAAGTTTGAGCCTAAAAGGTGGTTTACATACATGCTCAGTTTTCTCGCAATCACCTTCAAATCATACGTATATGTGATATAATTCAGTTTTTTCTAGCCAATCAAAGTTTGAGCCTAAAAGGTGGTTTACATACATGCTCAAGTTATAAACCATGACAGCCACATATATGTGGTGTGGGGGTTAATATTTTCCCTCTTAATTATCACCTTCCTTAAAACCAACTTCAATGGTAGGCTAAAAGCCAATTTTCCCCATTTATTCCCCCTCCCAAAAAACATCATCCAACCCATGCTAAAACATTGAGTTAAAAGCGAAATGCCAAAGCTCGGCCAAATACCCCCCCAAATCCCCCCCCCCCATGTTAGTGGACTCGTTGGCACTTGGGCCAGTTTCGGCCCGCCCACGCTCCAACGCGCCCCACGCGGTTGGCTTACAAGGCTTTCCTGACAAGGGTGGGCCCCGCTATCAGTGTGTGTCGGCTAACATCATCATCCCAACGGATATAATTTTAATCCAAGGGCTGGGCTTTAAGGACCGTTGGTTGATCCAACGGTCCAAATTCAAATTTAATTTTTTTTAGAATATGTTATTTTAAAATTCTTTGAATCCAACGGCTGAGATTGAATATAATCAAATCTAACGGTAAAAAAATCTAACAGCCCAAATTTAAATCCAACGGCTAAAATAAGTAAAAAAATTATTTAACTCAAAATTCACCCAAAAACTCTATAAATACCTTGTCGGCCTGCGGCATCTATCCTCCTTGCAAAGTAGTGGTCATGATTGACAACTGCGTTCAAGATGCTTTCAAAAAGCTCTCTTCTTATCCGAAACCGCCTCCGAAAATCATGAGCAGGAAATCTCGAACGCTCGATGAAATAATCTTTCATCATTCGGTCATGACACTCTTCTCTATCACGCTGCACAAATGAACACCCCGTGACAAAACCACGATGGCTAGATTCGCTATGGTGCTCAGATTGCATAAACGAGTTTACAAGTGTAGCTTCGGCGTTGAACAATTATGCATCTCAATCTCAATCCTTGCTTGATTTTGTGTCATCTACATTGTCATGCTACGCCTCTTCTATCAGCCATTGATGAGATATTGAAGATTTTTAGGAAACAAAAACTCTTTGAAAGATTGGTGAATATAGAGGATGATTGAAGGTTGAAGGGTTGTGTGATCAACTAATATTGGACATATGTTTATATAGAGGATGATTGATGAAAGTTGAACGGTTGGTGAAAGTTGAAAGTTTGGTGTTGAACGGTTGGGAATTTTTATTTTTTAAATTATTAACTTTTTAGCACGCATATCCCACCATTTTTATAGTAACACGTAATGTATCATCTTGTGTACCGATCACATTGAAAAATCTCTCCAAGTTGTACACCATGACAGCCATATATATGTGGTGTGGGGTTCATACTTTTCCTCTTAATTATCACTTTCCTTAACAATAATTGCCATGCTTGCCCTACCTCCGATTCTCCATCCATATAAAGGATGATTGAAGGTTGAAAGGTTGTGTGAATATAGAGGATGATTGAAAGGTTGAAAGGTTGAAAGATTGGTGAATATAGAGGATGATTGAAGGTTAAAAGGTTGTGATATCAACTAATATTGGACATTTGTTTATATAGAGGATGATTGATGAAAGTTGAACGGTTGGTGAAAGTTGAAAGTTTGGTGTTGAACGGTTGGTGAAAATTGAAAATTTTGTGTTGAACGGTTGGTGAATTGAAAGTTAGCCTAGGGTTAAAAGATTGGTAAAAGTTGAAAGCTTGCTTTGTGAAAAATTTAGTGATTTTTCAACATTTATCGGAATTTAAATATTTTTAGGTTAAAATATTCATAAAATTAATTTATGATAGTCTACATATTTATTTAAAATAGCCTAAGTTTATTCTTTAATAATTCAAGGCTAAAATTTTAGGCCTAAAGGATTGGAGCAGAAAAGCTGTTTTTGGGCTAAAAGTTAAATTTTCCTGGCTAAAAAATTTGACTTTTAGCCCAACCATTGGGGTTGGTCTAATAATAATTGTCATACTTGCCCTACCTCCAGTTCTCCATTCATACATGTGTGCCCACGACATTACATACATGCTCAAGTTGTAGAGAAATTTTTAGTTGTGATAGGAATACAAATAGTATATCACGTGTTTTAATAGGAGTGGGGAGAAATTTTATTTTTTAAATTATTAACTTTTTAGTTTTTTTTTAAATTATTAACTTTTTAGCACACATATCTCATAATTTGTAAATAACACATGATGTACTCCGTGTACAGATCATTTTGAAAAATCTCTCCAAGTTGTACACCATGACAGCCATACATATGTGGTGTGGGGGTTCATACTATTCCTCTTAATTATCACTTTCCATAACAATAATTGCCATATTTGCCCCACCTCCGGCTCTCCATCCATACATACGTGCCCACGACTTTATCGTGATGTAACAGGTTTCTTCCCAGTTGGGTCACCACCTTGCCCCATTACATATCGTGCCTCTGCCTACCAAGGCCATCCATCTCACCAACTTTACATATCCATGTAATAGCATATGGCACACATAAAATGTGTGAGAAATTTTTTTTATTTTTGTTTTTAAAATAGAAGGAGAGAGAAAGAGGAGAATGTGGAAATGGAAAGTTTTTTTCATTTTTATTTATTTTTTTTATTTTAATTAGAGATATGTTAGCATAGGTGAAGTTTTGAAAATAAAAACAATAAAATTATATTTCTACTCCATATTTCTTATTCATGTTCTGTTTTAATTAAATAGTTAAACTGATAATTTCATAAAATTTTGATTGAGAATGAATGTTTTATTAATTAGCAGAAATATTAAACAACAAATGCAAGAATAAATACAAAAGAAAGGGATCGAAGTGGCCGTTGAATACATAATATTTTACGGTCAACCAACAAGTATTATACCATCATTGCACCCTTTTGGACCATATCACTGGAAAGCTGAAAATACAGAAGTAAAGTGGGTGGATGCCTGAAGATACTGAGATCACATTTTAATTTGAAATTTGGGTTTTCAACTTTGTGATCGCTTCAGATAGTGCCTTTGTGGAAGCCCCATTCTCACTAAGAGCTTTAGCACCAGCATCCTCTAGTTCCTTCATTCGGTTTCTTAGTCGCTTACCTTCCTCGCCTTGCATGAGAGCTTGAACCACCATCGCGATCTCCTCCCTTCCGACCAAACCATGTTCATCGGGCTTGGGTCGCAGTGCCACCTTTAGATCTTTGGTAAACATAAAAGCATTCATTTTTTGTTCAGCAAATAGTGGCCAAGCAATAAGAGGTACACCATTTACGACACTCTCCAATGTAGAATTCCAACCGCAATGGGTCAAGAACCCTCCTATTGACTCGTGACTTAGAATATGAGCCTGCGGTGCCCAATTAGGCACCACCAGACCCCGCCCTTGGGTACTATGTAGAAATCCTTTGGGAAGAAACTCCAAAGGGTCATTTTTGCTGTGAACAGTAAAATAAGCGGTGTTGGCGGCATGGTCACTAGGACTCCTCACCACCCACAAAAATCTTTGCCCACTCATTTCCAACCCTAGAGCCAACTCATTGATCTGATCATAAGAGAGGGTCCCACCACTCCCAAAAGAAACATACAGTACAGAGCCACGTGGCTGCTCATCCAGCCACTTCAGACACTTGGATGACTGGTCATCCAAAACGCCACCGAAGTCCATTTTAACTAGCGGTCCAACCGGGTAAACGGGCGGCTTACCTGGTTCTTTCTCCTGTAAAGCTTTCAATGCACCTGGCTCCAACTCTGTGAAGCTATTCACCATAATCCCATCCGCCAAACGGTACCGTTTCGTGTGATGAAGAAGCCATTTGTAGGCCTCGTCTCTCCGGTCCTGAACCGGGTCGAGCAACTCGCTGCCGGGAATTGGGATGCACCCGGGAATCGTGACAGGGTCGGAGAGGTCTCGATACTCGCACGACACCGTTTCGTGGAGCTTCGGCAAGTAGAGGAAAAGAGAGAGGGTCATGGCCGTGGACGGGAAGAAAATGTAGTTGGAGAGGTTGAATTCTTTGGCGACATCGAAGGCGTCTGTGCCGAAGAGATCGACGACAAGCCCGACAAGCTTCACGCGGGAGGCCAAGGAGCTGAGGGCGTCGCGGAAGGAGGCGAGGGATCGGGCGACGGTGAGGGAAATTATGGTTTCGATTTTGGAGCCTTGTGGTAGGTCATCAAAGCAGACTGGCGGGAGGAAGACATGGTCGACGGCGGTTGGCAGGGATTCGAGGACGGACTTTTGGGCTTTTGTGGGAAGGCCGTCGCAGGGGACTACGAATGTGACGGTGAAGTTGTGAAGGTGGACGAGTCGTTTGGCGAACTCGGCGAGTGGGATGAGGTGGCCCATGCCTGGAGTCGGGAGAATTGCTATGTGAGGTGTTTGCGATTTTGCCATGGTGGTTAACTTGTGCTTTTTGGGTAAGTGCTTTTCGGTGAAGCGCTTTTGGGAGAGAGGAGAAAAGTTATGTGGGCATGTGATGAGAATGAATCAGGTGAGCTGCTGCTTTTTATAGATGTGAGGTGTTTTGGGAAGAGAGAGAGAGAGAGAGATTAATAGTTAATTGGGATTAGGGAGGTTTGCTTTTGGTACTTACTGTAGGGTTTGTGTTGTTTGGTTGTGGTGGTGGAAATATCATGCAAGGATGTAATGTGTGCGTGTGAGAGAGAGAGAGAGAGAGAGAGAGAGAGAGAGAGAGAGAGAGAGAGGGGAGGACGGCAACTTCTGGAGGGAGAGGTCTTTGACAGGGATGGCCAGCCATGCTATCATATGAGTGATGTCAATTCAAACGTAATGCTTGCGTTATCAAAATTTTATGTCCGTCTTTTACATAATTAAGAATTCTCTTTTATAAATGCTAATTGCATACCAAGAGTATTTCTAAGGAGGGTATAGTCAATTTGGATTTTAGAAAATTTTAGATGATTTCTTTAAGTGACAGATTCTAAAAGATTTTAATAGATTTTACAAATCTATATGGATTTTGGTAGATTTATATGGATTTTTATTATAGATTTCTATGGATTTCTATGGATTTGTATGATCTTGTTTCATGGATTTCTATAGATTTATAATTGATTCCTACATCATAAATGATATAGAAATCTGATACACAAAGTAGAAATTAAGCAACCACAACAAAAACACATTGTAAAAGCTCAAGGTCATGTACTAGTTTACTATACATAGATAAACTAGTATTACGCATCAATATCCTCTTCACCCAATATTTGTTAATGAAAATACTAAATAGATAAATACATAATCAACGATTAAATGTGAAAGATGTTTGAGTTAATTGCTGGTCAATGTGAAAAATCTCTCTCCACCATTAGAATCTTTCTCTCTTTCAATCTAAGCAAATGGAAGAAAAGGAAAGATAAGAAAGCAAAAGCAGCTGCTGACGATTTCAAAATTTCAACAAAGGAAGTAATCAGAAGCTGACAACTTTGTGCCGAAAATTTAAATGGGTTTTAATTGCCATTTGGCTCTTATTAGACAGCACAAAATAGCAGCTCAAAGTGCGATTAAATCCCAACGAAAACGATGAGGGTTTAAAACTAGCGTCGTGGTGCAGACACTGCCATGCCTTGAAACCCCGTGACGAGCAACTGCCAAGCTCAAGTGCGAAGATGTACTTTTGCCAAGGTGGACGCCAAGGAGAAGAACGAGTTGTTGCAGGAGTACAACATCGAGAGCATGACAAGAGAGAAGTCAGTTTGAAGAAAGAAATCCTATGGGTGTGAATGGGATTCTTCGCAACCCTTTTTATTCATAAATTGGCTCTCAAATCCTCCAAAATCCATTACTTAATGAAATCCATTAAAATCTATAACATTTTGAATACCTAAATATTTGTACCAAGAATTTTAAATCTTAATTGACTACACCTGGATTTAGATGTATTTTTTCAAATCTTGTTGAATCTTACTTTGACTACACCATGATTTTAAAGTTCTTTAAAATCCTCTTAAAAATCCTAATTGACTACAAGTTGATTCTAAAGTCTTTTAAAATCCTTTCAAGTCTTAATTTGACTACACCCCCCTAAAAGAGACGTCAAATTCAAAACATTAAATTTTAAGAATACTGTTATTAGCACTCTAAAAATCTCATTTTGCACTTCTCATAAGTGTATTACTCTTTCTAAATATAGAAAGTTTAGAGTGTAAATTGAGAATTTTGGAGTACTAATAACAATTCCCAATTTTATTTGATGGTTGACTTGGTAATTTGACATATCGTCAATATTTTCCTTCCATCTGATACGCCAAAATTTATTGCTTCATTTATGTTTTTTTTTTTAACAAAAATAATAAACGTTGAGTTGTTGTTGGTTTAAAAATAATAAAATAACGCTTAAATATGCTAGTATTTAAGGTAAGGCAAATGGAATGCTTTTGGAAATAACAAAAATCAAATTTAAAGGCAACTTCAAATTTGGCATCTCTTTGTCTATGTCTTCCTAGCCTTCTTTTCCATGTCATCTTTGACATCTAGGTTTGAGTAAGTGGTACGTCATTTATTACTGTTATATGTCTATATGGCATTTTTGACATTTCCTTTGGAAATGGTCTAACCTTGTCAAAACCATTTTACGAACGTAATTCTATTGGTCTAATCATTCAAACAATATTATTCGTGAAAGATCTTAAATAAAATCCACATACTCATTTTTACTTCTTACACATCATTCTTAATTTTTTATTGTCGGATTGAATGAATTAAAAATATTGACAAAGTTGATAAAATGACCAAAAAAGTATTGAAAATTTACTCGTAGCACACAAGCCAGTAATACTCCCTTCGCCACATAGGTTTCCATATAAATAAAGTGCACCTCTAATTGTATGTTTAGATTAGTTTGACCGATTTTTTTTTTTTTAATAAATGATATTATCTACTAAGACCAACTTTAATGGTTGGGCTAAAAGCCAAATTTTTTAGCCCAGAAACAGTTTTTCAACTTCAATTAACCCTTTTAGCCTAAAATTTTACCCCAGGATTATTAAAAAATGAACTTAAGCTATTTTTTTCTTAAATTAAATTTTAAAAAAAATATATGTAGACTATCGTAAATTAATTTTATGAATATTTTAATCTAAAAATATTTAAATTCCGATAAATATTGAAAAATCACTAAATTTTCCACAAAGCAAGCTTTCAACTTTCACCAATCTTTCAACCCTAGGCTAACGTTCAATTCACCAACCATTCAACACCAAATTTTCAATTCACCAACCATTCAACACCAAACTTTCAACTTTCACCAACCGTTCAACTTTCATCGATCATCCTCTATATATACATATGTTCAATATTAGTTGATCACACAACCTTTCAACCTTCAATCATCCTCTATATTCACCAATCTTTCAACTTTTAAAGAGTTTTTGTTTCCTAAAAATCCCCAATATCTTATCAATGGGTGATAGAAGAAGGCGTAGCATGGCAATGCAAATGGCACAAATCCAAGCAAGGATTGAGATTGAGGATGTAGAATTGTTCAACGCCGAAGCTGAACTTGTAAACTCGTTTATGCAATCTGAGCACCATGGTGAATTTTGTTTTTTTTTTATTATTTTAGCCGTTGGATTTAAATTTGGGCCGTTAGATCTTTTTTTTTTTTACCGTTGGATTTGATTACATTCAATCTCAGTTGTTTGATTCAATGTATTTTAAAATAACATAATCTAAAAAAAATTAAATTTTAATCTGGACTGTTGGGTCAACCAACGGTCCTTAAAGCCCAGCCCTTGGATTAAAAGTATAGTCGTTGGGATGATGATGTTGGCCGACACATAGCTAACAGTGGGGCCCACCCCTGTCAGGAAAGCCTTGCAAGCCAACCGTGTGGGGAGCGTTGGAGCGTGGGCGAGCCGAGACTGGCCCAAGTGTCAGCGAGTCCACTCGCATGGGGGAGGGCGGAATTTGGCCCAGCTTTGGCATTTGGCTTTTAGCCCAATGTTTTAGCATGAGTTAGGTGGTGTTTTTTTTTGGGGGGGGGGGGGGGAATAAATGGGGAAATTTGGCTTTTAGCCCACCATTGGAGTTGGTCTAAGAGGGTGGGGGAGTGGGCTAAGCCTCATAATGGACCAGTCATAAAAATGTAGTTCAAATTCAACTTTGGCCAAAATCAAATCTAAGACCTTTCACTTACAAGCAAGGTTTTAAAAGACGCTAGGTATTAGTTGGGCGAGCTGGGGTCTAGGCAAATTAGGCGGATTTAAATAAATTTATTATATATTGTATAAATAAGTGCATATTTATACTTAAAAAACACATAATCGCATTGATATACATAAAAATTGCAAAATAAAATGACCTATAGATTATAAAATATTAGAACACATTGAAAATATGGGGAATAAGCATATAATAAGTGTTCATCCAATTATTCAACATGCGCCTAGTCGAACTATGCAGGTTAGGCAGACGTCTAAGCGGACATAGGCATCCTTTATTAATTTTCAAACGCCTAGAAATTAATTGGGGCGGTGGTCAGCCGCCTAATCTAGGCGGTGTTGTAGAATTATCAGAGAGACGGACAAAAGACCCACTTATTATCCCTAACTTGGTAATTACCACATGCACAATCCTCAAGTGTGGAGTTTTATCACAAAATGCCCCTTGAAGTAAGGTTAGGATATTTAAGCTCTTCTTTTTTCAAAGATATGATTGATGTGTGATATTTCAACACGCCCCCTCACGTGAGACCTATTAATGGGTCACACGCAATTAGAGGGCTTTTTTTGCCCCAATCGGCTACGACGGTCATGGATTTGAATCTGGGGCTGAATATAATAGCATTGCCGATGGTGCCTCTGATTTCGACTTCAACTAGGTTTGATTCTCTTTGCTGGTTTTTATCAGACTCCCTGCTGGCTCTTCTTTCCTCTCCATTTTTTGTTTTCCGTGTTCAAAAAATACATGACATATTAAATATCTTTTGTTTTATGTTTGTTACTTGTCTATATTTTGTATACGTATGGAGGTATATATGCGTAAGTGTAGAGTAGTGATTCATTGGGACAAGGTAATCTCTCCTATTTCAGCTTGGAACCTGCACTACTGATAAGTTAGGTGGCTTAAGTGCTTCGTGTAAATTCGCAGGATGAATAAAAGCTCATTTTGATGTGTTTTTAAAATGACTAAAAGTTTTTTTGGTGAAAATATTTTTAGAACCAATTCTTAGTAAAAAGAAGCACATTATTAATATTTCTTGCAGAACGCACTTTAAGTGTTTTTTGAATCAAAAAACATTTTCTCTAAAAAAAATTTTAATTATTTTAAAAACACATTCAAATGAGTCATAAGTCTAGCAAGCTTGGACACGAGACCTACACAAAACTTGGCAACATTTGTTCAATGATGTTGCTAGTTAATTGACACGTTTTCATGCGTGTGTCAATTTTCTTAGATGATTATGCTGACATATTGTTCACACAAAGGAGTAGGATTCTCTTCCCTTTTTTTTTCCCTCCCCTCCCCACCTATCCTATTTGAACGATCACGGTTAAGTCACGTCAATATCTTATATTAATTTTTGATAACAAGATAAAAACAAAATAAGAGAATATGAGAGAAGGGGAGAGAATCCTAGTCTCAAAGTACATTCACAAGCCTAGTCATTTACCCTACATTTATCGACATATTTACTTGGCTGCTAAGTACTTGGCTACTAAGCCTTGTAGGTTTGTAGCCGACCTCCACATCTATAAATAGCGATCACCACTTCTCAAATTTTCAACTCTCTTCCTACCTGCCAGTCACAATGCATGCATATGTTGTAGTAGTTGCATATCATATCAGTATTATCCCTATATACAGATATTAAAAAACAAAAGAAATGAGTGCAAATGTACATGGCGTTAGTTGTGATCAATTTCGAACAGCTTGGAACCTAGGTTGGAACAGAAGGTTAGGCTCTAGCTTTGGATTTCAACTTAGGGTTTTTGGGAAAACTTATCATCATTGGAGTATTTGTCTTGTTTAATACAATAAAAATTTAAAAAAAAGTAACAAAAATTGATGGTTGGGACCCGTGCGTCCAGCACACTCACACACTCTCTTTATCCTTCTCACTATTTCTTAATCTTAAACTCACTATTCTGAAACTGATACTACATTATTTCTTAAACTAATCATTGAACACGGGATTGTCACTTTCTTAAATTGTACACTAGTATTTTACTATTGTTGAAACTGAACACATGCATTATACTATTTCTAAAACTAAACACTGACTATTTCTGAAAAATGAATACAAGTACTATACTATTTCTTAAATCGACTAATTCTGAAATTGAATACGGATATTATTTCTAAAACTAAACGCAATTCTATTTTTGAAATTGACACGGGTACTACACTATTTCTTAAACTGACTATTTCTGAAACTAAATAGGGTACTATTTCTAAAACTAAACTCAGTTATTATTTCTCAAACTGAACACTGTACTACACTATTTCGTAAATTGACTATTTCTGAAACTGAACATGGATTGGGGTGCTACTTGCATGTGCTTTTGGTTAAGTAATAAATCAATTATCAACATCCAAATCATTTGATTTAAAATTTTGATCTTTCTAGCATTAATTATTAACAAATATAGACAACGAGTGTGTGATAATAATTGATTGACACATACATAATTACGCACGCATAGTAAGAAAGGAAGAAGAACGTGGAACCCGGAGTACTAATCACTGGCAACCAACTGTACTTAAATCCAAGATAAATACTAGCTATTGCTTCCAAATTCAACTGGAACTTCAAGAAATACATATAAAGAAGCTTTGTTAAAAGAATTTAATTTAATTTTTTTAAAATTTTGTTTAAAATATATTGTTATTCAAATGAAGATCGAGGGAGAGGAATGTGGTCCAAGAGATGGTGTTTAGAAATTTGATCAGCCATGCATGGCATGCAGCTGTAGCACTTACAATTGACTTTTCGATGGACAAGTGAAAAGCTCAAGTTGGCAACTCCCTCTCTCCCTCTCTCCCTCCGTATGTTCTGTGCTTAATTGACTTTTCATTCATTGGTTATTGTGCCGTACATGAAAATGTGAATAAACCACTAATCTTTGTCTTTTGCAATAATGAGGTAGTAGCATGTTTGTAAACAAAAGAAAGTTTATTTGTAACAGAATTAGCTGACATAATGGGGTTCCGTTAGGGGTATGGCTGTAAAAAACAAATATTTCGTTTTGGGCTTTAATTCAGCCCATATGTGTTTAATGTTTGATATAACTTAGTCTTGATTAAATATGAACTTATTTTGGTTAAATAATAGTATATGGTGGTTTTTGATTAAATTAAACTTAGTCTAAGCCTTTTTCATTAAGAATCTCCAGTTGGGGTATGTCACATCTCGGCTTGGGCCCACCATATCCCAGGCCTGACTCCACCGTAGCACGATATTGTCCGCTTTGGGTCCTGATCACGCCCTCACAATTTTGTTTTTGGAAACTCACACGAGAACTTCCTAGTGGGTCACCCATCATGGGATTGCTCTCGCGCACTACTCGCTTAACTTCGGAGTTCCTACGGAACCCGAAGCCAGTGAGCTCCCAAAAGGCCTCGTGCTAGGTAGAGATGGGAATATATATATATATATATATATATATATATATATATATATATATATATATAAGGCTTACAGAATCCACATCTGGGTGATGTGAGATGTAACAAGGTATGAGCTCATTCTTGTTTTGGAAATAAATATTTTGACCGTACAAATTTCATAATCGTAATCTTTTAATTTCTTAATCTTCATTTGAAAATCACTTCTAAAAAAATCATTTCAATTGAAGACTATTTAGTCATTCAAATGAATAGAAAATTTTGACGATGCAAGTACCAAATAATATATTCATAATGAACTAACCATTTATTTGATACATTTAGATGATAAAATGATCTCCAATTCAAATAATTTTTTGTAAGAATGATCTTCAAATAAATATTAATAAATTGAATGATTCCGATTGTTAACTTTATTCAATCATGTATATCCCACACAATATGACATTATGATGATTTAAAATGACGCCAAAGAAGTTACAAATTGATGTTTGAGTCTTTTGCTACTTTGCAGCATCCCTTTGGATTAAATATGGAGGCTGAGATAATGAGAGGTTGATTATGATATTGGTTACTCACAAGCAAAACAATATATTAATTAAGATTATCATATTAGACTCCATGTGGACGTGGTGTAATTAATACTTTGATGTCGGCTCAATCAGAAATTTCTCGATCATATTTTATTTTTCATGACGGCACTTGATAAGTGTCATCTCTCTTGGACTTTTAGTAGTGTACGCAATTCTGATGTGTTCCATTTTTTAGGGAGTTCCAGAACTATTCCGGGATCCGGCTCCATCTGGACGTTGTGTTATATATACTTTTTGGTCTTGGTGAATATTATTTTTTTAGTTTAAGTTGATATAGGTAGACAAAATAATAAATAAATAAATAAACAAAGAAAAAGACAACTCTGTCCAATTGTGGAGATTAAATATCACTTAAAAAATAAAAATCTGGTACACGAAAGCTATAGACAACATGTAATGCAAGTTGCTGATGCGATGTTGTTAAAAGAAAAGGACATTTTACCACGGGTTGCATATAAGGAGTGCATTTTTTTCAAATTAATATTGAGCAAGGTGGATTAAGCGTATGTTGTTAATGAGATGCTGTCGTAAGGTAGTTTAATGATACAAAATAGAAGACTAAACTAGACAGGAAAAATTATCCATCCTTTAGCCCTGTACAACTTCTTTTTGGTGGAGATGCTTCAATTAACAATATGTTATACATATGTAACGGGGAACATTTGTTTTGCAGATTGAAAGTTTAGAAACTCGGAATATCGAATGCAAGAGTAAATGTACTTCCGTTACTACTAGTAGTACATATAGGCACCAAAGCAAATTATTGAGCAATATAAACAGGAGGAGACTAACATGCTTGGACTCGCATGGAAAGCTTGAATCTTGATATGGACCAGAAAATGGAGAAAACGGATGGAAAATCAACGAAACTTTTTCACAACCCTAGAAATCTTCTCGCACCCCGCTTTAAACGCTCTCAAGGGAGGGAGGTAGAGAACGACAAAGAAATAGATGTTTGCTTAGGCGTTTAAGGTTGTTCTTTACCAGAATAGGGAGTATATTAATTTATTTTAAAATTACACGTGTTTACTTGTTATTGGGTCAAGTCAAAAGTGAGTAATATTTGGATACTGAACAGTAAGCGCCCAAGTATTATTTCATGTAAAATAGTTGCCAAACATCAAGCAATAAAAAGCACACCATTAATGGAGAAGTCAACATTGGGAGAGTTTCTCCGTGAATGGGGTCCGACCCGACTCGAGGAATTAGTCCTCAGCTACGTGCGAGGGATACCCTAGATTCATCCAAAAAAAAAGCACACCATTCACAATACATGCTTTCAAAAATGAACAGGTTTCAACTCCAACCAGAATGAGTTGAAACCCTATCGACTTGTCCACAAATTCATTTGAAACCTAACCCATTCAATTTTTTTTTAAATGCTAAAATTATTCCCTAATTGGGTATTTTGGCAACTTTAACAATGGGATACAATGGTCGTTAAAATAAGAAAATCAAAAAATAAAATAAAAAAACAAATAAATTGTGGGTATCCATACAACTCATTTTATAAGGATCAATTTTTTGGATGCAATTAGAAACCCTTAGTTCTGATTCCATCTATCCGAAAATCATGCTGATGTATACACAAAGACCAAGAACAGGTCCTTTAGACTTTGGGTAGCCCAAGTTGAGGCCCAATAAACTTGATCCTCTTCGTATAACGCTTCCAAGTAAAACAAAAGCTTACCAGAGACCTGAGGTTCATCGAGAGAAGGGAAGGAGGAGGAGAAGAAGAAGAAGAAGAAAAGGAAGAAAATGATATACAGGAAATGGAGTCTGTTGACAGGACCCGTAGCGATCTTGGGGGGCATAGTAGGCACCGTCGTCGTAGCCCACTTCATCTTCTACGATAACGTAATTTCCCCTTTTATTTATTCATCTCTTCAAGTTTTTATTTTATCTTATAGAATTTCAGATTCATCAATTCGAATGTTTCTTTGTTTCAAATCCACGATTTGTGTTAAAGTATCGAGTCATCAAATGAACCTATTGGGTTTTGATTTATGTGTCTAGATCCTGCTCCTTCGGGTGGGAAAAAAAATCCAGGGTTTCAGAGCTTCATTTTCTTAATTGAAGTTTTAGGAATTTCAGGTTATGCAATTTCCATCGATTTGCCCATCTGGGTGTGTTTAATATGCCTAAATACCTGCCAAATGAGACTTATATCAGTATTTTAGCTTGCCCAGTTCTAGCTTGCCGTAGTTCAATATATGTGTGTGTGTGTGTAGCTTGCTGTAGTTCAATATATGTGTGTGTGTGTGTAGCTTGCTGTAGTTCAATATGTGTGTGTGTGGGTTATGTTGCATTTTTGCTGAACTTGATTAGGGACGTGAGCATTATAATTTACATGTTAAATTACGCAGGATCGATTTCTGAAGCCCAAGCCAAGGAATGTAGATGCATCCACTTCAAGCAAGTAAGAGGAGGAAGGTGAAAGAGCTGCCTTTTCAATGTAACCCAAGCTTTTCACTTTCTGTCTTTATTTGTTGTTCTGTAAAATTGTGGTGATGCTGCAGTTTCCGACATGGCTTGTTAGTTCAATAATCCAGAATTGAAATGTGAGTTCTGATTTAAGGTTGTGGAGTTAAATTTCCTGGAATATGCATTTTCGGTTGTCTTGACGTTTGCTTGCTTTTCAAGCTGAGAAGAACCAATCAAATTCCATTGCATTTGTTATCATGCTCATTTCAATTTTTGTTTATTAGTAGTTTCATTGTATTTGAGTAGTACTTATATGATGCAAATAGACATTTTGGTCCTGTAAGTGACCTTGAGGTTTAGCTCGAGTGGCGTGGGTATGGCTGAACGGCAGATTCTAGGTTCGGTTCTTGTATAAAGAAGAGAAACACTGTTGAACTGCCGATCTGCGCTGCCCTATGGCAGCGTGATGCTGGCCAAGAGCTCTCTGAACTATAGAGGAGTAAGGTGCAATGGTCTTTCTTTACATGGTGCTAGTAGTTTTGAGGCAGGGAGAACTGTAAGTCGTAAATAGCTTCTTAACGATGAACTTGTGTGGAGTTTTGCGTTCTTCTTTCCAGCAGTGGTAGGTACATAAGTTTTACAGAAATGGGATTTTTCTGTGAGATTTGTAGTTTCATATATATGCTCTGTGGTAATACAAAAGGGTATGAAGTTTTGCAGCTTGGCCAAAGAATTTGACATTGTAAAAGAATAAATATGTTTACATGCAACTTCACTTTTTTCCTTAGCAAGGCCTTTCTACATTTCATGGATTGCGGGTCAGCGTCGCGCCTGTTGTTTTAGGCACAGATTTGATCACAGGACAAACCACAGCTGCAAGACTTTATAAGCCAGGCGTTCGATCATCGATATTTTTCGCCATTGACCAACAATTCCATAACCAAATCATTCCAAGAGTCTATTGGCCCGGGCAAGCACCAATGTAGGCAATCATTCTGAACTTTGGCATTCTTATCCTTTGCAAATGGCTGGAACTGCCTGTATGGACCTGGGTGCCCATCAGGTCTCAGTAGTGAAAGGTAGGTTGTGTCCAGTAGTTTAAAGTTTACTCCCTTCTCCGATCCTTCGGCTGCAGCCTTCTTGAATTCTTCCAGCTCGATATTTCGCATTGCATCATCGACATCTCTTATATCAACCTCACCCTCTTTGAATGGCACTGATCTATTGCAATACCCCCCACTGAACCACTCTCCATTCTCAAAGTGGTCGGGTGTGGTGGTTCTCAAGAGAACAAACGCTTTATGATCCGAACGGGTGATGAAATTGAAAACCAGACGGAGGGCATTGCGATATGCGTACTCAAACCCTAACTCTGTCAAGTTCTTTCCGGGACAGTAATGGCAGCCACTGACCGTGTTGTTTTCATGGTAAATTGCAGTCTTTAGAAACCATTTCCCTCCGGCAATCACCACATAATCCAAGCTGCTATACTGATCAGTCCATGTCTTGTCGAGCTCGTCAAGATAAAGCTGGATTTCGGAAGTAGAAACTCCATTCATGTCTTCGAAAATACCCGCTTTGACGAGAAACGGAGTCCAAATTACCGAAAGGGTGAAGTTGTAAGAGGGGAAAAGCCATCTTTTGGACCTGTATTCTTTGTCATGGTATACTTCAACAGCTTGCTCCACCTGTGGGACATGACCACCGAATTGTGATCAATATTATCATTTGCGACCAGAAAATGGAAAGCCAGCAAAGAAGATATGCAATCTACAAGAATGTCAGATCATGGTAGGTCCTGTATCTACACCGGAATTATACAGTCCAAACATATCAACCGCTATGGGGTCGGTACATACGAGAGAAAATTCCCTGCCCCGGTTTCCCTATCCCCATCTTCCAACCTCTTTTCCCGAGCTCACATGAGAAGCGCGAGGAAGACTGAGATAGGGAAACCGAGGCAGGGAAGAACTTTTCTTTAATCTTCAGGGCTTCGATGGAAACTTTGAAATCTCTAGGAGCTAATCGTACATCAGTAATCAATCATTAATGTTCCCTAAACGAGGTTCAAATTGAAACAATTATGATCCCACATAGTAGGTAAACCAGCTACGAAAATGACTCTACAACCAATTAAAAAGCAATGGTCGCCATAAAAGTTCAGCTGTAATCCACAACCTAATTTTGATCCAAACTTCCATGCAATTTCCAAAGAGAAAAAGTGGCTAAGGTTTCATTAGAAAGTGAAATGATTCTTTTAAACGTCTTTTTATTGCAACAGTCGTCCATGAGATTCGAGCTTAAGGCCGCGGCCAACAAAGTGGAAACTTAGTGTGACTAGACCAAATCGTCACAGCCGCTACTGCGGTTAATTGGAAGTGCAAAGCAAAATCAACAGAGTTTAGTAGATCTAAAGCATATGGATTCAGTAAACATAAGCTAGTTTTCGAGTTTCGAGTGTACCTGAGAGAGAATGCAAAGCAATGACTGGACATGGTTACGCGAAATCGAATCGCCAATGAAGGCCCATGATTTGTTCCTCATCGTAGCAAGAAAACTCTGCGGATTGAACTTGGGTAGCTCACAGTCTCTTGGATTCCACCTCCAGTAAAAGTACTCGGAATCGGGGCGACCGTTCTTCATACAATTCTGATGAGATTCCATCACATGGCAGCTTTCGTTGGTGTATCTTGGACCTGATGGGTCTGGTACCCAATCTCCAGTAAAAAGGTCACACTTTACTGCAACAACATTATTTAGTAAAAGTGAATAAATCAGTTGCATACTGAAACTGTATAAAACTCGAATCTCCATCTCCGTAGTTTAGATGAATTTAGTATAGCGTAGAATATCGCTTGCATAAAAAAATATCTTTGTCTGATTTGGATTTTCTCATTGATGCATGTGGTTTCAACCGAACAAAAACACCAAAACAGGAGCATAAATAAAAAAAAATACTTACCATTGTCATATGTTTGAGAGTTATTTCCAGGAAAATCAACAATTGTAGAGTTTTGAGTTTGGACAGGAAATAAAGAAGAATCAGAAGCAGAGGAGGAGGAGGATTCTGTTTCTTGCTGGTCTGCAGCTGCAAGAGAAGGTGGCTCTACTGGTAAATTTATGCCGATAGAAAGTGCAGAATCGGAAAACAAGAGTCGAAAAGCGAGACCAACTAAGACAAAACAGACTGCAAACTTCACAAATACATGGTTGTTTTTGTGGAATGACAATGTTGGTTTCGATTCAACCCTCGTTTCCTTCACCATCTCAGAGGTCAGAGAGAGAGAGAGAGAGAGAGAGAGAGGAGAATTTCAAGAATATGAAAAAGAAACAGAAGTGATGAAATCGGTGGTTTTTGTTTTGCAGCAAAATAAACCAAATTTTGACCCCAAAAAAAAAAAAAAAAAAAAAAACCAAACCAAACCAAAAATGAGGTTTTAGTTTTAGGAAGAAAATATGTTGTTTTGTGTTGATAATTAGGATTTAGGTGGGTAATATCTGCCTAATACATAGAGACGTGTTGTGAGTTGCGTAAAGTTTATTATGCAAGAATTTAATTTTTCACATGAGATCCACACTTCCTACATATAATGAGTGGTGTGAGAACACGTGTGAGAGTCAAAACTCAACATGTAAATTGCCTGTTTTGTTACCATGTTAGAATGTGAGAATTCAGTTTAAATCCACTCTTTGAAGTTTTCAACACTTAGCATAACAACATTCTTTGAGTTGACAAAACAATGCAATTATATAAAACATCCTATGACGTTTTTTGCTTCACTTTTATTAGCAAACTGCTATTATTTACTATATATTTAGGAATCTCGATTTAAATTCACACTGAGGGAAAGAATTATTTATCATCCAGGACAAATTATTCGTTTTGTATTTTAATCTGTTGACAAAAAATGTCTTCACAAATAGGACCAATTATGTTGTAGAATAATGACGAGTAATAACTATAATTTTTTTTTTTTGTGGTTTTTAATTATTCTTTCCCTTTTCTAGAGGTTGCAGGAATCAATTTAAATGTGCTTAGTCAATTTATTCTTTTTTTTTTTTTAAGGACTAGATGATGGCTTTGCCACAACAGTCCATTATTCTAGGAATAAAAAAGACTCACAAAAGCATTTCAAATTTTCCATGACCACTATTTTGCAATTCACTAATGGCAAGAATCAAACCCAAGACGTATTATGTGAAATACGGGTTTGATTCATCTCAACCACTAAAATGGTCTATATATTAGTCAAACATTTTTTGTGTCTTATTTTTCGTTTGCAAATTGCAATGCACGAGTCATGACATGCACTGCCCACCTGAATTTGATTAGTAAAATTGGAGTTGGTAGATTATTATATTATCCCAATATAGCTGGTTGAAACGTGTGAGCAGCTTTAAACCCTAAGTTGTTTTACATCATCTGTCGAGCACTTTTCTGAATCATATTGTTCTTTTCTTTTCTTTCAATGTCGCCAACCTTGATTACACCACATTTGGTGATTAGCTACCAACTCTTTTTATTTTCTTTGCTGGATGATTACTTGTAAATTAATCCACGTAATTATCTAGTTAATCATGTTAACCGGTAATATATACCTGAATTAATATTATTAATTGGCGGCCCAGCAGTGCGACTGTCACATTAAAAAAATATTTATATTATAAAATAATATTAGGTAATGAGTTATTCAAATCCAAACATCCTTCTACTTTTTTCCATACAAATACAACCTTTTGTGTAGTATAATGCAGTGCTGGAAGCATGTATTTAAAATAATTAGAAACAAGATTATGAATTTGAAATGATTAAGTACAATGAATTATTTAGAATTCATGCATTTCTTCTGTTTTCCTTCCATAAAAACACAAACAATTTGTGTGGTTTTCTCTTTTCTTTTTTTTAAAGTATATTACGAATTGAACTTATCTAATTTAACACTTATATTTTAGATGGTTCATATAAGTGGGGTGGGGTGGGGGGACCAATTAGGGATTGGTCTGGTCCTGATGGTTAATGGTAGGGAAAGCGAAAGCTTTAAAGTGCTTTCCTATCAATCACATTTGTCAATTGGCTTTATTACCAACTGCACACTGCAGACTGCAATGCATAGTGCATTGCATTCAAGTTTCAACCCCCCCGTCCTTTCAGAATTGTCCTTTACCAAGTCTTAGCAAGAGAAACTACCTTGCAACTAATGTATTGTCTTTAGTGATATTGTGGTGAGATAGATGATTGTAATGTATTTAAACATCATAAGATTCTTTCGATAGATAATTTTCATCAGTTAGATGGCACGCACACAGGTTGATTCACAAAGTACATGCATGTGAATGTTGATAGACGACTGATGTTAGCATTTTCTTACAGTGAAATAATTTGCGCACTTTCATTTTCTCTTTCTATACTCTTTATTGTCTCATAATTTATTCAATCCAACGACTAAAAAGTGAATACAAAAGTCATTTCTCATATATAAGTTCCGAATGGCCATTCTGAATTTTCCTATTTTGGTATGCCCCTTGTACTGGGCTCTAAGCAATAGGCTGATATGAGGGTGAGCCCACCAAAACTGCATATGGGATTTGCAAAGTGTCCCGAGGCTTGCTTACGTCTTTGTGCATTTGCGCTGGACAAACCAATGATTGGCTTGGCCTGTTTCAGCTTTCTCTCGGGGTCCCAAAGATTGCCTCCTGCCCTTCATTTGCCAGATTGAGAAGCTAACAATCGATTAGGTCGGTAGTTGCTTGAACCACTGAGACTTTATTATTCCGGGAAGAGCGAGGATTCGAGCACAGAATTTAGAGTGCATAGATAAACGTTCTTATCTATTTGAGTTGCAAGCTCCTTGCTCATAATTTTGAGACGAGCACCAATTGTTTATGCAGGGGCAAAAAAGGAAACCGATATGTTGCAGATAAAAACTGAAATTAATAGAAATGGCTACCGGCAAATTTATATACGATCAAGATAAACGCTAACCTCATACATTATAATAGCAAGACAGCAGAAAACCAAACCATTTACATAAATTAATAAATGAAGAGTCGCAGCTGAAAGAAAACTAGCATGATCTACATGCACTAAACAAATCAAACCAGAAAACAGCTATTGTAGATATCAGATAAAAGCACCCTACTTAGCATCCTACAGCTTATCATTCATTTTCGGTTATCTGCAATGTTGTGCAGCTGCAGAACATTTCAAAGAATTTTTCCTCGACCGGGTTTCTTTCCCCTTTTTCCCCAATAATTTTACTTTCCAGCTCGGGATGGATGACTTGAGAATCTCCACGCGAGGGATGAAGTTAGTGATTTCTACATGTTGATTATGCAGCTGCTCTTGGAAGCTTCATGCCAAATCCACGTTTTACCTTCTCAACTCTGTTCAAAGTTTTGTCAAAGCAAGAAACATTAGAAGATTCCAAAAGCTCCCAGGGAGAGTTTAGATTAGACAAATTAAACGGTATGAATATCACTACATTAAATCAATACAGGTAACAGGAAAGAGTGGCTAAAACATACAATATCATTCGTAAAACTATAAATGATGCTGACCACAAAGTGGTTAACTCATGAACATTTTCTGTTAAAGATGTGTTATTAGATTATCTATGTCCAATATATTCAACACATTGTCATTCCATGTTCCATTCATCACAGAAAACCGCATGTCCATGATAGAAGACAACATAAAGATTTAATATGTCTATATGCTCTTGGTTATAATAGCAACATTTTACTATCTTGGATAATTAACGAAGAACTAAATGAGACGGCTATCAAATGGTTAGTGCTTACGTTGGGGCTAGCTTGCCAAGGCTATCAAGCTCTTCACCAGTATCCTCATCCAGGACTCTCCCTGAGATCTCGATGATATAAGATCTATCTCTGGTTGTGGGAAGTCCTCTACTGGACAGCAAATCCAAATCTTTATGGTGAAGCTCCCTTCCATTCACAAAAATACCGGTATCTCCGGCCGCACAGTTCTGAGGCATGGGATAATTAAACTCTTCAATAAATGGCTGCACAAGAAAAGAATTTTCCATTAACATTAGCAAATAACTAGAAATAACCGCTTATGGATTTGATATTAGCGTCAAATCAATTTAACTTACAGGAATGATGCCAAGACCATGGCCACCCATGACACCCCAGAATCCAGCTCGGAAATCATACCTGCATTTCGAAATCGATGAAAGCAAAGACATGAGTAAAATGGAGGAGGCGAGAGAGATTATAGTTGCAACATAAAGCTATTTGTGATCCCATGATTGTATTTGTTTACCAGTTTTTCCAAAAGCTATTATAAGTAGGCAAGCTATTATCTTATATTTCTTACAAAGCACTGATCTGTTTTCACGGATATAAGAGCAGTAACAGATTGCAAGCATAATTCAAGGTAATCATGCATAGACATGCACTATGTGTTTAGTACACTTACCAATATTGTCCAGGATGGACTGTTCCCGCCATCTTTTCGGCCTTCTTGAGCACACGATCTGGTATTAAATTCCCATTAACCGAAACATTACTTCTCCCACCACTTGTCTGATTTGATTTGGAAAAATCCCTGAAGCTCTTCTTAATAAAGTTCGTAATAAATGAATCGCTCCCTTTGTTGGTTCTTGGCTGATCCTCCTCTTTGTTTGCATCCCAGGAATCTTGGGAAACCCCAGTGTTGGAGTAGTCATTAAATGATACCTCCATCTCAGTTGCTACTGATGTCTCCTTTAAAGAGTTTTGTCGCGAGGTGACCTTATTTGGCTTTACCTTCTCTTGATCTGAACGACTACTGCAGTTTCCCTTCCCAAGTCGGTTTATCACATGATTGTTCGATGAGAACTCAAAGTGTTCCTCTAGAGGTGAACCAGCAGGAGGCGGAGAAAAAGTGCCTTTGATTGGCTGCTGAATAGAATTTGTGAATTCTTTTGGAGGAACTGGAGCTTCTGGGATGCTGTTATCCTCAGAGGTACTGGGAGATGAAGAATGAAAGCTTTGCATCTCGTGAGGCTTGCTACCAGTTAAACTTGGGCCTGTGGATGGTAACGCAGGTTCTCTATCTATTGACTGAAAATCATAGCCAGAAGTATCATAATCATCAGAGGAGAAATGAGCATAGATCCGGGTGACATGGCCATGTGAATGTAAAGTACTGTCATTGACCACCTCATTCAAGCTATTAACTTCCGACAGATTTTTCTTTGCTTCTGCATGAGAAAGAACTAGTTTCTTATTAGAAACAGAAAAATCGATCACAGTAAAGCATGCCCCGCATCGCACCTTCTGTTTATTCTTTTCCGCAAGCAATACTTTTTTGGGCAGCTGCAGAATTTCAAAGCAATTATTACATGTTACAAATGGAGCACCACCAGAAAATGGAAGACATCGTCGGCCACCACTGGTTGGCACCACCCTCTCTGGACGGGGATGAACAAAGCTTCCCATTTGGGGGTTAAGGTCACTTGGCCATCTTGTATGGGTTTGCGAAACATTAAAGGGTGGAGGAATCACAGTCCGAGGTTTATTGTGATCATATGGACCGACCATCCCCGGGTTTTCAGGATGGAACATGGAACTACTAGGGAAATCAGGGAACCTTTTATTGTGGAAAGCAGTGGGTGGAACTGGCACTGAACCCCTCCGGTGATTGTCATAGCAACAGAAGCAAGGGCAAGTAGGATGGTGAACCGATGCATTATTTGGGTAAAGCTCAAATGGATCAGGATTGTTTTCAGCATACTGTCCAGAGAAGTATGGAAGCGATGGTTGCTGGTATTGCCTGGGAAAGGGATGAGGAGCTCCACTGTGCATGTGGGATCCAAAAGGATCGCCATATCTAGGAAAATTGTTTGAATTATGCATGGTAGAAGAAAAGCTAGCCATAGGCATTTCATGGCCATTGGTATAGGGAAATGGCTCTGGAAAGTGATTGAAATGAGCATGTGCTGTGACAGGTTTACCAGGTCCAAAGTACTGCATCGAAGCCCTATTTGCCCCGGAAGAAACACCTGCATATGAAGTGTCAGAACTACCATAAGGATCTGGAGGAACCATCCCCCCATCAACAGGAGCTTTCTCTTTCGGCTTATCAACCATATCACAAGACCGGCTAAGTTGATCCCTCAGCTCATCCAGCTTCTTTAGAAGCTCGGCTCGGTCATGTTCAAGGTACAGAACTCTGTTTGCCTCATCGGGGACAATACTTTTTCTCAATGGTTCCCCACCCCTACACGAAGAACCCAAATGGTAATTTGACGGGCCCTCGTCTTGATAGGTTGAAGTTGAAGACCTGATACCTCCAACATCAGTTCTTTGATGTCTTCGAACTCCCTCCTTTTCACCATTCTCTTGAGCTCGCCAATCTGCCATCCATTGCGATCTTCGACTTGCACTTATGGGACCAAATTGGGAATTCAAATCTCCATGTTCTCTTCCCGAAGCATTCTCCAATTCATCTCCTTTCATGCTCATATCAACGCCATCCTCGACAAACCAGTTCTCACTTGCATCTTTCGCTTGCTTCCTAACAACCTCAGCATTTTTAACATTTTCCTTCTCTAAATCCCTTTGATCACACCTCAAAGAACCAACACCCGACTTAACATCCATATCAGAAGCATCACTCAACACAACTATTCCTTTATTGTCTGAATCGTCTGATTTAGCACAAACTCCTCCAACCCGCTCTTTGTCTGACTTCTCCAACAAAGTTTCCCCCTCTTGCCTCTTTTTATTTGCTGTAAAACGGTATAAACAACAATCCGATCCTTAATTTTAGCGAGCGGAAAATAAATTCAAAACTAGAAGGAATTGGCATATCTTGGATGCAGAAAAAACTCAGGAAACAGAATGCAATTCAGATTAGGATCCTACATTATGAAATGTTGATACTAATGAAGCTACAGATGAATATCCGGTTTTTCGGGTTTAAAAGTCTCAACCCACAAATCCAAATGATTGAGTATTATTAGCATTGGTGTGGATTTTGGTTTTCTTTTGGGTCTAATTCCATAACAAATTCCAAAAATTGTAAATCCTGATCTCACTCCCTTTTCTAAATTTCCAATAACATAAACCAAAACACAGACCTCTATAAAATAAAAAACACAACCATCATATAAAAACAAAGAACAAGGTAGCCGTTTGGTTGCAAAGAAAATCAAAGTTACTGACATTTTGGTCAGAAACCCAACACGAATCATGTGACACAAAACGTAAAGTTGCTATCTTTTTCCCAGTTTTCTCACCAACCCCACCAAACAACTGCATTAACTAAAAAATTTACAAAAACTTAAAAACGAAATTAAGAAAACGAAGAAGGAGAAGCAAACCTCGAAGAACAGCACCACAACCACCACACTGGTAAACAGCGTAATCATCAAGCTCCGGAAGAAGATTCTCACACTTGGGGCACCGAACCAGCCTCACTGTAGCAGCCGAGTCCCCCATTTGCTCATAACCCACCTCACCAAAAAATCCCAGAAAACAACAAATCAAACACTATTTCCAGTCAATGTTTGGCAGCCGAGAAAACCAGAGAGAAAAAGCAGCTCAGGGAAATGAGAAAGCTTTGGGTCGTTCTGCTGCAATGGTGAAATGGGTTTTTGTTTTAAGGAAGAGAAAGCTGGAGAGAGACAGGAAGCCTCTTTTTCTTTTGTGGGTTTTCTTTTTCTTTTGCAGATTTTCTTAGGAACCAATCAGGGGAGAAGGAATGGTGGGAGCTGGAGAAGTTGACGGGAGAGAGGTTTTATGGTGGGGACACACATATTTTCCCGGAAAACTATGAGCTGGAAAGGAAAGGAAAAGAAAATATAAACGCTCAGAATTTATGGAAGTGTTTTGTGAGAAATTCGATTCCCGTATGTGTGTTTGTGTTCTGAGAAAATCTGTGGATTTATGCTTCTGCTTTTTCACGTTTTTTGTGTTTTTTCTCCAAAATTGCTATCGCACGCAACACGCCAAGATGGAGGCGTAAGGGCCGTTTTCCAACGTTAGCAAAACGCGATTTCCAACAGTACGCTTTCCTGAACGATGCCGTTTGAGAGGGACGAGTTAACTTCGTTTCGGTCGCCGTTTGTCTGGTGTCGTCGTTCAACATTGACATTTTTGGATTTTTAACTATTTGCATTCTTCATGCTCAGTACTGCACTGCAGCCTAATAGTATATATTTTTGTTTGTAAATAAGAGATTTTAGATTCGATTCTCATAAAGATAAGTTTGAACCACATTATTGCTAGAGGGTTTTGAGATTTGGCTAAGTCTACCAATTTCCTTAGTGTAGATAATATCGTTTGTTCATAAAATAAAATAAAACTATTTACACTCCCACTTTTTGTGAAAAAAATATAAAAAAAAACATTATAATTAGGGATTTAGCTACAATATTTACATATATCTAATATAGTTACCATCTCAACCACCAGATAGTGGTTATATTAAATATATATATCACGTAAAAAATATATATAGCTACCATCTCAACGACCAGAGAATGGTTGTATTAAATACATATATCACGTAAATTATATTTGACATTCAGATTATGATCGTATTAATGGTAGGTATTGTATCCAATCCTATTAATTAGTTTATAATTGGTCTTCGAAGTTCAAACATAATAATAGAAGTGGGTCCCGCTTTGTGCCACATCAGCCTTTTAACGGAATTGTTAACAGATTTTTACAATAGAGAAGGGGGGGGGGGGGGGGAATCTGAGAAAAGAATTGAGTCTCAAGGTTTTAAGTGAGAAAATTTAAATTTTGAGGGGCAAAATGAGAGAGAAACTGAATTTTAGAGGGTGTTGCCTTAAAATAAGCCTAAAATTTTATTCCATTGCAGAAAAACCGAAAGAAGCAAAAAGAGGATTGGCAATATGGCAGTAGCAAATCCACTTTTTTTCATATGCGCTCAAGTGCTTTAGCTTTATTCGGTTCCTCTCTTTAACTTTCTTATTTGGGGTTTTTAATCCGTCCTTTTTCCAGCAAGTGCTTTTGCAGGTCGTGGCTTTTTCTTGGTTGCGACTGGAGAGAGAAAAGCACTGTTTTGGCCGATGTGAAAGTGAAAATAAACAAGAAGATTAAAGAAAAAGGAGATAATAATAAGCTGCGTTTTTCTGACAAGTCTTGTGAGAGACTCTCTGACTCTGACTACTCTCTCTCTCTCTCTCTCTCCCCGATTCTCTACTCCCAGTGGGCCCCACTCCACACCTTGACGACTAGGTGGGCCCTACTCCTTCCTCTCTCTCTCTCACACATCTCTTCAACTGCCCAGATTTGACTATTGAGCCAATTGGATCAGATGAGATGACAATTGTGACTGATGAACGAGATGAAAATTTTGAGAAGCAAACAGAAAGATTGGTGTTGTTTTAATGAATGATTGTTTGCAGTGGCTCAGATGAAGTGTGATGTATGCTGCAACGCAATTGCAAGCTGGAAATCTAATGGCACAATCCAAAGTTAGGGTCCCAATTTATAATATAAAGTAACGTTTTCTAGCGGTGAGTTCTAACATTGATTCCAAGGCAAATGTTGGCACAAAGCTGATATAATATTGAGAGAATTATGCACAACAGAGTAAAAAAAATGTAATCCTCGACTTACCGCTAATATATTTTGGACACAAATTTGTATCGCACGACCGAAAACACATTCAAGACAACTAGTTATAGCAAAATTATAAACTTATATTAAGTTAGCGGAATTATTACACAGAAACAAACAATTACCGGAACAAATAATCCCCACCAAGCAAAAGTTCTCTGTTTAAGACCAAGAACACAAGTGTTGTACCATAATTAGATATTGAATTCAACCACGGGGTGACACTGTCATTGAGGTAGATCTAAGTCTAAAACAATATTCTACTTTAAGAGAATGAGAATTGGGCTAATCCAAGCAAACGTTAGTCGAATATGAAATCTTTTAGTTATAAATGAAGAAAAGTATCATAAAATCGTAGTGCAAAGAAGAATGTCATAAAACTATAATGCTTATCGGTGGTTGGTCATGCATAGAAATTTCATCTTGCAAACGTGGTGGTACCCATCTCCAAATTGACAATCTTGTTTTGTAGTTTGAAAATGCACGCATATATGCAAAACTTCAAAGGAATTAGTGAGTAGTTGGTATTATGTTAGAAAAAGGAAAACAAACCGATTGATGATACAATTATGTCCAAGTTTACAAAAATTAGGAAATACAAAGATACTTTATCATTAAATCTTAGTCATTGAATTATTAATAAAAACTTTAACGGCAAAAAATTCTAGTTTATGAGACAGATCAAAATATGCTAGAAAGTCTTCTTAATTTCTTGTCTGTAAAAACCTACGACTACTTAATAATTTTGAATACTACCATCTTAACGTTCCGTTTGTATGTACCAAAAATAATGACAAAGGTTGGTAGCAGCGTAAAGAAAGAATCTTTCATTGTTGGCACATTGGGTAGGTGACAACTGCCCTTCATCTCTATTTTCTGAGTGTGGAATGTGAAGTCATTGCTAAGAAGTCCCAAATCAATTCCAAAGAGAAGCAAATTTTGTGGCACACTCCTTGGCTAAACATGCTGTGGACACAATTTTTTCAAGCTTTTATAAGATGCCCAGCCTTGTTGGTCTGGTCCTCCCTTTTGCTTGCTGACACAATTATCACAATTGATTGCATTAATTTGAATGCTTAATGACTCTTTTCTTAATTAGAAGCAAAGTTTTGAGGCGCTCAACACTAACAATTTCTAATCACCTACTACTAGTGTATAATTTATTGCAAATTGTTTTTACTTCTATGTTATTTGGAAGTTATATGTTCACTCGATTAGGATAATGTCTCACCCCTTTGCACTTGAGTTTGTATTTTTTTGTTGAGAGTATAAATTTTACAGTAGGTAAGAAGAGATTGTATGTACTTAGAAAGAGATGAATCACTGTTCAACTTTGTTCATGATATCAGGCTAGTTAGCTTCCCTATGAAGTTGAACGACCACACATAAGGAGGCGTGGAGAAGGAAGGACATGTGCTTATAAAAAGTTGGATCACTCCATATTTAACCAATTGAGCTAATAATAGAACATCAACTTCTTTCGCTTCCTCTCTATTAATTAGAATAATTTAGAATACAACTTTATTAAATAAATAAAATTTATGTTACCAGAAAGTTCATTAATTTAGTTGCTCTATTGGTGCACATGTTTGATTAAACAGGACAACTATGACACTTGAACAATTGTACGAAGTCTTCTGCAAAGAGAAAGCCTTAATGTTCTCTAATAGTAATAGTATGTTGATTTAGCCTCGTGTTTTTTTTTTTCTCAACCTGTCAGTTGTTGCATACATGGAGTTGGAGGCAAATGTGGAATAACTTGAGTTGGAGCAAAACCCTAAAATGGTTTTATAATTTGTATTACATCCCTAAAGCAGCAACAGTACAGGATACATGACTTCCCCATGGAAGTCAATATTTTCCCATACCTTTGATTAAATACTCTGAAATAATTATCAGTCACCAAGTTGTGTAATACTCAAAATTTAAAGTAGATCCAAGTCTCATTAGCTGAGAGATTGAAACGGTCAACAATTGGATTCATTTGGAGGGTCTTTACGAGCGTGTTTGTTTGCCGTTAATGGATTTCATTGAATTGGACTAGATTAAGAATTAGGGTATTTCTGGACTAATTTTAAAAGAAAATTAACGAAAAGTAAAATAAAACTTTCCTTATAATGAAAAACATGTTTTAAAGGTATAGTAAATAGTATCAGAAAAATGTATAAATGTGGTTTTTTGTTAAAAGTGAACAATACCGAGAGTGTTTTGTTAAACCTCCCTAATTTTAATGGGATTAGATCTCACTCGCCTCAACTAAGAGGCTAGCTAGATGATCTTAGCGAGAACCCTCGAAAACCAGAAAACTGGTAAAATCGTCCTCTCTCGCGTCATCCTGCTCGACCAATCCAGCATCACCCACTACTCCCCGTCGCGTCCTCGTCCTGCTCGACGACCTCACTAGACCATCCCAACGACTACCGCCGCGTCCTTATAAGTATCTCACTGCTTCCACTTCCTCTACTTCCTTTTCTTCCCTTATATCCAAATGTTCAATAGTTTGGTTGAAAAAAAAAAAAAACAATATATTAAATAGTTGGCAACGGATTGGAATTGGTTTAGGTTAGTAATTTTCACATTTTTGATTTAGCATATGGTATGATACTCCACGTCCATCGTCAAGTTAATATTGTTGCTCACTACCTTGCTCGTTTTAGATTTCTATTGGTAGTAAGGCCATCTCTAATTGATTTGGCCAGAGGGTTATAGGGCTAAAAATAACCCGAAATGATACGAAAACCATCTCCAACTAAAGGTTAGACCAAAGGGCTCGTGAGTCCCACCAGCCAAAAAACACCAAATTAGGCCAACCGACTGGCCCAAAGGAGCCAGCCAACTAGTCCCGGGGCGGCCCAGTTTTGAATCCAACGGCTACCTGGCATTAGCATGACGCCAGCTAGCAAGAGCTAGCTGACGTCATGTTGACACCAGGTAATCGTTGGATTTGAAATTTTTTTTTTAAATATTAAAAAATTCCCCTTTTTTTCCCTATAAATACCTAAGTCATTCATACACCATTTCTCACATAATTTTCACCATTTCATACTATTTTGCTTCATTCTATTTCAATTCTTCACATTCTATTCTCTTACCTCTTCCAATAATCTTTCCTTCAATTTTTTTAATAATTTTCAAATGACCACATCTGCAATGAAAGGTAGGCTTGGACCCGAAAAGAAGATGAAGCTCTTTGCTGGGCTTATAGATGGGTCTCAGAAGATAGTGTAAGGGGGAGGTCTCAAACAAGTGAAGGTGTTTGGACTCGTACGTCCAAAAAATACTATGAGTTCTATGAAGGCACCACTTCACCGAATACCCAAAACCACGAGAGTTGTTATTCAAGATGAAAGAAACATCTTCATCCAAGTTTGAATAAATGGCATCAAGCAATGTTAAAGGCCGCAAGGAGACATAAATGCAAAGTCATTTACTACGACTAAGTAAGTGTTTTCACAATTTATTTTAATATTTAATTATATTACATTTAATTTCATAAATTAATTTCCTTTAATTTTTGTAATTATATTTTCTAGGTACACCAAGCGGAGGAATTGTATATGGAGGGCAACTTGAAACCCTTTAATCATCACGGCTGTTGGGAAATTTGTAAAGGGTGGGTGTTATTTGAAGATCCACCTCAACAAAGAATTGGTCCTACGCCAGTGTTCGGAAATGCATCCTCAACTGCAGATGAGGATGAAGATGGATCTCTTACCATTCAAGAAACAAGGGTAGAAAATCCGTCTCCGAGTGAAGGTTCCATACCTAGGGCTACGGGAAGAAACAAGGCCCAAAAATTGAAGGAAAAGGGCAAGGCGAAGGATGATTACGCCTTTCAATAGGAAATGGTGACCTCATTGCGATTAATAGGAGAGCAAAATACCATTGCGGCGGAAGAAAGGAATCGTAGGCACGAAGAACGGGCCAAACAAATACAAGAAGAGATGGATGATAGGAATATGCAAAGAAACACTTCGGATTACACACCAATGAGCAAGACCTATTTTGATAGGAAAAAGAGGGAAATTATGGCCCGACCAGAGTTGTTTACATCTGACTATAATCCTACAATGGCGGATGATGATGATGATTATAGACTTTAAATTTAAGTTGTAGTTTTTAAATTTAAGTTGTTGTAGTCTTTAAATTTAAATAATAAATTATGTTTGGCCTACGACTATTTGGCACCCTCGAT
Organism: Pyrus communis; assembly: GCF_963583255.1. Classification (NCBI taxonomy): domain Eukaryota; kingdom Viridiplantae; phylum Streptophyta; class Magnoliopsida; order Rosales; family Rosaceae; genus Pyrus; species Pyrus communis. The sequence goes on from NC_084818.1 coordinate 10,484,035, forward strand.
TGGAGATAATTTTTTGTCATAATGCTCTGTTTGGCCTATGGCCCTTTGGCCCATCGGTTGGAGATAGTAAAAAATATGATCTGATACTGTTTATTAAAATATTAATTTTTTAAAGGAGTATAGGACTAAAAAAAACCCTCTAACCTTCCTTCAGTTGGTTGGAAATGACCTAATAGTGAATGGCTGTCCAATCCCTAACTTTATTATGAACCTCCTTGTTGAGGACTGTTTGTAATGTTGTTGGGGTTTGATTGTTGTGTTCCAGCTGGTCTGGGTCAGATGGGTCAGATTTTTGGCTCTTTCCATTTTTCAATACACTATCGTTTTATCTCAAAATATATATATATATATATATATATATATATATATATATATTATATACAGTTAATGTAGAAACAATTATAAAAAATTCAATATGGAGTTTTACAAACATAAACTTGTTGGGTTAAAATCATTACTCTTGTAAATATTCTTTATGTTTTTTGAACAAATAATATAAAACTCATTGACTATTGATAAACAGGATTTGAACTCATGACATTTTATATCCAAAACAAACGTGCTACTAAATTATGCTACATCCTTTCCTATTGGTCTACAATGTCATTATCGAGAATTCCTGTCTTGTTTTCCAAAAAATCAAACCCAAACAAAAATCTTTAACTTAATTCTTAGCAGAGAAAAGATATTATGAAATTCAGTGATAATTTGAATATAGTTTCAGCATGTCTCTTAAGAAAAAAGACCTTCCATATTTTGTAAGAAACGAGGACTGCTTGTGGGAGCACATTTCATATTAATTTTCAACCATTCACGTCTTCTATTTTTTTCAAGTTTTATTTTCTAGATTATCTTTACAAAATATACGCCAAGTAAAAGATAATTAAGGCATCTAATCGTGGTTAAAGAAATTGAGTAACAATATAACTTGAAGGGTTCGAATTGGGTTAAAAGAATGTGGAGTGAGCCCGATAAATAGTTGCATTTTTTTTTTGTAAAAATAAAAATAATTTTTTCTCACATTTAGTATTACCGTCTAGTAGTAACGATACTTCTCTTTACTTGTAAGTAAGATGTTTTAAGTTAGATTCTCCCCAAACACGAATTCAAACTAAATTATCATGGCTAACATATTCTGAGGCTTAACCAACACTCCTCACCTCTTAGTATAAATAATATCACATGTATTAAATAAGGGAATTGTTATTAGCACTCCAAAAATCTCATTTGGCACTCCAAACTTTCTATAATTAGAAAGAAAAATACAATTGTAAAAAGTGTAGAATGAGATATTTGGAGTGCTAATAACAATTCTCTTAAATAAATAAGAAACCTTTCTTTTAAAGGGCCTGGTTGTTTATGCATTCAAATTTGGGCTGTATGATTTGAAGCTTTGAGATATATAATATTATCTCACCTGAAGAGAGTTCTGGGCGAAGATATGTTTTCCCATCTATCTGCATATAGAAATGTTGGGGGCAAATTGGCACCCTTTAAGTTTGGATCATCCACAGGTGCTTTGGGCCTAAGACAAATCAATTGTTGCCTTCTGTTTAAAATCGGATCCATTTTAATTTTAGTTTCATGGGCCTAAAAATAATAGACGAATGGAAAATAGAAGAAAATACAAAAAAAAAAAAAAAAAAAGGGGGAAGACTGATGTCCAGCATATTATTTTTTATTTTTTATTATTTTTGTCGAAAGATAGAAATTTATTAAATTTAAATACGAACGGTTACATTTGCATCTTCTACTTAAATATTAAAAAAAAAAAAATCCGGACTTAACTTATCCCAACCAAATCTTTCGACATGCTTAACTATGTGCGCCGCCACCAAATGAGATACACGATTGCATTGCCGAGGCGTGGTTCCTCTAGATTTCTTGGCTAATTAAGCTGATAGTTCCATTTGGGAAATCATGACATGCAATCGTTGGAGGGTGGGTGGTAATTATTCGAAGGTCAAGTTTCCAATTGGTGCTCTACATCTAGTTACATATATGTGTGTGTGTGTGTGAGAACCAATTTTAAGAAAATTTCAGGACAGGTCTGTGCCCTTTCTTGTCTTTAGGGACTACGCCACTGGAATAAGCTAGTATCAAACTCATCAATCATGAGATTCAAACTTAAAACTTCACTTATAAGTAAAAAGAAATACAACTGAAACGTAGTACTTAATGACTCTTGCAACATAAGAGTAATTTGGCATTTTGAAAACATATTGAAGGTCCTACGGAAAGAGGGAGATTTTTTTTTTTTTTTTTTTTTTGACATGTTGGCATTTTGTGGTGCAGACCCAGTCACCAGCGAGTGCAATCCATATCGGAAGTTCACCAATGTCCAGTATTATAATCCCAAGAAAGCAACAAATCAGTTCAAGAAGATGTGAGCTCCGATGTGATGGTGATGATATCTGCATTATATATTTTATACACCAGCATGAATGTAGTCCTATTATTAGGAAAGAAATCATCTTCAAATTCTTTCTATCAAATCTACCAAATCATCCAATTCAGGTTTTGAAATTTGATCAAATGACTAAAATTATTATAATTTTTAAAGGCCCTCCCTGATTTTAACCATTGGATTAAATTTTAAGGATCCGAATTTAATGATTTTGTGGATTTGGTAAAAAAGATCCTCTACTATTGATCAAACTTCGTTGACTCAGTTTTGTTCTATGGCCAATTAGATAGTTGAACTTCCACATAGAGTGATGAAGATAGCCCACTTTCTGTCATCTCCCCACTCAAACATTTCAGTGGTGAGAAGAAATAGCCGCAGACCAATTAGGTAAGTGTATGTTGGCTCTAGGAGATTTCATTGTTCCCTTGTGCTCCACTAGACAATTTCATTACTTGTTTCGTTTTTTTTTTTTTTTAAATAGTACCAGAATTTTACATACACCATTTTTTTGGACAACCTAGTTTTCTTGTGGTTGTTTATAGACCTGACAACGCGTTGTGCTTTAGAGCATATGCAATTGTTTTTTGCATGTTGTACAAAATTATTTAAAAGTTCAAAAAATAATTATTCAAATCCGGCTGGTTAGCTTATGGCACATAAATATATGACCTTAAACCAATTTAGCGTGTTGTATCGTGTTTAAGGATGTTCATAACTCAATTGCAGGGTCGGTCTAGAGATTTTTGAAGTCAATAATTTAAAAACACGGAATAACTAATTTATTTTGTATCAAGAGAAGGAAATGAAAAAATTTCGGGCTTACAAGTAGATAGATTATGAGTTTTGTTTTCCATTTGAACTTTTAAAATGCTTTTGTATAAATCGTGAAGTATTTTTTCTTATTTACTAACCTCGTTAATATAAGACTAAAAATATAATAATATTTCGAGTCTTTAAGGATATGTATAAGTAGTGAATGAACACTAAATTAAACCTTTTGATGACATGTAATATTATTTGCAAATTTGGTCTAAAAAATTAGTCTACACCTTACTCTTTGTTGAATATTAGACTTGAATTGAAACGGATATTTAAAAATAGCAACCCACATAACTACTAGCTAGTAAATAAATTAACAACCAAACAAAAATTTATAAAAAATTGTAAAAAATAAGCATGCATATAGCATTTCGAACTTAGGACCTCTCGTTAATTTTAAACAACAAAAACCATCGCTTATAATTAAACTTCTTGATCATTTAGCCAAATTTTATAAATTTATACTGTTATAAAAAGAAATTTGTAAAAATTGGAATATAAATAAACACACATGGTGTTTTGAAGCTAAGACCTCTTAATTAATTTTAAACAATAAAACCACTAGTTCTAGTTAAGTTTCTTTGTCATTAAACCAAATTTTATAAATTCATACTCTTATAAAAACATATATAATATACCATCCTAATAATTTTGGTGCCCCTAATTTTTTCGGGCCTCGGACGATCGCCCTGCCCGCACTGGACCTGGGCCGGGCCTACTCAATTGTTTCATGTTTTGTAAACTTAATTCAAACTAACTAGTTGCTTATTGCACAAAAATATATGAACATATATAAACTTAACATGTCGTGTCATGTTACATTCATTTATCTATTTTTCGTCTATTCTTTTGTCGATAGAACTCTAAAATAACATTTAAAAAATAATAACCAAATAATATAAGTACAAGATAAACAGAATATTTTAAAATACCATAAAAATTTATATCGAACACGTTACAAAAACAATGTTTTAAGAGAATGTTCCTCAATCGGTGAGGGTGGACGTTTTGTGTCCTACATCGTCTTCCTCCATAGAGCTAATAACTTTTTTTTTTCTTTTCAAATCCATAGAGCTAATAACTTAATTAATCTCACGCCAATGTTTGCTCAAGAGCTCCACCGCATCCTTCGGGTCCACAACAGTCTTATAAAAAACCAACCTATTTCGACACTTCCAAATTCTCCAAAGGCCACATACAATCCACCATAATAGTTTTTCCCTCTCCATAGAATCATTGTATTTTTGACAAAGCCATTTCCAACAATCCGAAAAATCCCCACCTCCACGAGAGCAACATCCAATTGAATGGGTGATCCAAACCAAAACACACGAGCAAATGGGCATTGAAAAAATAAATGTACCTGGGTTTCAAGAGCATCATCACAATGTGGACACTTTGTCTCCAACCGAACACCACAGTGTTGCAAATTTGTACGCATAGCAAGGATATTTGTGCACCCCTTCCATATAAAATGTTGCAATTTTGGGGGAACCTGCAGTTGCCAAATTGCAGACCACACCAAATCCTTAGTCTGATACCACTCGATTGTCCCACACCCTTATGGCCAAGCTCTCCATTTCGATTCATCTCTTGAGCCACCAAATATCTCGATTTAACCTTGTAGACCCCATTTATTATGTAATGCCAAATAAGTTTATCAACACATCCAAATTTACTAAGTGGCATACCCAAGATAATACAAGCTTCCTTAGCAGCAAAACATCTTTCAATAACATCTTTTTCCCACATACCTTCAGGCGCAATTAAATCCTCCACCATTCCTGACATCTCCTCATGCCTCGAGATAGGAAGAAAAGTACGCGGAGTTGGCATCCATGGATCCTTGGCAACCCTAATATTCCTCCAATCCCCCACCCTCCACCAAATGCCAGCCTTCAAAACTTTCCTCCCCTGCAAGATCTTTTTTCATCCCCATGAAGTACCCCGTCCCACCAGAGCATCCAAAAACGACAAAGAGGGAAAATACTTAGCACATGGTACTCTGGCAAGGAGAGACTCCGGGTTACACATAATACGCCACCTAACCTTCCCCAACATAGCTAAGTTAAAGGAAATGATTTCCCTAAAACCAAGCCCGCCACTTGATTTCCTTTGCGCAACTTTGTTCCAAGCTATCCAATGTACCCCTTTCTTTGTTTTTTGGTCTCTCCACCAAAACCTCGCAATCACTTGTTCTATCTCTTTTGCTAATTGAATAGGCAACTAGAAACATGACATTGTATAATTAGGTAGACCGGAAGCCACACTCTTAATTAATACCTCCTTCCCAGCCATCGATAAGAACAGCTCCGCCCACCCGTTAATTCTTTCATCCAACTTGTTCCTAACATCTTCAAATACTTTCTTTTTTTTAGACCCCCCCCTCCCCCCCAAAAAACAATCTGCTTGAATGCCCAAATATCTCCCAAACCCCTCCAGATGCTTGACACCCAATACTTCTGATAGGCGGGCCTTCAAAGATTGCGAACAACCAGAACTAAAGTGAACCGAACTCTTTTCCAAATTGATAAACTGCCCCGAACCCTCCGCATAGAGTTGAAGCATAGTATTAACACACTCTGCCTCAATCTCTGTAGCTTGGCAAAAGAGCATCAAATCATCCACAAAGAAAACATGAGAAAGAGATTTCGCATGTTGGTTTACCTTAATCCCCTAAATCCTTCCAATCCTCTCCTCATTATGGATCAAAGATGAAAAGCCTTCGACACAAATTAGGAACAAGAATGGCGATAACGGATCCCCTTGTCTTAATTAACTACCACACTATAAGAGACAGTTTGCACACACTCCATCACCCATTAGCAAAACGAATCATCAAATCCCAATTTATGCAACATAGCATTAAGAAAAGACCATTCAACATGATCATAAGCTTTCACCATATCCAATTTTAAAGCCATAAAATTTATACCTCCCTTGTTTCATAGAATGTAGTAACTCATGAACCACCAAAATATTATCAGAAATCTGACGCCCTGCCACAAAAGCCGACTGATTTGGACTAATCACCTTCGGGAGATCTCTTTAACCGATTCGTTAACACCTTGGATATCACCTTATACACTACATTACTAGCGATATTGACCGAAATTTGGACATCTTCATTGGGTTATCCACCTTAGGGATGGTTAATGTCAATTGTGATGGAGTATGGTGCTCTCGGACTGGAAAGAGGTGATATGGGTGGGTTGCAAGGGACTTTGCTGGGATTTTCAAAGTTGCTGAAGGGGTGGGTAATGTACTGTGCCAATCTAGTTTGGTGGCAGAGGCAGAAGCAATGAGGGAGGCTTTGTTGGCATGTGTGGAGAAGGGTTATGAGGTGGTTCAAGTTGAATCTGATTCGAAAATTTTGGTGGATATATTAAATGGGGTTTTACAAAATGAGGCCATCATTGAAGGTCTTTTGTTGGACATTCAACCGTTAAAGCAACAGTTAAGGTTGGTTGAATTTCTTTTCACTCTTCGTGCTTGTAATGGGGCTGCGCTTCCGCTTGTTGGTTTAGAGAAAATTATTATATATGAAGATATTATTTCCAAAAAAAGTTACACACATATTGCTTTTGCTTTAACAATTGTAGTTCGAGAATGCGCACATTATAATTGGTTAGTTTAAACTGACGTAAAAGATTCTCATTTTTCAGAATTGTTCCTTTTTTTTTTTTTTTTTTTTTTTTTTTATCAGCAGAATTGTTCTTTAATCTGCATACAAAGGTTAATTGTTCATTTCATTTTCTTATTGAGATCATACCTAAACATGTGCTCGAAAGATAGCCTCACAGTCACTATGTAATGAAATTATTCGCGAGGCTAGTAAATATACTCATAAACTAGCTGTGGTGATGAAATGTGTGGTGCAGGGATAGATCTCATTCTAAATGTACCAAATTAAAAATCAACAGTAAAAATCAAATGAGCTAGTATTTAAAAGTACTTTCACAACAAAATAATATCATTGATCATACATGTAGTCACGCTGGTATTTACAGCCACATATATTCAAATTTTGATAGAGAGTTAAGAGAACATTATTATGGAGATGTTAGTACGTATTTTTAACAAGAAGACTATACAGATTTTCTTATTTAACAATTGTACGTCCAATATAATTAGATATTATAGATTTAAACCAAACTACAAAAATGAAAAAGAAAACTAAAAATCCTCAAAATATTTCTGCACATGAATTTTATATGCAAGTGATCAAAGTAAAACAAAAATTTTATTCATGTAAAGTTCATGGATATATATATATATATATATATATATATCTATATATATATCTATATATATGAACTTAGAAACAAGGGGAGCTAATTCATATTGTATATATTGCAAAAAAGAAACAAAAAAAAAAAAAATCAAAATTGTGCTACTTTTTTGTGCTTCGTAAATATTTGCAAATTGAAAAAAATTATAAGAATGAGAGGGAAATAAATAAATATTTATATACGTTTGTTTTCTGTCACCTGCATTGATCACGTTGCCTCCACAGACCAATCACCTTGCAAAACCCAGAAAACCCTAGTTTCCTTTTCTTGTTCTTGTCCTTTCCTTCTCCAAACAAAACCCTCCTCTTCCAAATCCTCCTAATCCCCACAATGGATGAAGATGATGACCCTTTGGCCTCCCTTGTAGTACTACTAGTTCTCATATCTGATGATACAGTGGAAGCCATGCCTGATGAAGAATGAGTACGGATATTGGTGATGAACCGCCTGGATCCTCCAAGAGAATATGGCAATGCCATTAGATGCCGTTCGATCAGATGACTAACCGAGACCAATTCATAGGAGTCGTATAAAGGGCTCCCACAATCCCATATGCCCAAGTCTTCATCTTCTTTGTGATGATTTTCTTTGCCTCTCAATCTCAGTTGCGTATTCTCTTGGTCATAAATTTTTCTTGGCACCATTAATGATTTTTGGAGACTAATAATTATAAGAGAGAGTATGATTTAGGCTGACAAGTGCCAATCATTAATATTCTGTGTGTCCAACTAAACAGAATTCTCTTATCTTTTCAAGTAAATTGGAAATTTTTATAGTTTAAAATTTTAGGTTGGCATTTTAATGGGCACGCCATGTTTTGGTGGATGCACCCCCTGATCGATTAGGATAGATATACCTTTGGAATTATATCTTGCCTTTTATAAGGAGAAGTTTTTCTTGTTTTGTTTAATTTTGGATAAGGATACCATTGTCTTTTACAAGTAGCATGACAGATGGGACTGTTAATTCATATGGGCATAAGACAACAAGCAAAATCTCATGTGGTCCTCCAACTTTCACACACAGCCGTCTTCACCAATCTACATTTAGAAATGTATATGGTTTTAACACACTGCAAAAAAGAGAGAAATTAATTAAGCATCAATAATGTATCTTGTTTTTCTTCTTAGGCTAAGATACTGATGACAGTTTTTTTTTCATATGTTGTACTATCTTATACAATGTAACAAAGTTTATTAGATTAAAACTTATAACAACGGTTAAGATAGCCTGAATTAGGGTAAGTAACAACTCAGTATATATACGTATTAGGTTTCAGTTTATGTATTTATCAGATTTTCAGTTTATGTATGTATCAGGTATGATCTTGTATATTATGCCACCGGGTAAGTAATAACTCAGTATATGTATGTATCAGGTTTTCAGTTTCTATGGCATGCTTAGTTTTCAAATGTTCATTAAACAAAATGTTTTGGAAACTTTACTTTCGTTCTCTCACACGTTTCTATGTTTTTCGCCCCCTCAGGAATCGGTAGCAGTTGCAATGAGCAGATTCGACGTCAAGGCATCTTCCCTTAGCTCTGATATATTCCCACCGAGTAGGATATTTATTGTGCTTTATCTGTAGGACTTGTATTTTGGCAATTACGTAATAGAGGGTCTGAGACCCATTAGGTGTGGCTTTTCGGGGATGTGCTGGAATTAAGTATGATTATTTGTAGGTGTTTTAACTTGGACCTATCCCTAATTTAAGGGAAGTTCTGCCGAATTTTCAGTAGATCTATCTCATCTGAAAATTGTAATCATATCTACATCACCACTTGGATGATTATCGACACATCTCGATTTCTGTGCCTACGTGACATGGAGGTTGGGGTGTGTCATATTTAATGTATGTTTTCTTTGTGTAAGGAGTTCTGCATTTATAGAACTCTATACCCCCTTTGCTAAAGGGCATAACCTATCATCTAAACGCAACAATTTAACATGACTCTTCATATTTATTGTTTATAAATAATAATAGATAAATTTTGAATCTTTAATAAATTAAAAGAAAAAAATTAGTACCCAGTCCGTATTTACTAATGTTTACTGACTGAGACCTTATTAGTTTTCAGTTTTTTATCGAAGTCTCTATCATTAATGTATTAATGAGTCTGTTATATAAGTTTTTCAAAAAAAAAAAAAAAATAGTAATTGACATAGGGTTTAAATATTCACACCTTTATCAAACTCCTAATTAATTTTTAGTTCAAAATATTTCCATAGTAAAATAAAATAAGAATACGTTTGTACTCATTAATTTTTTATAAAAAGATTTTTCACCTTTTGTAAAATGTACCCTTTTTTTTTAGTATAAAATGTCCCCTTTTTTTTCTAATTCATTTTTTTACTTATATGGGTACATTCTTTTTCGTTAATTTGAGAATATATCCATGTCAAGTTTAATTGAAGAATTTTACTAATGTTATTAAGCCTAGTATCTATTATTTTGGTTTTGAAGAATGTACCCATGTTTTGGTACAATAATTTTTTGGTTAATTTTGAAAATGGTGCTCAATGTTAATATTTATGTGTATTAATATATTGGAGAATATAATTCATCTTTTAATATTTTGAATCCACAAATCATGAGTTTTATTTAAAATCTCACTAATAAAAACAACTACAAATTTTAATTTTTAATTTAAAAATTATAATAACCTACACAGAAATACATTATTACATTAATATTAGAGACTTCAATAAAAAAATTGAAAACCAACAAGGTTTCAATCAAAGAACATTGTCAAATAAAGACCGCATCCAAAGTCTCTCTAAATCAACAATTTCTTCCTCAAGTTTTTCTTGGTACCAAGATTAATGTTGTTATACTAGTAATTATAAGAGAGTGCAATTTTAAGCTAAAGCAAGCATATTTTTTGTGTCCAACTGCACAGGTTCTCTTGTATATTTATACGTTAATTAGAAATGAATAGTTTTTTTAGGCTGGTATTTTACTGGGCACATGATGTTTTAGTGGATGCACCCCTTCATTGGTTAGGATAGCAATACCATTGGAAATACTATATTGCCCTTTATAGGGAGAAATGTTAATAATGAATCTCACACTGATGAGAGGAGAAATCATGCATGTGATTATTAGTAGTTAGGTTACTTCTCATATTGTCAATTGGTTTTATGATGGAACCTTAACTCACTAGTAAAAAAAACCCTTGCGAGACGAAATTTTGCGCCACGAAACACACATCGTTTCGCAAAGTCACTTTGAGCGATGAAATTTGAACTTCGTCGCACAAAGTCTTGCATAACGAAACAAATATCGTCGCATAAACCAAATTTTAAACTTCGTCGTGCAAAGTCTTTGCAAAAATTTTAAAACCTTTGCGCGACGAATATCAATATTTCATCGCCTAAACCCTATTTACTTATTTTTTATTGTTAAACTAAATTATTTTCTTTGTTTGACGAATCAACATTTGGTCTTCTAAATCCTATTTATTTTAATTTATTTATATTTTAAATTGTAAAATAAGTTTTTTTTTATTATTTATAATTTTTTTTTTAAATTTTGCGTGACGAACCTATATTTCGACGCGCAAAATCCTTAAATTTGGGTGGGCATCAAAAATGGGATGCGAATTTAAAATTTTTTAAACTTTGCATGATCAACACTTCGTCGTGCAAAACCCTAAACGTTTGGGCGGGCGCCAAACATGGGACGCAGGAAATTTTATTTTTTTAAGACTTTGCACAACCAATATTTCATCGCGCAAAGTGATACGGTTTTTAAAACCAAAATAACTCCTCCACAATTTTCTCAATATCTTTCTCTATTCTCTTACCTCTCATCTCTTTCCCTCTCCCAAAATCTGACCCTCTCTCTCACACTCACTCCTCACTTAATCTCTCTTCTCTCTCTTCTCTATCTCTCACTCTCACTCACTATCTCATCTCTCTCCCACTATCTCCTCTAACTCTCTCACACTTAGTCCTCTCTCTCATTCTCACTCACTATCAATCTTGCCAAAAGGTATTTTCTTCCCAAATTTTAATTTGTTTTTCATTAATATGTGTTTTTTAATTAATTGGGTTTGGTGTGGGGTGGAGTTTAGGGTAGGATTTAGGGTATGCCAATTTTAGGGGAGATTATGCCGAATTTTTGGTATTATTTTATATTATTTTTTGGTTATTTGACAATGTTTGTTTTGTTCATAGGGAATCATCGAGACTTTGATGGCAAAAGTTGAGGATTACGACGCTACTAGACCATATCCCCCGCCACTACCACCACAATAGACTTGTATTAGGAGTTTATTATTGTACTTTGTTAATTTACGTGTACATTTTAAATATATTATATATATTGAATAATTTGATCACTATTTTTTGACACGCCCCAACTGAAATCAAGGTGTGCTGGCCGTCACGTGAGAATGACGTAGCCATGTGCATAGTAGGAAGCAAAATATAATAATAAAAGTACAAATAAATAAAAACCAAACTACTAAATAATGTAGTTAACGTACAAGTGCAAGTGTAAGTGTGAAAAACAATATTTAGAGCACAGAAAGCCTATTGCAGTCCAAAGGAACAAATATTAACTAAACACACCCAGAGGTGGTCCTACACTGGTGATAATCTATTAGATATGTTGTGGATTCCTCGTAAGCCACCAAAAGAGCAAACCAAACTAGAACCTGGAGGGGTGCAAAACAGAAAGTGTGAGTGGGAAAAAACAAAGCTTTTCAAAATCATTTCAATATCAAAAGTTCTAACTCCTCGCCGTAAAACTTGTATAGTTTCCCAGAAAATAGAATATACACATATATCGAAAACATGTTCAGAAATATGCCATGTCGAATGCCTCCACATAAAATGTAAGTAACCCAGGTAATGTCAATCAATGCAAGTAAAATGTCAGCCGGAGTCACCTAACGTGACATGTACGACTGAATCTAGAGCTCAAATCTCCAACTCACTAACTATACCTGCACACGAGTCGGAACCACCTAAAGTGGTATGTACGACAGGACTGGTGTAAATAAATACGTTCAAGTGCTACGATCATGTGAAGACTAGGCGAATAATTGTAGGTCACCTACGAGTCTGAACCACCTATAGTGGTCTGTACGACAAGACTGTGCACCTAACTTGGATCCAAGATGAGCGTGTGGTGTGGGAGGTGAACATCACGTGAAGGACTGTGCCCTACTTTGGGCAGGAGCACTAACACTGGGGGTGCATGTTATGAGCTCTCTATGCATCTCACATAACCACTAATTCACAATCATAAACCATAAACTTACCTGGCACTTACCTGTGCGTCTGTAGCACCAAACATACATATATGCAACTACTAATGCATAAATAAATAGGCAAACGCTATGCATGGCATTTAAAACATATAAACATTCCATTACATTTTCTAGGAAAAAATCACAAGTAAATAGGTATATATGGAAAACCAAAAGCCCACTCATTGGTATATGGAAGGGTCGTAACCCCCTTGTCTCGAGTGACTGCGCTCGTCCTCAGGATGGGTCTCACCTATATGCAAAATTTAAAGAACATAACCAAAACTAGGTAATAACTTCTCATACAATGCTCAAATGGGATGTTTGGATATACCAACATGATCTACTCAACCTCACGAACATCCCCATATTTTAAAAATAATTTTCCGACCACCCACGCACCGGCCAAGGCACGGCTAGACGCGCCGGCCACGAGCGCGCATGTGCCTGACACACATGTGGTAATCCTAACAGCGTTAGGGAATATTCCCTCCAAAAATGGAATATACCGTTATATATACTTAATGCTGTTGGTATATTCTGTCAAAATTGACGGAATATTCATTGTCTTCTTTGATGAGTCTCACTGACCGCTGCTATCAGCCCTGCCGTCTGCAACTTGAATTCTCGCCGGAAACTGAAAAGTTTTCAAAACTTCATATCTTCTTCATTTCTCAACCAAATTTCATGAAATTGTACCACAATGAAGCTTATGAAGAGTAGAACAAAACCTTACCACTTTGGGGATCCAAAACCAACGGAATCTCGCTGGAAACACCCACGATATTCCGGCCAAACCTGCAACTCACTGAGCTGGGCTTCCCGACGTCCAATTTCTTCCAAAATGTTTCTCCGAGCTTCGTGAGAGTATTCTAAAGCTACCTATGATCTTAAAATCCACTGAAACCTTCACAATGATTAGTGCATGAAAATTGGGTTCTCGGGTTCTAGGTTTTCGAGGGTTTCAAGTTCTAAAAATGGTATGGATGAACTCGGGAGCTTGCAAGGAGTTCGAATCTTACCTTCTAGACGTTGATCCGTGTGTGAAAGGTTGGTTTTGAAGTTCGTCCATACACTTGCAAAGGAAATGGAAGAAAATCCGAGAGAAAGAAGAGAAAGGGAGTCACGGGAGTGTGTGGTATGGGTGTGTGTCCTGTAGAGTCAATCACCAAAAACCACAAAACAATCACCCCAAAATGACAAGTACCCACCAAGGGCAAAATCGTCATTTCACACCTACGGTACGAATAATTCGGGACAGGCTGTCACATTTTTCATATTTTATTTTATTTTGAATATATCAATTTAAATTAAATTAATTATAAAAATAAAGTCATACAATTAAATTAAATTAAAAAACTAAAAATTTGAAAAATCTTGCGCTACCAAATATTTAGTCGCGCAAGCAATTAATATAATTAAATTAAAATAAGAGAAAAAATCAAACAAAAAGTAAAAAAATCTTGCACGGCAAAATATTTCATCGCGCATAATATTAATTTAATTAAAAAAAAATTGAAAACCAAAAATCTTGCGCGACGAAATATTTTGTCGCGCAAACCCTATTGTCATGAGCTTTGTGCGACAAACCATGCATGACAAAATCACACTTTGCGCAATAACCTTATTTTGTCGCCAAAGTGTTGTTTTGTAGTAGTGACTTCTTCATAGTATCAGAGCAAGTTGTCCCACGTGTGAAGCCAAACGACTACACGCGCTCCACGTCACCCCATTTATGTTGTCCACGTCTTAGGCTTGAAAATTCGTCACACGTGAGAGAGCGTGTTGATAATGAATTCTATATTGATGAAAGGAGGGACCATGCATGTCCTTATAAGTAGTTGGGCTACTCCTCATATTGTCAATTAGTTTTATGGTGGAATCCCAGCTTTCATCATAGTATCAAAATAGGTTGTCCATGTGGAGCCCAATGACCACATGTGCCCACGTCACGCTAGTTGTGTTGTTTACTTGTAAGGCTTAAAATTCACCCCACGTGAGGGGGCGTGTTGAGAATGAATCTCACATTGATGACATAAGAAACCTTGCATGTGCTTATGAGAAATTGTGCTAGCTTTGCCAATAACTCCATGAAATAGTATAAATACCATTGTAAATACTATATTGCCCTCTATAGGGAGAAATTCTCTCTTTTTCTTATTAATGTTATGGGAAGATTGAATGAGGATAGCATTGTATATATAAGAAGCATGACAGATGCAACTGATAATTCATATGGGAGACAATAAGCAAACCATGTGGTCCTCCAACTTTCACACACTGGTTGTCTTCACCAATCTACATTTAGAAATGTGTATGGTTTTAACACACTACAAAAGGAGAGAGAGAAATTAATTTAGGGTATCAATAATGTATCTTGTATTTCTTCTTAGGCTAAGATACTGATGACAGTCGTTTTCATATGTTGAACTATCTTATACAATGTAACAAAATTCACATTAACATTGTCTCCAAAAAGATAGATGGTATGTGAATGTTAAGCCTCCATTCTGAAGACCACACTTGATCTCAAAATCCAATACTTGTTCTTCCGACTACGCTTGCTTTCATGATATGCATGCTTTCGTAGTGTGAATGTGTGTGTGGAAACTCATTTCTACCAATTCTTCTTTGGTTTTGCTTTCTTTAGTTTTGTCGAATTGCTTGGCGAGGATGACTTTATCTAAATCCCATAACTGAAGTCAGACCACTACTCTTAAGTATTATCTGTAGCAACCTAATTGAGATAATAATCATGAATTTCTTTGAAATGAAAAAGAGAATTTGAAGTTCTTTGAATTAGCTCAAGTTGTAAAGAAAAGTAGCGTGAACGGATTGTATTGTATTATCGACGAAAAACAAATTTCACCTTGTATTTGTTTATGTGAAATTAATTAGACATGCACGGATCGCATTGAATTATCAAGGTTTCCGTTGTTGTACTGCAGTTTAAATTAGGTTAAATTTTTGTCAATTGTGAAAGAGAGTGATCCAGAGTCATGTGGCTCCATTAAACAAAATGGGGTCGCACTTGGTTCAAAGCGTGCTTTATTGCTCATAGTCATAGTTACCTAACACCACGACATTGCATGTGTATTGGGTTTCGATTGTCAACACCGTGCTCATGAGAGACCCACACTTCCATGAAAACAAAATGCTTTCAACTGTAAAGCTGTTTTTCTTGATCATTCACATGACATGTTATCCAAATGAAAGCATGAAATTGTGTAAGTTCAAAAAATTAAACAGCTATTACTTTTAGGTTTAGGGTTAAGATATGTTCAGAGTTGGATGACTGCCAATGTAATCAAAATACTAATTTCTCCACTTATTTTGAGTCGAAGACTGATACAAAGTATTTATGACACTTTAAAAAATGCTCATAAAACCAACACATAACAAAGTCAACTAACTTCATGAGCATATTTGTGTTTACAAAGAGATTTAAACCTAAAATCTAGGATCGTCCCACACCACTTGAGCTCGCTAAAGCGGCAAGAGACATATTTACTGGCTGATGATAGGAAAACTAGCACCTTAAAAAAGATAAAACATCTGCGCAGTGATTTTTGGAAACCACCAATGTGTTCAGTTTTGAGCTTGTACTATTCACTTAGTTATAGGCAGTACTAAAGAAGCTCCTTACCACATTGCCACACAAGAGTTGCAAAACCTTGTTGTTGTTAGGCCCTACACATCTTGGTGTTTTGAACTGGTTAACAACAGCTCCTTGAGCTATGTAACAGTTTAGAATCTCTTGGAAGGTTCCCTTACGAAGAATTCGAAGCTCGAGCGGGCCTATGGTGTTGACCTTGCGCGAACTCATGTATCCCGGATCAACAAAAGATTTGTCCAAACAGTTGCAGCACTCACGAAGAACCTCATGGCTTGGTTCACCATTGAGTTCCAAAAATATGACATAGTGACCAGGATCCGTGGACAAGTCCACATGGCTTGAGAAATCGACAACTTCCAACTTTTCTGCAGCTAAAATCTTTGCAGCTTCTTCAACGGATAGTTGCAAATCTTTCTCGGTGTTCTTGTCAATGTTAATCGTAAGCAAAAGATTGCTCCGGCACACGAACTTGAGCTCCGGAGTGGAGTTGTAGAACCCCACAACCTTCACTATATCTCCTAGTCTGTAACGGTACAAACCTGTATGTTAAATTTGATCAGTTTTTTAAACACAAGAAGGGATAAATGCACATGAGATGACAGAACGTTTGAAAGCACTTCATGAGAAAGCACTTATTAGGTGTTTCTCTCATTAAGCCCTACTAAGTGCTTTTATAATTTAAAAACAATTTTAGCTGAAGGTGCCTTTACATGAGCCGATTAGTTTGACAAATGAACTTCGATACAATAAATTAATTACAACTTGGCATATAATACAAAGCCATATAATTAAGTATACAAAACGTTAGATATAGGCTGAATAATAAAACAATTTAATCTAGCCCCACACAGAGTGTTAATTATAGAGAAGCTTGGCGTTCAAAGCAATGAAATTATCTAGAAATAGTATTGAAAAGGCATTTCAAAACTCTTTGATGTTGATATATGTATGGGGGCCATCAAATATGCCAACTTCACATATAGAAGGATCATATGCAGGAGGTATCTAACTAATAAAACAATTGGATTATTTAATCAAATGCCTTGTCATTGTTTTTTTTTTAAGGTTATTCTATGATTCAAAGCAATAATGGAGGCCTGTGTGAACCAACTGGTTGGTCAACTCTCATCTTGTGAGAATTAAGAATCTCAATGGAGACAACAGAGATAAAACAAAATAATAATTTGAAAGAAAAATGGAGTATGGAGAGGAGGAGGAGGAGAGGTAGGGCACAAGGATACAGAAGCAGATGCCCTAGACTTTTTGGGTCACATGGTTGGCAATTAACAAAGCAAAGTTTGGGTTTCTAGAATCCCATTTAACGGGATATTGGGAATAGCATGAGAGGCAAAGGCTGGAGAACTGTCCTATTATGTGGATTGTTTAACTACTCTCATAAAATAGGGTTTTTCGTATTTTGAAGGTGTCACCCGACTCATCTAAATTCATGTGATGTGAGAATTATTCTAAATTGACAGTTTTACTCAAGTTTAGCTCTAAAAGCTAAGATAGTTTTGGCTCAGTTCATGCATGAATAACAAGATTTGTATGAAGAACACTACTTGGAAAGAGAAAGACCTTGTGGATAAGAGTTGGATTATCTGTCTATGTTCACCAAATCGGACAACTGAATCACGTGTATAAAACACCAGCGGAGCGACACCAAAGGCTACAGTGGGTTGTGGCATTATGTATGTAGTTTAATGTATAGCCTAATATAATCGACAAAAGAAGTGCAAGAAGAACTATTTTTTAATGAAACTAGCCCAGTGAGAATTTATAGCACAACTAAAAATGTAAACAATACAACGGAAATTGTGATGTCATTTTATTCAAGATTATTCTAACTTTATATTATTTCCAATCAATTTTTTTAAGATTGCCTTTACTTCTACTTTCATTGTTTTGTTTGTGATTGTTGTGTGCTTGTAATTGAGATAGTCCATTTATCAAGTTTTCTATCTTCTTCTCGTGTTTGCATCTAAATACATGTGAAACTGGATGACTTATTGTAATTTTTGCAATTTGCAATTGCAAAGCTTATCGAGTTAATGCCAACCAAATTTTGAAGTATACAAATACAAAAGTTACGCTTAAAATTTTGCATACAATAAAATATCATTGATTTTAGAGTTTTTTTTTTTTTTTTTTTTTGCTAGTCGACCTATAAAAAAAAAATTTATGACTCCGCCCTTGCGTGTCATTATGGTTCCACCGAACCTACTAAAGATTATCTCCTAAGTTCAAATATGTAGATTTCAGACTCACACGTTCACTCATAGGAAGCAAACCCCAATTATTAACAAAATAGAGGAATTACCTGCAACATTAGTGACGACCACCTCATACTCTTCACCAACCTTGACTTCAGTGAGTCCCACTGGCTGCTCACCACGGTTGTTCTTCATAGGGATGAACTCAAAGTACCCAATATTTGGGAGCACAGCAAAAGTGGTCAACTCAGCGGGCAATGTAGGGTTGACATTTGCCCCAATCCACCCTTCAGAGGCGCCATAATCTGCACTCACCAATGGCAACTGCCCTGCATAGTGCCTCAGTTTCTTCAAATAAGGCTCCATGGACCCTGTCATGATCGCATAAATGTACTTGGCATTGGGAAAAAGTGCTGGTATCAATCCATACCAGTTACTCAATCCTGAGCATTTTCCATGAATCAAATCAGCCAATTCAGGGTTCGGGGTGAGCAGTTTCGACACAGCTGATCGGATTGATGGCACTGAGATTCGGTCGCTGAGTACCCCGTCTCGAATGTTAGCACACAGTTCTTCCCACAGCAGCTCGAAGGTTCCGAATGCAAGGACAATGCTATGAGCAAATGTAGAGGATATCAGCTGAACTTCATCGTTGAATATTAGGCCACACAAGAGATGGCAATACAACGATTGTTGGAAATCGGGGCCGAATATCACTTCGTCTGGGCTGCAGCATTGAGACTGCACTGATTTCATTGTGTTTTTGAACCCCTGATTGCGGTAAACGTTGGTGGTGGCAGTTCCGGTTGCCAAACCACCTCGCGTTTTCAGGTGCTTGCTGCCATAGATAAACTGCAAGGCCTTTCCATTCGCAATGGGGTACTCCCTGAACAATTGGCATCGACCATCAGAAAAGCGAAGGAAGAAAGTTGAAAGATAAGAAGGTACTAAGCTATTTTTCCTAACAATAATATCGAGAGTAATATAGGATTAGGTGAGAAGAACTACACATGCCCAAATCATCGGACTAAACCTAGTCCCAAATCCTCCAAACACCCACACACCAGCCAAAAAAGAAAAATCATCAATACCTGTTTCTAAACGCGAAAGAAGTTTGAAATATCTGCATGGTAGTTTCCATCAATTCATCGTTGAAAGGCACGCACTTTGGCCTTCCCTGAGTAGTACCAGAGCTGCATATATTGTACAACGTATCAGAAACCGAAAACTTTGTCAACATAAAATTAAAATCCAGTCCAATAGATGAAGCAACAAAGAAAGAAAATTGATGGATTTCGGAACTCGAAAGTACCTCAATGAGAAGGTTGGGATTGGTTTCCCAGTGAGGATGGGAGAGGAATCACCATCTGCAATTCTCTGAATATAAGGGTCCACATCCTGGTGAGTAACAAGCGGAACACAAGCCTTGAAACTTTCTGGATCAGTTCTTCCGTTAAGTCCGAAACCCTGCAAGTACTCCACGGATCCGTTTTCTTCCAAAATCTTCTTCAGGGTTTTTCTCTGAACCCTCTCAGCATCCTTTGTCATTGCTTCAAAGTCCTCTATGATTTTTTCCATATCGAACTCGTCCACCTTCTCCAACATCTTCACAGATTCTGACTTCTGCAGAGCAAAAATTATTCAGCACCAAATACAGCTACAAAGATACTTAAATTCAATACCAACAAATCAAACTATGGAAATATAATTGAAATAATCAATTTTCAGGGTGGCAGACAGAAACAAAAATAGCTATGAGCAGGTCAAGAAAAAACCTAATAATTTAGATGTTCAGGCACCTTGGAACAAAACAGTTGGGATATTCAAGCAAACTAAAGAGATAAACCGGTGGAGAATATTGACCAGAAAGAAAAAATTGGTTGGAAAATTAAAACCTTTCACAACCAACAAAACCCAAGATTCAGAAAGCGAAATAAAACAAAGTTTCTATCAAACCCATGCTATTTTCTCAGATTTTCTCAGCAACCAAACAGAGTTTAGATAAAGTTGCAATCATTCAAGAAGGAGATAACAGGGAGGAAGGGTGAAAATGAAAGAATACAGCTCAAATATGTGATTCGAAGTAAAGTCAAAATCTCAAAAGTAGGGTTGAAAATCAGGTTCACCAGCAATAAAAAAAAGACTAGTACAATCTCAAATATCAGAAGAGTCTTGTGCTACAACTTGATAAACCATAACTGGAAGCTTCTAAGTTTTCATCTTCCACTAATTATAGTCAACTAAGTCAACCCTCAACACAGTTCCAGGAAAACTTGTTTGGTCCTCAGTGAAAAAGAATAAAAGATAAAGCTCTCAAAGGGGTTGTAATTCTTGCTTCAAAAATCCGATTGGAATTGGAAATTAAGAACCAAACCATGTGGGAAACGAGCTTGAAAAATAGTTCTTATCCACAAAGAACAAGAGAAGAGGAATGGATTTCTAAATTTGAAAACAGACAGGCCTCTCCAGTAAACATAAATCACTTTCAAAATTGGAAAGAAGATTGAGAAATCCACACAGACAGAAAACCAACGTGCTCAAAGTCTACTCTGCTTATTTCGCCGGAAAATCGGATCGAAAACAGAGAAAACCACACCTGAAGAGGCATAGACTCCTTTGCTGTATCAAAATCTGAAAACCCAGTTGAATTCTAAGGTAAAGACTGAACAATTAGGTAGAAAAGTACCTGCAAATCGAGGTCTGAGGGAGAGACAGAGGAAGAAGAACAGAGTGTTCTGTTTTTTTGGTTGATAAGCTACGATAACAGACAGAATTTAATCTAGTTTTTTCTTGAGTGAGGGTAGAGAGAACACGGTGGTGGTTTTATTTTTGTAGAGAGAGAAAGGAAGTGAAATGTTGATTTTTGAGAGGTTTTGGGTGGGTGGACCAAAGGCTAACTGTTCAGCTCTGTTTGGACAAAGACCGAGTGAGCGACGATTCTTTGTGTGGGTGGAATAATATATAGATTGCCTGAAAAAAAGAATAATATATAGAGCCAAATTATCAAGTTGGCTATTTTATTTTGGGGTTTCATGTGATAATGTATTTTGGGTCACCAAAAATTTAATTGCTCAATTCTATAAATGATGGGAGTTACAAAATATATTAGTATAGCCTTAATATTTAGCACTATTGTGTAAGTTTGAAGTGGATTAGGTTTAGGATTACTATGCTACTGATTCTTCTCCATTAGATTTTATATATTTTTCCAATAAGTTACTCTTACTTTATGATTTACTATAAATAAAAGTACTGACATAGAGACATATATCCAACAATTTCCCTACACCTTTTTCTCTCCACTTTATGTCTCGCCGCACCATCTCTTCCATTCAGTAAACTACGTTAAGGAATTTGAAGGGTATTTTCTAGCTACAAACCAGTTCACAATTCTCATCACGCAATTTTGGTTCTTTTAAAATACGATCTTACTTGTCGATATCTTTTCAGCCTTTATTTCATGAAACATTCACCATGATGTATGAACACAACTTTTACGCATTCCGAATTATAGATTTTGCTTAATTGCGTTCACGTTACTTTTTCATATATATTATATTGTGAAGGAAAAAAAGAAGCAAAATTAGGGTTTCTTTTAAAGGAAAATTAATGAAAAGGGCTTGAAAACTTTTAGTTTTAATAATAAGGACAAAATAAAGGGTAAAGTGAATAGTACCAGGATTGACTTTTTAGTGTAAAATGTAGTTTTTCGTTAAAGTGAACAGTACCGCAGATTTTTCGCTAAAACTCCCTTTTTTTAACCTAAAACGCACGAGCAAGTGTGCCAAGCCTGCAACTTGTGTCGTTGAGCAAAGGCATGAGACACCTAGCCTTGGAGCCAAGACCTCCAAAACGATGCGGTTTTCACACTTAATGGGAGCAACTCTAGATTTTATAGTGTCAAATCCCGGCCTTGGGTTCACCACATCTCGGGCCCACTTCACCACCGTAGCACGATATTGTCCGCTTTGAGCCCCAACCACGCCCTCACGATTTTGTTTCTGGGAACTCACACGAGAACTTTCCAGTGGGTCACCCATCCTGGGACTGCTCTCGCGTGCTAGCCAGTGAGCTCTCAAAAAGCCTCGTGCTAGGTAAAGATGAGAATATACATATAAGGCTTACAAGATCCACTCCCCTAGGCGATGTGGGATGTTACAATCCACCCCCCTTAGAGGCCCGACGTCCTTGTCGGCACACCATGGCTAGGGTTAGACTCTGATACCAAATTGTCACATCCTGGCCCAGGGTCCACCACATCCCTGGCTCGCTTCACCACCGTAGCACGATATTATCCACTTTTGGCCCCGACCACGCCCTCATGGTTTTGTTTCTGGGAACTCACACGAGAACTTCCCAGTGGGTCACCCATCCTTGGACTACTCTTGCGCGCTACTCGCTTAACTTCGGAGTTCCCATGGAACCCGAAGTCAATGAGCTTCCAAAATGCCTCGTGCTAGGTAGAGATGGGAATATACATATAAGGCTTACAGGATTCACTCCCCTAGGCGATGTGGGATGTTACATATAGAGGGTTAAATCAAAATTGATAAAATTAGATGGAGCACCAATTGTGAAATTTTGTCTTCAAATTTCTCTATTTACATTTATATTCGTAATTTTACGACACGTTTATGTTTGAGGTGTAAATCTTTTTGATAAGTAAAAGGACAAAAATACTCTTATTGGGCTTTGCGAAATTTTACGTGGACGTATTTGATCATTTCGTGTTTTATCGCATTTTTTGATACATTTGGATAATACGTTTCAATACGAACGTGTGGAGCGCAACGAAATATAATTTGGAGTTAGAACGAAGATTTTACGAATTTTGGAACGTAAAAAATATTTTAGTAATTTTACATTAATTGGAACACATGTGACCTTAGTGTGAATGTGAGACCCAAGGACTGGTCTGCATTATTTTGGGGAATTGGATCCTCTCTGAGGCAAACCCTCGGGATCCTTCTAACTTAATAACACGGGTCATTGGATTTTGATCCAACGACTACAAATAGAGGGATCCTTTAAAAATTATAATAATTGTAACCGTTGGATCAAAATCTAACGATCCGTGTTAATAAATTAGAAGAATCCCGAAGATTCATCTCGGAGAGTATCCAATTCCTTATTTTGGAACCCTCTCCTCTCTTTTTCCCTCAGCTCCCTTATGTCTCTTTCTCTTTAATTCTCTCCTCGTTCCCGACCAACAAATCCACCAAGTCACCTCCCCGACGAATTTCTTACACCAAAACTACCATCAAACCTTCCTAATCGTCCCCAGGAGCATGATTATAGCATTTGTTTTTTGAAATCCGTGCATAGATGCGAGTTCGTGGACCTTCATTTGTACGAGAAAATTTTTATTATCATTGGAATATAAGTGATACATCACGCGTTTTTACATAAGTGGTAGAAAATTTTATATTGGATAAATTACGCAAAGCTCTTTTAAAGATCGAACCACAATCTCATACCTTATGTTTTAAACATTGCAATGTCATACTTCAACTTATGAATTCGTTGCAATGCCAAACTTCTGTTAAATTTTCTATTAATTTAACTGTTAAATGATGATACGGCAGGAACGGATCCACTCCTTGAATAAAAATTAATTAATTTTTAATATATATTTTTATTTTTTATTTAACACTTAAAATTAATTGAAAAACGAAAAATCTCTCTCCCCAAAACCCCTTCGTCCTCCCTCCTTTCTCCCCAAAACTCTCTCCCTTAATTCTTTTCTGAAAATTTGACAATACAGTTTATCCCTCTTCATCTCCCCCGAATCACTTTCACTAGTTCGCCGGAAACTAATTTTCCGGAAACATCGAAATTTCCGTCGAACCTCTACCTCCAATGCTTCATTGGAAACCAGAACGACGCCAACTCCACATTGACTCTCTGACGATGCATCGCCTCATCTGTCAACCTCTACACCTTGTCTTCTCCGTCTTCGTCTGTCTGGTTCTCAATCGACCACCGTTCGATCTCTCCCAACCATCTCCTACTCTCCGTTTGCAGGTGAGATATAGATGCGGCGGAGATCGAACGGAAGCGAGATCAAAAGGTAACTGAAATTAGGGCTTCGATTGAGAATTAGGATCGCAGAACAAATGGATAAGGCAACACTTACCTTGAAGAAATCGGACGCAATTAATTGTTAAGTAAATTTGGGGGAGGGGGGGGGGGAAGAGAGAGTTTTTCTTTATCAATTAATTTTAATTGTTAAAGAAAAATTAATAATTAATTATTTTTAGTGAAGAAGTGGATCCCGTTCTTGCCCCATCATTATTAACAATTAAATTGACAGAAAATTTAACCGATATCTGATATTGCAATAAATTCATAAGTTAAGGTATGATATTGTGATGTTTAAAACATAAGGTATGAAATTGTAATTCAACCTATAAAATTTAAGGAAATTTTATGTAATTTATCATTTTATTTTTTAACTTATTAATTTTTTAATACACATATCACATAATTTGTAAATAAGATGTGTGTACCGCATACGTTTGAATCACGCTAAAAAATATCTCTCCATTTGTACTGTGCTTGATTATTATATTTACTCGTGCGCCTTCTTTCTCTAAAATCAAAGATTTCATCATTGAAAAAGTTGTACTGAGTTGGTGCCGTTGTCGTAATTGTGTTTTTCTTGGCCTATCGTTATCGATTAAAAAAAACAAAAACATAAAATGTCATTTTATTCCGTAAAAAAAAAAAAATTGTCATATATGAATTGTTCATGTAAATGCATATTTCTTATAGACACCGTGATTGCTATAATGTCTATATTGTATATAATTCGATCGAATGCGGAAAATCTGGCATCTCGGAGGCGGCACCACGCCATGCATGACATATGATTTGATCCACTCCACAAGCGATAATACTTGGTCGTAGTTCGCAAAGAAGTTTGTCCTATTAATTACATCATGATGCTTAATATACTCCAAACTCACACAAATTCTTGTAAACGGATTAGGTTTAGAGTTTAAAATTAATCAAAGAGAAATGCAACGAAACTAAAAATGATATCTTATTCAAATGCCGAGAGTTTAATCTAATTCCCGTAAAATTCTGGCTAATATGTACACAAGCAACTCAAAACTCAGTAGCTCAATGATCTAATCACCCTAATCCTTGTTGTAATGATCACCATTTTGTGATTCAAATTGGGAATGCGAGGACATCTCCTGTTAACAAAATGCATGTGGATGGGGGTTAACCCCTAAAAAACTGTTAAAAAATGTGTTGACTAAGTTACATATTTTTAAACATGATTCAATTGATATGTTACAAATTTCTTCACAACATTTTTCTATATATGATGATTAATGCGTTGGTAGCCTCTGAGAAAAAGAGGTTAGTGGGTGTCAAAGTCCGAGCCTCACCAATATAACAAAAGAAAATGTCAGATTATTTTTTAAATTTTAGTTTTTAGAACAGTTAAAGAAAGTTTTGATTCGAACGTAAAAGTTTTACGTACGTGATGACGAATTCATACACATTCAGGCAGTACTTTGGCAACTTCCACCGCTGACGGTCGCGACTCCACCATCCATGTATATATATATACATGTCATCCAACTCAGCTTGATAAGTAAGCAGCAACAATAGTTATAGTAATTAACGAGTTAATAGTTCTGCATATTAACTTTAGATGAAAAAGTCAAATTTCTCCGATTAATAAAGTGATTTGATTGCCATTAAAAAAGATAATATGATTCTCTACGTTTATCGGTTTTCTAGAAAAGTACATAGAACCTCATTAAACCTGGACATTGTATCAAGACTTTGAAAATCTTTGTGGTGAACAAAGAATTTCAAGCACTAACATGGAAAAAGGAACCGTATCTGAATATTTTGCAAAATATAGATTTACTTCCAAAATGTACAAAGTGAAAGGATTATTCCTAGCACAAAAAAAAAAAAAAAAAAAGAAGGATTATTTCTCAAGCTTGATGAAATAATTAAATAAGAGGTCATTTCATCGTTTTCAGTTTTCGTTTTCACTTATTTAGATTATTTTGAAATCTGCAAACTGAAAACTCACTTGCTAACTGCTTTTCAAAAAAATAAAAAATAAAATCTGAAAAACGAAAACAAAAAGCTACTTTGTTCAGATTTCAATTTTTTGCATTGAGTGAAAACTAAAAGTAGTTACTAACGAGTTTTTCAAATTTCAAATAAAAAAAAAAAACCCTTAAAAACTAAAAATTAAAAACAAAATAAATTATTTCTTTATGTCTTTTTTCACCTTAGAAGTTAGAACCGTTAACTATTGTAGTGTGAAGGAAAAGTGATTAGTATTTCAGTGGGAGAAAAGTAGAAGACTGAGAGGCAGTCCTCTCTGTCGATGAGAATGAAGCAAAAGTTCTTGTCTGCCTTGGCCCCATACTGATTGGGAGGATACGAAATTCAAAAGAGTACTAATCTTTTTAACCCCACAAAATAGCATTACACTATTGCTCGGTTAAATGAATCATATGGTGAATATTAAGCACTACGAAATTTTGTGTGACCATTATGCATGCACATGTATGTACATGCGGTTTTATTAAGTACGAGTACCTGCAAATAATCGATCTTATCATATGATGCAACACTAGCCAATGAGCCAAATGTGTCACTCAAAAGTCGAGACATTGTCGTTGAAGCAGACCCAAACCTTCCACTATGTCGCCACATTTACAGAAGGGGCAAATCCATAATTTCCCCTAGCAAAATAAACAACAGGCAATAAGAGAAACTGAAGGGCAGGATGGTCAATTCACTGTTAATAAACAATTTTTTCCACTGAGCTTTGGTATAGGTATGGTATATCTTTTATCAATTTAATGAACATTCAAACGAGCAATGCTTTTATGAAATTTAATTTAATATTTTGGTTTTTTGTATTCATATAAACTACAGAAGAGGATTCGGACTAGAGTGCATAAAGGAAACACAATATTCTAATCAACTTAGATAAATTCATTGTATTAATAATAGATTTTGGAAATACTTTTCAGTCTCTATATACCTTATAATTACCGTGTTACTTTAATTCAATCATTGTATTCAAAATTCTTTTATTCGTAAATGACTTATAGTTCAAGTAGTTAAGAGTATTTATCTATGCACTTGAGATTCTTCTAGATTTGCCTCTCTCTCAATATTAATTGAGGTTCTTATAGGTGTGATTGGCTAGCCCCTCTCATTTATTCGAATATTTTACTATTAATTTATTTTTTTGTGTGACTATTAATTAATTATTTTTAAAGTATACTTTAATTTTGTTCGAAATACTAAAAAGTTCAATTGTAATGTTATTTTATATTAGTTTTAATAATATACTGAAGAGATTGAAGTAATTATTCTCCAAAAAAGCAGGGAGGGAAACCACTTTTCTCATATCCAAACATTTAACATGAATTTGACCTTTCCATGCACGCTCTCGTAAATTCAACTGAATGTCTTAAGGAGAGATGCATCTAAGTCTAACCCTAGTTACTTGAAAATGATATTTTCTTTTGGTTTAATAACTTAAATTTGTAAACGAAAATTCAGGAACAATTGGAAGGATATATTAGGGTGACAAGACATCAGATAGTTACAAGTCTCTCCAGGCTAGCACTTGCCGAAATATCAAAAGGCAAAGCCAGTTTTTACACATCTGGCTTGTCAGCTTTCCCTCTCAGCTGATCAAGATCCCCTACATTGTGCGCCCAAGCCGATCTATTTCTTGTTTATAGTGGGTATCAATGTCACTTAACTACTTAAGGCAGCGGCCACTGTCTAAACACTCAGATAAGAAATATACATTCAAATTTACAGAGAAACAAAAAAGTATACATTGAAAGTGAAATATAACAGTGTTACCTATAATATTAATTTATGTTCAAGGTACGTTAGTAACAAAGTATTCTTTATATCTTATATACCTTATATTTACCATGTTACTTTAACTCAATCGTTGTATTTAAAAATATTCTTTCATTCATAATGACTTATAATTCAAATAGTTAAGAGCATTTTACTTATATATTTGATACTCTTTTAGGTTTGATTCACTAGCCTCTCTCTCAATATTCTTTGTATCAAAATTAAAAAGTAATCTTTTGTTCGAACATATTACTATTAATTTAATTTTTGGTTTAAAACACGAAAAAGTTCAGTTGTAATGTTATTTTATAGAGTAATGTTATTCATACCATGTTTTCGTACCATATTTTCATACCACCTTAGATGGCATTTGATGTGGACATCCACATAATTTGAATTAATTAAAATTTTAAATTTAGTTCATTATTTAATAAACTAATAATTAAGAAAAACTAGTTAATTAAATAATGATTATGATATACGAGGAGTCTTTCTTCTTTATTTCCCTTGGTTTTGCAAATTTTTCAAATGATGTGACTGTCCATGTCACCTAAGGTGGTATAGAAATGTGGTACAAAAACATGATATGAATAACATTACTCTATTTTATATAGTTTTAATAATATACCGAAGAGATTGAAGTAATTTATTCTCCAAAAAGCAGGGAGGGAATCCATTTTTTCTCAAATCCAAACATTTCACATGAATTTGACCTTTCCATGCACGCCTTCCTAAATTCAATTAAATGTCTTAAAGAGAGATGTCTCAAGTCTAACACTAGTTACTTGAGAGTGATATTTTCTTTTAGTTTGATAACTTAAATTTATAAAAGAAAATTCAGGAAAATTGTGAGGGATGTATTAGGATGACAAGACATCACATGGTTACAAGTCTCTCTGGCAACAACTTGCCGAAATATCAAAAGGCAAAACCACTTTTAACATATCTGCATTTTGCTTTCTCTATCAGCTGATCAAGAATTCCAAGATCCTCTACATTGTGCGGCCAAGTGCTTCCATTTATTGTTTACAGTGGGCATCAACGCAGCAGCCACTTTGTCTAGAGTCAGCTAAGAAATATATATATATGTATGTATTGGAAGTAAACTGTTACAGTGGTACCTATACTATCAATTTACACTGAGGGTACGTTAGTAACAAAAATGTAATAAAATTTTTGAAATGATGCGAAAAAAAAAATTTACCAAGAGAAGTCGAGGACTCGGGTACGAAGTGTTGTTATTCATGAAAGTTTCAAACTCGTGTAGATTGTGTATTATGTTTCAATAATAACTTTACCTTACATGAAAAATAAGATCTCATACGACTAGTCTGCAAATCAAACATGCTCGTGTTTATACTGATTAGAGAGTACTAGTCGTGAGAAAGTAGCCATCAACCAAAAAAAAAATGTAAGGTCATTGAAGCAAAAAGAAAAGAGAGATAAAGTCCTTTCTTGTTTAGCTTTTGTTTTGTAAGGAAGTGAAAAGGAAAGGAGAGTAAATGATGTTCAAGTTTTGGACCAAGGTTAATCATCAAAACAAGTGTATACCAAGACAATTTTTCTGCTGTGCTTTATTAGATAATCGAAATGGTTTTGTTTAAATATGAATTTTCACTTGTAAAGTCTGACTTTACTCTCCAACTGCCATATACTTTTTTATTAGTTGTTATGCTTATGTCAAGAACAATACTGCTTAACATCCATTAACTATATTTCTAATACAAAACCGAAATATCATATATTGAACACTTCTTTTAATACATCAAATGATAATTTTTAACATAAATGTACATCTTGCAACACATGGATATTAAATTTTGTCAATTCTGCTTATGTACCACATTTCATTAGGGAAGAGGATCCAGTCCAGATATTTCTCATCAAAAGCCTAGGATCAAGTGATTTGGACCGTTAAAATTTGATCAAATGATTACAAACAAAAGATTCATTTAAAAATTATAATAATTGTAACTATTTGATTAAATTTCAAAGGTCTGGATCACTTGATCCTAGACCTTTGCTGAGAAAGATCCGGATCCTCCTTCTTTTATTAGAAGGGTCAAATCTAGGTGTCGCATTCATAGTCGTTCCAACTTTCCAAACCCTAATTCAACGTATGTGAAACAAAAAACAAATTTATCTTTTCCAGTATATTAAATACCCATCACCAATCTTCCAGTTGGTCTTCGTTTTCATTTCCACTTTTTTTTTTTAATGAAACCAGTTTATAAATACTCCGTTTTCATGTCAGAGAGAAATAAAAGCATCTGACTTGTATGAGTTCTTCCATCCATGTGGAAAGGAACAGTGAACCCAGCCGTATTTAATTTAATTATCGACGATAGAACCGTTATGGTCAGCGACGATTGGATTGTAGTTGCAGATGCAGTTTTTTTTTTTAAAAGAAGAAATAGACTGCTAACCAATCTCACATGGAAAGCATGAAAAACGTTGTGTATTTTCCTGGCCACCAAAATAGCTGCAAGTGAACCAAAAACCAAAACTACAACGATATCTCAATATCATCTCTTTGTTTTCCGTCTTGTTACAGCTCTTTAGCATCTAGCTTTGTTGAACAACATTATATCGTTGAGATTGACAAGTAGAATAAAGTTGTCCTCAAGAATACTGTGCAATACAAATGTTTGATATCATGGCCCCGAAGAATCATGAAATAGGTACCGTGCCATCAAATCAGTGGTAAATTGTTAGACATGACCAATTTTTCAATTTGCTATCAATATTAATCTCCCAAAACGTCTTAGGCTTCGTCGGCAGGAAAATCATGTCCCTTAATTAACCTTTTTGTCCTTGGCATGAGACGACAAATAGGCATGTAAACGGGTTATCCAAACTCAACCCATTAAGTTAACGGGTTTTAATGGGTCACCCGTTACTTGTTTTTTTTTTTTTTTTTTTTTACACATTTCATCCAAATCAATTACAATCCCATTTTATATAATAAAATTCGACTTTCTATTAGTTATATGTTTCTCCGAATCTTAACATGGATATAAGTAAAACACAGTAATTCTTTTTCTCAAATCTCAACCAATGTCTCACTACAGACTACAGTAGCTCTCTTTCTTCTTCTTGCATTGCATCCTCTGTTTGCATTTTTGCCAACCTTCTTGCATTGCATCCTATGCTACTTTTTTGCCTTCAACATTCACCTCTATGTGACAAATGTTTCTGATAGACATGCTTGCATGCATAAACATCAGGGGATAATTAAACTAAATATCAGATAACCCATCACAACTGGTTCATACTCGCAGGAAAGAAATGAAATTGCAAATCAGACAAAAGAAACAGAAAACACAAACACCCACCATAGATTTGGGCTTATAACAACACAAGAAAGTATCAAATGTGCCTTAGCTACGGCATGTACAAATCCCAAATCTTTCAAGCATTTTATCAGAAAACTTTGCACACAATTCACAACAAATTGCAAATTGAATCCGAAAAATTGGAGATACACATATGAATACTAACAAGTTGAGATGCAATTTGAGAGCATAAAAGAAAACACTACTATACTCAAAGAGAGATTCTGATACATGTCAATACACCATGCCAAAAAACGAAAAGAAGAATACAAGAATCTTGATGATGAAAACATTAATGTCTGTAAGGAAATGGCATGCTATCAAGTTCTACTCCTTTGGCTTATCTAGTTACAGTCCAAACTAAAGATTTAACGGTTCAAAAACCCGAAGAATCAAATGCTACAAACTAAAACTAACTACTATATATATTTTTCCTAAAGCAGGTCATGTCCTCTGAAATTCCAAATTCAAAAGTGCAGTGCTTTTGTTCAGGACCTTTCCTCTTACTCTCCCCCTACACTACATTAGCCTAACGCCTCCTTTTTTAAAACCAACAGTCTGCCAAAATCCAAAAACAATAGCATCCTATGTCCTGCGATTTGTTAAACATAATGCAGAGACATAATCAATGCATGTTCTTTCTATCGGCCACAATTGACAACGGCCTCAAAACTAAAGATTTAACCTAAGACCTAATCAATGCAAAAACAACAGACATAATGCAAAAACAACAACCCAATTCCAATCCAAAAACCAACCAAAACAAAGCAAACTCAATACTTTTAACTTCATGCGGGTAAATTAACAGCTCCAATTTACCCATAAATGGAAATTTTAATTGGAGAATATACAAATGAACAATTTTTACACAAAACCCATGAACAAGAAGCAAAACCCAATATCCAAAACACAACCAAAATAAAAATACCGAAAAGGGTCGAATCTAATCTGCAGAGACCAACTAAAATCAAGCTTAAGTAAAATCTGAGAAATAATAGACGAATCTAATCTGCAGAAACGAAAAGTAATCGAAATGAAAGAAGAGGGGGAAGGCAATCAGAGCTTACCAGAGAGAGAGTGGTGGAGTTTAATAAAAATTTTGAAGGAAGAAGATGAGGGAGATAACCGGAGCCAGAAGGACGGAGCACATCAATCTCTCAGTCTCAGAGAGCAACGGCGTGCGAGGCAGTGAGAAAGTCAGGAACTTGAGGATTTTTGGAAACTATTGAAATTACACAAAAGTCCTTACTAATAGGTGTTAACGGGTTTCGAGGGTTCATCCAAACTGATCTGTTATTTAACGGGTGATTAACGGGTTGACCCGTTAACCACCCGACCCATTTATCACCCACCCGAATACTAATTTTAACGGGTCGGGTTAACGGGTTAGGTTGAAAATGCCAAGCCTAACGATAGAAATGGAAAATTCTATTTACATCCAATTTGTATTTCTGGACACCCTTCAATTATTATTATTATTTTTTAAAACAAATAATATTATTTACGAGGAGGGGATGAACTTAGCCTTCAATGGGTTAACAATAATGTGGTTTAAATTCACCGTTGGAGAGAATCGAGTTTAAGATATTTCACTTACAAATGAAGATAAATACCAATATACCGTAATACTTAATGGCTTCAATTATTTTTAAAATAACATGAAAAATCACATAAAGCGTAACATGATGTTGGACTGCCTTGCTGATCTAGGAAGTGGCCTTGAGTTAGGCCTCATTGTCTATCATGACTCCCTTGAGAGCAATTCCACCCCTAAAAAAATGCACCGGCACTCAGCCATTTAACCACTCAGTGAACAATGATAGATCCCAATGAACAGTAATAGACCAAATGCATCTCCACCCCTAAAAAAATACGTTAGCACCTAGTCTAAAAAATGCGCTGGCACAAACGATCTCCACTTGTAACATCCCACACCGACCAACGGAGAGGTGGTGATGTGCCTTATATGTACATGCCCACCTCCTATAGCACTGAGTTCTTTTGGGAACTCACTGGTTTCGGGTTCCATCGGAACTCCGAAGTTAAGCTAGTTTGGGCGAGAGTAATCCTAGGATGGGTAACCCATTGGAAAGTTCTTGTGTGAGTTCCCAGAAACAAAACCGTGAGGGCGTGGCTGGGGCCCAAAGCGGACAATATCATGCTACGGCAGAGTCGAGACTGGGATGTGACAGAATAATATCAGAGCCACTCTGTCGTGTGGTGCGAGTGTGCTGACGAGGATGTCAGGCCCCTAAGGGGGTGGATTTTAATATCCCACATCGACCAATAGAGAGGGGGTGATGTGTCTTATATGTACATGCCCACCTCTTATAGCACAAGGCCTTTTGGGAACTCACTGACTTTAGGTTCCATCAGAACTCCAAAGTTAAGTGAGTTCGAGCGAAAGCAATCCTAGGATGGGTGACCCACTGGGAAGTTCTGGTGTGAGTTCCCATAAACAAAACCGTGAGGGCATGGCCGGGGCTCAAAGCGGAAAATATCGTGCTACGGCAAAGTCGAAACTGGGATGTGACACCACACCTACAAAATGCGCTGGCACCCAGCCCATTTAAAATATTTTAATTTTTTTAAAAGAATAAATAAATAAAATAGTTTTAATTTCGGATAGGATTTTTAACCAATCTCGTCACGCCACATGTCATTATTTGAACTTACTATTTTGTGAATAAATTTCCGCTAAGATTTTCAACCAATCCCGACATGCCACGTGTCACTATTTGTTTACAATAATTTATCCAAGATTACAATAAGATTTTCAACCAATCTTGTCACGCCACGTATCATTATCTGAACGTAATTTTTTGTGGATAGATTTCCGATAAGATTTTCAACCAATCCCAACGCGTCATGTGTCACTTCCTATTTACAATAATTTAGCCAAGATTCCGATAAGATTTTCAACCAATCACGTAGTGCTACGTGGCATTGTCCAGAACCTCATCCCTTCTTTTTTTGTCTATATAAACCCTACATCCCTACATCCATCCTCACACCAAACTCAATCCTTCTTTTTAGCTCAGAATCATTCTTCATCGTTTTCAAATCTTGAGTTCTTACAATGTCTTCTTCAAGGAGAGTGTATAAACAGTTGGATGAGCAATAGAAAAGATTGTTGGACAATAGGAAGAATTGGTCAATCTCGAGGAAGGTGGAGGTGGAGATGATGCTTTTGCAATGGAGGAGGATGAGGATCATGACCATAGAAGGTAGAGGGCCTCACATTCCGCCGTGTCATGGAAGCTGTGGGTCAGATAGCCAAACCCAGACATGCCGCAAAATTTGATAGAAAAAGGGAAAGACAAGGTAAAGATCTCTTGAAAGATTATTTTATTCCCAACATCGTATTCCCTGATCATGTTTTTAGACGTCGTTTTAGAATGCAACGAAGTTTGTTCGACAAAATTATGAGTGCTATTTGCAATCATGATCCATACTTTGTGCAAAAAGATGATGCTTTTCATGTTCTAGGTCTTATTCCTAAGCAAAAAATTACGGATGCTTTGCGAATGCTTGCATATGGAACATCTGCAGATCAAGTGGATGAGATCGCGAGGATGGGAAAAACATTTGCTCTGGAGTCCCTGATGCGGTTTTGCTCTGTAATTGAAGCCCTTTACACCAATGAGTACCTCTGGAAACCCACACCAAGGGACATGCGAAGGCTTCTGAGGAAGGGTGAGATGCGAGGCTTCCCTGGCATGATTGGAAGCATCGACTGCATGCACTGGACTTGAAAAAATTGTCCAAGTGCGTGGCAATGAGCTTATATCGACAAAAAATGAGCCAAAAATATCATTTTGGAAGCAGTGACTTCATTTGATACGTGGATTTAGCATGTTTTTTTAGGTGTTTGAGGATCTCAAAATGACCTAAATGTCTTTGCCTAATCTTCAGTGTTCGACGAACTGCTGCAAGGAAAATCGTCGAGATGCACATATTAGGTTAATGGTCATAAATACAAGGGACCATACTATCTTGCAGATGACATTTACCCAAGGTGGTCAATGTTTGTCAAAACAATGCCACATCCACAGAATGAAAAAGAAAAACACTTCGCAAAATGTCGAGAGAGGTGTAAGAAAGATGTTGAGCGTTGTTTTGGTATCCTGCAAGCTCGTTGGGTGATTGTCAGGGCTGCTGCTAGAATGTTTGATGTCGAGGCTCTTCGATCCATCATGATGACGTGTATTATTCTTCACAACATGATTGTGGGATGAGTATGATTATGATGCCGTCGATGAATACTAGTCGGATTCGATGAACAACTCAAGAACACGTATCTACCGTGCTCATGACCGAACCAAAGATCCCTGTGAAACACGAGCCGTTGGAACGGGATGGACGTTACAATGAATTGATCGTTCAATGGTACATTTCAGTGCAAAAGCCATACTGGCACGTAACCCGCCAGACTGACTTGATTGAGCACCAGTGGGGATTGCAAGAAGGTGAAGATAATTAAAATGAGCTTGTGGTTGAAGAATAAAGTGTATTTTTTTTAAGTTTATGTAATTTTATTTAGTGTATTTTTTTTTTAAATTTTTTTTTAAGTTTATTTGGTGAGGTTATGTAAATTTAATTGGTGTTTTTTATTTTTAAGTTTATTTGGTGAGTTTATGTAATCTTATTTAGTGTATTTTTTTTAAGTTTATATGGTGATGTTATGTAATTTTATTTGGTGTTTTTTTTTTTTAAGTTTATTTGGTGAGTTTATGTAATCTTATTTGGTGAGTTTATCTAATCTTATTTGATGTGTTTAAATAAGGTTCTAAAAATAAATAAGAAATTACATAAAGTTCTAATAATAAATAAGAAATTACACAAAGTACTAATAATAAATAAGAAATTACATCTATTAATAAAAATAAATAAAAAATTACATAAATTACTAAAAATAAAGATGAAATTACATAAAAATTACAAAAGAAATTAAATAAAGTACTACAAATAAATACAAAATTATACAAAGTCTTTGGAGTTAGGATATGTGGTGCTAGGATCTTCGTTGCTAGGATTTGTGTAGCTAGAACCCCATCGACTTGTTTCCACATCTCTTGCATGCCTCATTCGCACGACGTCTCTTTTTTCTGATGTCCAAAAATATTTTGAAATCGAAGACAGTCCTAATAAAGGCTTGTTCATTGTGTCACGATCTGCTTGAACCATCCTTTCTTCTCTAAGCATCTTATTTTCTCGATTAAGTTCTTCTCTAATCATCTCGTTCTCTCGATTAACTATTTCTCTTTGTCTCTTAGCCGTCACATCACGTCTCTTAGTAGTTGCTAATATTGCTGCCATAGCAGCAGCTTTTTCCTCATCTCTAGTCGTTTCGCGAGCCATGTTCAGTTCACCTTGGCGAGCAAGTTCGTCCATATATTTCATGTAGTCATTTTTGGAAGAACTACCTTTTTTCTTTGATGCCTTTTTACCTTGAGGCCTGAGGGACTGACGAGTCGGTTGGGTCTCCGACACTTCTTCAGCGCGTCCCTTTCGTGTCTTCAAATGTGTCGCCTTTTTGTTCGACCATGTCTGCTTCTGGCGAACTTTGTAGACCCATGCCATGTATGACAACTTCTAGACCGGTTGCCACAATTTTGTATCTGGGGCAATCTTTGACAATTTGCCAACATTCCCATCTGCTGAATGATTTTGTTCTAGTTCTTTGCATTGTAGAATGCTTGTGCTTGTAGTGTCTATAAATGTGGGATAAGATAGTATTAAAAAATGCAGGTGTAACACAAATAAATAAATTAAAATATTGATGTGGGTATTCATATAAATAAATAAAAATATTTGTCCCACTACGCAGATTACTAGAAGCATGAGAGATGGCGCTTTTCCAACAAGTAAAGGATGCGTTGAGTTTTTTCCAACGACCTTAAAGACCTTGACTACTTCAGGCGTCTTTTCCATGTATATGGCAAAACACTTTCATAATTTTACTCCACATTTCTCGCTTATCCATCTCATTACCCGTAATCGGGTCATGAGTAGTGTGAACCCAACATTCACACAACGTAACGTCTTCAATGAGCTTCCACGAAGTCATTTTTTTCTCTCAAAGTGTAGAAAATATTGAAATGTGGTGTAAGGTGGAAGATGAGGGTTAAGTATTTATAGAAAAAATAAAATTTTTAAAATTTTTCTGTATTTTTTAAAAAAAAATCATAATTTTTTATTAATTTAGTTAACTAATCTGGACCGTTGAATTTGAAAAATATTCAAATCCAACAGCCTATAAGGTGCCACATGGCCAACGGTCATAATTTTGACCGTTGTGCCTTTAAAAAAAAAATTGGGGGAAAAGCGTGGACTGTTGGTCTATGATTAGACGGTCGAGATCAAAATTCAAATTCAAAATTTTTTTGACTGTTGGAAATCCAATGGCCTAGGCCGAGCCACGTGGCCTCCCCATCTAATGGCTGAGTGCACCTACGCATGCGGGCCCCCGTTTGATTCATTGTCGACTACTTGCGCCCAGTTGCGCTTGCTTGCCACGCACCCTCCGACGCCACGCTGGGGTCAGCATGGCGTCATACGGGCCAGTCCATGCCTCTGTCGATTTTGGGCTAGGTGCTAGCCTATCTACTGGGCTGGAGTGGAAAGCCTGGGTGCCGAGCCATTATTTTGGTTGGGTGCCGGCCTATCAGTTCCTCGACGGAATTGCTCTGATTGTATTAGGTCCTTTAAAACAAGTCCACCCTAAAAAAATGTGCCAGCACCCAGCCTATTTAATCCACTCAATGAATAGTGATAGACCCCAATAAACAGTAATATGCCAAATACATCTCCACCCCTAACAAAAAATAGCCTAGTCAATTTTATTAAAATATTATTATTTTACAAAATGAGAAGAGAGCCTAGTTTCCTCCGCTAAGATAAACACACCCCCCTTACCCCCATCTCCCTCTCCAATTTCTTCCATCAAAACCTATAAAAGAACATCTTTCCCGATTTCAATTTCTCAACTTCTCATTTTCTTTGCCGATTATTGTTGAAACCCTAGATTATTGAAAGTTCAGAAATTGTGGGCAAAAGAGCTTGTGCAGATCTGATTGAGGATGATCATAGACCAATTGCCTGGAACCCAGAAGAAAATTTAAAGAATTAAACTTTGATTTGATTTATTTCTTTACCGGCGGGAGGTTGAAGGTTGTGGGAAGAGCTGGCGTCGGCATCGACAACGTGGATCTGGTTGCGGTGACTGAGTTCGGGTGCTTAGTGGTGAACGCCCCCACGACCAACAACATTGTGGTCGTCGAGCACAGGATTGCTCATGTCAGATGGCCCGGCTTTTGGGTTTGTCGATTCTAAGCTGGTCTCTTGCCTGGCTTAGATTGGGTGACAACCTATTAGGTTGGGGTGGAGTGATTTGGTTGAGGGCTGGCCTGTTTTGGGTGCTGGGTACCGAGCAATCCACTGCCGGAGGAACTGCTCTTATGGACGAAGATGTTTTAGGTGTTTCCAGGCCGCTTGTCATCTTGTATTTTTCTAGGCTTTAACCCTACTCCTCACCAAAAATAAAAAGGAAAACTAATGAAAATGACTTAAAAACTTTAAGTTTTAATGATAAGGACAACATTAAGGGTAAAGTGAATAATACCATGATTGACTTTTTAGTGTAAAAATATGGTTTTTTGTTAAAGTGAACAGTACCAAGAGCTTTTCGTTAAAGTTTGCAAAATAAAATATGTTTCTATCCGACTTTAAAAATACTATAATGGTCTTGTTTTAACATGTTTTTCTTGAGCATTTATCAAGCATACGGCTACATCAATCTCTTTATCGTCTCTGAACAACCTTTTTTTTCAAATTTATATTTACATATCATCATGTTACTAAAATATTTTCATAGGAGCTTACCCTACCTAATGCTAATATAGAATTACCATGAAGTACCAAATTATGAAAACCCAATTAAGCTGGAATAGCATCAAAATGGTTTCTTCCATTACAGGTAAATAATATTTCAGAATTATATGAAGATTCAGTTGATAATTTCAACAATATCTGTTTCTAAAACTAAAAAGCTTCGATGCCCCTTCAAGCAGAGGATATGGTTTATTGATCAATCAAAATAAACAAAAAAGAATTATACAGAGATTAAAGAGATATACGAAGAAGACCAGCAAAATATAAAAATAGAGATATAAATCCCGAACTTGAGAAAATGTATACCAAAATGGAGTCGAGGGCTTGCGCAGAAGAAACTTTGTTATGGGTAGAGAAGATGTAATTATCATTTTAGGGTATAACAGATTAAAAATTGGGTGTATTAATTTGGAGCTTTCATAATTAATTTGGGTGTCCATAGTACTTTGAAAAACTAATGTAGCCGTGCGGAGTTAAAAGAGTGTTTAGCGACAAAAGTTTAAGTGCAAACAGAATTTCCCAAGAAAAATTTACCCTCAAAATGTATATTCTTATTTGGAACATTTGAATTGCGGTCCAGAACCCTTTTTGTTTTTTTTTACAACCTACAACCTCAAGCTAGAAGGACTAACATGTCACCTAACTGCCAGATACAACCGGTATGGATTTACGTAGAAATTTACAGATTGCGGGTATTTTATATTAACCTAGGTTTATGTTTCTAATTAATAAACTTGTTATGTAGGTTTGTAAAATAGTGAAGCTTTTTTGCGGGTCTTTTATTTGCTAATCCTGTTCGCCACCAGAAGTCAATTGAGTTCTGCTTCCATCCATGAGTGATTTTCGTGTTCCCAGTTGCCGTTTTTATTATGTTGCTTTCTTTGCCAATTTTCGTGAGCATATTATTACGGTTCTCAACTGATCGAAAACACAATAAAATAGAGTGGAATTAAATCAAGCCTGTGCAAAATGACACCATCTTCACCGAGCAAACAAATATCGGAATCAAATCAAAGATCTAGAGCAACAAGTAGCTAGTGGCAAACATAGATAGCTGGCAACCCCATTGTCAACAAACAAGCCTCCACTTAAAAACTGAAACATGCAGTCACAGGCCACTTTGGACGCCAAAACAACTCAGTGACATGATAGGTATTAGTGAAAAATGTGACACAATCTATTAATTTAAACTGACAAGCAAAACAATTTGGACTAAACCTAATAAATGACGAGTAATGCTACACTTACTCTGTATTCCTAAGACAATACTATCTTAAATGGTTTCTTAACTGGACAGCCACATCAATTAAAATTTATTTTGACAGTTGAGATGGATAATATAGAAATTCATCAAACACCCTCAGTCCTTCGTCCTCCCTCCTCGGCTCCCATCGTCACCTTCCTTCTCACCCTCTATCGGTTCTCTACCCCTCCTTGTGCAGCGGCGGACCACCTTGGGCATTTGCTATTTTACATGTTTGGAATTAGCTGGTTTTAAGGGGTTCTCGAAGTACCGCCATGCCCCTGCGCTCTGTCCCAGCCAACACGCCATCCTATTTCATCCATACTTTACTTGTTGCTCCTATGAGATCTTGTTTGTTTGTTGCCCCGAACTTTTTGTTCTTGATGTTTTAGAAATTCATTACGCCTCACTATTTTTTGTATATAATTTTTTGTTTAAATTTCTGAAGCTTTCATGTTCGTTGACTTTACAACAAGATTTTTCCAACAAGAGTTTTCCCTTTGTTCCATCATTAAAAATATGAGAAACAATTGATAATGATCATGAGCGCTATTTTTAATATCAAGTTATATCAATCCGGAGCCTGAAGATGATTTCTATGGACATGGATGACAATCTGGAGGAAAAAAAAAACTTATCTTGAGAAGCAAGATAATGATGGAGAGAGGAGAGGGAGGAAGATGCAAGGAGGGACTATAAAACCTAATATTGGGGTTCAATTGATATCTAATTTTTATTTTATTAATTAATGAAAAATTGTGGTTTTTAGTTGATATGATTATCCACTTTAGCTGCCTCAAGATGCTTTTTAATTAACGTGTCTGCCTATCTCAAACGTCATATTAAATTATATAGAATTGTGATACATTTATATGAAAAAAATAACAAGTGATTAGATTTTTGGAGTATTGTATTTTTAGTCTCTTTCGTCGTATTAATTCCGCTCTCAACACTCTTTCACTTAAAATCATATTGAGCTAAAAGTCCTAGTTGAACTCGAAATATGTCTTGACCTAATTTTTTAGGTGTAATGGCAATTCCTAGATTTTGGCTCCATTGACAACCCATCTTGATTCCTTGCATGTTTGGTCATATGATTGTGATAACCCAAGCTCAATTTTGTATACGGTTGATTGTGTTGAATCGCACGTCCACCATATATGTGCTAGATCGAACTAGGCTGCAAAAACTAATCTACAAGAATCTTTTTAGTGATTAATGATTTTGATGTATGACGTCAATATAGCGATCACTTGATAAATATTTAAATTGTTAAAAACAAAGATTTCTAGTTGATGCATGAGATTTGCTTTCTCTTTTTACTTATTCGAGCTTTTATGTTGTATTTAGTGAAGTTAATAGTGTAATATATCACATAGATCACACGTTTTGCCTTGATTGTAAATTTTTTTTAAACCTAACACTTGTTTGAGTTCACACCACATTCGAAAATACAACCCGAATGTTTACAGGGGCCCAAAGGTTCCATCTCTTTTCTTTCCCTTATGCATATATTACGTAGTTCTTTATCCCATGTTTTTTTTGTTAAACAATATATTTTGTTATATTAGATGTTAGATTACTCACCGATGGGGTTCACATTCATATCGTCATTCAAGGCCTCAACATTTTTTCACCACTGTAGTAAATGATCACTTGCTTATCCTATATTTTTTTTTAGTGAATAAAATTTTAGGATATATATTAAGCGAAAAAAGTTTAAAAAAAAAAAAAAAACATCTTCTTTGATGAATTTTAGAATTTCTTTTCAGTGGCTCATGGACATGCTTTGGGCTGCTACTAAACAGATGTGCCCTTAAGGCAACAATCGTTATTGAGCCTCCACTAGAAAGCGCAAATTCCCATTGTCTGGGCCAGAAGAAACAAATGAAAAACAGTACATATTTATAGCCCAGCGTCGCCCATGGGGCCTTTCTATAGTTCTTTGATTTCATGCGGTAATTTCACCTAATCCCTTAGTTAAAATGATAAAAAGCAAATAAAAATAAAGGAAATTTAACGAAAAGCTCTTGGTACTATTAACTTTAAACCATATTTTTACACTAAAAAATCAATCATGGTACTATTCACTTTACACTTTATTTTGTCATTTTCGTTAAAACTTAAAGTTTTCAAGCTCTTTTTCATTATTTTTCCTTTAGTTAAAAGGATTAAAAGTAAATAAAAATAGAAGGAATTAACTTGGCTCCTCAATGATTGAGGAGCAATTCTGGAACTTCATGTTTATAATTGACACCGGTCATATTCTAAACTATGTACAAATTATCTTTGTAAAAAATGAAAAATATATGAATGGTTCCGATCATAAACACAAAATTTTGTGAATACGTTAAAGAATGTTAAAGTTCCACCATCATGTCAATGTCAATATGGGAAGTAACCCAATTACTTATAAGTACATGCAACGTCTCTTGTTTTCTCAACGTGAGATTCATTCTCAACATGCCCCCTCAAGTGTGGGCTATTTTCCAGTCTAACATGTGAACAACACAAGTCAGGTGATGTGAAGCATGTGTGGTCATTAGGTTTGACACATGAGACAACTTGCTGTGATACCATGAAGAAAGTTGAGATTCTACTATAAAACCAATTGACAATATGAAAAATAGGCACCACCTCTTATGTGGTGAATTTTAAGCCTAATACATCAACACAAATTGAGTGACAAAGTATTTTAAGGAGGAACCCCTCCTTAATCTTAAGAAGCCAAACTCTTTTAAAATTAAAACAAAAAAAAGACAATAAAACTGTAAAAGTAACTGTTTTTTTTTTTTTCTTTTTTCTGAACATGTAGGAATCTGAATTAAAATTACAAATCAAGCATTATGGTAATTCAGTTCAGTGCCAACATATTTTATTGCATTTGAACCGATCTTCCCCATCAGTATCCATCAAATTATTCAACTTTGA
This sequence comes from Pyrus communis, assembly GCF_963583255.1. Classification (NCBI taxonomy): domain Eukaryota; kingdom Viridiplantae; phylum Streptophyta; class Magnoliopsida; order Rosales; family Rosaceae; genus Pyrus; species Pyrus communis. The sequence goes on from NC_084818.1 coordinate 10,527,915, forward strand.
TCAGCCCTTTATGTTTAAATAAAAAACAAAAATATTGTCAACTAAAAAGTCTTGCACATTATACGGCAAGAAGGGCATTTCTAGCCACTTTGGCTATATAATCTCTTTCATACAATTATGAATCTGATGTCATTTGGTATACGGTCTAATATTATTCATTTTCACTTACAAAGAGAGATGTTTTAGGTTTGACTCCCGTAAACAGCGAGTTTGATACTAAATTATTATGACAAACCCATTGTCAGAGTTAGCCCAATCTCTCACCTCTCTAGTGTGAATAATATGATTGATCTTCGTTAATTCATTCAATTTGACAAAAAAAAAAATGAAAAAATGTGTGAGAAAGATAAAAATGAGTGTGAATATCACCATTCGTCAATAAATCCTGACCCGCATTTCTAGGCCCATTTTGGTGTTCGGTAGCCTTTGCCAAAGTGCACATGTTAGGAAGGAGAGTAAACAACTAATTTTTTGTCCGTGCGATGAGATTTGCCCTCGCGTGAAAATTATTTCAGTTAGATAGGATAATTAGTTATCAAATAGTACTGATTAAATTAGTCGGGATGTTTAATGCTCTACCAGATTTAAACATTGACTATTTAATACTATGTTTGATATTGTGCCGATCATCATACTGTAATTATAAAATTAATTTTAGATAGAAATTTGGGTGCCTCAACTTTGATTAATTTCACCCAATACAAAAACTTTGTCATGATACTTCTAGATTTGCCTAGACCTTTTGCTTCTCACACAGAAAAGCCAAAAATTCTCCGTCTTCCCTGCAACACCTTTGCTTTTCACCAAGCCAAATTCAAACTCAACTCATCAACCTCTACTCAAATACAACCAAAAATTGAAACTCAAAACTCAAAGCAGATCTGAAAGAGGAAATCCTTCTAGCCACATCTCTTGCCAGATTGTTGCTGCTGGGTTCACAAGAACACCATGAAAGGCAGATGAGAAAGAACACACTTAGAGAGATGAGGAGGAATGGGTTCGATTCATAGCCGACATCGATGTGTGAGGACGTTTGACAGAGTACATCTCAGGATGGGAGAAGTCGGGGTTAGGTTGATGGTGAGGGAGAGGATGGTGCTCTTGCCGTCACCTGCAAGGTAGGGTGGGTAGCTGAGTATTCGGGTTTTTGATGCGCGGGAGATAAAGTGGAGAAGGAAATAGAGAGAACGAGAGACAGGGAGGAAGCTAGAGAGAGCGTCTCGTTGGCCCAACTAATTATACCGAGCCTTTTGAAGGGATAAATAAGCGGGCGTGAATTGGACTAAAAAGGTGGGACCAAATAAATTATACTAGTACTATTTAGTACATAATCACACTAAACATCCGAGACTGTATTATTTATCCTATCCGATCCCTTATACGGGGCAGCCAAACAAGGCCTACGGGATCCAATGTTGTTAATTCACACCTTTCCGTTACCTATTGTTGTTAATTCAGTTGGGAATCCAGTGTTGCGTTGCATAGGCCAAAATATCCATATCATCCCTTCCCCATTCATGTTTCAGTTTATGAGACGGTTTTGGATTTATACATCGTCCTTACTTAGTAGAAAAGTATTTTGTTGTTGTTGTAATAGTTAGTTATAAATTATTACTCGAAAAAAAAAATGTTAAGGAATTGTTTGACAACGTTTTTTGTTTTCAATCTTCGATTATTTTTGTTTTCACTTTTTTTTTTCTTTTTCAAATTGAAATACTCAGTTTTGTAATTTCTGTTGCTCTAAAAGAACCTAAAGGAAACTAAAGCCTTTAACTTATGGCAATAATGTGTCCACTTTCAGTATAGGGGTATTCTATACCTCGATCATGTTTTTACATTTGATTCCCCATAACAGAATGACTTTTTAATAAATAAAAGATTGATCATAATTTATTTGTTGTACGTAGTTTTTTTTAAAACAATATTTTTTTTTTGAACAAACGATATTATTCACATTAAGAGGGTGAGAGAGTGGTCTAAGTCTCAAAATGGGTTTGCAATAATATGGTGAAAATTCGCCTTTGATGAGAATAAGAATACTACTAAACCGCACTACTAAGTGGCTTTAAAGCAATATTGTTAGTAGAGAAATAATAACATGATGTTTATTATAATGTGTGAATGGTTAAAATTGTACAATAACTAGCATCTCTAAATTGAAAAAAATAAATAAATACTTTTTATCTCACATTTCTCTCCAACTTCTTCTTCTTCTTCTTTTTTTTTTTTTTTTTAATTTATATATATATATATATATTTTTATCTTTATATATAAAGTCAATGGCCCAATGAACAGTATTTTTTGGTGTCACAAGTTTCACCAAAAATAATTGGACAAAAATGCCCCTCAAACAAAAAACTTGAAAAGCAATCCAAAATAATGCATCATATGTGGCAGAGATATATTCGTCATTTTAACAGTGTTTTTTAATATTTAATTTCTTTTGTACATTTTTTTAATTTTATTTTTTAATAATTAATACCTCACAATAGGTTAGTAATAATGTGATTCAATCAATTCTTCATTAAATATTATTTTCTCTATTTTTAAACACGTTTTAAATATATTAATAGGCGTGTAATGCCGGTGATAAAAAAAGTATTTCGCACGCGGATAATAATGTGATTAAACTGTCAAATGAATTTTTTTTTAACAAAAGATTATCTACACTAAGGGGGATGAGATGAGCTTAGCCTCATAATGGACTAGCAATAAAGTGATTCAATCAGTTATTTATTAAATTTTATTTTCTCTATTCTTAATATAAATTCAATAGAAATCAATTTTATTATGTAGATTCAGCTGCTTTAATTGGTTTATGAGAGGTTTCTTCTAGCATGATATACGATTATTCATTTACTTCAAATATTTGACTTTCCTTTTGTCAATTTACGCATATAAATACATTTAAAATGTGTAAGTCGCGCGTAGCACGCCGTGATTCAAAAAATGCCTTCTGCACGCACATGAGTGTGTGCATGAAGGCTAGTATATGTTTACACATGATGTGGGTATTGTTTAATGGAAAGAGATAATCTCCAGATCTCTTCCTCCAAAACCTGCGGATCAAGTGATCCGGACTCTTGAAATTTGATCTAACGATATAAAATTATTATCTTTCAGGGGCCCGGATTTCAAGGGTTTTGAATCAAATTTTAAAAGTTCAGATCACTTGATCCGTAGATTTTGAAGAAAGAGATCCGGAGATGATTCTTTCCTTATGTAACCTATTTCTAATTTCAAAATTTTCACTCAAACCCTTCTCACCTACCACGTGTAAAGCTCTCACAGCGACTCTCACCTCTCTCTCATTTCCCACCAGCCACTCTACTACCCTGCTCCCTCAGTCTCTCTCTCCTCTCTTCCTCTCTCTCTAGACGCTGATAAAAATTTCAGCAACATAAACAAACGCCGTCACATAACACCCCTGCAGTTTATCAAAGCCCCCTCACTTTCAGCTCCCGAAAGCTGTTACCACCCCCATACCCAGACAACGACAACACACCCACACGCACAACGATGAACCAGGGGCTCGCTTTCCCATAAAACGACACCGTCGCGCTTCAAATTCCGTGCCTATCGATTGGCGCCGGGAACAGAGAAGGCTCACATCAACTGCTCCGACGACCTAGACGGTCGCATCGTCGTTCGCTGACTGATTGATTGCTCTCTCTCTCTCTGCTGAAATGGCTTCGGAGGATGTGAAACCGAGCGAATCGGCGGTCACGACGATCGTCAGTCTGGCCGAGGAGGCGAAAATGGCTAGGGAGGGCGTCGTCAAGGCTCCGAGCCTCGCGCTGCTCAGCGTCTGCAAGTCGCTCGTCGCTGGCGGAGTCGCCGGTGGAGTGTGAGTTTCTCGATTTCTCGAGCTTTCGTCTGTTTGTTTCCATGGAAATGAAGTTCATCGAAAGCAAATATTCCCGCAAAAATTTGATCTTGTTTTTTAAAATTCGTTTGACGAAGCAATTAATGTGGTTGAATCTTTAAATTTAATTGCTTGGTTAATGCAAAAGAAGAAGGAGATCGAAATATTAAATCTTGCTAATCTATTGAATATGGTTTAGCGTCGCCAATGTGTAGTATTTGAAGGTCATGAATTTGAAGTATTTAATCTCATGTGGTATCCGGAATTTGAAGTCCATTAGATTGCATGATGTGAACGAAATTGTTGTGTCGTTGCGACAATATCAGGATCAGATTGTTCTTTGTTTATATGTTTTCTCAATGCTATTGCCATGTTGACTGTTCTTGATTACTGAAATGTTTTTTTTTCCATCCAGGTCACGCACGGCTGTTGCTCCATTGGAACGAATGAAAATTTTGCTTCAGGTTCGTTTTTTCAATTAATTGTGTGCAATGTCATTCTCTTGTTTATATAAGTACCAACATATACACACACAATAACACATAGAAGTAAATTTCGTTCCTGACTGTTTGGCTTGTCTGCAGGTCCAGAATCCGCATAACATAAAATACAACGGAACGATACAAGGCTTGAAGCATATCTGGAGAACTGAGGGTTTCCGTGGATTGTTTAAAGGGAATGGTACGAATTGTGCTCGTATTGTCCCCAACTCAGCTGTCAAGTTCTTCAGCTACGAGCAAGCTTCCAAGTATGTTTCTGACAAGATTGAATGTTCATTTCTTTTTTCGTCTGCGATTCCAGTACATGTTTAATTTATCTTGGTTTTTGTTTCGTTCATATTTGCCCATCAATGTTGCATTATTGGTATGATGTAAAATCTTTTACACCTTCTGAACGCATAAAGGTATCTTGTCACTACATATTATGTTGTCCCACATTACCTTCTTCTGAATGATCCTTGCTATCTATGACAGGGGAATATTGTGGCTGTATCGGGATCAAACTGGCAATGGTATGTCCACACTTACCATAAACTGTTCCCTTGATGTGTAATGGTTAGTAATTTAACTGGTGCTTTTGAAGAATTACTTTTTGCATTGGGCCGGTTAACAGTTTGACTCAGTTTGGGTTGCTGTTTAATAATTTATGCCTTGTAAAATGTGTAACAGTGGCTATCTAACATCCACATAATCACATTATAAACTAACAAAGAAACTTTAAGACTGGTATGATGTGAGCATTCGGAAAATGACTTGATCTTTATAGTTCCTTTTCTTGGAACACAGAGACAGACAGTTAGAAGTCCATGGATAATGTAGGTGATTGATATCTCTGTTTCTTTTAAATATCTGCAGATGATGCTCAGCTCACTCCTCTCTTACGTCTTGGAGCTGGAGCATGTGCTGGAATTATTGCTATGTCTGCAACCTACCCAATGGACATGGTACGAGGAAGGATCACTGTACAGGTACTTATTTCGGTCCCTGTTCTTTCGTTGTTCCATAGAACGAATGTTTTAAAGACCTTGATAATTTCCAGTCATATCAGTCATCAATTAATGTTTAATTTCTATAAGAAGTTTCAGAAATTAATGTTTTTATTTACTATTAAAGAAAATATTTATGTTTTGTTGGTTTTAAATTTGCAGACAGAGAATTCTCCCTTTCAGTACAGGGGAATGTTCCATGCTCTATCAACTGTGCTCCGGGAGGAGGGCCCACGGGCTTTGTACAAGGGCTGGCTTCCTTCTGTTATTGGAGTTGTAAGTTTCTTTCGCTACAAAATGTGTTTTCGCATATCTACCACTCTACCACCCTTTTGATATGGGTTCCAAATTAAAAAGAAATAAAGTTTGCTGACTTAGCAATAGATGGTCTTTCTAGGATCTAACTCCGATGATTTATCTATGTGCAAAACTACCTATTGCTCCTTTTGTTGCTCCTCTGAAGTCGGATTGCAAGATTTACTTTTGTTGTGAACCCTACACCGTCAATTTTGTTTGCAGGTTCCATATGTTGGTCTCAACTTTGCTGTGTATGAATCCCTGAAGGATTGGTTAATCAAAAGTAGGCCATTTGGACTTGTTCAAGATACAGATTTGAGCGTGACAACAAGGTTGGCATGCGGGGCTGCTGCTGGAACTGTTGGGCAAACTGTTGCTTACCCTCTTGATGTCATTCGTCGAAGGATGCAGATGGTGGGATGGAGCCACGCTGCTTCTGTTGTCAGTGGTGATGGGATAAGCAAGACCCCACTTGAATATACTGGCATGGTTGACGCGTTTAGGAAAACTGTTCGACATGAGGGCTTTGGTGCATTGTACAAGGGTTTGGTTCCCAATTGTGTTAAGGTCAGTATGAACCGTTTGTTCTACTTGTTTGTAGACAAGAGTAGGTTGACTAGTTATCAGTTTCTAAGAACATTTTTGTCAGGGTGGCTAAGGGCTTAACTGGATCCATCTTACACATGAATAGGGTGACTGATTGCATGGTAGTGGAAAATTGGACTATCAAAAAGGGTCTCCCTAGGAATAACAGGAAAAGGTTTAGAAAATAAAGCCCCCGAATTCTTATGGGTTACCAGACGTCTAGAGGGTTTCGAAACCTTATTATCAACGATGAACACTAATCCTAAACTGTTATAGAAGAGTATATGAAAGCTTTATGTTCCATGAACAACGGTGGTTGGTTCATGTGTTCAGCTGTTATTTTGAACTGTGTCCCCAGTAAACGCTTATAAACTTATTTATCGCTCAACTTGTGGTTGAACTATCATATTATGGTTATAAAAAATACATGTAGGAACTACATTCAACTTGTACTGCTTCCAGTTTTCTTCCATAGTTGTGTGCTTGGACTTTTGTCATTTCAGTTTTAGCAAATTTTGTTGATAAAGATAAAGATTTATTCATCAGTTGAGCAGTTGCTATTAGTTATTCATATTTTACACGTCTTTGCCAACATTATAGTTCTTTCTGCTCCAATTTTCAGGTAGTCCCATCTATTGCAATTGCATTTGTGACGTATGAGATGGTGAAGGACATTTTAGGAGTTGAGATCAGGATATCTGACTGATATTAAGGGAGCTCCATGATATTTATCTGTGCGCGTGCTATTTTTGTAGGCCGGGAAATAGAGGTCTGGCAAACTAGGGGTAATTTTATTCCTTTTTCTTTCTGAAGTTAGAAAAGCGCGTTCGAGCTTGTGTTCATAAATTGCTTTCCCTTGTTTTTCATCTCTTTTCTATTTCCTTATGAACACAATGTAGCTTTGAGCTTCTCATTCATGTGATGTGCCAATAAGTGTTTTGACAATGTAAAACATGCATCTGCATGCCTTCCATAAGCTTTGAGAAAGCATTTTCTACTTGCTGTTACATGTTACTTGAAGGACTTTCTCTCTCTCTCTCTCTCTCTCTCTCTCTCTAGTAGACGTACCACATTAGAAACGATTCTAATACTCTAGTAGACGTACCACATTAGAAACGATTCTAATAGTGGAAAATAATGCATTATATTATCATTAATGTAATTAGACGATAATCGGAATAAATAGTTTAAGGATACTTTGCGAGGGAAAATTGGAATAAATAGTTTATAGTTATCAGAAGTTGGTAACTTTGGTATGATATCTTTCTTTGCTGGACTGTTTCCTCCTCCGATGTCATTAGTCTTTACACTCTTCGGCCATGCCTAGAATCCCTTATTCTTGTCTGACACCGTTGATTCCGACTCCAAACTGGCTTGACCTCGTCCATCTCCCGTCTGTTGCTTTGTAATCTCTTGGTCGCTTTAGCCCCATCTTTTTTCGTTTCATGATGTCTCTCCGCAGAATTCAAGTTTTCCTCTGTAGATAGAGAAAATAACGAAAGGAACATGATAAGGAGGTTCAACTCGGCTGTAAACTCCGAGTTTGGCAACTGTGATGGCATAGATCGATCATTGTGTTCCTCGTCTGCGTTTTCCAGCACCTGATCAACCTTGTTGTCTGCAACTCCAGCAGGTTGTGCCATTTTACTAATGCGAAACTTCCCAACAAAAGAAATCGTCGATTCAAATTCTGAGTTGTTGAATGGAAGAGCTGAACCGAATCAACACAGAAAATTAGTATAGTCTGTAGACTTGTACGTGTTTATGCAGTGTCGTGTTTCACGGAATGAAGTGATTCTTCGTTAGGGCTGCCTTGTGCGGCTGCCCTATACAAAGACTCCGCGGGATGGGGTGAAATGAGAATGAGAAACTCAACGTTCCTTCAGGAATACAAAATCGTTATTATGTTGTATACGCAAAATTTATCTAAATTACAAGCAGAGGGATTCAAAGTTGTGTTTAAACTACCGGTTTTGAAGATTAAAATCATCGTTGACAATAAAATGAAGCATTAAAATAATCTCCTCTCAAAACAACAAACAATTAAAAGAAATGAATGAGAAAAAAGGAGCAGAATCGCTCACCAAATAATATCATCGACAGAAGGGGACTTGTGTTTGCAAACACCAGAAAACAAAGAAGAATTTTAACCTTTTCACAGGTCTCAATTCAGGTGCTTTGAAAATAATATTTATTTGTTTTTACTTTTTACCAGCCACAGTTTTACTTATCGGTGTCTATTCTGTTCTGTCATAAAATACCAGATTGTAGTTGTAAATTAGATCATAAAATCAAGGCGTACCGTCAATCCAGGTCTACAATTGTGTTGGTGTCGAAGTAAAGAATACTTTAATCGGAGGGCCAAAAATAAATTTTACTAAAATTGCATGTATTGAACTATATTATTAATTTTTACCATATAAAAAGAGATTAAGCAAAATTGTCTATTAACTATAAGGAAACTGTTATTAGCATTCTAAAAATATCATTCTATATTCTTCACTGGTGTATTTTTCTTTCTAATTATAGAAAGTTTGGAGTGCAAAATGAGATTTTTGGAATGCCAATAACAATTTTCAACTATAAAATACCTAATAAAAAAAAAACTAGCAAAACCCAGATGTACCAGTTAAAAACAAGACCAATATGTCAAACTAAAGTAAAAGTTGAGAATATACTACCAAAATTTTACTAAAATTAGTTTTAATATACAATAAAATCTCTGTATAGTGATACTCATCTACTTAAATATTTTAGTACCAATTCAAGCCACTTATATATAGGAATAAACATCACATTGTGGTAAGTTATAATTTTTCCAGGTCTTGTCCATTACATAGTGAAATTGTCAATAAAACCTTCAACATGACCTTCTACATATCTTTTTATTAGATTTTAATTAAACGAGTTACGAAGTTTGAAATTTTGTAATCAATTATTTCAATTCGTAGACCGTTCGAGGTCACAATCTATATTTTGAATAGAACTCGATCTCAAGAATGCGTAGGAGCAGACCGTTCGTGAAACGAAGTTATAACAAAAGAGTTATTAACGTTTGAAGTTAGAGACATTTTTGTAATTTGACCCTCATTTAGAAGGCTCCAGATTTTTTGGAGCAAAGGAAAGGCCATGTGTGTGGTTGGGATGAAAGGAAAAGATAAGAAATGGGAGGGATGGACGATTGTGATAGAAAAGGAGAGAAAGGAGGGAAAGGATTGGGGAGGAGGACAAATCAGAAAAGAAAGAAAGGAGGGGAAATGAGGAAAAGGGGAAGCGGAGGATCCCTGGACCCGTTTGCGGTCCTAACCCGACTTGTTCCTCTTCGTCTTCTCCGGCCTTTTTTCGTAGGTTTGGTGAACCACGTTACCTAACCCCCTGGAAAATGTTGCATGGCCTTCCCTCTACCTATTACAACCCAAAATTGTAGAAATTTAGCTTTGAACTCGAAAAAACCGCACTCGTGGGTACAGGTGTTCTTGCCGTTGATCCTCCAAATTTTGAAACAATTTCCTTCGATCTCCACCACCAATAGATTCCCCTAAACCTCAGGAACAAAGCCTATGCATTGGTTGGGGCGTCAGAGCTGTTTTGGAGTCGAATCAAGAACACCCAAAATCAAGGGTTTCCGGTGATTCATGGGCAATTTGAGGTGTTTCCCAGCCAAATTGGACTTGGCCACATGTATCCCTCATTGAGATCTACTTGCCTGTAAAATTTGGTAGTTTTTAAAAATAGTTGAATTTTTTCGGCGAGTTGGGGTGGCCAACCGCCACTCGCGGCGGCGCGTGGCCAATGGGCCGACGATGTCTTTCTTAGTTCAATTAGATGTCCTGATTTTGTATTTGATATCCGTTTGATGCAAGTTGATTGTTTGAACCTAGTTTCGTTACGGTACATTGCTTGATCATTGTATGAATTGACGATCCGACCATTGGATCGTTACCAAACCTTAATACGTTATAGTACATAATATTTGAGGATAGTAGGAATTGATGGATCAGGAATCTGAAGTACAGATCTTTCTGAATTAGATTTCTAAGATAGTAAAACAAATTGTTGATCGCCACCTAATTCTAGCAATTGGCGGAGATCCGACCGTCGGATCGCCATGAGATTTTAGTAGGTTGTTCTAGAAGCATAATGTGTATTTTAGAAAGTTACGGATCTGAAATTCAATGTGTGGATCTTTTGGATCGAATTATGTAGAATTGTGGACCCTACCTTTGATCGAGAGTTGACTTTTGGTCAACATATCTCGAAACGTTCTAAATAATAAAATTAGTACTACATGATACTAAGTGAAGCCTAGTGGACCTACATTGGTTAGAGAGTGACTTGAATATATGTGATATGATTATTACCCTAATTCCGTATTTAGTATCCTATTTGAATATCACTTGATTTTATAAGGTAAATCTATTGAAATGTGATTAGTCATTGATCTATGTTTACTAAACGTGATTTGACTCGTGTAGTGATGACATTGTGAAATGTGATTTGGAATGCCTGTTGAATTGTTTGATGAAATATGATTTGACATGCATATTTGAAATGTGGTTTGATTTGCATGATTGGTATAATGTGATGAAATGTGAGGGCTAGTAGTGGAACATTAACCCATTGCCATGGGATTTGTTGCTTTAGAGCTTGTTTCATATCCCGTTTCATTGTTTCATTTCTCGTTTCATTGAACCGTTCTAAATTTAGCACTTGTGCTTTGTTTCATTTCTTTGAGCATTTGTATTCTTCGAGCCGTTGATATGTTTCTTGGCCTTCCGCTCGGTTTCGTTGAGTGATTCGGAACTGGGTATCCGCTAAGGTTCCGCTGAGTGGTTCGGTTCCTTACTCCGTATGGATTTCGTTGAGAGGTCCGTAATCCCTCATGATTTGTGATTCCGTTGAGTGGTCCAGAATTGTATCCAGCTTGGATTTTATTGATGGTTTGATATGCATTGTATTCCGCGATTCTGTTGAGTGGTCTGGAATCGTATCCACTCGGATTCCGTTGAGAGGTCCGGAATCCCTTTTACTTTGTGATTCCGTTGAGTGGTCTGGAATCGTATCCTGGTTTGGATTCCGTTGAGTCGTCCGGAATCCCGTTTGGTATTTTGGTTCCGTTGAGTGGTCCGGAACTTGATGTTGTTGGATTTCGTTGAGTGCTCTGAAATCCTATTGTTTAGAGATGTAGGCTTTGGCGGAATTGTGTCGTTCTAGCCCTACATTTCGATGTATTGTATGCATTATTGATTGATGTGATTGTGGATTGATGTTGGTTATGATTGTTGTAACTATGATTAGACTTGTTGACCATTGTGACTAGATAATGTTATTGTGCTTTGCCGAATGTTACTTGACGTGCTGGATGCCATGAATCGTGATATTGTGTGGAGTTTTAGTGAATTATGTGATGATTGTTTGAATGTAGTGAAAGGGTGAACTACGAATGACTTGATCCCTGGTTATGCTACGTAGGCAGTCTAACATTAGGTTAGATGCAGCCATAAAGCATACGAAAAATCATTACGCAAATTGGACCTTGAGTGGTGCTTTATTCATATTTTGGAGGCGGGGTATGTTAGATTTACAAGTATTTGGTGATGTCACGTGTCGATCTTGGACGTAGGTCGGGATAAGGGCGTGACACTATTGCTACAGTTGGTTTAAAGTTGAGGGACCATTACTCCAATTGGGTAAAAGTTGAAGGACCATTTCTCTAGTTGGGTTAAAATTGAGGGGCTATGGCTACAATTTTTCTCATTTGGTTTTCTATATTTGCCCCTCGATTCAACCTCATGTGGGTGATATGCTACTCATTTTGACAGAAGTTCTAATGGAGTTCATGAAAAGAACCATAACTACACGTTCTAAGGAGTAGTCAATTTCGGGGTAGAACTCTAATGCAATGGGTCTCGGTAACAAACATTTTCGAAGAAAATCATGTAGGACAAAACTTCGGGATAGGAGGAAAGAGAGCGTTGTACATGTCTTTAACAACTCAAATAGGCATCTTGTATATCACATGTTGACTACTCCTTAGAAAACCGCAATGTCTTCTGTCTACTTGAGCTATTGTATATCAACTTTCATTTCTAAATACAACTTCTGCTTACTTGAGAAACTGATTGTTATCAACATTTGTTTCTAAATACAACTTTCTTCACACTTAATCAATTGATTGGTATCAATATCAGTTTCTAAATACAATTTCTGCTCAATTCTTTTTTCTATACATCAACGTATAATACATGTAATCTTTTATATGGATCACGTTCATCTTAAATTTCTTTAACGCATAGAGAACAATATATGACATAGTGGTTATCAATATCGGTTTCTAAATACAATTTTTGCTCAACTCCTTGTCCTATATGTCATTGTATAATAAATATCATCTTCTAAATGGATAACATTCATCATAAATTTCTCTAACTCATATCGAGCAATATAAGACATATTGGTTATCAATATCCATTTTTAAATAAAACTTCTGCCCAAGTCCTTCTCCTATACACTAATGTATAATATATGTTATCTTCTATATGGGTCACATTCATCTTAAATTTCTTTAACGCATATGGAAAATATATGACATATTGGTTATCAATATCCATTTCTAAATACAGTTTCTGCTCAAGTCCTCCTACTATATGTCAATGGATACTATATGTTATCTTCTAAATGGATCACATTCATCTTAAATTCTTTAACTCGTATAGAAAAATATATGACATATTGGTGAGGCTTTTCTTCTACAAAGTCTTATCGCCTTGTAATAGCAAGAGAGGACAAATTTGTAGCACCCTCCACAAAAAAACTGGTTGTTCAATCTTTGATTTGAGCTACTGGCAGTGTCATCAGATGATCAGGCTTCCTTCAGTTAAACCATTCCCAAACCCTAAACTCCACTATTAACATAACACTTTGTATCCTTAGAACTTTCATTAAGGATATCTAAGTTTTTGTTTTTTAGCTACACTTCTATTAAGTAATAAGCTTCTTATAGTAACAAAATTGATTTAGCCCCAACATTATTACCATATAAAAGTTTTACTGTAAGTAGAAAAAGTTAAAACCAAGTTGCTAAGGGGGGTTTAAGTAGATATACATGAGAGAAGAGGACCATAAGTAATAATAAAAATCTAAAGTCCACAAAGTGTGTATAATAACATAGAAGGGGTATTCTTACTCTCTCTCTTTTTCTAAAAAATAAAAAAAAATAAAAATAGAAATAAGGTGTTTAATCAAATCACCGTAAGATAGTACATGGATAGCATAACCGATAGCTAAAGAATCATTCAAATCAAAACTAAACGTAAAAATTAAGAACAAAAGCATAATCTTAATTAAAAGACTCACTGCTTGAAAATAATCATGCGACACAAATAAAAAAGAACAAAAGAGAAAATAAAACAAGTTTAATAGAAAATAACTTGAAAAGTTAATGCACGCCTCTTCGGAACAAACTGCAAAGTAGAACCCAAATGCAACGAGCCTTGGTAAAAAATCTTTGGATTAAGTCCCGCAAATCTTCCAACTTTTTAATGTCATTCTAAATTGGTCTCAACCTTTTTAAACATTTCAAACAAGTACTTAATCTATTAAGAATGTCACATCCATCAAACCCGAGTAAATTTTTCAAACATAAATTATATTAAAAACCCACCAATTTAGTATATCATGGTCAACAATAGTCTTAGTTGCCTCAAAATCTAAATTCAAACTTAGATTATACCAATGTTCTAAAAGACGCTAGGCGCTAGTCGGGTGGTGAGTTTGGGTCTAGCACCTAGGTGGCTAGGCATAGCCCAAGTGGGTGTCTAGACGGATTTAAATAAATTTATTATATATGTTTAGTATTTTAGATGGTATAAGATGAAAGTTTATATGATAATAAGTATGTATTACTTAATAAATATTTTTTAAAGATTATTAATTATATAGTGAACTTAAAAGAAAAGTAAAGGTGTAATATGTTGTGGTTTGTAGTCTGTAGAATGGGAGGTGGGGCGCACTGCACCAAAAAGGGAGCTGGGGCGCACCACACCAATATTCAATGTATGTCACCTGTCCCAGCAATTGATTAGAAGTTAATTTTAAAAAAATAAAACAAAAAGTGGAGTGGTCATGTCTGTCATGTGGAGAAATGGGAAGAGATTTCTTCTTCCTTTTGTCTTCTTAAATGGAATTTGAAACTTTGTAACGTAGAACTAGAACAGAACCAGAACAAGAACGCAACTCTCCGTAACAAAAAAAAATAAAAAAAAAAATCTGAAACGCCTAGACTACCTAGGCCATCGAGTCGCCCACCTAGGCCACCCAAACACCACTTAGGTTGACTCCACACCTGCCTAATTGCCTTGCCGATATTTCTCCTGATTATGGGCTAATCACTGCAGCTAGCTACCGTGTAGTGCCTAGGCGGTCACCTAAGCTGATTTTTAGAACACTAGATTATATAATATGGAACCTAATAATTAAACAGGTATTGAATTGAATCGAAAATGGACCCAAATTGAAATTACATCAGGAGGGCAATCTTCTAACAAATGAGATGGTTAAGAATTCAAATAGACTTTCAAGGAGCTTATTTCTGCTCATATTTTGTCCTCATATGCCTATTCTTAGTCTTAACTATCTTGTATGAATTGCAGAAATATAAATCTTGACAGGAAGGAAGACCATGAAAAGCAATCTTGTGTGAGAAGATAGAGCTCAGAAAATCCTTTAGAGAGAAAGTGTTTATTACAATATTATCCAACTGACTACAAATGAGAGAGGGATACAAGGTATTTCGAAGACTACTTAATTCTAAAGCTATCGCTGACATGGCAATTGCCTACGTGGCATGCATATCCAATATCCCCCCTCAATCTTAACTGGGATAGGCCATATTAAGATTGTGACAATGTTTGCGAAAATCAGGACCATGAAGTCCTTTTGTAAGGAGTCAGCCACTTGATCCTATGTAGGCACATATTGAACATCAAGATCACCCTTTTGCACCTGTTCTCACACAATAACAAAGGAGGATTAGGAAGAATATCACACATATCTTTAAGCAGTAGTTGAATCTAAGCTATATCCGCATCAGCATGTGCAAGGGCTTAACATTCATCCTCGGTGGAACTTCGAGACACGGAACTTTATTTCTTGGATTGCCAAGAAATAAGATTATCACCAAGATAAACATCATATCCTGTAATGGATCTCCTGGTGTTCACATCTGCAGCCCAATTCGAATCACTATATCCTTTAATATCAATCCCACTGCCAACACTAAATGTTAGACCACATTTTATTGTACCATGCAAGTGGCGAAGAATTCTTTTAACTATCTTGTATGAATTGCAAAAATATAAATCTTGACAGGAAGGAAGACTATGAAAAGGAATCTTGTGTGAAAAGATAGAGCTCAGAAAATCCTTTAGAGAGAGTGTTTATTACAATATATCCAACCGACTACAAATGAGAGAGGGAAAAGATATTTATACAAGGTATTTCGAAGACTACTTAATTCTAAAGCTATCGCTGACATGGCAATTGCCTACGTGGCATGTATATCCAATACTCAGCTTGTAAAGCTTTCAGCTCTTTTTTGTAGGTGATGAAGATGGTTTTGCTGCATCACGGCAGTGCATAGCATTTCAGCAAACTTCATGACCTTTGTCTCGATGTTGGCTACTTGAATTGTAGGGTGGAGTTGGTGTTTTTGCGTGGGTTTGAAGGTGATGACATGATGGGGTGGTGGTGACTGTTAGCTAGTGAAGGCTATGCTTCCATCACCTTTTATTGATTTTGGAGACAAAGTAACCCCTAATTAATTTAACTGATTTTAATTCGGGCTTAGCAGATGTGACATTTTCAATAGGTTGGGTACTTGTTTAGAATGATAAAAAAAGGTTGAGACCTATTCGGAATGACATTAAAAGGTTGATGGATTTTAGGTACTTAATCCAAAATCTTTCCGAAGAAAATCACGTGGGACAAAACTTCGGGATAGGAAAAAAGAGCATCGCACATGCCTTTAACAGCTCAAACAGGGATCTTTGTGTACCACATGTGAACCACTCCTTAGAAAACCACGATATCTTTAACTCTCCCAAAGCTAATCTAGGATGGTATTCTTACTCATCAACTGTATTTTTGCACTTTTAACTTTTAAAAAGTGACACCAGAAGTGACATATTGACATGTCAGCATTGCTATATAAGTTGACTTAAAATATACCAGGTGACTAGTTTAGAATATATGCATTGTTGATGCACAAAATCAGTGAGACTTTGGAACAATGTAAAGTGTCAAGTTTATGACCTTCGCTCGGTTGCTCCAGTCACTTAGTGAGGATAATATGTAAAGAGATAGAGATAGGGAGGCAAACACAAAATGTACGTGGTTCACCCTAAGTTTGGTTATGTCCATGAGGTAGATGAGTTCTCATTAATAGTGGAGGGTTTACACAATACATAAGTTCAAGCATAATCATCATTAGTGGGTTGTAATGATGAGTTTAAGTACAGTAATGGCATTCGTTCTTGATTGTAAGAGAATGGCCTTTTTTATAGTTGAGAAGAGTCTCCGGCTTTCGTCTGCGGTCGATGTAGGACTCTAGGAGCTTTATTTTGACGTTGACATGTGTCGTGATGTGTTTGGCCTCTTGGATGGAGGGAAACTCTTATGCTTCGGCATGAGTGCCTCAACATGAATCCCTTAATGGGTCCTTGAAGGTATGAAGTTGACCGGTGATTGGTAGTTTTGAGATTGATCAAGTATGATACAAACATACATAAACTTTATATTTGACATTTTCAATCGCCATGTAATACTATCATTACTTTTAAAAAATTGTGTTCAACCGTTAGAGTTCGTGCGCCAATTTTTGATCATTAATGCATGTGGGGGCCTACATGTTGATTAAGCGTCAGCCTAACCAGAAACATGCTAAGATTCAATAATTACAAGTGCAGCTCAAGTACGAGGGTGCGCTGGGTAATGTATCTGCTGACGTATTGTAGGCAGCTGAAAAAGCCCAATTTCTGGCAGTCGTTAGTACTGAGTCTACTGACATGTCGGTAGTTGCTTTGCCTTGTGCAAGTCGATGTCGATTTATCTTTTGCTAACAATGAACTGAGTAACTAGCAAGCAAAGCAATAAAATCCCCTCCCAACCTTCTTTTTCAGATGAAGACAAATATTGAACGGTCGCAATCTATCAAAAAATTAATTTTAATTTATTTGATCGTTTGAATAACTGACATCAACATAATTTCTCTTCTATAAATATTTATTTACAATTGAATTTAGAACACCTACTGAGTTCACTCAAGTACAAAAGCAGCTCTTCCAAGTGTTCCAAATGTATGCTTGTATGCGGGCCCCAAAGAAGGCCCTGGAAGTTTCCAAAAAAAAAAAAACAAAAAAAAAAAAAAGAAGAAGAAGAAGAAGGCCCTGGATTTTCTACCACTCCATTATATGGTTTAAGAGTGCGGCTAAAAAAAGATGATCTCTCTAACATTATTCATTGTAAAAATAAAAACTCTTAGTATTTCTTATCGTAGAAAAATATTTCAAAAAGAGTTTTGACCACTTATCATTTTCCGCATATGTCCCCTAAACTAGAGTCGGTCAAATTATAAGACGTGGGGTGGTATAATTTTAATGAATTCCAACGTGCGTAATGTTATTCTCACTATATAAAAGTTTTGAAGTTGTGTGATGCTCAGTCAACTACATGAGCGTGATTGATTTCAGGCCATTTTTGAAATGTAGATTCGCGTGAGAGACTTTCCGCACTTGATCTGCAATTCTGCATACATGAACAACTGACTGTTATCAATTTCTTAATACAAATTTTGCCTACTTAAGCAACTAACTGTTATCAACATTCGATTCTACAACTTTTTTCCTACTTAAGCAATTGATTGTTACCAACGTCTGTTTCTAAATACATTTTCTACTCAACTCCTTATCTTATACGCCAATCTATATATTATACGTTGTCTTTTAGATTGATCACATTCATTTTAATTTTCTATAACGCATATAGAACCATATATATATATGATATATTGGTGTGCTATATTTAGAACTTTTGGCTTATCTTCTGCAAAACTTATCGACTTAGCGAATTCGAGTCCTGAAATAGTAAGAGCGGACAAATCTGTAGCACCCTCCGGAGGAAACTGGTCCTTCAATCGTTGACTTTGCGCTTACTGCCATCGGACTTGCTTCGCAAAGATGTGCAAATTCTGTTAGAAATTTAATAATTTAAATATTAGTATTATTAATATTTAAAATATTAAATATTCAAGTGAATGAAAATTAAAAAAAAAAAAAAATGATCATGGAAAGGTTTGACCGGTACATTTTCAAGGATCGTGTATGTCTTTTTAATTTTATTTTATTATGAAAATGGTCTTGGAAAGTTTTAACCTGCAGCTTTTCCCAAGAGGTTATGTATGTTTAGGAAAAGCAGATTCAACTTTTGGAGCTTTTGGAAACAGATGCACCTTTTGCTCAAAGGTTGCATCTTTTTCTTTTGGAAAAGCAGACAAATTGTTTTGGTGGCAAATTTCCAAAGGTTGCATACTTTCTGCCTTGGAAACAGATGCAGCTTTTGTGCAGACGGAACCTTTGTCCTTTGGGAGCAGACGCATCCTTCGAAAATGGGGCATGTCAATGCCTATAAATAGACTACCAAATCAAACATTTTAGATATAATTTTGCATCCAGAAATCATATAGAAATTAGAGTAGTTTAGTGTTCAATAAAAAGAGAGTTTTAAAAACTTTTGGTTCGCTGTTCTTTGTGGATTGGAGTCCTACTTCCGCGAAGAGAAAGATTGTTGTATCCTGGGAGACATTTGCCAACGCAAACCTTGAGGCACCACTGAGGGGCAATTTTGTCTTAAGGCTATAAAATCAAATTCTAGCCTCGATCTCTTAAGGTTCTTCTATTCCTTGTTTTTTCTTGCATTTATAGAGATACTATTGTGTGTTATTTAATAGTTTATAATAAAATATATAGCAGTTTTTCCATAACTTTTCCAACAACTTAAGACAAGATTATTTAAGTTTATTTGCTATATGTTGATTACAATAGTGCTGCATATATATTTTAATTGACTATTCGAAGACATATATACTATGTTGTGCATTTGCATTATAGTACTGATTGGTATTTGCATTATATATATGAAGCATGATTTATGATTCATGATTATAATAGTAATTTCGGTGCATGCTCATAAATTGATTATATTTTATTAGCCAAGTTTAATTAAATAATCTTGTGGGTTACGGTATTAAGAAATTAACGTCTGGTTGTTTCCTAAATACTTTGTTGTTTTACTTTTATTATAATATATTGAATTGTGTGATTTTCTCTCTTAAGGGAAAATGGATGATACTAGTGATTCTTAGTAAATTGGGCAGCACATCAGTTGCAAGTGTTGTGCCCGTGGTGATCCCATCTTCCACCAACCATGGTGAGAAGCCTGAGAAGTTCAATGGGGCATACTTCAAGAGGTGGCAACAGAAAATGTTATTTTACCTCACCACTCTAAACTTGGCAAAGTTTCTAACTGAAGATGCGCCTGTGTCTGGAACTACCATAGAAGAAGTGGCTGCAGTAGATGCATGGAACCATTCTGATTTTCTTTGCAAGAATTACATCCTCAATGCATTAGATAATGCACTATACAATGTGTATAGTCCAATTAAAAGTGCCAAATCCTTATGGAACTCTCTTGACAAGAAATATAAGACTGAAGATGCTGGCATGAAAAATTCGTGGTCGGTCGATTTCTTGACTACAAGATGACAGACTCCAAGAAGGTTATCAATCAAGTCCAAGAGCTACAACTTATTCTTCATGAAATACATGCTGAAGGGATGTCGCTAAGTGAGACCTTTCAAGTGGCTGCAGTAATTGAAAAATTACCTCCTGCTTGGAAAGATTTCAAAAATTATCTCAAGCATAAGCGCAAAGAGATGGGACTTGAGGATTTAATCGTAAGATTAAGGATTGAGGAGGATAATCATTGCTCTGAAAAGAAGTCTAATAGTCAATTTATGCAAGCCAAGGCACACATTGTGGAGGGTGGGCCAAAGAATAACAAAAGGAGGAAGCACTCTAGTGAATGTTCAAGCCAAGGAATTTTAAGAAGTTCAAAGGCAAGTGTTTTGTTTGCAACAAGACAGAACATCATGCTAGCGAATGTCGAAACCGCAAAGGTCAAGACAATTCCAAAAGAAGAGTAATGAAGTACACATAACTGAGGAAGAGAGGCTGTCCAAAGAGATCTCTGACATAAATCTTGCGGCTGTGGTATCTGAAGTCAATATGGTGGGAAACACTAAGGAATGGTGGGTTGACACTGGGGCTACTCGCCACATATGCTTTGATAGAAAAATGTTTACCACCTATCAAGAAGTTACTCATGGAGAGCAACTGTTCATGGGGAATTCTTCTACATCCAAGGTTCAAGGCCTAGGAAAGGTAATTCTTAAGATGACTTCTGGAAAGGAACTCACTCTTAATGATATGCTTCATGTGCCTGATATCAGAAAGAACTTAGTCTCCGAACCATTATTGAGCAAAAATGGTTTCCGTTTGGTTTTTGAGTCTGATAAGTTTGTACTAACAAAGAGTGGAATGTATGTTGGGAAATGATATCTTAGTGATGGTCTTTTCAAAATGAATGTAATGACTGTTGTACCCAAAATTATCAATAAAGTTAATTCTTTTGCTTATATTGTGGAATCACCAAATATATGGCATGAGAGGTTAGGACATGTGAATTATGATACTATCCGTAGGCTAATTAACATGGACCTATTACCTAAGTTTCATATTGATATAAGTCATAAATGTGAAACTTGTGTGGAAGCAAAGTCAACTAAAGCACCTTTTCACTCTGTTGAAAGAAGTACAGAACCTTTAGAATTAATTCATAGTGATATTTGTGATCTAAAGTTTGTGCAAACTAGAGGAGGCAAGAAATATTTTATTACTTTCATAGACGATTGCACATGGTACTGCTATGTGTATTTGCTAAGAAGCAAAGATTAAGCCTTAGAAGCGTTCACAAATTATAAGAACGAAGTTGAGAATCAACTTAGCAAAAAGATAAAGGTTATAAGAAGCGATAAGGGAGGTGAATATGTTGCACCCTTTTCTGAATTTTGTACTCAGCATGAGATTATTTACCAAACTACTGCTCCTTATTCACCTCAACAAAACGGAGTTGCTGAACGCAAAAATCGTACATTGAAAGAAATGATGAATGCTATGTTGATAAGTTCTGGGGCAACCCAGAATTTGGGTGGAGAAGCATTGCTTTCTGCAAACCACATTCTCAATAAATTACTTCACAAGAAGTTAGATAAGACACCTTATGAATTATGGAAAGGCACAAAGCCTTCTTATAAATTTCTCAAAGTTTGGGGGTGTCTAGCTAAGGCAATGGTCCCTGATCCTAAGAAGATTAAAATAGGACCTAAAACAATTGATTGTGTTTTCATTGGTTATGCCATAAATAGTAGTGCATATCGGTTTCTTGTACATAAATCGGATAATCCCGAAATACATGTTAATACAATAATTGAATCAAGGAATGCTACATTCTTTGAAAATGTATTTCCATGGAAAATTGCACAAGAACAAAGTTCTTTGAAAAGAACTTATGATGACTTTAATAGCAGTCATAAAGAAAGTAATGATAATTCTGCTGAGCGAGAAGAAGTACAAGAAATTGAACTAAGACGTAGTAAGAGGGCTAAGATATCAACGTCTTTTGAACCTGATTTTCTTACTTACTTATTAGAAAATGAGCCTCAAACGTATAAGGAAGCTATATCCTCTCCAGAAGCTTCATTTTGGAAAGAGGCTATTAATGCTGAAATTGAATCCATCATGCAAAATCATACATGGGAATTGGTGGATCTTCCTCCTGAAAATAAACCTTTAGGTTATAAATGGATTTTCAAAAGGAAGATGAAAGCATATGGATCTATTGACAAGTACAAGGCAAGACTTGTCGCCAAAGGTAATAAGCAAAGAGAAGACTTAGACTATTTTGATACATATTCGCCAGTCACAAGGATAACATCCATCTGTATGTTGATTGCTATTGCAGCAATTCATAATCTTGAGATTCATCAAATGGATGTCAAGACTGCTTTTCTAAATGGTGATTTGGACGAGGAAATTTATATGGAACAACCTGAAGGTTTCATAGTGCATGGACAAGAAAGAAAGGTATGTAGACTTGTTAAATCACTTTATGGTTTAAAACAAGCACCTAAGCAATGACACCAAAAGTTTGACACTACAATGTTGTCAAATGGATTTAAAATAAATGAGTGACAAATGTGTTTACACTAAAAGCACACAAGAGGGATATGTCATTGTGTGTCTATATATCGATGATATGCTAATTATTGGTAATAATCATGAGATTATTAAATCTACCAAAAGAATGTTGGCTAGTAAGTTTGATATGAAAGATATGGGAGTTACAGATGTTATACTAGGAATCAAGATTTCTAGAACGTCTGAAGGACTAATTTTATCTCAATCACATTATATTGAGAAAATACTTACAAAATTTAGTAATTATGTAAGTAGTCCTGCAAAAACACCATATGATGTCAATTTGCATTTATCAAAGAATATTGGTCAATGTATATCTCAAAGTGAATATGCACGAATAATTGGTAGTCTAATGTACATTACAAATTGTACACGTCCGGACATTGCATATTCAGTTAACAAATTGAGTAGATATACGAGTAATCCTGGAAAGATCATTGGAAGGCAATTGCAAGGGTTCTTGGTTATTTGAAATTTACGCAGAACTATGGATTGCACTTCACAAGATATCCAGTAGTACTTGAAGGCTATTGTGATGCTAGCTGGATATCTGATACACAAGACTCAAAGTCCACGAGTGGACATGTTTTTACTTTGGGAGGCGGAGCCATTTCATGGAAATCCTCTAAACAAACGTGTATAGCTAGATCCACTATGAAATCTGAGTTCATTGCTTTAGACAAAGCAAGGGAAGAAGTTGAATGGCTTCGTAATTGCTTAAGGGATATTCCCAATTGGCTGAAGCCGGTGCCCGCTATATGTATACATTGTGATAGTCAATCAACGATTGGAAGGGCACAAAATCATATGTATAACGGTAAGTCCCCGTACATACGTCGTAGACATAATACTGTTAGGCAACTTTTCTCAAGTGGTATAATTACCATTGATCACATAAGGTCAAAAGAAAATATAGCGGATCCGTTTACTAAAGGTTTGACTAGAGAGCAAGTTTATAAAGCATCGAGGGGAATGAGTTTAAAGCCTATGTCTTAAGAATCGCCATAATGGCAACCCAACCTAGCTGACTATAGATCCCAAGATCTAGGTTCAAAAGGACAACCGAATTGTGGATGATTCAGTGGGAGCACTGTGGAGATAATCTCCTACCCATGTCCTATGATGAAATAGTGCTATCTGCAGCGTGTTTAGGATAAGCTTTGCTTTTAATGATTCCTATACTTGGAAATAACAAGTGGGGTATTGTGCAGGATACTCTTAATGGGATATCACCTACATGAGTGTAAAAAGTGGTTGTTTCTATGAGAATTATAAGGCTGAATTCTCTAAAGCACTCAGGATTACCGGGAATTGTTCAGGGTCAAAATGAACACAATCGTAGAATCATATGTGTTCGGAGAAATACCGTGTGAATATTATTGTCTTGGTTTACATTAACAGCTGAGCAGTTCAAGACATTGCGTTCACTGATTAGCTAGTAAATCCGATAATATTTCACTAAGGAAGGTTCAAAGCCAAAAGCTACCTCTCCCCATACGGTATTTGTCCAATTAAACTCTCTCTAAGTGTCTGCATCTTCATTTGCATTAAATTTTATTAATTTTCATTCATGTGGGGATTGTTAGAAATTTAATAATTTAAATATTAGTATTATTAATATTATTAATATTAAATATTCAAGTGAATGAAAATTAAAATAAAATAAAAAATGGTCATGGAAAGGTTTGACCGGTACATTTTCAAAGATTGTGTATGTTCTTTTAATTTTATTTTATTATGAAAATGATCTTGAAAAATTTTAACCTGCAGCTTTTCCCAAGAGGTTATGTATGTTTAGGAAAAGCAGATGCAACTTTTGGAGCTTTTGGAAACAGATGCACCTTTACTCAAAGGTTGCATCTTTTTCTTTTGGAAAAGCAGACAAATTGTTTCGGTGGCAAATTTCCAAAGGTTGCATACTTTCTGCCTTGGAAACAGATGCAGCTTTTGTGCAGACGGAACCTTTGTCCTTTGGGAGCAGACGCATCCTTCGAAAATGGGGCATGTCAATGCCTATAAATAGACTACCAAATCAAGCATTTTAGATATAATTTTGCATCCAAAAATCATATAGAAATTAGAGTAGTTTAGTGTTCAATAAAGAGAGAGTTTTAAACATTTTTGGTTCGCTGTTCTTTGTGGATTGAAGTGCTACTTTCGCGAAGAGAAAGAACATTATATCCTGGAAGACATTTGCCAACGCAAACCTTGAGGCACCATTGAGGGGCAATTTTGTCTTAAGGCTATAGAATCAAATTCTAGCCTCGATCTCTTAAGGTTCTTCTATTCCTTATTTTTTCTTGCATTTATAGATATACTATTATGTGTTATTTAATAGTATATAATAAAATATATAGCAATTTTTTCATAATTTTTCCAACAAATTCTGGCAGTGCTTACATCAACATTGACGTCACAAGCAGCCACATACAAGCCACTCGTCATTAACCTCCTAAAAATTATATCATTCCCAAGTACATGCCATCCTACGTACCGCCACCAAAGTTGCATGTAATTTACATCAAATGACACTCACGACAGTCAATGGGGATCTTTTTATTTTCTGTGATGGGAGTTTGATTGAATTTTGGTTCACTAATTTCACTGCAACTAATCATACACCAGGGATTTGGGGTTCTCGAAGTTTTTAGACAGAGAGGACATCGGGGCCACCGACCTGATCATTATTGTTTAGCATGAAAGGAAGAAACTTGGTAAGATTTGTATAATTGGGGTAACTTTCACTTACATCAATGTATGATCGGAAGGTATCAAAATACATGAAGTTCTAGAACTGTTTAAATTTGCTAAATCGAACAAATATGAGTGATGAAGGTATCAAAGTACATGAAGTTCTAGAGCCGTTTAAATTTGCTAAATCGAACAAATCTGAGTGGTTTAGTTTAGTTTTAATACTAAAAAATGTTAGACTTGTTGCAGTCCTATTAGATTAGGAATGTGATTGTATAAATCCTAGTAAATCTAGGGATATCTCGTATATTCCTATTAAGAGTTGATTATTTATTAAGAGTTGTAATCCTAAAGGGTAAGGAATTAACATTCCCTACTACTATAAATAAAAGCACAATGGGGTGGAATAGAACACACTCACAATTACACATCTCTCTCTTTCTCTCTACTATTGCCGCACCTTCCCTCTCTCTGGCTTCCATAATCATTCAGTAAATTATGTTTACAACACGTTATCAGGACGCTTTTGATGCTGCGCTAAAGAGAGTTTATTCTTCAATCAAGGGAGTATTATGCTTTAATCATTCTTTTTATGATTAATTTATTATTTTGAATTGATCTACATGCTATTGATTCAATTTAATTTTTCTATGTTGAATGTGATACAACGCATTGGAGATGCAATTCCGGCTTTCTGAGAATGATCTTCTACAAATTCAAAGGCTTTTGTTGTTTTCTGCGAATCAGGTACGCTTAAAATAAAGTAGGATATTTGAAACGACCATGGAACATGAAAACATTCCCCATGATGCATGAACCCCCCTACATTTATATTTTCCTTCTGATATATATATTTGTTTCATGCATCACACAATTAGATTGTTATGTGGAATATGTGAGTCAATGTATAAAATTAAATTCGAAGCAATTTTAGGGTTTCCTAAACCATAAGGGATTTTTGAAAGAAAGGGGAATGGGATATGGTGCGGCACACCACTGCACCATCCCTATGGACATAAAAACTAGGCCACGGCCTGGACTTCACTTCGGCAGGGCCTGAAGCCCTGAGCCTAAAACGCTGAAACTAGCCCCGTTTGGTTGAGTCCTCTCACCCGCATGCCGTAAGCTTATGGTTACTAGGCTTGTGCAACAACAAAGGGCTTGCAGCCCTGGCCTTCAGTCCACACCAGCAAGCCGTATAGCTTGCTAGGCCTTACAGCATCCCGACCCGCCTTGCATGACAGCCAGTCCATTGCAGTTGGGTTTCTTCGCGCCAAACTCAAGGCCAGCTCATGCTGGGCCTTGTCTCATGCCTTCTCTTGGTCCAAAAATTGAAACCCAGCTGCGGCTGGGGTTTCTCCCTTACCTCGTGACATGAAGTTCACACTCGAGGCCCTTTTGGGCCATGCCTTTTACTCAAGGCACCCAAACGGTGCCCAATTTTTTTTGGAGGGCAAATTGTCGACCCAATGCTATTATTTTAGCATTCTAAATAATTTTAACACGTATGTTAATATTATTTTGCTTCTACAATCGATCCTATATGGCCCGATCTATTGAATTAATTAAAAGTGACCTGTAGTCCATTAATCCGATAATGAATCCAAAATTCTTGACCTGAAGATCACTTTTGGACATTAACGATTCAATAATTTATTTTTATACTTTGAACTGTTGACATACTTTCGTAGTAACGAAGCTCTCACACTTGAGTTCCCGAAGAAACTCAAATCCACTACACTTAGTTGTATATTGCATTCTGTGTTCTTACAGGAACCTCTCTTTTTTGAACTTGTAGTTTCAAATTTAGTGCCTTTTGAAATCTGAAGATTTCATAAAACAATACACCCATGAAGACCCGATGTTTTTTTGTACAAACCATGTCTTGGAACTCGAATGTTCTAACTTTGATGCTTATGGATGATTCATTCCCACAGCACCAATCACAATCTTATTCCCTCAATTCAGTGGATTGTCGCATCGTCACAAGTTCGATTTCCTAATTTGGACATTTCTTACGAAAACCACTTTATGTGGGGTACAAGACGTGAATCTTCACTTGACTATCAAGAAGCTGAGAAACCATTGACGCAAACAATGGCATGGAAGAGCTAAATAAGCCTCTATCATGATCTTCATTCGAAGACTTATGCTCAAAGCATTACAAATGGAATTACCTCCTGAATGAGGATTTCATGGCTCTTTGGCTCGTTCCTATAGACCGTCTAATCATAAAAGATATTGCTTGAAGCATATAATGGTTACATTCATGAATGTGTACAATTCTGAAGTTTATAAATCCGATCAAATTTTGACTAGATAATACTTTTCTTGTCCTTCCATGTTTCTAACTAGCTCCTAAAGCAGTAGTGTAGAAAGTGGAAGTTTACCAAATTCTCGAATTTGATTACTACCATAAACGTGAGAGAAAGGTATGACTTTATACCCAGTTCAGCTGGAGCCTATCAAATCCAATTCGGGGTATGTCTCTTTCACAATCCAATTTCAAGTTTGTTTTTTACAACATATGGAAGAATCAAGGCCTACCAAGGTGTGGCATCATGCCCGAAGCATGATCTTTGGTACTTAAGACCTAAAACTTCAAGAATAAGGGATAATATTCCCAAACCTTAACCCTGCAAAATCTACTTTTGTCTCGATGGAATTGGTCATTGGTTATGCACATGTTCGTGCCCCTACCAATGTTGTTGAGGAGTACCATTCTAGTAGTCAATCTGTGAGACTAATTTTGCTCCACCAAACATCATTGGTAGAGCATAATTTTGACATGGATGGCCTTGTTGGCCGAATCCCCTTAGTAAATCATTTACTTTGTGAACATTTTTCCATGTTCCTGGATTCAAGTTTGGTGTATGTTTTACTTATGGATAATCTTATTGATATTGTCTCGAATATGAGTTAACGGAATCATGTTTCTTAATACATGTGACCGATTCAATTAAACACATGATTAGGTAGGAATGTGGGAAAGTTAGTTGTCTGGATGAATGCATACTACACATACTAACTTTACACCTAAATCACATCTTTGACAACAACTTCAGGTTTATCCAACCTGATTAAGAGCATTGGCACGCTCCTCGTTGTATGAATGGTATTGAATCACCATTTAAGGGACCTTAAAATTCTCTCTGTCGTTGAGTTTTTAAGGATATTCGAGATGACAATGATTATAAATGAAACCACTGAAGAAAATAGAAAGAAATATGTTTGCACCACTCCAAAAATGAGCATGAAGCTTTGATTTGGGGCTAATGGGTTGTCTCCCAATTGGAAACACACCACATGTGGCTGGCCTGGAGCTGGGTGATTCGAGTAGTTTACTTGTTTTGGCACAACCTTTTGGGACACTTAGGTCAAACAATGATGCTACGACGCATCTCCTTACCCGAAGTAAAGATCTTGTACCTACAAGCACACTTTGCCAAAACCTGCTCGTTTTGGGAAAATTTGATTTCTAAATCATCAGTAGCAAAGATACGAAACGACTCTTTTTTCATAGTGGATTCAAGGGAATATATGTGGACTAGTCCAACCAAAATGCAGACTATAAAAATACTTATGGTTTTGGTTGATGAATCGACAAATTGGTCACATGTTTGTCCACATGCATTACTGCTAAACCTCTTGGCCGATTAAGGGTTCACCACCCTACTTATCCCATAAAGTTCGGAATATTGGATAATGCCAGAGAGTTTATATCGACGGTTTTCGATAAAGTATTGCATGTATTTTGGGTTTATAATTGAACATCGAATTCCCATATTCATCCCAAATAGCCTTGCCTAGTGATCATAAAGCACAATTTAAATGATCGCTTGAATTTTGGTAAACGTACCAAGTTTTCGGTTTCTGCCTAGGGCTATGTAATCCTTGTACGCAGTTAAGTTGGTCCGCCTTGAGGCTCATTGCCACCCAACCTATATGACGTTGCAGTTGGTTACTGGGTACAAACCTGACGATTTTCGTATTTTTACACATTTGGGTGTGCATTCCATGTGCCAAGTTACGCCACTGCAACATACAAATATGGGTCCTCACAAAAGGATTTGAATCTTTGTCGATTATGATTTTCCTTCACACTAGCTCTCTTAGAGCCCTTGCACGCGATCTCTTTACCACTCATTTGCAGGTTGTCACTTTACTGAGATAGTCTTCCTGCCGTTAGGGGGAGATAAGATCGTCAACGTTCCTGGAGAACGGCGTGAATTTTTGTGGACGTTGCCCACTATGTCTCATCTTGATCTTTGTACCGCACAAGTGTGATAAGCAAGTACGATGAATTCTAGCTTTTAGAATGTTGCTCCAGATGCATTCCTTTGATCTAGCTAAAGTGATGAGATCATATACCAGCTGCAAACATGCCTTCAAGGATAGACGTACTTAACAGACATCAAGTCAACATCCCTAGAGGGTGTGCCGCCCTTGTTGGACGGTTTGGATGCCCCTTGTTAGACGATCCGATACACCGGCGGATAGCCAATCAATTTGTCTTAGCCTAAAGCACAACATATCACTTCGTTTGTAGGATTCACTTCCCTGGAAGAGGAAGACATGACATAACAATGAATCTAAACTCGATTGCTGTCTCAAATCATTTCCATCTCATGAGATTAATCTGAATTTCTCCTGAGACTTAAAGTTCTTGGTCGAGTATGCTAGTTTGGATGAGCTAAATGGAATTGAAATGAGATTATCATCAATGATTTTTTCACTTATATGGTAGCTACCGACATAAATGAAAAACGACGATATCGAACCGTGTTCCGTTGAATAAGTGACAACATATACCTGATTGGATAACCAAAATTACAATCCAGGTCAAATTCCTTAGCAAAGTGTGTTTTGGACCTGTCGTTCCTACATTGCCCAAGGTAACCTTGTTACAAGTGGGAAAGGAAGCGTTATGAGATGAATGAAATAGTGCGATATAATGCATGGCTTACGACATAAAGTTTCTCTCAAACGTCCTGTGATTAACAGCAGCATTATGAAATATGGTTAATGTTTTCTCCATGGGGATATAGATACGGAGATTTACATGTAAGTTCTCGAAGAATTACATGGACTGCTTCAAATAGTTCCAAAACAATGGAACACCCTCTTAACTCGTTTTGAGGCGTTCACTTATGGATTGAAAAATCCGACGGATATGGTATACCCATCTGCGTGATTATTTGATTAGTCAGGGATATGAGTTATGCCTTTGGGTGTTAAACTATGAAGTCTTATTCTAAATTGCTAGAGTTACAGTTTATGTTGTTGACACGAATCTCACTAAGACTCTGGAAGAGCTTAAGAATATTGCCTCTCACCTGAAGATGAAATGTGAGATGAAAGATCTTGGGAAAACTTGTTTATGCCTTAACCTGAAGTTCAAGTGTTGTTTCGATGGTATTTTGGTCTACCGGTCGAACTATACCTCGAATGTGTTACTTTTGAGTATACCTTTAATCATCCATACGTTATATGCAAATGAGACCCTTGAAGAGGTTATGGAATCAGAAATTTCATATCTAAAGTTCAAATTTGCGCTTCATTGCACTTAGCTTATTGTATTTAGACAGGACATCTCATTCGTTGTTGATCTTGGTAAAGATGCAGCACCGCGCCTATACGCATCCATTGAATTGGTATTAAAGACATACCCTGAAGGTAGTACGAGGGAAAATGCCAACGCATCTTGAGCGGATCCAACCCCCTGATCCTCGAAATGATGCTTGCCTTATTGTTATGCTAACGCATGTTACTTATCAAACCCACACAAGGCAAAATCCCCAAATGGTTATGTCTTTACCGTTAGGGATATCGTAATATCTTGAAGATCCACGATATGACCTTAGTTGTGAAATCTTCAAATCGTTCCAAGACTCAGCTCACTTCACTACGCCACAAGTGAGACATGGTTAGGAGTTCTTGTTGAGCATATTCGAAGTACTTTCTATTTTCATCTATCGTTGAGTCTCGACGACGATCCATGAAGATTATGCTACATATATCCACCCGACCAAGCTATGATACATCAACGAAGTCAACGCCAAGACATATTACGTCCACATTTACATCAGCAAAGCATCAGGAGATTGAAGTCATGCAAGCCGATCCCAGACAACCTTGCCGACCTCTACACTACGTCATTGCCGAAGTCAACCTTTCAGAAGCTTGTTCGAGGAATTGGTGTGCCTAATTATCGTATGCAATGTTTGTAGTTCTCATTTGGAAGTTATGTCAAACTCAGGGGGAGTATCCATAAGTATACTCACTTGATCTTAATGTACTCTTTTTCCTTACGATTAAGAGCATTTTTCCCATTGGGTTTTTGCTACCTAACTAGGTTTTAACGAGGCACCCATCCTGGGCTGATTATACCCTTGTGAGCTCTTCTATTTGCATCCAAAAGACGTATAGTTTTGACTTAATGCAACTTCTCACTTTTCTCCTTGGTCTATGGGTTTTTCTCCTACCTTGGGTTTTACCATAGCGAGGTTTTGTGAGTTTTACTTTTTATGCATTCTTCCGTTGCTTTGAGACTTGTATTTGCTTATTGTGTCGATGACTTCATCAACTGTACTTACTTCATCATTGAAGACTTGATGCGTCATTTACTTGAGTTTTTACACACTCAAGGGTGAGTGTTGCAGTCCTATTAGATTAGGAATGTGATTGTGTAAATCCAAGTAGATCTAAGGATATCTCGTATATTCCTATTAGGAGTTGATTACCTATTAAGAGTTGTAATCCTAAAGGGTAAGGAATTAATCTTCCTTACTACTATAAATAAAGGCACAATGAGGTGAAATAGAACACATCCACAATTACACAACTCTCTCTTTCTCTCTACTATTGCCACACCTTCCCTCTCTCTCTGGCCTCCATAATCATTCAGTAAATTATGCCTACAACAAGACTTAATATATTCATGTAATATTAAAACACCATTGTACTAACCTTGTGAAGACATCCTTCAATGCACATCTAGGACTGAAGCTGCAGCTAGCTCACCAAAGCACCTAGAACTAGAGATGGATCTTCTGCACACTCACCATGACTGTATTACGCGAATATATGAGGAGTTCTCTAAGTATGTGTTTCAGTGGTGTATGCAGGGACCTTCCCTTGGTATTTATACTATTATAACCCTAGTGCACATTCCCATAATCAGGCACTAGAATTTCTTATTGTACAAGGATACAATCTACCAAAATCTTAGTCCTAATAGGATAGCATCAAGAGCCCTTATTTTCCAATTATAACCGGATTATATATCTTACTTGGAGTCCAAGCTATAGCTTATAACTAAACCCTAATCGTATTTACATTCCACATCAATCCTTATTAACTATATTGATCTATTAGCCGTTGGATTAGAGTTTAACATCCAAAATTCTCTCGTCAAATAGCTAATTCAAGAAAGAACTTTAATGAATATTTAAGCATGATTCTTTATTGGCTAATGGATTTAGTTAAGCTATAAAGCTTCTTGTATACTTTTATCAAGCAAGGGCTACTTACTCAGAACTATCGAAGACTATGAACAAGAAAAGTGTCCATGACCTTTTATAATCACTGAGTAAGCTCTTTACATACACTTGACTTACATGAAGCAATTAATCACAGACTTGATACAGAAGTGCATAACAAACCATGAGTCAAAAGCATTGACTCCATCACTTCCAGGTCCATTTAATCAACCTTATACCTGACTGTCTAATGCTTCCTATGAAGCTTTCAAGTAGAACAACTTATATATACTTTTGTGAAAACTGAGTTCATATGTCAAGCAACCTTATGACATATCCAATTGCAGCTAATAACCCTTTGCTGATACATTAATGTATAAAATAAAATAAATAAAAAACAGTTGCTTATAACATTTTTACAACCTTTTCCTTTCAATGTGAAAATAAAATTAAAACCATATAAAAAACAATGTAATTGATCATTGAAACAACCTCTTTTTATTCAACCTTCAATTCAAACAACTGCAGTAACTAATGAAATATAAAATCAATCTCAATATCAACTACTATTGATAACTAAAACACATATTATTATTATTACTCCCACTAGTTTAACAAATCTAGGGTTGCAGTCACTCCCATATTAATTGCATGCTTATGAAAAACTGCATTAGGCAATACCTTAGTAAGTGGATTAGCAAGCATCACATGAGTGTCAATGTAATCAACCTTGACTTTTCCAGACTACACCTTCTTCCTTGTCAATGCATATTTAGTGTTCAAGTGCTTAGTTCTAAGAGACCTTTTATTATTTTTAGAATAAAAGACAACAGCTTTATTATCACACCAAATTTGAATAGGCTTTGCTATGGAATCCATAATCTCGAGACTGCTGATAAAATTTCTCAACCATATAGCTTGTGATGTAGCTTCATAACAAGCTACAAACTCAGCTTGCAAGGTAGAAGTGGCAACAGTATCTTGTTTCACACTCTTCCATGACATTGCCCCATTTGCCAACATGGATATATAACCTGAAGTTGACTTAAGTGAATCAAGAGAGCCTGCAAAATCTGAGTCACTATAACCTCCTAGTTCAAGTCTTGAATCCCTTTTGTATACTAGTTGGTACTCTTTAGTTCTTTGCAGGCATCTTGAAACTTTCTTAGCAATTATCTAGTGTACATTACCATGATTAGACTGAAACCTTCCCAGTATGTTAATGGCATATGCAATATTAGGTTTGGTACATACATGTGCATACATGAGACTCCCAACTAGAGAAGCATAAAGCTTGCTAGCCATTTCTTTTCTCTTAAACTAAATTTTGGGGCACTGATCTTTACTAAGCTTATCTTCCTTTTTCATTAGAACATCACATCCATTTAAGTCTTCCATATTGAACCTTTTAATACTTTTTCAATAAATGTTATATGTGATAAACCAAGTAGCCCTTTACTTCGATCCCCTGTGATCTAAATCCCGAGAACAAAAGCTGTTTCTCCCATATCTTTCATCTCAAAGTGTTTTGACAGAAATCTCTTGGTGTCATTCAACAATGATGCATTATTGCATACTAATAATATGTCATCTCCGTAAAGAATGAGAAAGATAAAATAGTTTCCATTCCTTTTCATGTAAACACATTAATCACTAGGGCTCTATTCGAAACCATGTGATGAAGCAACCTCATCAAACTTCAAATACCACTATCTCGAGGCCTGTTTCAATCCATAAATGGACTTGTTAATTTTACAGACCAAACGCTCTCTCCCTCTTGAATGAAACCCTCTGGTTGCTTCATCTAGATCTTTTCTTCAAGATTTCCATTCAAGAATGCAGTCTTCACAAACCATTTGATGCAGAAATAAATTGAAGTGAGCTACTAGTGCCATGATCACTTTAAAAAGTCTTTTGTAGGGACTGGAGAGAATGTTCATTATAATCAACTCATTTTTGTTGAGTATAACCCATTGTTACAAGTCTAGCTTTGTATCTTTCAATATCACCCTTTGAGTCTCTCTTGGTCTTGTAAACCCACTTGCAACCTATTGGTTTACATCATTGCGGAAGCTTAACTAACTACCACACTTTATTTTTATCTGTTGAATCCAATTCTGATTGCATAGCTTCTTGTCAATGTGCATTATTTGGACTCTCAATTGTTGTCTTGAGTTTAATGGATTTTCTTCTTTACTATTAAACTCAGCTTCTTGTAGATACACAAGGAAGTCATATGAGATTGCAAGCTTTATTGCATAAGTGGATCTTCTGGTTTCCATTTGCACATGTTCAATGTGCATTTCTTGGATATCTAGTGCACTGTTCAACTGCGCAGGTTATTTTGCAACCATTTCTTCTTCTTGAGCAGCCTATATTGGTTCTTTAATATGTTCATTGGCACAACAACTTCATCTTTCACAACATCACCTAGGTTTTCATCTTGCAATGCTGTGGTATCTTCATTTCAGTCAAGATTCTCTACCCATTGATCATCTTTAACTTCTTCAATGAACTTGGCTTTTCCAGTTTCAATGAACCTTAAGGTATGATTGGGCCAATAAAACTGTAACCTTTAGTTCTTTCTGGATACTCTACAAAGAAGCATGTAATTGTTCTAGGGTCTAGCTTCTTCTTAATTGGATTGTATGCTCTTGCTTCTGCTATACATCCCCAAATTCTCAAGTGATTTAGCATTGGTTTTCTGTTAGTCCACAATTCGAATGGTGTCTTAGGAACAAACTTGCTAGGGACCTTATTCAGCAAGTAATTTGCATTTTTTATTGCTTCTCCCTAAAGAAAAGTAGGTAACTTCGAATTACTCATCATGCTTCTTACCGTTTCAATCAATGTCCTATTTCTTTTTTCACTAACTCTATTTTGTTCAGGGGTCCCATGATTGGTGTATTGAGCAACGATTCCATGCTCTTACAGAAACACTGCAAAGACACCAGGCTGCCTACCAGACTCACTAAATTCCTTAGTACTCTCCACCTCTATCAGACCTTCTACCTTGATTTTGCAGTCTAATTCATTCTCTACTTCTGCTTTATAAATTTTGAAAGCAACAAAGGCACTAGATTTCTCAGTTAACAAGTATCCATACCCAAACCTAGAAAAATCATATGTAAATGTGATGAAATACTTGTAGCCATCATGTGTTTGTGTTGGGAAAGGACCATAAATGTTTGTGTAGATTAGTTCCAGCAGCTTTTTACTTCTAGTTGAACATTTCATTTTCTTGTTTATCAATTTTCCCTTAATGCAGTTGGTACAAATTTCGAAATCACTATAATTTAGTGACGGCAGGATTTGTTCTCTAGCCAATCTTTGCTTTCTCTCTCTAGAAATATGCCCTAATCTCTTGTGCCACAACTTGGATGAGGTGTCGTTTGTGCCCTATTGTGTTAACTACACTTATTGGTATATTGTAGTTAAACTTGAACATATCACCAGTCAACACTCTGTCACCAATTAGCTTAAAACTTCGAAATATTGAAAAACCAATCTCATTAATATCAAATTTAAACTTTGATTTAACAAGCCTACTAACTGAAACTAAATTCCTTCTCATGGAAGGTATACAAGCAACATCAACCAAATCTAGCAAAAAGCCATAAAATAATTCAAGTCTAACTACTCTAATGAACTATACTGCAACTTTAGCTCTATTGCCCACGAACACTGACACCTCATCCTTGTTTGACACCCTCTTACTAATGTACCCCTACAATGAATTTGTACATGAATTGTCGCACTAGTATCAAGCCACCAGGTATCATAAGATACCTCAATTAAATTTGATTCAAAACAAATTGAAATTTTCTGTACCATACCTTTGTTTTTCTTGCTTTCTTTATTTTCCTTCCAACGTTTATACCTAATGCATTCCTTATTCTGATGTCCAACCTTTTTATAGAAGAAACACTTTATACCAACAACCCTATTAACTTTTAAATGGTTGTGACCCCTATTAACCCTTCAAGCACCTTTATTGTTGTTTCTTTGTGGAGGGTTATTTCTCTCACTTGAAGGATATGCAAGATCAACATGTTGTACTGCATTGACTTGTTTCTTGTTCTTATATTGGCGAATGTTCTGCTCTTCATGCACACAGATGGCAATTAGCTTGTTCAAGTCCCATTTTTCTTTCCAAGCTACGTAAGTACTCTTCAATACTCAGGGGGTAAGGAATTTGGGGCGAGATGAACTAGAAAGGGATCATCAATCTTAATGTTAAATGCATTATACTTTGCAGCTACATCAACCATTGAGAGAATGTGCTCTCTCACATTACCACCAAGGTACTTAGTGGTTATAAGGGTGTTTATAAGGGTTCCAATTTTAGCGTTCTCAGATTCCTTGAACTTGGCTTCTATGGAGTCAAGATATGCCTTAACATTATCTGACTCAATGATTGCTCCTCAAACTAGGTTAGACATCGATCTTTTGATTACCAGCAGCGCCATTCTGTTAGCCTTAACCCATTTTTCATATTCATTCTTCTTGTCTACAGTTGCATCATTAGCAGGCTTAGCTGGTTCACTCTTTCTTAGAGCTAAATTGAAATCCATGAGCCCTAGAGCTATTTCAATATCTTGCCTCCACTTCTTATAGTTGGTTCCATTGAGTATTTGAATTGAATTCAGGGAGCTAATTACTGAAAGATTTTCAAACAAAAATAAGCATTCAAGACTCTATATTTGGTATAACTGAAACAACTCAACCTTTGTTTGGCATTCAAGTTTAATCAATATCAATGCAAAGTATATAAGTTGCATAAGTAATGGTATAACATGAAAGCCATCCACCTTTGTTGGGTAATTAACTTTCACAGCTCATGCATCTTACATTCTTCCACTGAGCTATTAGTAACCGAACCAATATAGATTAGTCACACCTTTATTTAGGAATATAACCTTATTGTTATGGCTACTGACACAAGCTGATCAATCAGACCTTGAAATTTTAGCAATTCTTGAATGATTGAAATGAATTTGTTGTATTCCATTCATCCAATTACATCTCAAAAAATATTGATCAAATTATAACTTTCAGCATGTTATGAACCTTAAAACTTTCGATCATTAACTTGCTCAACAATCAAGATTCTGAAGCAAACAATTCTTTAAGTTTTATATAGGCCAAAATTAATCCTTATACCAGTTATGCTAAAATTGATAGTTCTAGGGTTTATGTGAATGCGTGTCTGGTACAAGAAGTCATCATGGTACTTGTTTGCAGTATATGAAGTTAAGCATATATAACTCAGTTCTTAAACCCAGTCGTGATTTTTACAAAGATGCATGAATATGTAATCAGACATCATATGCAATTATTAAATATAGCTGCGGAAAACCAGGATCAAATCTTGAGCAAAATATCAGTTCATTCACATGCCTTTGAACTTGCATGCATGATGTACGTTTATTCTTTATGGATTTTAATTGCACAAACGTTGGCTCTGATACCAACTATTAGACTTAATACATTTATGTAATATTAAAACACCATTGTACTAATCTTGTGAAGACATCCTTCAATGCACAGCTAGAACTGAAGCTGCAGCTAGCACACCAAAGCACCTAGAACTAGAGAAGGATCTTCTGCACACTCACCACGACTGTATTACGTGAACCTATTGGGAGTTCTCTAAGTATGTGTTTGGGTGGTGTATGCATGGACCTTCCCTTGGTATTTATACTATTACAACTCTAGTGCACATTCCCATAATCAAGCACTAGAATTCCTTATTGTACAAGGATACAATCTACCAAATCTTAGTCCTAATAGGATAGTATCAAGAGCCCTTATTCTCCAATTATAACCGGATTATATATCTTACTTGGAGTCCAAGTTATAGCTTATAACTAAACCCTAATCGTACTTACATTCCACATCAATCCTTATTAACTATGTTGACCTATTAGCCGTTGGATTAGAGTCTAACATCCAACAAAAACGTGTAACTTTAATACGAAACTCAGATGCTTCGATTAGTTGAATAACTTCAGTTTAATCTAATTAGAAACCGCATAAATGAAACCAAATTAAAATATTAAAGAAAACAACTGAACGAAATTGGTCACTTCTTATTTGGTTTGATCAAGTTACAAGTTTAAGGTCTAAACAACATTGATATGATGTTACAATGGTTTAGTGTGCAATTTGATATCTAAGACGTGGAATCGAATTGGAATTGTGTCTATCCCTTACGCTATATATACTAACCAGTTGTTATTTTAAAAATAATTTGGCTCACTTTATTAGAGAAGATTGATACTCTAACGTGTTGTGCTATTAACACTAAACTAATGAAGACAAACTATTTTGACGGCTTTCAGTCTACCACGTTTGTAGTTTTGAAAGGTTTCAATTTTGAATCTCATCCCACATTGGTATTACTTAATTTACTTTGCTCTCCTTTCCTATATATTGTTGAATTCTTATCTCAATCTCATTACTTGTGCTACACCTATAGCTCTAAGTGTTGGCATGTCTAAACTAAATGAAGACAGACTACTTTGACGACTTACACTTTACCTCGTCCTTAGTGTTGAAAGGTTCCGATTTGAATATCTCATACCACACTGGTGTACTACATTGCCCTCATTTCCTATATGTTGAATTCTTATCTCGTTCATCCCTACTTGTGCTACACCTATATCTTTAAGTATTGTGTTGTCAACACTAAACTAGATAAAGACGGACTATTTTGACGACTTATACTCCTTGTTCTTAGTGTTGAAAGGTTCCAATTCTGAATACCTCATACCACATTGTTGTACTACATTGCTCTTCTTTCCTATATATTGTTGAATTCTTATCTCATTCATCTCTATTGTGCTATATCTATATCTTTAAGTGTTGTGCTATCAACACTAAACTAAATATAGACTACTTTGACGACTTACACTCAATCTCATTCTTTATGTTGAAAGGTTCCATTTTTGAATACCTCATCCTACATTGGTGTACAACATTGCTCTCCTTTCCTATATACTGTTGAATTCTTACCTCGTTCATTCTTACTTGTGCTACGTCTATATCTCCAAGTGTTGTGCTCTCAACACTAAACTAATAAAGACATATTGCATTGACAACTCACACCTTACATCGTTCTTAGTTTTGAAAGGTTCCAATTCCGAATACATCATCCCACATTGATAAAAACAAATTGTCACATGCTTAAGACGGTTAGACCTAATTTGGGAAAGAAAAAGGAGGTAAAAAACGTTACTTGCATCACTAGCTAATTGCCGCAGTTGCTCATGTAAGCACAAAAACTCTCAACACGTTGCAATCGGTAATAAAACCCAAGTCTATGCCCACTTCTGTGTACACATCTCCGCAGAAAACAACCGACTTAACGAATCGGTCTCGTTCACAAATTTTGCAGAGAGGAAAAAGTATCGTGGTTGTAGCTTTCTTGGCCACAGACTGCAATTTGCAAAAAGCCCCTCTGAAATTCGAAACAAGCAACACAAAAGGTACCAAAAGCTCCAAATTCAAGTGTAAAATACACAAAAATATAATTTGATATCATGATCATATTAACTAGAAAGTTTTCAAATTATGTTCAACTTGATAAAATTTAATCAAGGTCCTCCTGTTACCGCGCAAAAGATTTTAGATTAGAGTTTTATATAAATTTTCCACTTTTTGTAGTTTTTATTTTTTAAAAAATATTATTTGAGAGAAGTTTTTTATGCATCTCTGTTCTGAGCTTGCAGGGGGTTAGCTTGCTGGCATTGTTGAACAGTCTGGAGCTTGATTCAATGGTAATGCCTTTTCTTTTTTGGTTTGAAATCTGATTAAGATTAATGGGTTTTGGTTAATTTTTTGTAATATTGTTTGGAATTTGATTAACTTGTTTAGATTCTGTATTGCTACTTTGATGAAGCATGTGTTATTTTATTTTGAACGATGCTAGATATGATGATGTTAACTACAAATTAAATTATGCTGATTAACTTGATTTAACTCATTATTTTTCTGTTGTTTCATGAGATTGTAATTTTGGGTTTTAGGCACTTTATGCTCTCTTTTTGGGTTGCCAAGATGGTATCTTTGTTTTTCCAGAATTAGTTGTTCTATTAATTTTTCCTAATTTAGGTAATTAGAGATGTGTTTTATGTTCTTCCTATTTAAAAGATGAGTTTATGGATTAATTCATGATCCTTGTCATTGATTCATTCATTTTTATTGTGACATGAGTAGGCCACTTCACAACAAATTATTAATCTCCATTGATTGAAGTGAAAGATGGATGGTATTGAGAACTTCGTCGATAACATGGCTGCAAATCGTGTAGCAGTAAGGAATGAAAAGCTCAAGCCAAAGGAGGTTGATCCTTTTCACAATGTAGCACTGGAGGGTCAAAATCTGCCTGAGTCACCGGTGGTGTCCACAATGGAGGGCAAGGATTTGAGTAGATGTGTAACTTCTTCATCTGGATTTGAGCCCCGCTGGTCTGCAAATGGCATGGGGCAGGTGGTGGAAGAATTAAAATTGAAACGTTATAGGAAACCAGACTCAGGTTCTAGTCAAGAATGTTGGCAAGACCCAGATCCGGCAGTAGCACGAGGTTTCAGAAGTAAGAATTTTCGCGGAGATTCTACTTCACTTGGCAATGATCAGAATCTGTTGAGAGTAAGAGGCGAGCTTAGAGAAATGTCTCCTCGCGTAAGGAGTCTGAAGCCATTGTCAAGCAATTACTCTGAGCAGGAGGCGGATAAACTGTCTGCGTATTTAAGGGCTGAGGACAGCAAGATTATGTCAAACAATATGCTTAGTATTGCCAAGAAGCGACTGAAGACCCAATCTACAAATAGCAATTCTCAGTTACTTGTAAAGGAAATGTCAAAGGGAAAAACAATCAGTAAATTTCCAGAACCTTATGGTGGTTTTGGTAGTCAGGTTGTGGGCCAGAATGATTTAAAGCCCCATATTGGTTCTGAGGTAGCTAGTGATGCAGAGTTGAAAGCAAATGCCAACAATGATCGGCTTTCTTCACATGTGAAAAATCAGTCTGGCACAAAATCTAGCAGTTATGGGATCAGCTTGAGGGAGTGGCTTAAACCTGGGAGTCACAAAGTCGATGTAGCTGAAAGGCTGCTCATATTTAGGCAGATTGTGGAGTTGGTTGATTTTGCACACTCTCAGGGTGTTCCCTTGCAAGACTTACGACCATCGCGCTTCATTTTGTTGCCATCAAATGAGATTAAATACACAGGTGCATCAGCCATCAGAGAACCAATCAGTATTGTGAACCAAGATTTGATTAACAAAAGGCAATCCGAGCAGGATGTAGATGCAGATGCTGAACGTATTTTAGGTGGAACACAGATAAAAATGAGTGAAGGTAATGAGGACGAATATTTCATAGCTGGTCCAAAAAAAATTGAGTTTGGTGAACTCCAGTTCCGAATGAATTCAAGCTACCAAAATAAATTGGTTGCAGTACAGCAAGGGTCAACTTCTGTAATTGTTCAGTTGGAAGAAAAGTGGTATACCAGTCCGGAGGAGTTCAGTGAGAGAGGTTGC
Source organism: Pyrus communis (assembly GCF_963583255.1). NCBI lineage: Eukaryota > Viridiplantae > Streptophyta > Magnoliopsida > Rosales > Rosaceae > Pyrus > Pyrus communis. The sequence goes on from NC_084818.1 coordinate 10,570,237, forward strand.
ACGCTTTCTTCAAATGTCTATGCCCTTGGGGTCCTTCTTTTTGAGGTGAGAAGATATTTTCCACTGTTTCGACGAGTTCTTTTTTTGAACTGTTTATTTTTTGCTTTTGACTTCAATTGTTCTGTCTTCCGGGTTATTTGACTTGTTTAGCCTGTTCATGACAGTTGTTGTGTCTCTGTGACTCATGGGAGGTGCATTCCGCATTGATGTGGGATTTGCACGATCGGATTCTGCCACCAAGTTTTCTTTCTCAAAATCCACTCGGAGCTGGCTTTTGCTTATGGCTTCTCCATCCTGAACCTTTGTCTCGTCCAACAACTAGGTATCACCATCTGCAGTTCTCTAAATTACTGCCTTCTGCTATTTTTATTAACTGCCATAAGTATGAAAAATCGGTACTTTGGTAGCATTACAATATTAATCATATAGTGGATGTTGACCTGAAGGTATGTCCCTTATTTATGTTTAATGGCCAAATTTTGAAGTTCTTATTTTCCCATGTGCTGCAGAGAGATCCTGCAGTCTGAACTGATGGGTGGAAAACAAGAATCGGCTTCTTGTGATGATTTCTCAAAATCTGCTGATGATTTTGATGCAGAATCAGAGGCATTACTTGGTTTTCTCAGCTCATTAAAAGACAAGAAGCAAGGTCATGCCTCTAGGTTAGTTGAAGATATAAGATGCTTAGAAGAAGATATAAACAAGTTTGGAGGGAGGTCCTTATTAGGAATATCCTCAGATGTTTCCTTAGCACACAAGGAATTTCATAGCAACAGAGAACAGGGTTCAGTGTCAAATATGATTGAGACGCAATTGATGAAGAATATCAACCAGTTAGGGGATGCTTATGCTTCCACAAGATCCCAGATGAGGCTAAAGAAAACTGCTCCAGTAGCACGCTCTGATAAGGAGGTGTTAAACAATCGATACAGTTGGCTTCATGTGCGAAATGGTAGTCAGGATTCAAGCACCAACCAGAAATCAGGTGATCGGCTTGGAGCCTTTTTTGATGGTTTAGCCAAGTTTTCTCGCTTTAGCAAGTTTGAAGTATGTGGGACATCAAGAAACAGAGATCTTCTAAACTCTAGCAATGTGATTTGCTGTTTGAGTTTCGACCGTGATGAGGAGTACATTGCTACTGCTGGAGTTTCAAAGAAAATTAAGATCTTTGATTTTGATTCGCTTGTAGACAATTCTTTGGATATCCATTATCCTGTAGTTGAAATGCCACACAAATCTAAGCTGAGCTGCGTTTGCTGGAACAACTATTTTAAGAACTATCTGGCTTCATCGGATTATGATGGAGTCGTACAGGTGTGTGTTTTTTACCACAAATTTTCTGCCTAATAGCACGTAAAATTATGTAAATTCAGACATAAATCGAATCATGCATGCCTGTGCGATCTTTTAAGTCACCATCCTGTTTTATTTACGAATCAAAAATGCCGTGTTCATTTGTCTTCATTCAGATGTGGGATGCAACTACTGGTCAAGGATTTTCTCAGTATGTAGAGCACCAAAGGAGGGCTTGGTGTGTCGAATTCTCTCAAGCTGACCCAAAGAAGTTTGCTAGTGGAAGTGATGACTGTACAGTGAAACTATGGAGCACTAATGATGTATGCTCTCGTATATGTTTCTGAATTTCACCTTACCATGCAAGATATTTTCATCTTCATGACCTCGATTATCTTTCTGAAACTTTTTCATCTGTTTATGCAGAAAAAATCAACAGACACAATCCAGAATGCTGCCAATGTATGTTGTGTTCAGTTCTCTGCTTGCTCTTCTAATCTCGTGGTTTTTGGATCCGCTGATTACAAAATTTATGGCTATGATCTTCGGAATACTAGAATCCCTTGGTGCACTTTACCTGGTCATGGAAAAGCTGTTAGCTATGTAAAGTTTGTAGATGCGGAAACCCTTGTTTCTGCATCTACAGACAACACTCTGAAGCTTTGGGATCTTAACCAATCTACATCAACCGGATTGTCTCCCAATGCCTGCAGCTTAACATTTAGTGGTCACACTAATGAGAAGGTTGGCTAATTACTCTGGACATACGACTTTCTCAGCATTTTTCATGTTTTGCATAGCATTTATCTGTAGTTCTAACTCGCCACATCTTGTCTTTTCAGAATTTCGTGGGTTTATCTGTTTCGGATGGATACATAGCATGTGGATCAGAAACTAACGAGGTACGAATTTGTTTATCTTCAAGTTTTGTCCTCCGGATATGAATTAATATTTTTCAATAATGGGTTGGTGTTTGAAGCATCCTCTAGCCATACCCTTTATCGTGTCATGTTGTATTGGAATGAGCATGTGATGGCGAAGGGCCTGCGTAGTGTAGGATTTTTCAAAAAGATATGTTCCTAAGTGAATAATCCCTGACAAATGAGAAACCTTCCAACGCTTGCTCCAATTTTAACTAATTATAATTGTTCCGCTCTCTGTGCTTTTCCCTTTACAGGTTTATAGTTATTACAGAAGTCTACCGATGCCCATCACTTCACACAAATTTGGATCAATTGATCCTGTTTCTGGAAGGGAGGTTGGTGATTACAGCGGGCAGTTTGTCTCCAGTGTCTGTTGGAGAAGAAAGTCTAACATACTTGTTGCTGCCAACTCAAGTGGAACTTTGAAATTATTGCAGATGGTGTGATTGAAAGTAATCGCCCTCGATCATCTAAAGAATCTTTTCTGTCCCCATAATTCTTTTATTTGTTCGTCCTGCTAGGATGGCACTGGAAGCAGAACCTGGTCAGGTTGAAGATTACACTGAACAGAAATTCAACAGAGCCAACCATTCGCTCCCTGGATGCGTATAGGACTGTAAAAGATATCAATTAACGCGCTGCTGGTGACAAGGGAACTTCATGAAGAAAACAATCTACCTGTTGATAACTTGATACTGACATTTTTGTACTATTCGTTAATGTCAGAGTGGAATGGAATGCAGACATTCATGTAATCACGGGTACAGCAGCGATGTTTGAGCTGGTCTGCCTCCAAAACTGGAGGTTACTGAAGATCATTGTATATTAACTAAAAGGTTCCTCTGATTTCCCGGAGCGTTACCTGGAGTAGTTAATTATGAAAGTGGACAGAAGTTAGCAAGGGTAGATGAGCGGCGTTATCAAAGAATTTCTCAAGTTATATAGAACCTAATCAACCTGTTAAAGAAATTATTAAATGTACAGATATCAGTCTAAATGCTTGGAACTCTAAATTTTAATAGAAACTGTGCCTCTTCTAAATGCTTTGCAAAGATATATACAATCTCTTTTTTCGCCCCCAGCTGAAATGATTTCTGATTGTCTTTTGGTCTTGCTGTTAAGCGGCAATATCTTGTCAGATATCATCACTGTTGAAGTCTCGCCTGCACTGTGCTCGACGGATGCCCTGAATAGATCATTCCTTTACAGAGTGCAAACCTTCAAGCTACCATGATTGGAAGGGTCTGCCACATTTTATATGTAATGTACTAAAGGTAAGCTCTATATGACTCGAACTCGTAAGTTTGTACCCGACTCTTTGTAAAGATATCGCGAAGGATCTCTGAGTTTCTGCCCATTCATGGTGTATGTATATCTTGTTCTGACTGTGAAATGAAATCCCAATGCTCTTGCAAATCTTGCCCTTTACTTTCAGGACGTAAACAATTTCTTCTTCCTCCGTCTCTCTCCTGGTATAGAGTTCTTTCTGTACATTTGAGTTTTCGTCAGCAGAGATATTTGTTTTCTTGAGCACATTTTACTTCTCGGAGCAAGCTAAACTGTTCCTATCTTGAACAGTGCTTCTCTTATGTTCGTCTGAGAAATCCACAAACTGAAAATTAGATGGAAGCTTTGATAAATTGTTGACACAATGTGTGACATATCAAGGTCTAGGAGAGTTCAGAATCTGAGACATGTCCCGATTTAGTTCTCCGTATTCTTGGACTCATTTCCATCAGCTGGCTTTCTGAACCTAATCTCAGACTAACACTGCGGCCACAAGGGGTCATCTGTGGAGGTCTGGACCTTCCTCTTGGTGTTCCTGTGTAACCGAAAGAAAGATCGCATCAGTTCACATGTGCGTATTAGAATTAATCCTGTTTTCTTATTGACCATAGCATGTCTGTATGCTACACTACTCTCCTTCTCTTATTTTTTCATGATTGTGAATAAGTTGTAGGTGTTTAATTTGTGTCTTAAAAATAACCAGGAACAAATGAGTTGTGTGGTTAGGGCAACCTGATAGTCTGTTGGCTTTCACATCTGATGATTTCTTCAAGAATGGAAGTTTCTTTTTCACGCTATCAGGCGAAGAGAAACTCTTCCTTTCAGGTGTTGATGGGAACGAATCATCTGCAGGGACCACAATTTCATCCCCACAGATTGAAGCTCCGTCACTTCCCGATTCTGAAGTATCCTTCAGGCTTGAAGACGTTCTTTCTCTCTCTGCAATCCTATAAACGAACATTTGGAATGGGATTTGTGATATTGGTGATGGTTCAGAAGTACCCCAAGAAGGAATCTTTTTCAGAAGCCCTGACTCAATCTCACAGTAATCTACCATAGGAACCGGTGGGTCTAGCTGGCTGTTGTAATCAGGATTCATTGCAAGGAACCGTTTGATATAGCGAAGAATCCTGCAAATGGACGAGAAGCTTGGCCGTTGGTATGGATCACTATGCCAACATTTCTTTGTGAGGTTGGTCACATATCTAAGAGAGTAGAATGGGAACAGTGGCCTCTCCCCCGCCCTTATGTTTCGGCTCATCTTGTCCCCTTGGAGATGACTGTCCTCAAAGGGCACTTTCCCTGTCAGAAGCTCAAAGCAAACCATCCCAAAGCTATACACATCGGACTTTTCTGAGTACTTTTTCTCAGTACTTTTTCCTTGTTCTTGCTCTTCCAGAACTTCCGGCGCATACCAGATTAAAGGTAGGCTACCATTCTGATTTGAAGTGTTTTTCTGTGTGGGGCTTTTGACAGAAGTTAAACCGAACCCTGAAACCTTGGCTTGTAAGTAACCTTCTGTGGGGATGCCTCGTGTTTTGACAAGTATATTACTAGGATTTAAATCTCCGTGGTAGATTTTCTTCGAGTGGAGATATTCCATTCCTCTTGCAATTTGAAGCATCAGATCAATAGCAACAGGAAGAGAAAATGGAAGACGTTTTCGCGGGCCACAAATCTCTTTGATGTAGCTGCAGAGGTCTTTACTCATGAGTTCCATAATGAGAAAACACTCTTTCTTTTCCTCATCCGTAAACCCACAAAGGAAGTGCACTATGTTCGGGTGGGAAAGCGATGACAACGAAGAAATCTCTGGCAACAAGGTTTCTACTTCTCCAATTACATGTCTTGAGGCAAAGCTTTCACCCAACCATAGGATCTCCTTATACTGACTTCCACCCCCAAGTCGCCGCCTCACCTGGTAGTCCTTAGACCCTACCAGGATTGAACTAGGTAAGAGCTTCCCATTCAAATTCTGTGTCTCTGATCCGTCTATGCTTTTGAAAAGGAGATCTATGAGGCGTTTCCCGTACTTTGTTGAACCCGAAAGTTTCTTTTCGCGGATTTTATGCTGAAGAGTCCATCTATCTTCTTTGCTTGCTGATTCAAACCTATTGCAGAAGTCTTGAGTAATCAAATACTGCCTCCCAAACCTCCACTTGAAAAGTTTCCAATCTCTGTAGTCTTCTTTGTACTTATCCGCAAACACGGTTTTCTTCCTCTGTATCTCATCCTGATCCCAACCTGAAACTTCTCCAGCAATGTCAATCGCTTCAATGACGATTGGCATGCAGGCAAGTAGGTTATGGATGTGAAACTCAACGCAATCGGAGTTCTGATAGAGAGTGATGGCCTTAGCCCACCAATCCTTGGTTTCCAAGCATTGTCGAATGTAAGCTTCTGCTTCTTTGAATATCCTGTGGAGCTCCCTCAGCGGCTGCTCGAGAACCCTCCATTTCATGTGCTTCTCATCAAACCGAAGATTATGTTTCATCTCCTCCGCAATTGATTCGTACGCTGAGCTGAAGATATCGAGCAGCAGAAGGCACTGCCGCTGATTGATTTGGATGTTGTCTTGGAACACCATTAAGGCCTTTAAACTTCCCAAATCCTCCCCGATCTTTCGAAATTGCTCCATTTCACGATTCGACTGCGAAGATCCTGAAATGGAACCAAACGTATTAAACAAAAAGAAGCAAAAAGAAAACAATGATAATGGTCGAGGTATTATATGACTAACCAGGGAAAAATGGTTCGATCGAATAGGATATGTCAACCACCAAACATGCAAAATGTTTTTTCTTGCACCGCAAGGAACCCCGAAAAATTTTGCTTCTTCAAGAACAACAATGCGAAGAAGGACATCGAAGACGATGAGGGTTTCTGCCAAATCTTGTCGATGAAACAGCAGAGACAAACATACTCATCTAGGTTTTCTCAGCAACCAATCGAATCGAAAGCCGGATTATCCAACTTGAATTATTCTTCCAGCCAAATCCGGCTGATAGTTAAAAGAGAGTACCCAGTACGTGGAATACAGTTAAAATAACTCAAAAAAAGGGGTAAGAAAAATTGTACTCCAGAGCGAAAAGTCGAATCGAGCCTAGCAGATCAGTAAGAAAACAATGAGATTTTCCTGGAAAATTTTGGATTTGGTTAGAACGTGAAGAATTTTGGGAATGTTAAGTGTTGTTTGTGTGCGGTTGTCCTTCCAAGATTTCCCGCCAGCTTCGATGTCTCCGTTTCTCAATTTAGAAAGTGTGTTAACCGTTCTAACTGAATTTCTTTTTAAATATAATAAAATAAATAACGTTAATGTATACTGAATTTAGAGAGTTATTAAGTTCGTTCTAATACAATTATAACTATCAAACCAGACCTTATAAGACGTGATACGTGACCCAAGAAAACTCCAAAACAAAAATACCAAAATAGCATTTCATAATAATAAAGCAATTAAATTCGTAACTAGTTTACTTTTCCAATCGTTTCTAGCCACATGACTGAGTAAATCAGTGGTGAATGACGAAACAAACACAAACAGGAAGGACAATGCATGCACCGTGCGAAAATCATTTCCCAATCTTAAAACCACTTGCTTTGGATTTTTGAAGAGTGAACCTAGTGCTGTCCCTCTTGTTCGGAGGGGATTTGAACCGTGCAAGCCATGGTGGTGTTGAGTTTAGGAGTCTAATGGCTTTTGGTTTCATGGTGTAAAATATGATAACCTATTTTAAAGACATCTTTTACTCTGTTATCCGTTTGTGTTTTTTCCATCCATAAATTTCTTCTTTTTTTTTTCCTAATTGGCTAGTGATGAACTTTTTTTATATTCTTTGCTTTGAATCTCATTAATGACGAGTTAGATACTTCCTCATCTCTAAATGTAAACATATGGTTGTATCTAAAAAGAATATCATACTTATTTGTAGATTGGTTGCTGTCTTCCGTTTTGGTTCATTAAATAAAAAAAATATAAGGTAAATTACATAAAACTACCTCAACTATTGGGCCAGTCATAATAAGTTCATACCCCTTCTTTAAAACATTTCAATGTCATACCTCATCTTATGAATTTATTACAATTTCATACATTCCGTCAGTTTGTCTGTCAATTCTTCCATTAAATAGTGACGCGGCTTGAAATGTGACCCATTCTCTGTTAAAAAATTAATTAAATATTAAAAACTAAAAAATTAAAATCTTTTTTTTTTGCATGGGGGACCCACCACTTATCCTCCTCACCCTTTCTTCCCCATCTAGCCGTGTCCCCCCAACCTCCCTTTAATGCTAAAACCAGAACCCTTTACCGCCCTCTCTTCCTCCATCTCCACCTCCCTCTTATGGCGCTCCTCCCCCTCCCCCCCCCCCTCCTCCTACACACCCATCACCCTCACCAAATTAATCCATGTAACCAATTTAAAACAAAATACCCTAATTCCACCCAAATTCTAACCCTAAATTTCGAATTCGCCTATTTCGGAGAAAGCTTCAGGCTTTGATCAAGGGTTTGTGGGTTTTCGCTTAGGGGACGGGAGACAACTATGCTTGGGTTCTGGGGTCGAAGGAGAGCGGGTTCGATCGAGTTTTTCTGGGTTTTGGTTTGGGGTTTGGAAGAGGAGGCGGGGAGCGACATTGACGTGCCACAAGGGGCCGGGGGGGGGGGGGGGTGGTGGATGACCGTGGAATCAGCGAAATCGATCACCTGCAAAAAAAAATTTGGGTTTTTTTGTTTCAAAGTTTGTTTGTTTCTGGGGAGGGAAGAGAAGAGTGGGGGAGTGGGATGAGTTGCCGGGGAGGGTGGGGGGGGGGGGGGATGTTGGCATGGGTGGGATCTGGGTTTGGGGTGGTTCTAGGTTTGGGGTGGTTCTGGTTTTGGGTTGGGGACGGGAGCGGGGGAAGAAGGGTGAGGGGGATAAGGGGTGGGTCCCCCATGCAAAAAAAAATTTATTAAATGATTTTTTTTTTGTTTTTAATATTTAATTAATTTTTTAATAGAGAGTATGCCCCGTCTCAAGCCACGTCACTATTTAACGGAAGAATTGACAAACAAATTGACGGAATGTATGAAATTGTAACAAATTTGTCAGATGATGTATGACATTGAAATGTTTTAAAGATGGGGTATGAAATGTGATTGGCCCAATAATTGAGATAGTTTTATGTAATTTACCCAAAAATCTATTACAATTAATATTTAAATTTGACAAATTGTGGAGCATTAATCTTTCATGCCAATTTAATGATAATTTTTGTCAAAATTAAGCATGTAAAAACGCACATGAGACCTTTTTAAGGAGTAAATTGGAGAAGTGCTCATATGTCCCTTTTAATAACATGTGTGTCACGTGCTTAATTTTGACGGACATTCTCACAATATTTACCTCAATGACTAAAGCTCCATATTTTATCATATTTTAGATATTAATTTTAGACATAAACTTTAGTTCAGAGACCAAAATTACAATTTGACTATAATTTAACAACCAATTCCCTGTTTGACTCTTATGTTGCTTCACCTACATGCTACAACATATGGCGTGCCTTCTTCATAACACCATATTACGTATTCACTTGTTGCAAGACATATATGTGATATGTGACACAATATTTATGATTTCATGTGCGGAAAACCTATATGGGTAATGTGGTTGGTGTTGACTTGTTTGAGGCCAATGGTTGTGTGGTGGTCATCACTTTGATCATGTGGTAGAAAAGGTTGTGTTACTAGCTCGATAATATCAAGATTTGAATATTAATGGGCAGGATAAGCGTTTAATTTAATTTTATGGTTTTTGTTTAATACAATTGATATTGTACGCCAATCTTTACTAAAGAGATGACGACGGTTTAAACCTCATAACGTAGTGAGTTAAAAAGAAAGATCCTAACCATTAAAATAAATTCACCACGTGCTTCACCAAGTTTGTAACACCAATGCAATCCAATCCTACCTCCTAAAACTATCTAATTCCAATGATCAAACATGACCGTAGTGTAAATAGTAATTCGAGAACGGACTGGTACCACCGACATGAATGATGTGAGGGTGAAGGCACCATCTGTGGCCTATATCTCTTGCTTATTCCACTTGTCTATGCTTCATGAATGGAGTTAGCTACTTTTGTATACAAATTGTATGTTTGCATTTATGTATTGAATGCTCTCTTACATTCGATCACTCAATCGAAGGGAGAAAGATTTCTATTATACGGGTATATCGCTATCATGATATTTTATGTTAAAAAAATAAGACTATCTTGTTGGAGAATAGGATCCCACATCAATCATATGACAAAAATAATCAATTTATGAGAGTTTTTACCTTTAATATCACATAAGTCTTTTATGATAAAACTCAACACCTAGTAATACTAATAGGTAATTAAGTTAGGACAATATCAATGACGACGTTGATAGTAAATCTGCATGAGCCTGCAATGTTTATCACATCTACAAATTTTTGTCTACACATCATTAAATAGTTGATACCACACGAGAAATATGTATTTTTATTGTGTAAGTTGTTCATAATTTATTGGCAGATATCTAGCCATACATGTCTCAAACTCCACACGCTGATCGAATGTGTGGACATTGGAGTCGGAAAATAACTAATGAAACACATCAATGCTTTGCATTGAATGTGCACAACCCTAGTGGCACTGAATCATTGCAGTTATGGTTAGCATTCATTTCAACCACCACTAGTTTCTAACAATTCCAATGCTCAAATTTCAGATTTTCCTTTATGGTACATATCATTAAATATTTCGAAAATCAATGGTTTAAATCTTGTATAAAATTCGTATTATTAAATGGGACATACATTGTAATCAGACCCCTTAAATATGTTACATGTATAAATAACTTTCCGAATAATTGCATAATTGCAGATTATAGTAGACCATCGTTCTAATGGAGAACATTTCTGAATAATTGCAGATTCATAATGACGCACTGGAAGGCCCAACTCCACGAGATATATGGAGAGCACAAGTAGATTGGAAATTATTTTGTTTGTTTGGTAGGAGAATTTATTACACCATAAAAATCATTCCATGATTGAAGTCAATACCAGCTACGATCAGTTGTTAGATTGCTTGGATGAAATTTGTAAAATTTAACTAACCACTGAAAAAGTAAAATTCTCACAACCTACTTTCTAAAGGTCACAAAGTTAAGATTGTAGACATTGAAATTTCAGTAAAACAAATGCTCACCAATGCATTAAAGTTTTGACGTGTCAAGGCATATATGGCATACGCCACGTGTTGTACAAATTGTACACGTGGCGTGTGACTCAACAAAATAGGAAGAAATACCCTTGAAGGACTAAACAAGTTTTTCTTCTCATTTTGGGCAATGACAAGGCAAGTACATTTCAATCCATTGAGGATCAAAACAAGTTTTTCTTCTCATGTTGGGCAATGACAAGGCAAGCACACTTCAATCCATTACGGATCAAAGCAAGTTCTTCTCATTTTGGGCAATGACAAAGCATACACATTTCAAGTTTAAAATAGTGTTAAGTGGGAAATTAGGCCATAAGTTAGACCACTTCAAGTTTAAAATGGTATTAAGTGGGAAATTAGGCCATAAGTTACACCACTTCAATTTCAATATTGCATTAAGTGGGAAATTAGGCCATAAGTTACACCACTTCAATTTCAATATTGCATTAAGTGGGAAAATTAGGCAATGGTGCTTGGAAAGGAAAAAAATATTTTGTGGTGGTGATTCATTCTCAAAGCCTATAAATAGGCTTCTCCATCAAGGTATCAAGCATCAAGGAATTCACAAATACATTTCTCTACTCCCAAATTGGAAGAGAATTCCCCAAATCCTTGAAGCTTTGAAACTCCAAAGCTCTCAAGCATCCAAATTCCCAAGAATTCCGAAGGATCAAGAAAGCTCTCTTCATTCTTCATTAAATCCTCTTTCAAGATCAAGCCCCGACGGCCCTTGAAGAAAGTGTTCATCGTTCATCCTAAGATCAAGCCCCAACGGCCCCTTGGATCAACAGCACAAACAAATCCACACATCCAATCGTTCTTCAAGATTAAGCCCAAAAGCCCTTGAAGATCCGCTCATTCATCAACCTTCAAGATCAAGCCCAAAAGCCCTTGAAGAACTTCCACACAACCATTATTCAAGATCAAGCCCCGACGGCCCTTGAAGAAAGTGTTCATCGTTCATCCTAAGATCAAGCCCCAACGGCCCCTTGGATCAACAGCACAAACAAATCCACACATCTAATCGTTCTTCAAGACTAAGCCCAAAAGCCCTTGAAGATCCGCTCATCCATCAACCTTCAAGATCAAGCCCAAAAGCCCTTGAAGAAATCCACACAACCATTATTCAAGATCAAGCCCCGACGGCCCTTGAAGAAAGTGTTCAACCGTTCATCAATTGTTCATCCTTAGATCAAGCCCCGACGGCCCTTTGGATCAACAACTCATCCACAAACCTACACCCTACGAAGATAGAATCAGAGGACCAAATTAGAGAGAGATCGTAACCCCAAAATCATAAACACAAAAAATATTATTTTGTACACGTTATTCTGGTTTCTTGTTTCAAGGAATCTTTCGTGTTCACAAATTTGGCACGCCCGGTGGGATCATCTCTACCTCTCATCTCTGTCTCCGTTCAAGATATTCAAGCACAATCCATGGCTTCAAACAAAGAACAAGTCATGACTATCGGCACTACCTCCATTGAAAGACAGCTGGTTCAGATGAAGGAAACAATTGCAAGGCTGATAAAGACTGCAGAGGAGAAAAACTTGCAAACCGCCGGACTCATCAACCGTCTGGAGGCACAGCATGGCGTCAAAGTGAAACCAAGCTCTCTTCCAACTAAGAAGACCGAAGAAGGCTTTAACCCAAATGCCTACGAACTCATGTCAAAGGCTAGGCATGACTTTGCTTCCTCTTCAAATCTTGGAAAGAAGGTTTCAAACACCGTCAACGACAAAGATCGTGACCTCACCAAAACTCAAAAGAAGTTGAAGGAGCAGGGTTACGGAGTTGACAACAACCAAAGCACACCTCCAAAATCAATGGCATCAAGCAAGGGACAAGCCGTTCTTGCAACCACCAAGGGAAGAAGCATAAACACTTCCGCCACAAATGGAGCATCCATTGGTGCCACAACCACTCCTCAACATGCTGCTGCAAAGTTGATACCGCCAAGCAAGCAAGAGCAGCACCAAAGGCGCGAGTTGGTCATCAACCTAACCATGCTGGCGGCACCAAAACATGCTATTGAGGCGCACAAGATGACACCCGAAAACGGCCAATGGGGTTCTTCATCAGCACTATGGATGTCTGAAGGAAAGTCGTGTCTATTGGTTGCACAAGTCATGACCATCGGCGTCACCTCTGTTGAAGAACAACTGGCTCAAATGAGCGAAGCAATTGCAAAGCTTACACAGACTGTGGAAGAGAAGGATTTGCAGATCGCCGCACTCATCAACCAACTAGATGCGCAGCTCGACATGAAAGTCGACCCAAATGTTGGTCCATTAAAGAAAGAAGTCGACGAAGAAGAGGAGCCTCCAGTGGAGAAAGTCGAAGAGAAGCTGAAGCTAGACCAAGCAACGGCGTTCATGGAATCTCTCTCTATCCAGCAGCTACAGGAGATGATCGCAAGCACTGTCAAGACACAGTACGAAGGAAGCTCGCATGACTTCGTACTGTACTCAAAGCCTTACTCCAAGAAGATTGATGCTTTGAAGATGCCAAGGGGTTATCAGCCCCCAAAATTCATGCAGTTCGATGGAAAAGGCAACCCGAAGCAACATGTCGCCCATTTCATTGAAACTTGCAACAATGCTGGGACAGAGGGAGACTACCTTGTCAAACAGTTCGTACGTTCGCTGAAAAGTAACGCTTTTGACTGGTACACCGACCTCGAACCCGAGTCTATCAACAGTTGGGACCAGCTAGAAAGGGAATTCCTCAACCGTTTCTACAGCACTCGTCGTACTGTAAGCATGCTAGAGCTGACCAGTACGAAACAGTGGAGAGATGAACCTGTCATCAACTACATAAATAGATGGCGCTCCTTAAGTCTGGATTGTAAAGATCGGCTTTCTGAAACCTCTGCCATTGAGATGTGCGTTCAAGGCATGCAGTGGGGACTACACTACATCCTTCAAGGCATCAAACCACGAACATTTGAGGAGTTAGCCACCCGCGCCCATGATATGGAGTTAAGCATCACCCGTCATGGGAAGAAAGAACAGATCGCTGACTACAAGAATGACAAAGTTTTGGGGCCAAAGGTGGATAAGGCTGCGTGGAAACCCACCAAGGAAGCAATGACGGTCAACACAACTCCAGTCAAAACCCATACACGAGGCAAGGCGATTCAAACCGAAGCTTTTCGTGATCAAGAGATACGTAGACACACTTTGAAGGAGCTTGAGGAGAAGACTTATCCATTCCCCGACTCTGACGTGGTTGCCATGTTGAAAGACTTGCTTGACAAAAAGGTGATCGACCTACCTGAGTGCAAACGGCCGGAAGAGATGAACCGTACTGACAGTCCAAGGTACTGTAAATTCCACCGCTTCATTGGTCATCCGACGGAAAAGTGCTTTGTGCTAAAAGATCTCATCATGAAGTTAGCTCAGAAAGGGATCATCGAGCTAGATCTTAATGATGTGGTGAAGTCAAACCATACCACCGTCACTTCTGGCTCTTTGAACTCAAAATCTTCACCTCAACCGCTGGGGGCATGCTCCAAAACCATGTCAGTCACGTCAAGTGAAGTTGAAGGATGGACTTATGTCACTCCAAAGAAAATGCACAAGAAACATAGGTCTCCTCCACAAGTTCACCAATCGGAAAGGGGGCAAAGCAGCTACCGTCAACCTTCAAAGCTACATGAAAGTGTTGAGGATGAGGAAGTTATGACACAAAGATCGTCCGTTGCCATCACAATGCGCGATTTCTTCCCCAAAGACTTCTTCAATCACTCGGTCAAGACTCCTTGCTATGAAGATTGCAAGGAATGCCTCTCTAAGATCGTTTGACAAATTCAAACACGCTCCTCGTTCGCACGAGCATAAAAAGCGACAACCAACGCTCCTCGTTCGCACGAGCATAAAAGGCGACAACCAATGCTCCTCGTTCGCACGAGCCTAAAAGGCGACAACCAAAAGCTCCTTGTCTGCACGAGTTGAAACTGCAAACGACACCACAAGCTCCTCGTTCGCACGAGCCTAAAAGGTGACACCAAAACGCTCATTGCCTGCACGAGCTGAAACTGCAAACGGCACCAAAACGCTCATTGCCTGCACGAGCTGAAACTGCAAACGGCACCAAACGCTCCTGGCCCGCAAGAGCATAAACTGTGTACGGCAAAATCATCAAAAAAAAAAAAAAAAAAAAAAATCATCACTCATTTTGAACTACGTCATGACTTGATCCCTCCTCAACCAAGGGTACGTAGGCAACTTGAAACTTCAAAACTTCAAGTACAGTCACATCATCAAAAAAAAAAAAAAAAAAAAAAAAAAAAAAAAAAAAAAAGGAAATAACACATCTTGGTGATGTATATGTTTTATCTGTATTTAGCACAATACACTAAATAAGTAAAGCATGTTCATTGATCTCCGAGAAATTACAAGTGCGTACAAAAAAAAAAAACAAAAAAAAAACAAAAGAAAAAAAAAAAAGAAAAAAAAAAAAAAAAAGAAAAAAAAAAGAAAGAGAGATGGAGCTTTCATAAAGGTTGTTCACGTGAAGCCCCACTACTTGGGAAAACTACAGAAGCGGGAGGCATCAAAGAAGAGGCCTCAATACTTGGTGGAACGCTAGATGAGCCAGGAAAAATGTGCCTCTGGAAGAAAGCAGCAAGTCTTTGACGGTCACTTTGAATTCGACCACTGGATTCTTGCAGCTCATCAAACTTCCTCTTCATGCCTGTCGAATAGTTATTTGCAAGCACATGCAAACTTCTATTCTCGTGCTTAAGCTGTTTGATCTCTTGCTTAAGAGTTTCCACCTCCGCCATCAATGATTCCACTTGGCGGGATCGAGCAAGTAGGCGTTGGCCCATGTTGGACACAGAGCCTGCGCACTGAACACTGAGAGTTAGGGACTCTTGAACGGCCAACTCATCGGACCGTTCTGAAAGCAGCCTGCTATCTTTTGGAGTGAGGAAGTTCCTAGCTACTATCGTAGTTGTTGTTGCGTCCTTCATCACAGAATCTTCACCTGTCAAAGGGCCATTAGAAGATAAGAAAGAAGGGCACCATACATTTACCTGACGCGGCGCACTCGGATCACTGCTGAGACTTAAATCTAAGCAAATGTTAGACGGGTTAGCCATTGTCAAAAGGTTAAAAGAGAAAGGTGGATGGAGTAAAATCAGAAAGGGCCGAAGACGATTTTCACAAACTGGCGATCTTCAAAGTGTGCATGTTGGAGGTGATCGATACCTCTATAAAAAGCCAAGGCTACACGACCACCGATTCAAAAAATCGGATTTTCCTGCGTGAAGTTCGGCGACGCTTTCGCGGCTTTTCAGATAACGCGTTCAACTTTGTCAAAAGATCTCTGACAAAGTTGAAAACACGTGAAGGTTATCATCCCAACTACGCGCCTTTGCCAACAAGCGTGGTGACAGAGCCGCACCCGTGACTACTTTTTCGAAGAGGCGCTCGCTCAGAAATCGAAGAGACGCCTGTTAAAAAATCGAAGAGACGTTTGTCGACAAGGGTAAAAGAACATAACCACTACTTGCTATTGGGAAATCCCTATATATGTCGACCTTCATCTTTTATGGCAAGGCAGACCTGCAAAAAAAAAAAATGCCCAACTCTTCCTCACCTCTGAGGGCGCACTCCCAGCAAAGCCTTTCGAAATACTCAATTTTTTCTTCTTCCCCAAAGAAGATACCAGATGCCTGGAGTACAGATGACCCAGGAGGAAACGGTAGATTGAAGCATGTGGAGACAAGCACAACAAATACATGTGCTGATCCATTCGCCGCTTCTTCAAAAGCAAAGGTATCTCATATCATCAAGGTCAAAAGCAAAAGTATCTCATATCATGCCTTCTCCATGTCCTTTCCTTTGTCCTTGTTCTTACTCGCATGGCAAAGTGAAGAAGCAATCAGCCGGCACTTGGAGTCAGTCTTCCGATCTGGAACCAACTGCCTGGAATCTATTCCCTGGTTGCTTACCTAGCGTTGCTCTCGAGTAGTCATCTTCAACGGTTGATACACTTCCAGAAAAGGGACCACTTCTGCAAAGGGGAGCAAGTAAGGCAAGTGAAAATGATACATTAAAGCATGTGGAGACAAGCAACAACTGCATATGCTGAGCTATCCTCTAAACCTCTTCAATACGAATTGGAGAGATTGAACAAAGAAACAGAAAAAAAAGGAGTAAAGCTCAGACCTTCGGGGGAGACCAAAAATATCCTGCTGCCCAGTTCAAGAGTAGCACAAAGGAAAATCAACGATTGGAGGAAACCAGAAAATCTTCCAGTCTAACTCAAGATCAAGCCTCGATGGCCCTTGAAGAAATTTCCTGCTGCCCAATTCAAGAGTAGCACAAAGGAAAATCAACGATTGGAGGAAACCAGAAAATCTTCCAGTCGAACTCAAGATCAAGCCTCGATGGCCCTTGAAGAAATTTCCTGCTGCCCAGTTCAAGAGTAGCACAAAGGAAAATCAACGATTGGAGGAAACCAGAAAATCTTCCAGTCGAACTCAAGATCAAGCCTCGATGGCCCTTGAAGAAATTTCCTGCTGCCCAGTTCAAGAGTAGCACAAAGGAAAATCAACGATTGGAGGAAACCAGAAAATCTTCCAGTCGAACTCAAGATCAAGCCTCGATGGCCCTTGAAGAAATTTCCAGCCCAGTTCAAGACTAAGCTTGTGGAAAATCAACGATTGAAGGAAACCAGAAAATCTTCCAGTCAAACTCAAGATCAAGCCTCAATGGCCCTTGAAGAAATTTCCAGCCCAATTCAAGATCAAGCCTCGACGGCCCTTGGGTTGACATCTACATTAAGGGACTTCAAAACGCATCTTCTACACGTGACAAGCACATGTATACGACGCGCCTTGAAGTGGGGGCATTTGTAGACATCGAAATTTCAGTAAAACAAATGCTCACCAATGCATTAAAGTTTTGATGTGTCAAGGCATACATGGCATACGCCACGTGTTGTACAAATTGTACACGTGGCGTGTGACTCAACAAAATAGGAAGAAATACCCTTGAAGGACTAAACAAGTTTTTCTTCTCATTTTGGGCAATGACAAGGCAAGTACATTTCAATCCATTGAGGATCAAAACAAGTTTTTCTTCTCATGTTGGGCAATGACAAGGCAAGCACACTTCAATCCATTACGGATCAAAGCAAGTTCTTCTCATTTTGGGCAATGACAAAGCATACACATTTCAAGTTTAAAATGGTGTTAAGTGGGAAATTAGGCCATAAGTTAGACCACTTCAAGTTTAAAATGGTATTAAGTGGGAAATTAGGCCATAAGTTACACCACTTCAATTTCAATATTGCATTAAGTGGGAAATTAGGCCATAAGTTACACCACTTCAATTTCAATATTGCATTAAGTGGGAAAATTAGGCAATGGTGCTTGGAAAGGAAAAAAATATTTTGTGGTGGTGATTCATTCTCAAAGCCTATAAATAGGCTTCTCCATCAAGGTATCAAGCATCAAGGAATTCACAAATACATTTCTCTACTCCCAAATTGGAAGAGAATTCCCCAAATCCTTGAAGCTTTGAAACTCCAAAGCTCTCAAGCATCCAAATTCCCAAGAATTCCGAAGGATCAAGAAAGCTCTCTTCATTCTTCATTAAATCCTCTTTCAAGATCAAGCCCCGACGGCCCTTGAAGAAAGTGTTCATCGTTCATCCTAAGATCAAGCCCCAACGGCCCCTTGGATCAACAGCACAAACAAATCCACACATCCAATCGTTCTTCAAGATTAAGCCCAAAAGCCCTTGAAGATCCGCTCATTCATCAACCTTCAAGATCAAGCCCAAAAGCCCTTGAAGAACTTCCACACAACCATTATTCAAGATCAAGCCCCGACGGCCCTTGAAGAAAGTGTTCATCGTTCATCCTAAGATCAAGCCCCAACGGCCCCTTGGATCAACAGCACAAACAAATCCACACATCCAATCGTTCTTCAAGACTAAGCCCAAAAGCCCTTGAAGATCCGCTCATCCATCAACCTTCAAGATCAAGCCCAAAAGCCCTTGAAGAAATCCACACAACCATTATTCAAGATCAAGCCCCGACGGCCCTTGAAGAAAGTGTTCAACCGTTCATCAATTGTTCATCCTTAGATCAAGCCCCGACGGCCCTTTGGATCAACAACTCATCCACAAACCTACACCCTACGAAGATAGAATCAGAGGACCAAATTAGAGAGAGATCGTAACCCCAAAATCATAAACACAAAAAATATTATTTTGTACACGTTATTCTGGTTTCTTGTTTCAAGGAATCTTTCGTGTTCACAAAGATGAATTTCGGGTATTTGAAGGTTCAAACTTAGAACGTGAGTTGAGTTTACAACTTATTATCAGTGAGCTACTTCTCTTATCAAAATTCAAAAGATGTTAAAGTTTGAACCTCTCAAACTTAGGTTAAGTCTTTCATAGTCCAGGCTACCCAGTAGTTCGGCTTTATATCTATTAGATCGAGAAGTAAGGAAAAATAGTATCTCTTTAATTCAATCTTGATTGTTTATTTCTCATACTACTTAGGGCTGGTTTGGTATTGTTGTGCTTTGAAAAAAAGTTGATTCTGCTGTGCTATGAGAATAAGCGACTGTGAAATAAAGCATACCAGCTTTTTTCAGAATCACCTCAGTATCAAACCAGGTCTTAGTAGTCTGGACCATTAAAAAAACATTGCTCAAACTTACAACATCAGTTGAGTTTACAACTTGAAGGCAATGTACTTCATAAACTTAATTTGAACCTTTAATTATCATTTTGAAAGTTCTACTTAGACACGGTATGATTTAATCATTGATGAGTGGAAAGAAGGGTGCAGGTAAAGGCAGTTTTTCCACTCTGTGGGCTGTGGAAAACGCAAAGTTACTCAAAACTTAGAATTCTTGGTGGAAAAAATAAACATCCTAGAAAACGTAATGCATTTGGAGTTTTCTTGGAGAATACAAAAGCGATTAAGTGGAAAATAATTTCTTACCCTATCAAATAATGTTCTCCGAATAAAAAATTCCTCGATGTTTCCTTTTTCTTATGGCACTTGTCTATATTTCCTTTTCCTTATGGCACTTGTCTATATCTTATGTCTCTTTCCCAAAATAAACAATTACCAAATACCTTGTGAGGGGTGACACCTCTCCCACTATTCCTTCCCAATCTTGGTTTTAACTGTCCAACATTTGTATTGGAACCTTGTTTTCTCAGTAATATTGTACTATATATTTCACAGCCTCGACAGTGCTTTGCTTCGTACATACACAGCAAACAATATTATTCCTTTCTCTGGTTTTCACATCAGAATCTCTATAAATAGCTACCACCTCCTCAAGTCCCACAACCCTAACTAACCACGAAACGAAACACAGACGCAAGCAAGCTAACCCTAGCCATGAGTGGAGGAGGCCTGGAATCGGTGGCTAGGGCGCGATCAACGACGGGTGGTGCAGCCAACGGACAACACAAGGGAGAGCACTGCGGATACTTTCAGATGCCTCTGCACTATCCGCGGTACACTAAGTCCGACTATGAGACCATGCCGGAGTGGAAGCTTGACTGCTTGCTTCGAGAGTATGGTCTGCCGATCACTGGGGATGTTCAACAGAAGAGGCAGTTTTCCATAGGAGCGTTCCTGTGGCCTAACTAGATATATATGTACGTTTTATAGTAACAGTAGTATGGGAAATCAATAATGCTAATTATGCTGTGTTTTATGTGTGTTTAATTTTGTTAATTATGTTGGTCCCTATTGCCTTTAGTTATGTGCTGAATGTAAAGGTGAAGGTGTAGTTGTACTTTAATAATTAATCTAGTTAATCTGCGTGATGTTTATTTGCTTGATTCCTTGGTCTGGGTATTTTTGTTTGAGCTATGATATGTAGATTATCATGTTTAACTGAATCTTCAATTTGCAGCAGTATCAATTTACAGCAGTACTAGAGACTTTTTCAACATTAGGTTTCCAGTTTCTGAAGGTAAACTAAACACTATGTGTTAAAGAAATAAAAAACAAAAGAAAGTGAGTTCTGGCTCTTTTAAATATAAGGGCTTATGGAAAAAAGTGGCTTAAATTAGAGTCATGTTGAAGGAAACCCTACTGTCGAGACCTTTTGGTAACTTGCCAGGTGGTTAAATTGGGATAAGTATCGACATATATAAGTTTGGTTTGTTTGAATTTGGACAATTTGCTTCCAAACAAATGATAAGACTAACCAACACAAGCGTGCCACAGATATCTTTCACGACTCTTTACAAAATTGATCTAAAAAGTTTGTGTTTTTTTGCTCAGAGTGTTGTTAAGTTACTATATCATCCCAAAATTAAGCATTCTGCAGAACCACAGAGGTTAACAAATTGGTTTATCACAGATGACGAAACTATATAAGACTATCTCCATTATTAAGCGACTAAAATTTCAACAAATATCTCAACTCTTTTAAACCACAAACCTCATAAAGTGTATATTTTAACTCCAGATATTATATATTTGTTTACTGACATATTTAAATTCTAATTAAAGAATAGCCTTTACCTCTATGAGATATGCATGTTTTGAACTGAAGTAATGATAGGTTGTGTCACGTGTGATTTGGGGGTGATCTTAACATGATTATCACGTGATGAATGTTAAAGAAAGAAAGATAAAGATATATATATATATATATATATATATATCATCGGTTGTATGTAAGAATTTCTCGTGATTTGGAGATAAGGTTTTTCTAAGCATTGTTAGCATCAAATACTTACTTGTTTAGTTGTCAAACAATGATGTAGCAACACCTCGTACTTGTCAATCTACGAAATGAATTAAAAGCATATAGGATTAGTGAATTAGTGGGATCGAAATAATGGTTCTATCCGTTGGAATTGGATCATCTCCGAGGCAATGCCTCGGGATCCTACTGACCAGACAACATAGGTCGTTGGATTTTGATCCAACAGCTACAATATAACTTTTAGAGAGACCCCCCTATTTGTAGCTATTGGATAAAAATCCAACAGCCTATGTTGTCCGGTCAATAGGATCATGAGGCATTGCCTCGGAGAGGATCCAATTCCCTATCCCTTAACCTTAAGCAAATGAAATGCAAAAAGTCAAAACTTGTTGAGTGGTATTAAGCAGAAAAAGTAAGACGAACACTTAAGCTTGAACGCACAGGAACCTACTATATCTTTTGACACAAAGCCCAAAATAAGTGGGCTCATTGCTGATCAGTATCACTGAATTCGATTAGAATTTTATGCCATGCGCATTGTGAATTGCGCGCGTCGCTACATACAACCTATAAATAGTGTGCATATTGGACCTTGATAAAAATTTTGTTGGGAATTTCAACCCGATTGAAGGGAAAAAGAGTGTCCCACACAACAATGTAACCTATCCTCAGCTAAACAATAAAGAAATTACATTCCTTCCTTAACTGAAACATCTTGGAGTAAATTCGAAGGCTCCTCAAACCACATAAACTCTTGAGAACTCCCAATACCCATACGAGCAAGGCGGTGAGCTGTAGAATTACCCTCCCGCTGCATATGGGTAAACCTCAAGTAAGCCATCCCTCTGAGGAAGAAACTAACATCGTTTATTACAAGACCCAAGGATGAGCAATCTTCCCCTTGATCCTTCATTGCCGTGAGCACCAAACTAGAGTCTCTTTCAAAAATAACCTTCCAGCCGAGAAGACAATTATTTTTAACCAATAATATAAGTTAGAAGTCATAAAGTTCAAATTTCGTCAATTACGATTTTTGAATATATAAATAAAAGTAAATAAAAACTTTGGGCTGTTGTACAGGTTATTTTGGGAATTTCAGTTGACCAAAAAACTTGCTACCTGCAACAAAATAAAATTAAAAATGAATTAGCAACAAAAGGCGCGTTGGACCTTGAAGTAGCGATCAGTTGATAACACTCACTTGAGAAACCCTAGTTTTTCCGAGAAAGTGAGGGAAAATGCCTCGAGAGATCATCACGTTGCAGGTGGGACAATGCGGGAACCAGATCGGAATGGAGTTCTGGAAGCAGCTCTGCCTCGAGCACGGAATCAGCAAGGAAGGCATTCTCGAGGACTTTGCCACTCAGGTCCCTCCTCCCACTCCCACTCACTTTCTGACTCTCTACTCTCTTTTCCTCTCTGCGTCTTAACTGCTTGTTTGGTTTCCGAGAAAATACTGCCCTGGCAAAGAAAGAAATGGAATTTTGAGTTGAGAATTTGTTTAATTTCGCCTTAATTGTGTGGGTTTGAATGTGTGCAAGCTCTCAAGGAATTGCTGAGAAAATTATGGTGGAGGGAAAAAAATCAAGTTTCTAATTGTTTAGGACAATTGAAACTCAATTAGGGCGTAAATAATGTTTTCAGAGGTACCGTAAAATGAATGAAGAATCACTATGAAGAATTTCAGTTTAATAGAGATTATATGGTGACGGTATATTGTCCTGACTAAGTCATTGATTTCGATCACTTCGATAATGTAGATTAAGAATTGGTGGGAAATTAATGGTCTTCTTGTCAATTTGGGTAGCAATGAGGAATTATGCATTGGCTATGTGAATTGTGATGGTATAGGCAGTAGGCACTATAGCAACCTTATCAACCGCTAGTCAGAAAAGTCTTGCTCTTGATAAAGATGTCTGTGATTATATTTTGAAAATTTGAAAT